>NC_068433.1:35304171-36504171 GCF_023373465.1 Oncorhynchus keta | reverse complement strand
ATGCAAGGCATTCACAGTCCATTAGCTACCTGTGTCAGACAGTATATCCCCAATACAATATGACTGTTGAATGCAACTAAACTGTCCCTGTCCATTCAGCAGGCCGGGCCCCAACACAACACCACCTACCCAGCCAACAGGCATCTTCACCGCGCCACACACACGGCAACCTCCATCGCTTTTCCTTTATAAAAAGGGTTGGAAGAGGTGAGGTAAAAATGTGGTTTTACCATTTCAGTCGAGAGCAGAGCATGACTGTGAACATGCAAGCATCGCTTTGATTGTACTTTTCTGAAGTCACTGCATTTTATTTGGGTATGAAATACCTCCCCCATTCCACGTGTGTGTGTGTGTGTGTGTGTGTGTGTGTGTGTGTGTGTGTGTGTGTGTGTGTGTGTGTGTGTGTGTGTGTGTGTGTGTGTGTGTGTGTGTGTGTGTGTGTGTGTGTGTGTGTGTGTGTGTGTGTGTGTGTGTGTGCGTGTGTGTGTGTGTGCGCGTGCGTGTGTCTGTGTCTGTGTCTGTGTGTGTGTGTGTGTGTGTGTGTGTGTGTGTGTGTGTGTGTTCAGTCCAGCGTGTAGGTGTTTAGCCTGTGCACGTGTGCCTGCCTACATGTATACATAGTGTCACTAAATGTAATGTTCTGGGTGTGTGGTGTGTGTTCCTCATTGTAGAATGAACAGGGAAATAAGGGTTCAACAGGGTGCTACCACAGCAGTACATAGCCATGCATAATGCATCATACTGCATAGAGTCATAATCTCTGGGTCTATGAACAAAGTAGTGTGAAGTGTGTATGTGTGTGTGTTTGTTTGTGTGTGTCTGTCTGTCTGTGTGTGGATTTATGAACTAATGAAGCCAAGGTCCTTTTTCCAGCATATAAATCAATCTAAGTGGATGATGCAGAATGAACTGAAATAACAGCAGACTGAGCAGGGTTCTTTTCTCCTGGCATGGTATCCATTTCCCTCCTCTCAGGTACTGCAGAGAAAAAGTGAGAGACAGCTATAGTGTAGGAGGTCATCAAACATACACTGAACAATAATTAATGCAACATCAAATCAAATCCAATTATTATTTGTCAAATGAGTCAAATACAACAGGAATACAACCTTACAGTGAAATGCTTACTTACAAGCCCTAAACCAACAATGCGGTTTAAGAAAAATAAGTGTTAACCTTTTTGGGATAGGGGGCAGCATTTTCACTTTTGGATGAAAAGCATGCCCAGAGTGAACTGCTCCTACTCTGTCCCAGATGCTAATATATGCATATTATTATTAGTATTGGATAGAAAACACTCTGACGTTTCTAAAACTGTTTGAATGATGTCTGTGAGTATAACATAACTCATATGGCGGCGAAAACCTGAGAAAAATCCCACCCGGAAGTGGGACATCTGAGGTTTGTCGTTTTTCAAAGCTTGGCCTACATTGATATATGGATAAAGTTGCACTTCCTACGGCTTCCACTAGATGTTAACTGTCTTTAGAAGCTTGAATGAGGATTCTACTATAAAGGAGGGGCTCATGAGACCTCTTTGAGTCAGTGATCTGGCAGAGTGCCTTGGTCTCATGACGCGCGCTCCCGACAGAGTTTCCTCTCGTTCCATTGCTTTTCTGAAGACAGAGGAATTCTCCAGTTGGAATATTATTGATGTTTTATGTTAAAAACATCCTAAAGATTAATTCCATACATAGTTTGACATGTTTCTAAAGGACTGTAACATAACTTTTTGAATTTTTGTCTGGATGAAGTGCCTGCGCCTCAGAAGTTGGATAGAAGTCTATCTTTAATTCTGTGGATAACACTTGTATCTTTTATCAATGTTTATTATAAGTATTTCTGCAAAATCACATGATGTTTTGGAATCAAAACATTACTGCACGTAAGGCGCCAATGTAAACTGAGATTTTGGGATATAAATATGCACATTATCGAACAAAACCTCACATGTATTGTGTAACATGATGTCCTATGAGTGTCATCTGATGAAGATCTTCAAAGGTTAGTGATTAATTTTATCTATATTTCTGCTTTTTGTGAAAAATGAATGTGTGTTTTTTCGACTTGGCTATGACCTAACATAATCATAAGTGGTGCTTTCTCTGTAAAGCAATTTGAAATCGGACATAATGGGTAGATTAACAAGATGTTTATTACATATAAGTTACATATTTCAAAAAAATATTTTTGTATTTCGTGCACTGCCTTTTCAGAGGAATGTTGGCGAGGGGTTCCGCTAGAAAGGTTAAGAAAGTATTTACTAAAATAAACTTAAGTAGTTGAGGTAATTGGGGTAATATGTACATATAGGTAGAGGTAAAGTGACTATGTAGCAGCAGCAGCGTAAAAATGGGGGTGGGGGGGTCAATGCAATTATGCATTTGATTAGCTGTTCAGGAGTCTTATGGCTTGGAGGTAGATGCTGCAAATAAGCCTTTTGGACCTAGACATTGCACTCCGGTACCGCTTGCCGTGCGGTAACGGAGAGAACAGTCTATGACTAGGGTGGCTGGAGTACTTGTCCATTTTTAGGGCATTTTTCTGACACTGCCTGGTATAGAGGTCCTGGATGGCAAGGAAGCATTGAACCCAGTGATGTACTGGGCCGTACGCACTACCCTCTGTAGTGCCTTGCTGTCAAAGACAGAGCAGTTCCCAAACCAGACGGTGATGCAACCAGTCAGGATACTCTCGATGGTGCAGCTGTAGAACTTTTGGGGGATCTGAGGACCCATGACAAATCTTTTCAGTCTCCTGAAGGGGGAATAGGTGAAGCTCTCAACCTGCTGCACGACAGCCCCATCAATGAGAATGGGGGCGTGCTCGGCCCTCCTTTTCCTGTAGTCCATGATCATCTCCTTTGTTTTGATCATGTTGAGGGACAGGTTTGTTATCCTGGCACCACACTGCCAGGTCTCTCACCTCCTCCCTATATGCTGTCTCACTAGTGTCAGTAATCAGGCCTACCACTGTTGTGTTATCTGCAAACTTGATGATGGTATTGCAGTCGTGCTTGGCCACGCAGTCATGAGTGAACAGGGAGAACAGGAGGGGACTGAGCACGCAACCCTGAGGGGCCCCGTGTTGAGTGGCCCGTCAGGAAATCCAAGATCCAGTTGTAGAGGGAGGTGTTTAGTCCCAGGGTCCTTAGCTTAGTAATGAGCTTTGAGGGCACTATGGTGTTGAACGCTGAGCTGTAGTCAATGAATAGTATTCTCAAATAGGTGTTCCTTAAGGCCATCTTTAACCACATCCACAACACCCTAGATCACTGCAAGCCTACTAGATGGTAATAGGTGATTACATTGTCCTACTGAATGGTAGGAAATTGCTATGGAAATAAAATGACACCCAAGGCCATAATTTCAACGTTTAAAAAATGCATAATTAGGCCGTAATCCACTAGAGTCTGGCCTGGAATAACAATATGCTAATATACCGACAATATGCCAACATACTGTGTCTAAGCAAAGGCAACATCTCACAAGTTTGTTCTCATCTCGTTGAGTGCGTTCTTACTGAGTTCTTCAACTCTAACACTCTAAAGCTATATTATGGTATAATAAAATATCATATAATAAATGACCATATGTATCTCTATTCTGAGACAAAGCTGACCTGATCACGTGACACTGTGACTTCCACCACCTCCTCCTCTAGCAAGCCTGTACGTCCTCTCTGCCTGGCATCTCTCAATCCACAGGATGCTGTTGGCGGGTCCCAGCAGCAGCTGTGCTCCAATTATAAACCCCTGACTTCTGTGGCCTGTATTAGCATTTCATTAAGCCTCCCACTCTCACCTGGCCAACTGCAGCAAAGTGGACTTTTCTTTCCAGCACTTTGTAAGAGTAACAGACAGACAAAAGAGAAAAGAGGGAAGAGGAGATGGATGAGAAGAAGATGAAGTATAACAGATATGGAATTGATATGAGGTACTTAGGTCTTAAAAACTATTATCCATTAGCCGTGGCGGTGATAAAATCGCAGCACCCGTATCTGCTGATACAGTAATACAGTACTTTTGTGAATTATTTTTCATTCTGATTTTTCAGAGGGTGCTGGAGCACCCTCAGCACCCCTACTTCCTGCAGCTATGCTATTATCCACCAAAAATTAGGTTGGTCACACTTTCAAAGGCAAGTTAATGACTGACAACTTCAAATTAGCTTCCTTACTATCCCCCACCCTGTGTGAACTTCAGTCACAGGAAGTATATAGGTCTGCTGAAGATGACTGGGAATCTGCCACAGGATGGTAAACTCAACACTCTGATCACCTCTAAACGACAGGGAGTGGATGTGGGAAAAGCCTTATCTCCGAGAAACATGTCACAGAGAGTATCTTAGTCAAATCAAATCAAACTTTATTTGTCACATGAGCCGAATACAACAAGTGTAGACTTTACAATTAAATGCTTACTTACAAGCCTTTAACCAACAGTGCAGTTCAAGATGAGTTAAGAAAATATTTAAAATATTTACCAAGTAGACTAAAATAAAAAGTAATAATAAAAAGTAACACAATAAGAATAACAATAACGAGGCTTTATACAGGGGGCACCAGTACCGAGTCAGTGTGCAGGTTAGTTGAGGTAATTTGTACATGTAGGTGGGGTTGAAGTGACTATGCATAGATAATAAACAGCGAGTAGCAGCAGTGTACAAAAGGGAGGGGTCAATGTAAATTGTCCGGTAGCGATTTTATTAATTGTTCAGCAGTCTTATGGCATGGTGGTAGAAGCTGTTGAGGAGCCTTTTGGTCCTTGACCTGGTGCTCCGGTACCGCTTGCTGTGCGGTAGCAGAGAAAACAGTCTGATTGGAGTCTCTGACAATTTTATGGGTTTTCCTCTGACACTGTCTATTGTCTCGTGTTTGGCCACCCAGTCGTGGGTGAACAGGGAACACAGGAGGCGACTAAGTACACATCCCTGAGGGGCCCCAGTGTTAAGGATCAGCGTGGCAGACATGTTGTTGTCTACTCTTACCACCTGGGGGCGGCCCGTCAGGAAGTCCAGGATCCAGTGGTGTCTGGGTTTCCCTTTGTAGTCCGTAATAGTTTTCAAGCCCTGCCACATCCGACGAGCGTCAGAGCCGGTGTAGTAGGATTCAATCTGAATCCTGTATTGACGCTTTGCCTGTTTAATCATTCATCTAAGGGCATAGCGGGATTTCTTATAAGCTTCCGGAATAGTCTCCCGCTCCTTGAAAGCGGCAGCTCTACCCTTTAGCTCAAAGTGGATGTAATCCATGGCTTCTGGTTGGGGTATGTACGTACGGTCACTGTGGGGACAATGTCATCAATGCACTTATTGATGAAGCCAGTGACTGATGTGGTGAACACCTCAATGTCATCGGAAGAATCGCGGAACATATTTCAGTCTTTGGTAGCAAAACGGTCCTCTAGTTTAGCATCTGCTTCATCTGACCACTAGTTATAGACCGAGTCACTGGTGCTTCCTGCTTTAATTTTGAATAACAGGAATTAGGAGGACAGAATTGTGGTCAGATTTACCAAATGGAGGGCGAGGGAGAGTTTTATATGTGTGTCTTGTGTGTGGAGTAAAGTTGGTCTAGATTTTTTCCCTCTGGTTGCAAATTTTATATGCTGACCGGAATGAGGTAAAACTGATTCAATTTTCCCTGCATTAAAGTCCCCGGCCACTTGGAGCGCTGCCTTTTGATGAGAATTTTCATGTTTGATTATGGCAGTATATAGCTCATTGAGTGCGGCTTTAGTGCCAGCATCGGCCTGTGGTGGAATGTAGACCGCTAAGAAAAACCTCTCTAGGTATATAGCGTGTTATATAGCGTGTTATTAATGTCGTCATTCAGCCACGACTCAGTGAAACATAAGAAATTACAGTTTTTAATGCCCCTTCGGTAGATATACGTGATTTCAGTTCGTCCCATTTATTTTCCAGCGATTTAGCTAACAGAACGGATGGCAAAGGCAGATTAGCCACTCTTCGTCTGATCCTCACAAGAGGTCCTTCTGTAGCTCAGTTGGTAGAGCATGGCGCTTGTAACGCCAGGGTAGTGGGTTCGATTCCCGGGACCACCCATACGTAGAATGTATGCACACATGACTGTAAGTCGCTTTGGATAAAAGCGTCTGCTAAAAGGCATATTATTTATTATTATTATTTATTATTACACCCCGATCTCTTTCTGCGAAATCTCTATTTCTTTCTCTAGCGAATGACGGGGATGAGTATATCCTTCCCGTCCGACTCGATCGCTGTTCTGATGTCCAGAAGCTCTTTTCGGTCATAAGAGATAGTAACAGCAACACTATGTATCAAATAAGTTACAATAAAACATCAGCCATCCTCTCCGTCGCCATCGTGGTGTCCTGTAAAATTAAAGAACCAAAATATTGATGTTTTGTTCCCCGATGTTTTGTTCCACTTAGTTATCACTTTTGTCTTATGGCATGCTCCATCATGCTGGAAAAGATTCGTCACCAAACTGTTCCTGGATGGTTGGGAGAAGTTGCTGTCGGAAGATGTGTTGGAACCATTCTTTATTCATGGCTGTGTTCTTAGGCAAAATTGTGAGTGAGCCCACTCCCTTGGCTGAGAAGCAACCCCACACATGAATGGTCTCAGGATGCTTTACTGTTGGCATGACACAGGACTGATGGTAGAGCTCTGTGCTGGTGGTACCCCGACCCTGCAGCTGAATCAACTTTAGGAAACGGTCCTGGCACTTGCTGGACTTCCTTGGGCGCCCCAAAGCCTTCTTCATAACAATTGAACTGTTCTCCTTGAAGTTCTTGATGATCCGATAAATGGTTGATTTAGGTGCAATCTTACTGGCAGCAATATTCTTGCCTGTGAAGCCCTTTTTGTGCAAAGCACTGATGACGGCACGTGTTTCCTTGCGGGTAACCATGTTTGACAGAGGAAGTACAATGATTCCAAGCACCACCCTCCATTTGAAGCTTCCAGTCTGTTATTCGAACTCAATCAGCATTACAGAGTGATCTCCAGCCTTGTCCTCATAAACACTCACACCTGTGTTAATGAGAGAATCACTGACATGATGTCAGCTGGTCCTTTTATGGCAGGGCTGAAATGCATTGGAAACGTTTTTGGGGGGATTCAGTTCATTTGCATGGCAAAGAGGGACTTTGCAATGAATTGCAATTCATCTGATCACTCTTCATAACATTCTGGAGTATATGCAAGATGCCATCATACAAACTGAGTTAGCAGACTTTGTGACAAGTAAGCGGGATAATTGTCATCAGCATTCGCTGAATAGCATAGCACTACAGTCAAATTATATCACTAAAAATATTCATATTCATGAAATCACAAGTGCAATATTGCAAAACACAGCTTAACCTTTTGTTAATCCACCTGTCGTCTCAGATTTTGAAATTATGCTTTACAGCGAAAGCAAACCAAGCGTTTGTGTACATTTATTGATCGCATGACAAAACATTAAGTACACTTAGCGTCAGGTAGCTTGGTCACGAAAATCAGAAAAGCAATAAAATGAATCGTTTACCTTTGATGATCTTCGGATGTTTTCACTCACGAGACTCCCAGTTACACAACAAATGTTCCTTTTGTTCCATAAAGATTATTTTTTTTTATCTCCAAAATACCTCCATTTCTTTGGTGCATTATGTCCAGAAATCCACAGGAAAGTTTGGTCATGACAACACAGACAAATTCCAAATAATATCCGTAATGTCCACAGAAACATGTCAAACGTTTTTTTAATAATCAATCCTCAGGTTGTTTTTAAAATATATAATCGATAATATATCAACCGCAAATGTCTTTCACAGTAGGAGAGGCAAAATCAATAGCCGTCCAAACTCTGTTGCGAGAGCGAAACTCATGTTACCACCTGACGCGATGTTATCTTTCTGGCTCATTTTTCTAAATTACAAACAGTAACCAGCCAAGTAGAAGAGTTACACAAGTCAGAAATAGAGATATTAAATTAATCCCTTACCTTTGATGATCCTCATATGGTTGCACTCAGAAGACATTCATTTACTCAATAAATGTTCCTTTTGTTTGATAAAGACTCTTTATCTCCAAAAAACGAATTTTCTTCAGTAATCCACAGGCTCAAAAGCAGTCAAAACAGGCAGACAAAAAAATCTAAATTGTATCCGTAAAGTTCATAGAAACATGTGAAACAATGTTTATATTCAATCGTCAGGTTGTTTTTAGCCTAAATAATCGATAATATTTAAATATGGACAATACCGGACAATAACGTTGTCAATATAAAAGGTAAACAAGAAAGGCACTCTCTCTGGTCGCGCGCATGAAAAAGCTCTGTAACACGGCAGAGTCTACTCATTCAGACTGCTCTTACTCCCTCATTTTTCAGAATGCATCTAGTGGAAGGCATAGGAACTGAAATTTGAGTCCTAAGTCAATAGATACTGTAATGGCATTGAATAGAAAACTACAAAACCAACAACAACAAAACCGACTTCCTGAATGGATTTTTCTCCGGTTTTAGTCTGCCAAATCATTTCCGTGATACTCACAGACACTATTTTAACAGTTTTGGAAACTTTAGAGTGTTTTCCATCCAAATATATCCAAATCTAAATAAATCTATATGTGTATCATATCTTCTGGGCCCGAGTAGCAGGCAGTTTAATATGGGCATGCTTTTCATCTAAAATTCCAAATGCTGCCCCCTAGAGAAGTTAAACAGGTCAACATTCACAAGGCCGCAGGGCCAGATGGATTACCAGGACGTGTACTCAGAGCATGCATTGCCCAACTGGCAAGTGTCTTCACTGACATTTTCAACCTCTCCTGATAAGACTACTGAGTCTGTAATACCAACATGTTTCAAACAGACTACCATAGTCCCTGTGCCCAAGAACACTTATGTGTTAACACCTGCCTAAATGACTACCGACCCGTAGCACTCATGACTGTAGCAATGAAGTGTGTTGAAAGGCTGGTCATGGCTCACATCAACACCATTATCCCAGACCCACTCCAATGTGCATACCACCCCAACAGAGCCACAAATGATGCAATCTCTATTGCACTCAACACTGCCCTTTCCCACCTGGACTTAAGTATATTTTGTTTGAATCTTTTCACTTTTGTTTTGAATAGCCAAATCTGTATAGATTAAGTCTGGATAACATCTATTTGTTTCCTGCCTGTGAATTTATGGCAAATCAACTTTCTCAAGTTAGCAATGCTAGCTAGCTGGTGTATTTTGATTTGAATACATCAGCCTATTTTTGTTGTTTCTATGGTCTCCTGACACAATGAGGAGGACTACAATGCATGGCGCGCTGACAGTGACGATTTCATCGCTAAGGAGGTTTCTTCCAAAGTTATGAGCAGGCTGTCATCAATATCCTGAGTGAGTGGAGAGCTCCAAAACAAACTTAATCTCTTTCTGCATGACCAGAGAGAGTCAACGGCTACAGAGAAGTCACAGTCAGATGGCAGGGACGGCGAGGTGCCGGTGAGACCCCTTGAATGGAGAGTGAACTGTGCTGCCTGCCTCCTGCTCACCTCCCCCATTGACCACATCCTCGCTTTGCTTACCTCCTGACTGTCGTTCCATCTTTCAGGGGCTTGAAACTACAAAATGTTCAACTCTGTCTGAAAATCGTACCACGGCCATATCTGTTTTATTTAATTCTTGTCTGTTTTGCTTTTTAAAGCGCTTTGAGATTCTTTCTGTAATGGAAATCACTATAGTGGGTGCATGGTATTGTATTTCTGACTCATTAACATATTTTCAGGAGTGCCTTGAAGTGGCTACATTTATTGCACCCGGGAGTGAGAGCATTGTACCAATTTAAAACGTTTTAGATGTAAAGACCTGTGCGGTTCTGGTACTGGTTCCAACCGACATTTTCACTTATAAATTGATCTGTTGATACCGTAGATTGAAATGACTTGCATTGAGTGATAGCCCTACAGTAGTTCCCACAGACACGGTAGTATTCTGAGCCTGTGTGATGTGATATCTGAAACCACTTGAAGCTGGGATGTCCCTCCTACCATTTCATTCGCTCTTCTGTCTGTCCAACTCCTGACTGAACTGAACCCTACATCACAGCCACTGACAAAGCACATGACTGCAATCGTCAGTGGTGGAAAAGTACTCAATTGTCATACTTGAGTAAAGGTGAAGATAACTTAATAGAAAATTATTCAAATAAAAGTGAAAGTCACCTAGTAAAATACTACTTGAGTAAAAGTCAAAGTATTTGGATTGAAATATACTTATGTTTCAAAGGTAAAAGTATACATCATTTCAAATTCCTTACATTAAGCAAAATAGACAGCACCATTTTATTTTGGTGCCAGGGGCACACTCCAACACTAAAACATAGTATACAGACAAAGCATGTGTGTTTAGTCAGTCTGTCAGACCAGAGGCTGTAGGGATGAACAGGGATATTATCTTGATCAGTGCGTGAATTAGACCCATTTCCTGTCCTGCTAAGCATTCCAAATATAACGAGTACTTTTCGGTGTCAGGGAAAATGTCTGGAATTAAAAGTATACCATTTTATTTAGGAATATAGTAAAGTAAATGCTGTAAAAATATGTATGTATAAATAATAAGCACATACCCCAAAAATGACCTAAGAAGTACTTAAAATAATTTTTACTTAAGTACTTTACACCACTGTTTGTCACTGTTTTTGGTCATCTTGTGAATTGGTCAGCTGAATTTCGGGAAATTTCAGAAATCTATCTAGTGGAAGTAACCAATCTAATAAGTCATTTTGATGTACTCTTGTTAATGTGTTATTTATATGTCAAACAAATCCTTACCTTTAAGAGCTCCCCCCTACTTTTTTCAATTTCCGCCTGAATACATACCCAAATCTAACAGCCTGTAGCTCAGGCACAGAACCAAGGATATGCATATTCTTGGTACCATTTGAAAGAAAACACTCTGAAGTGTGTGTAAATATGAACTGAATGTAGGAGAATATAACACAGTAGATCTGTTTTTAGATAATACAATGAAAAAAAACATAATTTTTTTATTTTTATTGTTGTATCATCATTTTAAAATGAACAAGATAAAACAAACATTCAGATAGGATGATGGGGACAATTTCAGTGAAAAACATAAGAGGGCAGCAGTACTTGTGCAAAGTTTCAGAATGATAACTTCCAAAATGAGTGTGCTACATGACATTTATCATGAAGTGACCCAGGTGTCCCACAAAAGTAGCCCAAATGTATTCAAGTGGCCAAATTGGTGAAGTTATACATTTTGAATGGAATAACTATATACAAAATACCAAAATGGTATTCTAACACACCCCCCCCAACATATTTTTTTTAGAAAAACATGAAGAAAAAAATATATTTACAAAATAACACTTTCAATATTTGGAAGACCCTCAGTCCTCGACACAATATTATGCTGCTGATGCCAGGTGCCATAGCACATCCAATGCCTGCAGAAATAAAATTGGGCAGATGAACGCCACTTGTGGCAGGAGCTGGATGAACCAGTTTCAGTGGGGGATGGACACCTTGGCACTGGGGGCTCCCATTCAGAGTCAGTGTCACTGTGAAAATGTTCAGTTAGAATAGTTTCACATATGAGCCCTGTATCAACAGGTATAATAAACAGATATATATAGAGTACAGGGAACATAAGGTTGAATATATTATTATAGACCTTTTGAAAATCTTCATCAGATGACAGTAATAGGAGTTGTTACACAGTACATTTATGTTTTTTCAATAATATGCAATTTATATCCATAAATCTCTGTTTACATTGACGCCACATTCAAAAAATGCTACAAAAATAGATAACGCCAGATAACAGCAATACACATCATAAACTTTGATTAAATATACATGTTCTACATATAGTTAGAAAGATACACTGCTTCTTAATGCAATCGCTTTGTCACATTTATTTTTAATGTTACAGAAATCGTTAATTTTTCAATAATCTGAGACGGCGCTCAGACATTAGCAATATTTCTCTGCTATGTTGGAGTCAACAGAAACACAAAATTACCACATAAATATTTCCTTACCTTTGATGGTCTTCGATCAGAAGTAGTGGAAGGACCTATACTTACCCAAAAGAGCGTTTGGTTTCAAGTCGTGTGTCTTTCTGTTGTCAAACGCGACAAATTACGGCAGAAATGCAGCCAAAATTCGAGGGGTTGCGCATCAAAACTTCAAAATTACATATTATATGTCGACTAAACTGGTGAAACTAAGTGCAGAATCAAGCTTTAGGATGTTCTAAACGTAGAAAACAATTCTCAACTCGAACAGACAAACTGACATCGTCTCGTGCTTCAAGGAACAAAGGACACTCCAAGCGTAACGCGCGCAGGAAAGTGCATGTATTTTCTCGCGACATCAAGTATTTTCCTTGGCAAAGGGTCAAAGACCGTGGGATTTTCACAATGAAACGCTCTATTGAAAGAAGACATCTCGCCGAAGAGCTAGAAACTGATCCCAGATCCATAGCTGGTTGGGAAGGGTGGGGGCGATGACGTCAAAGTTGGCCCAACTTTCCTGAGGAGAGAAAAAGTTTGGAAGATTGGCTGCCCTGTGAGTTCTGCTATACTTACAGACATAATTGAAACGGTTTTAGAAGCTTTAGAATGTTTTCTATCCAATAATAATTATGATATGCATATATTAGCAATTTTGGACAGATTTCTTTTCAGTTTACTATGGGCACGCAATTCCTCCAAAGGGGGCAGTATTCTGCCCTATCCCTAACAGGCACGCAGCCTGTTTATATTTATACTTTAATTTCAAAGTATTTTCTAATGTTTTATTTTCTAAAAACAGTTTGAATTTAGGTGTGTTCCACCTCCTCATTCATTCTTTTGCGGACAATTACATTTTTGGGACATTTCTGACAAGGACAAAATTCCCCAAGCACTTCCCAATTGTTTGTACAGTTTACGTCTGCAGACATTTGCTCATCTCCCGTCAGAACAGGATCTGCATACGTGTTCACATTTTCCATTTTCCATTCCACATTTTTATTGTAGCGTACTGTATGTATGGAGCATAATATATTTGTGTATATTCTTTATCACCGCGAACACGTGAGGTAACGTTACTCATTTTATAACCTTTCTGGTGTTATAGTCAATCGTGCTTACGTAGCTACATTATTCTATTAGCTCTGTAAAACAATGCTAATTGCGTCAGAGAAGTATTATCTTGTGTTATATTTTGAAGCTACATGGCCTTATGACTCCCAAGTGGTGCAGCGGTCAAAGGCACAACACATCTGTGCTAGAGGCGTCACTATAGACTCCCTGGTTCAAATCCAGGCTGTGTTTCTATCAAAGTAAGTGCTTTATTACGTTATAATACTCTCCGTATGCCGTTTCTGCTGTAGCTCACTGTATGTATGAATCATAATACACTGCTCAAAAAAATTAAGGAAACACTTAAACAACACTCCAAGTCAATCACACTTCTGTGAAATCAAACTGTCCACTTAGGAAGCAACACTGATTGACAATAAATGTCATGTGTTGTTGTGCAAATGGAATAGACAACAGGTGGAAATTATAGGCAATTAGCAAGACACCCCCAATAACAGAGTGGTTCTGCAGGTGGGGACCACAGAGAGTTCCTATGCTTCCTGGCTGATGTTTTGGTCACTTTTGAATGCTGGCGGTGCTTTGACTCTAGTGGTAGCATGAGACGGAGTCTACAACCCAAACAAGTGGTTCAGGTAGTGCAGCTCATCCAGGATGGCACATCAATGGGAGCTGTGGCAAGACGGTTTGCTGTGCCTGTCAGCGTAGTGTCCAGAGCATGGAGGCGCTACCAGGAGACAGGCCAGTACATCAGGAGACGTGGAGGAGGCCTTAGGAGGGCAACAACCCAGCAGCAGGACCGCTACCTCCGCCTTTGTGCAAGGAGGAGCAGGAGGAGCACTGCCAGAGCCCTGCAAAATGACATCCAGCAGGCCACAAATTTGAGTTTAAGTTTATTTTTTATTTTTACAGGGACAGTGCACATTAATCAACGTTTCAGTAAAAGTGCCGGTTTTAGCCAGCCGGCTAATTTTCAACCGCAGTCCCTGGGCAGGTTATTAAAAACAATTACAATATAGACAATAGCAACATAGAACAAGCAAGACATAGCAACATAGGACAAGCAAGACATAGCATACAGACAGAGCAACATAGGACAAGCAAGACGTAGCATACAGACAGAGCAACATAGAGCAAGACAAAATTCATAAAAGCAACAAAGTGATTCCACAAGCTACAGACAACAGACAACATGGAAAGCGGCAACACACAGCTAGGGACCATGTTCAAAAATCTGATTGACCTTTAGCCATGTCTTCAAGCATTTTGTGAAAGTGTGATATGTGGTGCAGTTATGTGTGTCTGATGGCAGTGTATTCCAGACATGGGAAGCTCTCACAGAGAATGCAGATTTACTAAAGGTGCTTTTCCTTAGGGGAACTATACAGTCACCTCTCATGGCAGACCTTGTGGATCTGCTGCCATATGTCTGGGTTTTCTGTTTAACAAAAATATTGAGTGGAGGGGCAGCCAGGCCATTAAGGATCTTGAATACAAGACATGCGTCGGTGTATTGCACAAGATTTTCCCAACTCAAGAGCTCATGCTTTCTAAGGATGTGACAATGATGATGGCTATTGGGCTTCCTATCAAGCACTTTGGGAGCCTGTTTGTAGACAGACTGAATAGGTTTTAATGTTGTACAGCAAGCTTGGGCCCAACTAGTCAAGCAGTATGTTAAGTGGGGGAGTATCATAGAGTTGAAGTACAGTTTTGCTACCTCTGTAGTCAAACAATTTAGTATAAATCGGAAATTAGCTAGGTTGAATTTAGTTATTTGAATTACCTTTTTCACATGCTTTTTAAAAGAGAGGTTGGAATCAAGTATGATGCCAAGGTACTTAGAATCGGATACCACCTGGACCACCTGTGCATGTGTCTGCTCAAACGGTCAGAAACAGACTCCATGAGGGTGGTATGAGGGCCCGACGTCCACAGGTGGGGGTTGTGCTTACAGCCCAACACCGTGCAGGACGTTTGGCATTTGCCAGGAGAACACCAAGATTGCCAAATTTGCCACTGGCGCCCTGTGCTCTTCACAGATGAAAGCAGGTTCACACTGAGCACATGTGACAGACGTGACAGAGTCTGGAGATGCCGTGGAGAACGTTCTGCTGCCTGCAACATCCTCCAGCATGACCGGTTTGGCGGTGGGTCAGTCATGGTGTGGGGTGGCATTTCTTTGGGGGGCCGCACAGCCCTCCATGTGCTCGCCAGAGGTAGCCTGACTGCCATTAGGTACCGGGATGAGATCCTCAGACCCCTTGTGAGACCATATGCTGGTGCGGTTGGCCCTGGGTTTCTCCTGGGTTTCTCCTAATACAAGACAATTCTAGACCTCATGTGGCTGGAGAGTGTCAGCAGTTCCTGCAAGAGGAAGGCATTGATGCTATGGACTGGCCCGCCCGTTCCCCAAGACCTGAATCCAATTGAGCACATCTGGGACATCATGTCTTGCTCCATCCACCAACGCCACGTTGCACCACAGACTGTCCAGGAGTTGGCGGATGCTTTAGTCCAGGTCTGGGAGGAGATCCCTCAGGAGACCACCTCATCAGGAGCATGCCCAGGTGTTGTAGGGAGGTCATTACAGGCACGTGGAGGCCACACACACTACTGAGCCTCATTTAGACTTTACATCAAAGTTGGATCAGTCTGTAGTGTGGTTTTTCACTTTCATTTGGAGTGTGACTCCAAATCCAGACCTCCATGGGTTGATAAATTTGATTTCCATCGATTTTTGTGTGATTTTGTTGTCAGCACATTCAACTATGTAAAGAAAAAAGTATTTCATAAAAATATTTCATTCATTCAGATCTAGGATGTGTTATTTTAGTGTTCCCTTTATTTCTTTGAGCAGTGTATATTCCTTATAACCCGCGGACACGTGAGGTAACGTTACACATGTTATAACCTTTATGGTGTTATAGTCAATCGTGCTTACGTAGCTACATTATTCTATTAGCTCTGTAAAACAATGCTAGTTGCATTAGAGAACTATTAGCTACCCTGGCCTTATGACTCCCAAGTGGCGCAGTGGTCTATGGCACTGCATCTCAGTGGTAGCGGCGTCACTACAGACAACCTGCTTCAAATCCAAGCTGTATCACAACTGGCTGTGATTGGGAGTCCCATAGTGTAGCTCACAATTGGCCCAGCTTTGTCCGAGTTTGGCCGGTGTAGGCCATCATTGTAAATAATAATTTGTTCTTAAATTACTTGCCTAGTTAAATAATAAAAAAATATGACCATGGTTTGTTTATTTGGTCTATTCAGCATAGCTCTGTTCTGCCCTGCCTTGCCCCCTTGTGGAGCTCAAAAGTTAGTTTCTTACTGTTATAACTCAAATCTGTGATTTTGTCAATGCAATAAACTATTTTTTTATAGCAGTGTTTATTATGTTACTTCTTTGTAGTATTGTTTTATTGCTATATCCTTATATTGTATTCTAATGAATAATTCCTATTTATTCTGTACTTTCAGAAACCACAAACATTATTTGCCAATTTCATAACTGGAGCTGGACATCTTCGGAGCTGAAGAATGAGGACAACTTTTGTATGCTAACGTACACTCCTTAACCTGTTAAGTCGACCCTCTACTTTTTCGAACATTCTGTTAAAAATCGCGCAACATTTCAGAGCACTGCTACTCAGGCCAGGAATATAGTATATGCATATGATTAGTATGTGTGGATAGAAAACACTCAGACGTTTATAAAACTGGTTAAATCACGGCTGTGACTATAACAGAACGTGCGTTTCATCGAAAAGTGCAGGAAAATCTGATCACTGAAAATGGAAATAAATATCCATGCAAGGAATTGTTCAAAGTGAACCGAATTAAATGAGGCCGAGGTTGCAGTGCCTACAGCTTCCACACTTTGTCTAGAGTCTTGTCATTTGATTCAGCTTTGATTCTTGGTCATACCGAATCAAGGGAACCGATTCCCTCCGGTCTCCGACCGGATGTTTTGGTCGAGCTCTCTCCAGACATTTTTTCGAGACGGACACCTATAGAATTGACATTGCCTCCTGATGAATTTTATCGCTTATTGACGTGTACTAATACCTAAAGTTGCATTACAAAAGTATTTCGAAGTGTTTTGTGAAAGTTTATCGTCGACTTTTTGAATTTTAAAAAATGACGTTACGTTATGAAACGCATTTTTTCCCGTTTATCACACAGTCTTCATAGATCGATATCTAGGCTATATATGGACCGATTTAATGGAAAAAAAGACCCAATAGTGATTATGGGACATCTAGGAGTGCCAACAAAGACATCCAAACCCAACAAAGTAAACACTTCACCACCAGTTGAATGTCCTCCAAGCTTTGTCTTTGGGGGTTCAACCCTCGTTGAAATCACATTTTCCTTCTTTAAAACCTTTTCCACCATACGCTCTGTCTCTCCAATAACAGATTGTTGACATGATGGTGTGTTTCGTGTGTAGATGATAATAAAAAAATGACACAAAAAATGTTGATTATAATGCTAGCTAGGTCGACAGCATTTTCGGGCCCAGGATTACGG
This sequence comes from Oncorhynchus keta, assembly GCF_023373465.1. NCBI lineage: Eukaryota > Metazoa > Chordata > Actinopteri > Salmoniformes > Salmonidae > Oncorhynchus > Oncorhynchus keta. Next base: position 36,486,554 of record NC_068433.1, on the reverse strand, counting down.
ATTACCCCCAAAAAATGCATCTAGCTATACAATTTGGGTACAGTAACATCACACAAATATATATTTCTAAGCAAGACACTGGTGGAGGTTTGATTTTGAGGGAAACTGAGGCTGTACAAGTTATGGTTTTGCAAACCTCAACACTGAAAGAGGTATGAAATGCTGTATTCGTTTTCTGTTATGCTTTGTGATTCAATTATTTTGTTGGTAATCAACCAAAATAGTTAGCTACTGTACACATGTCTTACAGAGCCTTTCCATGAGTCCACTCGATTCTCTTCAACTGTCTTCTGACGGTGTTCTGACATCAACATGTTGATGTTATCCCGTGATGCCAGCCGATACCAGATTGCCTTTGCCGATTGCTCATCATCATGAATAGTCACGCTGGAAATTGGATACAATGTAAAAATGATCACCAGCAGGGTCAAATCATATAAACAGTGGTTATAGAGGGTGTGTATTACAGTTTTTTCTGACTGCATAAACACTAACAGTGTTTCTTGAAACACTGTCTCTGGAACCATGAATACTTGTAGCCAATGCATTTACCAAGTGTGCCAAACTGAATGCACGTTCTGCTTTACACTCAGTTTGCAATTTAATCTTTTTACATGTGAGTTCCAAATATCTCTAACGGTCGTGAGTTGTTTTATGCACGTGTTGTCAGAATTCACTCACTGTTCCAAAATGTGATTATTACCAACAGGACAGTTAACACGCGCTGCAGGCTAATTATCTATATAATTATATAGCTATGTTATCTATAGGCTACTTGTCAATTTCAAATTATTTTCTTGAATTGAAATGTGTTCCGCATTTATTCACATTCAGCGTTGAGGACAATTTATGCCCACCGCACTTCACTCATGTTTGCGCAGATCAAGTATGCATATATTTGCGCAGTCTTGCAAGAAATGGAACATTTTCTTCCGGGCGCTCTCATTGCCTTCCTTGTTGTTTAATTTATAAATAATAACTTTGAACATGTGTGCGTTCCTATCAAAGTAAGTTTCTTATTTTCTGTATATCGTGTTGTCGTTTCTACTGAAGGCGCATGCTGTATGTATGTATGTTTTTTTTAACCTTTATTTAACTAGGCAAGTCAGTTAAGAACAAATTCTTATTTTCAATGACAGCCTAGGAACAGTGGGTTAACTGTCTGTTCAGGGGCAGAATGACAGATTTGTACCTTGTCAGCTCGGGGATTTGAACTTGCAACCTTTTGGTTATTAGTCCAAAGCTCTAACCACTAGGGTATGTGTGTGTGTGTGTGTGTGTGTGTGTGTGTGTGTGTGTGTGTGTGTGTGTGTGTGTGTGTGTGTGTGTGTGTGTGTGTGTGTGTGTGTGTGTGTGTGTGTGTGTGTGTGTGTGTGTGTGTGTGTGTGTGTGTGTGTGTGTGTGTGTGTGTACACAGTGGGGAGAACAAGTATTTGATACACTGCCGATTTTGCAGGTTTTTCTACTTACAAAGCATGTAGAGGTCTGTAATTTTTATCAAAGGTGCACTGTGAGAGACGGAATCTAAAACAAAAATCCAGAACATCACATTGTATGATTTTTAAGTAATTAATTTGCATGTTCGGAATACATTTGGAAACCTGTGTGTATGTGTGTTTACAACATGCATGACACAACTTTATTTCAAACTGCTATGCCCTGCACACAGAAAAATAAAAAGCCACAAGTGTTTTTCATTGATCCTAGAGTGTAGAATTTTGCAAAAATAGCCTACAAAGATAGTGCCTAAGCAATCAGAAAAAAATGTAATTCATTAATCGTATGCATATTCATCTTTTCTAACTTTTGTTGACACAGATTTCACTGCTCCCGACTCCTTTACTGCACATCGGCGGAAATCCATTTCCCCATGAGAGTGAAATCACGCTGGCCTTTGATGGGGAGAACATCCTTGCCCTAGAGGATGTCCCCATGGGACATGGGGCTGTATTTTTTACCCCAATATGTCAGAAAAACACTTATGTTCTTAAGTTACTGTGTTCTGGGGATAAGTGAAGTTTGGGTGAAGTTACCAGGGCCGGTCATGAAGATGGCAAACTTTATAACATAACAAAGTGGTTGTTGGGCAAGCGGTTGTTGGACACACACACACACTAAAACACAAAAGAAATCTGTATATAGCATCAAGTCTGCAATATTGTTAGTTTAACTATGATTCATTTTTAATGTATGTTGTTTTTATTGTACATCATTTTATTTGTAAAACAAATGAAAAGGACTATACAAAGTAAATGTATTATTTATTATTGTCTGACACATCTACAGAAATCTTACAATTTTGTAATGTGTTTTGTTTGGTAAATTGTTTTGTAAATATTAATTCACAGTTGTGGTGCCACTAAATAAACAATTAATTATTTAAATCAATATTGTCAATATTGTTATTAGGGAGGGTGGACAGGGAGTTTAAAAAATGAACCCCAAAAGGTTCTTCGAAGAACCTTTTTCAATTGTTCTTCGAAGAACTTATAGGGCTTCCCACAAAAGGTTATTCAAAGTACTTATAGGGGTTCCCCCACAGTTTCAATTTGAAGAACCCCTAAAGGATACTCCAGGAACTTTTTATTTTTAGAGTGTAGGTAAATGTCAGTTGGCTTTTCGTAGCCGAGCATTCAGAGGTCAAGACAGCAAGTGCGTGAGAGAGAGAAAGTATCAAAACACACACGAGTTCCAAGAGCCGATCTGTTATCCAGCGATTAGTTTGATAGCCTGGCTACTGTGTGAACCGTTAGACAAGGCCGCATGGCCCACCCACTTTTCCTGTTAGGCACGGACGCATGGCCCATCCCCAATATCAAGGTGCACAAGGGCAGAAATGATTCAATATTAAAGCATTAGAGCTCTCACTAAAAAGGCATCAGTCATACAAAAGTTCTACTTTAATCTACCTGCGTGTGGTCAACTATTTTAGCACCGTTTCGCACTACTCTGAAACAAGCATGGGGACTGGTCTTGATAAATCAATGAGATTTGTATGTTCATTGAATCTCTGTTTGGGCATTTGTTATACTACAATTAGAGTGTGTAAATGTCAGGATTATTTTGCTCTTAGCACTGTAGTCTACTCCCAACCAGTCACGTTGTACAGCACCATATTTTCCTAACAGAAACCCTAAGGGTTTCATTTGTTTTTATTTTTATTGGAATAGAAACACCATAATACTAATCAAATTAAGCTACATTTCTTAAAATCAATCCCATATACTATGTTCTTACAAAAAAGGTTTTAAAATTCTCTAGTACAACCAATATTAAAGACTGTCAAATGCTCTCAAAGATGCCCTCTGGTGGTAAAACTAGCACTAAGTAGCATTAATGGCCACAATGACTGACACTTAAATAACATGCCTTAGAATTCTGCGGCAGCCTGCAAGCTGTGCTGCAGTACGACGCAACTTTTAAAGGAAGAACTTTCCCACACTTTTATTACCTTCGGGTCCAGTAGACCCGAACATCACATATGTAATATGAATGTGTAGGGGGTGCAATGTGCACTCAATTCAAATGTGTTATTTTGCATGTTCTTCACAGAAAATGAACAAAGGCCCATGTTGAAGGTTGAAAACATTATTAAATATTATAATTATTTTGTTGTTGTTAACATTGAATATGGGTCCTACAGGCCTGCACACCACACAATGGTTAATGGTTGATTATTTGCCATGGCTTTTCGTTGAGTATGTCATGAGTCAGTTTCGTGTTAAAGTTCAGGCAGGACAGCATAAAGGTGCTTCTAGCAGTCAGCTGTCAACATGCAGGGCAAGGAGCTGTGGAGCACACGGAGGTGCGAAGTCGCGAAGACGTAAAAATTGCATTAAGTACAGACCTAAACCATCTCCTGTGTACAAACCAAGTAAAATTACCTATAAATCTACTTGCTCGCTTGAGAACCTTGACTCGGTCTCCAGTAGTGAGTGCTCTGAAGTTGAGCTAGACCAGGATGAAGTATCTGCGGCAACAGGTGTGCTAGAGACTCCCAGTGTTTTCCATGATTTTGGACTGGTAGGAGTGAGATTTTGGGAAAAAGTGGATTCCTGCTATTTGGCTGACTAGTACTTTGTTTTTTTGTGGCTGGGTAAAGGACAAACTGGAAGCGGTTACATCTGTGAAAGTTTCAAGAAGTGGAAAAAAAGTTGTGCATCCTCCACACAGAGGCAGAGCATTTTGGGGCTCAACCCGTGTCATGCCTTGCTCTCCGGAGCAGGGCTCGCTCAAAGGAGGTATCAGTGTTGGTGGCAATGACCCGGTGGCAATGGCGTGACTGAGAATACCATGTCTGTCTTGTTGAGCTTTGACACAGAGTTTTTACCTGACAAGGTCAGGTTAGGTTATATTTGCTATTCTGTGCTATCCCATTCATCCTCCGAATGACACAAATACACAATCCATGTCTTAATTGTCTCAAGGCTTAAACATTCTTCTTTAACCTGTCTCTTCCCCTTCATATACACTAATTGAAGTGGATTTAACAGGTGACATCAATAAGGGATCATAGCTTTCACCTGGATTCACCTGGTAGTCTGTCATGGAAATAGCAGGTGTTCCAAATGTTTGTACACTCAGTGTAAATACACCATCCAAAGTGTAATTAATAACTTCACTATGCTCAAAAGAATATTCAATCTCTGCTTTTTAAACTTTTACCCCATCTTCCAATAGGCGCCCTTCTTTGCGAGGCATTGGAAAACCTCCCTGGTCTTTGTGGTTGAATCTGTGTTTGAAATTCACTGCTTGACTGAGGGATCTTACAGATAAGTGTACAGTGGGGCAAAAAAGTATTTAGTCAGCCACTAATTATGCAAGTTCTCCCACTTAAAAAGATGAGAGAGGCCTGTAATTTTCATCATAGGTATCACTTTCATCACTTCAACTATGACAGACAAAATGAGGAAAAAAAATCCAGAAAATCACATTGTAGGATTTTTAATGAATTTATTTGCAAATTATGGTGGAAAATAAGTATTTGGTCACCTACAAACAAGCAAGATTTCTGGCTCTCACAGACCTGTAACTTCTTCTTTAACCAGTTGAAGCTAGGGGGGCGCTATTTCATTATTGGATAAAAAAAACGTGCACGTTTTAAGCGCAATATTTTGTCACAAAAAGATGCTCGACTATGCATATAATTGCCAGCTTTGGAACAAAAACACTCTGACGTTTTCAAAACTGCAAAGATATTATCTGTGGGTGCCCCAGAACTGATCTTACAGGCGAAACCAAGATGCAACCTCAAACAGGAAATGAGCAGGATTTTTGAGGCTCTGTTTTCCATTGTCTCCTTATATGGCTGTGAAAGCGCCACGAATTAGCCTGCCCTTTCTACCGTTTCTCCATGTTGTCTGCAGTATTGTGACGTATTTGTAGACATATCATTTGAAGATTGGCCATAAGAGACTACATTTACCAGGGGTCCGCCCAGTGTCCTTTGTTGAAATTGTTGCGTAATCTCCAAGCTGCTCGCATTCATCCATGTGATTGAGACAGAGAGGAGACTTCCAGGAATGATATATCATGAAGAGATATGTGAAAAACACCTTGAGGATTGATTCTAAACAATGTTTACCATGTTTCAGACGATATTATGGAGTTAATGTGGAAGAAAGTTTGGCGTTTGGATTAATGAATTTCCTTTTTTCTTTGGTAGCCAAACATGACGCAAAAAACGGACCAATTTCTCCTGCACAACTAATCTTTCAGGAAAACTGAACATTTGCTATCTAACTGAGAGTCTCCTCATTGAAAACATCCGAAGTTCTTCAAAGGTAAATGATTTATTGAATATTTTTGCTGGTTTTTGTGAAATGTTGCCTGCTAAATGCTAACGCTAAATGCTAACGCTAAATGCTAACGCTAAACGCTAAATGCTAGTTTGCTATGGTTGAGAAGCATATTTTGAAAATCTGAGATGACAGTGTTGTTAACAAAAGGCTAAGCTTGAGAGCAAATAGATTAATTTCATTTCATTTGCGATTTTCATGAATAGTTAACGTTGCGTTATGGTAATGAGCTTGAGGCTGTATTCACGATCCCGGATCTGGGATGGCTCGACGCAAGAAGTTAAGAGGCTCCACTCGTTACCTGTCTTAACCTCTTGCTCCTACCTGACACGCAGGCGTCCCATCTAGACATTTGGAAATGCAAATGCGCTACGCTAAATGCTAATAGTACTAGTTAAAACTCAAACGTTCATTAAAATACACATGCAGGGTATTGAATTAAAGCTACACTCGTTGTGAATCCAGGCAACAGATTTTTTAAATGCTTTTCGGCAAAAGCATGAGAAGCTATTATCTGATAGCATGTAACACCCCAAAAGACCCGCAGGGGACGTAAACAAAATAATTAGCATAGTCATCGCTACACAAACCGCACAAATAAAATATAAAACATTCATTAGCTTTGACCATCTTCTTTGTTGGCACTCCTAGATGTCCCATAATCACTATTGGGTCTTTTTTTCTCTCGATTAAATCGGTCCATATATAGCCTAGATATCGATCTATGAAGACTGTGTGATAAACGAAAAAAAATAGCGTCATTATAACGTAACGTCATTTTTTTAAATTAAAAAAGTCGACGATAAACTTTCACAAAACACTTCGAAATACTTTTGTAATGCAACTTTAGGTATTAGTACACGTTAATAAGCGATAAAATTCATCAGGAGGCGATGTCAATTCTATAGGTGTCTGTTTCGAAAAAATGTCATGGAGAGACTTCGACCAAAACATCTGGTCAGAGATTTAACCAGTTTTATAAACGTCTGAGTGTTTTCTATCCACACATACTAATCATATGCATATACTATATTCCTGGCATGAGCAGCAGGGCGATGAAATGTTGCGCGATTTTTAACAGAATGTTCGAAAAAGTAGGGGGTAGGAGTAACAGGTTAATGGCACCTGTTTGAACTTGTTATCAGTATAAAAGACACCTGTCCACAACCTCAAACAGTCACACTCCAAACTCCACTACGGCCAAGACCAAAGAGCTGTCAAAGGACACCAGAAACAAATTGTAGACCTGCACCAGGCTGGGAAGACTGAATCTGCAATAGGTAAGCAGCTTGGTTTGAAGAAATCAACTGTGGGAGCAATTATTAGGAAATGGAAGACATACAAGACCACTGATAATCTCCCTCAATCTGGGTCTCAACGCAAGATCTCACCCCATGGGGTCAAAATTATCACAAGAACGGTGAAAAAAAAACCCAGAACCACACGGGGGGGGATCTAGTGAATGACCTGCAGAGAGCTGGGAACATAGTAACAAAGCCTACCATCAGTAACACACTATGCCACCAGGGACACAAATCCTGCAGTGCCAGACGTGTCCCCCTGCTTAATTAAGCCAGTATGTGTCCAGGCCCGTCTGAAGTTTGCTAGAGAGCATTTGGATGATCCAGAAGAAGATTGGGAGAATGTCATATGGTCAGATGAAACCAAAATATAACTTTTTGGTAAAACTTAACTCGTCGTGTTTGGAGGACAAAGAATGCTGAGTTGCATCCAAAGAACACCATACCTACTGTGAAGCATGGGAGTGGAAACATCATGCTTTGGGGCTGTTTTTCTGCAAAGGGACCAGGACGACTGATCCGTGTAAAGGAAAGAATGAATGGGGCCATGTATCGTGAGAGTTTGAGTGAAAACCTCCTTCCATCAGCAAGGGCATTGAAGATGAAACGTGGCTGGGTCTTTCAGCATAACAATGATCCCAAACACACCGCCCAGGCAACGAAGGAGTGGCTTCGTAAGAAGCATTTCAAGGTCCTGGAGTGGCCTAGCCAATCTCCAGATCTCAACCCCATAGAAAATCTTTGGGGGGAGTTGAAAGTCTGTGTTGCCCAGCAACAGCCCCAAAACATCACTGCTCTAGAGGAGATCTGCATGGAGGAATGGGCCAAAATACCAGCAACAGTGTGTGAAACCTTGTGAAGACTTACAGAAAACGTTTGACCTCTGTCATTGCCATCAAAGGGTATATAACAAAGTATTGAGATAAACTTTTGTTATTGACCAAATAATTATTTTCCACCACAATTTGCAAATAAATTCATTAAAAATCCTACAATGTGATTTTTCTCATTTTGTCTGTCATAGTTGAAGTGTACCTATGATGAAAATTACAGGACACTCTCAGCGTTTTACGTGGGAGAACTTGCACAATTGGTGGCTGACTGAATACTTTTCTGCCCCACTGTACGTGTGGGGTACAGAGATAAGGTAGTCATTAAAAAAAAATCTCAATTGAATCTATTTTAAATATAGGCTGTAACAGAACACAATGTGGAAAAACTAAAGGGGTGTGAATACATTCTGAAGGCACTCTATATATTTTATCATAGGAAAAAACATTACCTAGCAGCCGACCTGCTAGCACCAATCCCATGCAATTACAGTTAAATACTGTGAAGTACATTGCTAGCCACCCATCAATGATTTTAATTCATTAATTCCTTCATCTATTTATTACCATTACCATAAAAAGATTAGTTTCAATTTGTATTAGTTGTATATACAGGATACATATGGTATACATCGTCCAATGAAATGCTTACTTGCATGTTCCTTCTAGACTATGCAACAACAATGCAACAAATTTACAAATATGAAGATAAAGTAAATGGATCAGTAGAATACAATAAACATTTTAGCATAAGTATAATAAAGGATGCACAATTTATAGTTCAATATTTATACATGTTTTGGGATGGTGGGATTGGGTGGTAAGTGTTTAAATTGGGCAGTATTTAGCAATATTAATACGTCTGCTACCAGCAGTTGTGATGTGTATGTAGCTTGTGTGTGTGAATGTATCTATACGTTTCATATAGGAGGCTGTTTAACCCAGAAAAGACGCCTGGCCACACGAGGATGGCCCATTCCTCAAACAGGGCATCCTTTGTGAAGGCCAGTCGAGAGAAATGAGAGAATGGGATATAGGCTGTCCCCAGGGAAAGAGAGAAGAGATAGGGGGAAGAGGAATGAGAGGGGAGTCCGTGTGAGTATTTCCTGCTTGCGCGGGGTAACAATATGAATGTCCTTAATGAATCGTGAGCCTGAATCGTAAGCATCCTGGTTTTGCGGTTTGCTTGTTCATTCTCTTAACAGTGTGTTTTGTTCAGCTAAGTCATGTTCTGACTTCTAGATATGATTTCAAATCCCATTGGGAAACGGGCTAAAAACCAGAGGGATATTCAGGGTTATTTGGAGCTAAAATATAGAACCAAGATTGGTGTTGGTAGATTATAGTTCAACGTGAAGAATTCTGTTTTCAGGTCATTTTTGATTGGCCAGACTTAGTAACTGCTTTTCTGTTTTCACAAATCCCCCCTAGGTCTGTGTGTTAGACAAAACAGTGGTTTCCCAAACTGCAATTGGTACATATTTATCCAGATTTTTGTAGAGAGGCCTTCTGTCTTTCTTTCTCTCTCTCGTAGGACCTGAGCCCTAGGACCATGTCCCAGGACTACCTGACATGAGGACTCCTTGCTGTCCCCAGTCCACCTGGCCATGCTCCTGCTCCAGTTTCAACTGACCTGAGCCCTAGGACCGTGCCCCAGGACTACCTGACATGAAGGCTCCTTGCTGTCCCCAGTCCACCTGACTGTGCTGCTGCTCCAGTTTCAACTGTTCTGCCTTATTATTATTCGACCATGCTGGTCATTTATGAACATTTGAACATCTTGGTCATGTTCTATTATAATCTCTACCCGGCACAGCCAGAAGAGGACTGGCCACCCCACATAGCCCGGTTCCTCTCTAGGTTTCTTCCTAGGTTTTGGCCTTTCTAGGGAGTTTTTCCTAGCCACCGTGCTTTTACACCTGCATTGTTTGCTGTTTGGGGTTTTAGGCTGGGTTTCTGTACAGCACTTTGAGATATCAGCTGATGTACGAAGGGCTATATAAATAAATTTGATTTGATTTGATTTGATTTGATTCTGTGGCATAACCCCATTTGAAGACAGGAGACTGGGGAACATCACAAACACCTCTGTTCATATTTACATTTACATTTAAGTCATTTAGCAGACGCTCTTATCCAGAGCGACTTACAAATTGGTGCATTCACCTTATGACATCCAGTGGAACAGCCACTTTACAATAGTGCATCTAAATCTTTTAAGGGGGGTGAGAAGGATTACTTTATCCTATCCTAGGTATTCCTTAAAGAGGTGGGGTTTCAGGTGTCTCCGGAAGGTGGTGATTGACTCCGCTGTCCTGCCGTCGCGAGGGAGTTTGTTCCACCTTTGGGGAGCCAGAGCAGCGAACATATTCATACCAACATACATTTTTTATATTTCAAAAACAGTTTAAATAAAGGCAATAAGTCTGTCAAACATCACACTTATTCCAAAAGCCAGAGCCACATTCTCAATGTTCATTGGTTAAGTTATGGGTTAAGTTTAATTTGATTTTGAATTACTTAGAATTCACATTTTCATTATTAATGCCGTGACTCAAACTGTAATATGTCCAGTACATGTGAAGTTAAATGTCATGTGGATGACTTGGATGATGTCTGTTGACACAGACTCAGAGCAGGAAGCAGGAAACCAATCCTGCTGTCATGAGAAGTCACTGAACAGGTGACATCTCCACTACGACAGAGAACCACCAAAACCTAGCAACTAATAAGGTATTGGAATTCCTCAAACATTAATTTTGCACTTGGCTTCCCTTGACCATTCCCTTGATTCTATCTGATCTGCTACGCCAGGCCAAGCCAGTTATTCGTGGAATGGATTACTAATCTATTGTACCACGGGGCTGTTACCCCACCAAGCTCAGTCTCACTGCAGAATCAGACATCCAAACCCTTGTTCATAAATGTAAAATTTCATTAGGCATTAATTCCGAAAGGTTAAGGTTTGGAATAGGGTGAAAACAAAAAACACTCCACTCCAAAACCACACCGCTGCCTTATGTGCATAGTCATTGAACAATGGTCACTGTTTACATACTGTTTTACCCTCTTCTGTGTACGTACTGTATTCTAGTCAAGGATCATCCTATATAACTACTGGTGTACACACCTTTCATATTAATATACTGTCCATACAGTATTCATGAAGTGTAAGTGGGAGAATGTGTGTGTGTGTGTGTGTGTGTGTGTGTGTGTGTGTGTGTGTGTGTGTGTGTGTGTGTGTGTGTGTGTGTGTGTGTGTGTGTGTGTGTGTGTGTGTGTGTGTGTGTGTGTGTGTGTGTGTGTGTGTGTGTGTTATTCCTTTCAATCACTGAAATAGGTTGACTTGACCATGGGGTGGAGATTTATCTGTGGCCCAGTCAATATACCGGATATGTTTAATTAACTATAATTCATTATATCACCCACTTCAAAATGTATAGGCTGCTGTGTACTATCTGTGTCCTCTCTCTCACTTGCTTGTTCGTTACTCTCGGCAGATTTCAAACAAATGGCTGTGCACCGTGCTCCACACAGAGGACATGACATACATCTTAGTGTGTAGCCTTTTGTCACCTAATTATTCCTTTGGAGAGGCAATTAGCAGCGGTGCAGCCTGGGCAGTGTGACTATAAAACAACCATACACACACACATACACAGATAGGCAGGCAGACACACACAGATGCATACGCGCACACACACACACACATATAAACACGCACAAATACAAATACACACACTTGCATGTGTGCGCGCACACACCATAATCACGCAGGAGTCTAGGTCCATGGGGAACAATGCAGATAAAAATAATGACCAAATACTCCATATTGAGACACTTTAATTTAATCACATAAATGTTCTTATTTTTAGGAGAAGAAAATGACGTAAATCTAAACAACCCAATGCTGTATGTCATGCAGCTTTGGTTTGAATGCAGACTGGTGGATGGCCTGTCCTTCTACAAACACACATGATCAAATCTCACTGTTACAAGTCTGGGTGTTTCTCACACACACACACACACACACACACACACACACACACACACACACACACACACACACACACACACACACACACACACACACACACACACACACACACACACACACACACACACACACACACACACACACACGATCAACTCTCGGCAAACAACCTTGAGTTTCAGTTCAGTTCAGAGTTACTGTGACAGCATTCTTCATTAAAAATTAAACATTGAGCTACCCGGGTCACCTATTCCCCAGGCAAACTTGTTTTCCAAAATCTCAATAAAAAGGTTCAGGGCCATTACAATATAGTTTTATGACAATGCTCTGCTATATGCTATGGTAAAACAAAAACTGCCACTTTTTTTTAACTTAATGTACATCCAATGTGTTTAATGGTTAATATACCCTACTCTGGATCTGTGTTAACAAAGTTATGTATATGGTCATAAGGTTGCTAATACCAGAACAGAAAGTTCCCCCCCTCCCACACACGACACACACACAGACCTGGTTGATTAGGGGCTAGTGTTTTATGGATGCAGGGAAGAGCACAGATAGAGAATTTGAATTCCTGGCAGGACTATCTATAAAGGTTATTAAGCAGTTGGTGATGCATACATTTGCCGTCCACGTATCCATGCTCTGACATTTATCAAGAATGTCCGGTTAAATGTCACAGGAAGAGGTAGCATATGGCCCTCTTCCTAATTAAGACCTGAAAGTCACCCACAACTCCTTATTTTCTCTCTCTCACTCTGTATTTTGTCTCTGTGTGCATGTGTCCTCTGTTCCCTTTGGCCCAGCTAGAGCTACAGTCAGGGAGTGCATATTAAGAAAACTTTGGTTTAAGAATTGATACAGAGAAAAAGATAAAGCACAGACAAATGGGGAAGGATTTAGCTCATCCATCTTTGGATACAAGACTCATTGTTTGCAGATTTTAACCTATAGGAGCTATCCCAGCCTTCTCAGTGAGACCCACAAATCAGGCATGGGGAATACAGTAGTCCTCAGATTCAGCTGGAAACCTGGAGCACAGTAGGCTATGGTCTCTCGCGGTCTTACTATTTCCCTGATCAGATAAGGTGCGATTCTCGCTTGATAAAACTGATTTTATCATTTTTTTTTGTGAGAATTTTTTTGTTGAAAATAACAAGATAACTAATGTAAAATATACTGTGTCCTTAAAATGGATATAGGTTACGAACTTTTGTGAAACCGCACAGTTAAAAATATATGGCAAATATAGCTTGAGAGGATCTGCAGAAGCTAACCAGCTAACTAGCTAGTAGTCAGTTAGACACTGCTAGTAGTCTTCACGTTAACTCGGACACCAGCCAGTCTCAGCTCGGTCAATACCTGCCAGTCTGCACAGCACGATATCAACCCAGAGCATATCGGACTGCTTTTTCTCTACCACATCTCTGGATTCCTACTGCAAGCTCTGAACCTTTACACCGGATCATTGCAGCTAGCTAGCTGCAATCTAAGTGGCTACTCCTGGCTAACGTCTCTGTCCCGAAGCAAGCACCAGTTAGCCTTGAGCTAGCCTCGAGCTAGGCCCATCTCTCGGCTTGCTGAGAGGTCCACCAGGTAATTCTTGGGCTATAATACTGCCAATTGGCCTGGACCCTTTACTGCCGACACGGAGCCCCGCCAATCCATCATGACTGGTCTGCAGACGTAATCATCCGAGGTGGTTTCAACAGGCTCTTCCGTTGCGACGTCGCAGAAGGCCCATCTGCTAGCCCCGGCCCGCTAACTGTCTGAATCGCCGTGTCTCCAGCTCGACTAGCATAGTAGGGACTACTGAACGGCTCCCTGACTCCCCTATTGCTACTCATTGGACCCTATGATCACTCGGCTACACATGCCTCTCCCTAATGGCAATATGCCTAATCTATTGTTCTTATAGATAGTTATAATTGTCTTATTTCACTGTAGAGCCCCCAGTCCTGCCCAATATGCCTTAGATAGCTCTTTTGTCCCACCCCCCACACATGCGGTGACCTCACCTGGCTTAACTGGATTAGCACACTCTGCCAACGCTGATGTCCTAGCCATGTCTGAATCCTGGCTTAGGGAGGCCACCAAAAATCCTAACATTTCCATATTCAAAAAATTTAGAAACAGAAACAGATATACCCCTTGGTTCACTCCGTGTTGGCAGAGTGTGCTAAGGCAGTGAATAAAACAAACTTGTGGAGGAGGCTTCTAATGTTAACATGCATGAAACCAAGGCATTTACGGTTACAGAAGTCAACAAATAAGAGCGCCTGGGGAATGGGAGAGGAGCTCGGCACTGCTGGGCCTGGATTAACCTCTACATCACCAGAGGAACAGAGTAGGATAAGGGTATGGCTAAAGGCTATAAGAACTGGTCGTCTAGTACGTTCGGAACAGAGAGTAAAAGGAGCAGGTTTCTGGGCACGATAGAATAGATTCAAGGCATAATGTACAGACAAAGGTATGGTAGAATGTGAATACAGTGGAGGTAAACCTAGGCATGGAGTGACGATGAGAGAGATATTGTCTCTAGAAACATAATTTAAACCAGGTGACGTCACCGCATGTGTGGGAAGTGGAACTGAAGGGTTAGCTAAGGCATATTGAGCAGGGCTAGAGTCTCTACAGTGAAATAAGACAATAATCACTAACCAGAACAGCAATGGACAAGGCAGATTGACATTAGGGAGAGGCATGCGTATCCGAGTGATCATAGGGGTCCAGTGAGTAGTTAAGCTGGCTGGAGACACGGCGATTCAGACAGCTAGCGGGCCGGGGATAGCAAGCTAGCAGAAGGGCCTTAGAGGGGGTCGCAATGGAAGAAGTCTTTTGTAGCCTCTTGCGGTTCCGTCGGCAGACCAGCCGTGATGGATTAGTAGAGTCCCGTGTAGTTAAGATGCCCAGTCCAATTGGCAAAATAGGAATAGTGGCACAAGAAAATTGGCCGATGGACCTATTCAGCTAACAGTCCGATATGATCTAGACAGCTGGCGGGCCGCGGCTAGCAGGGGGTATTCAGGGGACGTAGCAACGGAGGGGACTGTTGGAAAAAGAAGCCTCGGGCAGATTACGTTGGTAGTCCAGTCGTGATGGATTAGCAGGGCTTCGTATGGTAAAAGGTATTGTAGCCCAAGGAGTGGCCTCTTCAGCTACCCGGGAGATGGGCCTAGCATGGGCTAGCTCCAGGCTAATTGGTGCTTGCATCGGGACAGATACATTAGCCTGGAGTAGCCACTCGGATTGCATCTAGCTAGCTGCGATGATCCAGGTGAAAAGGTTCAGAGCTTGCGGTAGGAATCTGAGGATATGAAGAGAAAAATGAGTCCGGTATGCTCTGGTTTGAATTGCGTTGTGCAAACTGGCGAGAGATTTCCGAGCTAGAGGTTAGCTGTTGACCACTAGCAGTGGTTAGCTGACTACTAGCTTGTAGCTTGTTAGCTGGCTAGCTTCTGTTGGGGGATTCCAGTTCGAAAGTAAACAAGAATAGTTCATAGAAAATAGCAGAACCATACCACATTGGGTGAGGCGGGTTGCAGGAGAGTAAGTTGAGGTTTAGGAAAAATATAAAAAGATATGTGAAGATAAAAGATATACACGGGATCAAGATACTTGCACATCATCATCTGCACATCTATCACTCCAGTGTTAATGCTAAATTGAAATTGTTTCACCTCTATGGCCTATTTATTTCCTTAACTCCCTAATCTCCTACATTTGCACACACTGCACATAGATTTTTCTATTGTGTTTATGACTGTATGTTTGTTTATGTGTAACTCTGTGTTGTTGTTTTTGGCGCACTGCTTTTGCTTTATCTTGGCCAGGTCGCAGTTGTAAATGACAACTCGCTCTCAACTGGCCTACCTGGTTAAATAAAGGTGAAATAAAATATATAAATAAAAGAGGGGGAAAGAAAGACCTAGGGGGTTAACAACCCGGGAAGATTCTGGCCTGCGCTCTCAAGATTCACCAAAGGAATGTACTTTGTTTCAACAGACTTTTCCCCACTGAAACTCTAACCTCTAACCCCACTGAAACTCTTTTCTAAAGTGAATACTGGAACAATATGTATTTATTTAACTAGGCAAGTCAGTTAAGAACAAATACTTAATTACAATGAAGGCCTACCGGAGAACAGTGTGTTAACTGCCTTATTCAGGGGCAGAACCACAGATTTGATCTTGTCAGCTCGGGGATTCAAGCCACCAACCTTTCACTCTAACCACTAGGCTACCTGCCGTCCCAACTAACATAGAACTTGGGGAATTTTAAGAAGAGATCTACAGAACTCTGTCATTTTGTGACATCATTAAAAAATGTTATAAAGGAAATATTGTAACTTGGAAACTATACCCACTACATTCCCATACTATGCATTGTGCATGTAATATGAACAATTATGAGTGTTTTTGTAAGAGAAGGATGTGATTTGAGAGGCTATAAGAGACAATTGTAGTCACCGCCCCTGAGAATGATCAGAGAACAGGTCAGCCTGCCAGAACCGTCCCTTTCCTGCAAACTGTATAAACGATGGGTCAAGAAATTAACATATCAGATCAGAAAGACGTGAAGCTCCAGCTGCACATTTAAAGTGGTTTGAACTTTAAACGAGGTAAAGACGATAAACTCATCCTTAGCTGTCCGAAGTACAGTATCTTCAAAAGCGAATTTAAGTAGGACCGTCATGTTACCCTGCTCAAACCATCTAAACGGCTTTCTAGCCTATCTTCAAAGAAGCAACTTCAAGAGTGAATGGAAGGACAATAAACAATGTACTTCTATTCAGGACTACAAAAGTCCAGCAAATTGTGTCGAACATTCATCGAGGCGTCGATACACTACTGGCACCGGCTGGTCAAAAGAAATTGGAAGTGCCAAATTATTATAGAAGAAGTCATACACGCCATAACAAGTGCATAGTGTAGCTTTTTGGTATTCTATAGAAACCAATATCAAACCATTTTAAGGTTTAAGACTAGCTGCCACTCCAATATGTCCCCTATAGAAATTGGCAGGGCCCAATAACAACATATGGGCTAAATTGTTGTAGTCTTCTTGCACAAGCCACGCATTCTTACATGTTACTGAGCCAGAAACAACAATACCATGCACCCAGTGGTGGTCAAAAAGTTTTTGCCAGTCCAACAATACGGTATTGAATTCTGTGGGGTGAATTACAGTACCATTCGAAATACAGAAATTCTCCCACTGCTGCAGTAAACCATTTTAGAGTATTTAACTGTTGATAATACCCCAAATTACCGTATAATTTACAGTTTTCCATTACAATGCAATACCAAAGGGTTTTGGTGCACCACTGCACTGCAGACATGGTGTAAGGGTACTGCTACGCCATGTATTATTTTGGGGAATATGTTGCATTAATTTGCAGTGGGCAGGTCCAGTGGTCTTTGTATGCTACCCCCAGCAAGAGAGATCCAGAAGATCTCAAAACAGAGCCTTTGTGTGTGTGTGTGTGTGTGTGTGTGTGTGTGTGTGTGTGTGTGTGTGTGTGTGTGTGTGTGTGTGTGTGTGTGTGTGTGTGTGTGTGTGTGTGTGTGTGTGTGTGTGTGTGTGTGTGTGTGTGTGTGTGTGTGTGTGTGTGTGTGTGTGTGTGTGTGTGTGTGTGTGTGTGTGTGTGTGTGTGTGTGTGTGTGTGTGTGTGTGATCCATTCTCTTACGTCTCCTGCTGCTCTGTGTGTGTGCGCACCCCCTTGTCCCCCAACATCTCAGAGCCATCTAGGGGCCAGCCTTTGCCTCAGGGTTGGCCTGGTGTAAGATAAATAATTGATTACATTTTTTATGCTCTCACAGAAAGGTGATAATGTCTTTCTGTGCCTGTCTCTTCCCTGAGGAGCTAACAAAGCCAACACAGGTACAAGATCAATTCCTCAAAGCTATAACGACACAAGGCGAGACCCAGCCTAGTGGTTAGAGCATTGGACTAGTAACTGAAAGGTTGCAAGTTCAAATCCCCGAGCTGACAAGGTACAAAATCTGTCGTTCTGCCCTTGAACAGGCAGTTAACCCACTGTTCCTAGGCCGTTATTGAAAATAAGAATTTGTTCTTAACTGACTTGCCTAGTTAAATAAAGGTAAAATAAATAAAAAATAAAAATGCAGACATGGGAGCCAGTTGGTTTGAGCTCTGATATTTATTATAGTCTAAGGAGTAGACAAAAGGCAGAGGGACGGGCAAGAGTCCATAACCAGGACAGAGCCAAAAACGGTACAGGGCGGCAGGCAGGCAGGGGCGGGCAGAATGGTCAGGCAGGCGGGCTCAGAGTCAGGACAGGCAAAGGGTGAGGACGAGAAAAGTGAGGAGAGAAACTTCTCATAACCATCACTACTGTACACAAACAATGTGGGTGGATTCCCTCTCCCTGTATGGCTAATAAAAATGACCTTTCAACACCAGACAATGGTTTAATGGGGGTTTCAGGGCTAAGATTGCCAGTTGAATGTAGCATTGTACTGCTGCTTTAAATTACTCCTTAGAACTAGGATCATCGCAGTTATGCGTTTTCCATTCTCTTTGATATGCTTTTTCATTCATATATCCGGCTCCTCCCTTTATCCCAGAGCTTTCACCAAAATATTTCTCAGTAACGTTTGATAAATTAAGCTTAAGCTTGTTGCTATACTAAAATCTGACATCTAGTTGATTGCCGTACTCAACATAATTGACTTCAACAGCTCACATTCAAAAGCCCAACTCAAATCCCCTCAACAAGGTACGCTTGAGTTCAGTTGACAACAAATGTTATTGCACTTGACTTACCACATAAGCCATCAAATTACAAGTCAATGAGGTATCGAGTCAAAGCTCTTGAAAATGTTGTGGTTAGAGTCAAGACCATACAGCATTTAAAATACCACAATATTTCCACATACAGTACTGTAAATACTGTATGACCAGTTTGTCTGGCCCTCCTCACCTGAGTTTATTATGTGCTAATGCTATTTATTTCAGTAGCTATTGTATTGCAAATTGATTTGGTGATCCCCTACTAAAAATCCCTGTTGCAGAAGACACTTAGTAAATGTATTCCTCAATGCTTCCTGACCTGCACTCAATCTGATGATGTCAGAGTTCTATTCATGGCCTCATCTACATTGCATTCATCATGGCTCGGTATCCGTTAGTGACTGGAGCTGTTGGTCCAGTAGCACAGCCAGGTCAGGATGACATTCAGCACCGGGAGAAGACGTACACCACCAACAATGATGCAAATACATCACCAGGGGGCATTACTGGACACACACAAACACTAACACATGCAGAAACACGTGATATGACAGTGGAGGAAAAAGGCAGTTGATAGAGGGGAGCAGTTTTCCAGTAGTCTTTCAGGGTTTTTAGCTTCACAAGACCCATGTAAATGACCATTGACATGAAACAAAAAAGATTTGACATGGAAATGGGCTTCCATCCCTCTTTCTTGCCTGCCTGCTTCTTAACACCATACTTATTTGTGTTCGACACCAGGGAATCAAGAACTGCCGGGGTGAAAAACAGATGAAAAAGTTGCATGGGGCTGTACTTGGAGGTCATGTGCAGCTGAGGTCCTGATGGCCTTTTCGGTCTGTGTACTGGAGGTGTAGGCAACACAACCTCCTCCAGCACAGAGTGCCAATGACTCTCCTCCTCTCTGATTGCAGGTTTAGCTCTTCCCCACCTCCGATTCTTTGTCACAGACTTCACACCTGGCAGGGCGGGGGTAGGTGTGGAGCGGAGACAGCAGGGGTCCGGCTAGATGATCCAGCTCCTGTGGGGGATGGGCACCTTGGCAGTGGTGGCTCCCAATCAGAATCGGAGGGACTGTGAAATAAAGACACAGACACACAGATTATATACAAAGTAGGGAACCTAAATTACTAAAGTGAGGTTCTGTTCCGTTCCATGTTTAGATAGAATACATGTAAAAAAAAATATCTAATATATACAGACACAGATGATATATATAGTAGGGAACCTAAATCACGAAGGTGAGGTTCTGTTCCGTTCCATGTTCAGATAAAATACATCTAATATTTACAGACAGGACGGACAGACACACACCCACAATGTAGAGCCATGTGTACTTCAAACATTTCATTACTGATTATATATATGTCAAATAAAATAAAAATATCTCCAAAACAACTCAAATGAATAATATTTGATATTATTAATTTCAAACAACGGCATGAGAGTTACTTAACAATCGAGAATTGCATCTTCTCCATACAAAAACATCTCTTCAAATTGGGAGTCCAAACTTGTCTCACAATCTGATACATCTTCAACTAATTCTGTGTCACTTTCTCTGTCAAACTCGTCAATAATATCATGTAGATCTGTATACCTGGACTTTGTCTTTGATTTTCCAGATTTACTCGCCATAATTCTTTCAATAAAATAGAGGAAAATGATCTCGACTCAATACTGCAATGCACAAACCAAGTGGCTCCTTCGGGTAGAAACTTTAATGGCGAATGGTTGTGTACGCTCGACTTTCGGTCAAGAGCTGGACTTCCCGGATATGAACATTAGAAATTGCCGTTTACCTCAGCCCATTGGCTATCTACCAATCTAGAATTCAAGACGATCAGTGGTGATTGGGCAGAAATACAGTCAATCAAAGAAGCACTGGTGATATCACTGTTGCGTAATGAGGTCAATGTTTGGTGTGTTCAAATCAGTTCCTTTCGGTCAATACACCCCATAAAAAGAACCATCAAGTATGGTTGTGTTACCAACAAACAGAGGATTGGAATGAAACCAACCATGACTAGATAAATGTAAATGTAGTGTGAGTAATTACATCTAATGTTTCGTTGAAAGTTGAAGGATGCGGAATTCATGACACAAGCCGTTTACAAAATGTGTTGTGTTATGCTATATAAATTGATTTAATCTAACAAAACAACCATTTATTGTGAAGATTGGACCTTTTGTATTGCCAAAAGAAGAAGATCTTCAAAGGTAATTGATTATTTTATTGCTATTTCTGACTTTTGTGACGCTAATGCTTGGTTGGAAAATGCTAGTAATACTTTTATGTGTGGCGCACTGTCATCAGATTATCGTAAGGTATGCTTTCGCCGAAAAGCATTTAAAAAATCTGACACAGCGGTTGGATTAAGAAGAAGTTACGCTTTTAAATGATGTTAGATACATGTATTTACAAGAACGTTTAATATTACGAATGGTGTATTTAGTATCTTTGCGCTATGCCATTTCACCGGATGTTAGCCTAGGTGAGAAGCTAACGTCCCGTCTAGCCTAGAGAGGTTAACCTGTTGCGTCGATTACAGCCTCAAGCTCATTACCATAACGCAACATTAACTATTCATGAAAATCGCAAATGAAATTAAATAAATATATTGGCTCACAAGCATAGCCCTTTGTTAACCTCTTCAACCTATGGGGGCGCTATGTCATTATTGGATAAAAAACGTGCCCATTTTAAGCGCAATATTTTGTCACAAAAAGATGCTCGACTATGCATATAATTGGCAGCTTTGGAAAGAAATCACTCTGACGTTTTCAAAACTGCAAAGATATTATCTGTGAGTGCCACGGAACTCATGCTACAGGCGAAACCAAGAGGAAACTCAAACAGGAAATGAGCAGAATTTTTGAAGCTCTGTTTTTCTATCGTCTCCTTATATGGCTGTGAATGTGCCGTGAATGAGCTTATGCTCTCTGCCGTTCGTCCAAGATGTCTGCAGCATTGTGACGTATTTGTAGGCATATCATTGGAAGATTGACCATAAGAGACTACATTTACCAGGGGTCCGCCCGGTGTCCTGTGTCGAAATTATTGCGTAATCACTAGGTCCATGTGCGTTCCATTTCTTCAGAGGAGAAAGTCAACTGCCACGATGGATTTATCGTCGATAGATATGTGAAAAACACCTTGAGGATTGATTCTAAACATCGGTTTGCCATGTTTCTGTCGATATTATGGAGTTAATTTGGAAAAAAGTTTGCGTTTTAATGACTTAATTTTCGTTTTTTTTCTTACCCAAACTTGATGGAAAAAACGGAGCGATTTGTCAACACAAATAATCTTTTTGTAAAAACTGAACATTTGCAATCTAACTGAGAGTCTCCTCGTTGAAAACATCTGAAGTTCTTCAAAGTTCTTCAAAGGTAAATTATTTTATTTGAATGTTTTTCTGTTTTTTGTGAAAATGTTGCTTGCGGAATGTCAGGCATGTCAGGCATAATACTATGCAAGGCTATCAATAGTGTTACACAAATGCTTGTTTTGCAATGGTTGAGAAGCATATTTTTGAAAATCTGAGATGACAGTGTTGTTAACAAAAGGCTAAGCTTGAGAGCAAATAGATTTATTTCATTTCATTTGCGATTTTCATGAATAGTTAACGTTGCATTATGCTAATGAGCTTGCGGATAGATTTACACAATTCTGGATACAGGTTTCTTTCGTAGCTAAACGTGACGCAGAAAACGGAGCGATTTGTCCTAAACAAATAATATGTTTGTAAAAAATGAACATTTGCTATCTAACTGAGAGTCTCCTCATTGAAAACATCTGTTCTTCAAAGGTAAATTATTTTATTTGAATGTTTTTCTGGTTTTTGTGAAAATGTTGCCTGCTGAATGCTAACGCTAAATGCTGCGCTAAATGCTATGTTAGCTATCAATAGTGTTACACAAATGCTTGTTTTGCAATGGTTGAGAAGCATATTTATAGCTTGAGAGCTAGCATATTTATTTAATTTCATTTGCGATTTTCATGAATAGTTAACGTTGCGTTATGGTAATGAGCTTGAGGCTGTATTCACGATCCCGGATCCGGGATGGCTCGTCGCAACAGGTTAACAACACTGTCATCTCAGATTTTCAAAATATGCTTTTCAACCATAGCTACACAAGCATTTGTGTAAGAGTATTGATAGATAGCATAGCATTAAGCCTAGCATTCAGCAGGCAACATTTTCACAAAAACAAGAAAAGCATTCAAATAAAATAATTTACCTTTGAAGGACTTCGGATGTTTTCAATGAGGAGACTCTCAGTTAGATAGCAAATGTTCAGTTTTTCCAAAAATATTATTTGTGTAGTTGAAATCACTCCGTTTTGTTCATCACGTTTGGCTAAGAAAAAAAAAAGAAAATTCAGTCATTACAACGCCAAACTTTTTTCCAAATTAACTCCATAATATCGACAGAAACATGGCAAACGTTGTTTAGAATCAATCCTCAAGGTGTTTTTCACACATCTATTCGATGATAAGTCATTCGTGGCAGTTTGGTTTCTTGGTGACAGGGGGCAGTATTTTCACAACCGGATGAAATGCATGCCCAAAATCAACTGCCTGCTACTTATCCCCAGAAGATAAGATATGCATATTATTAGTAGATTTGGATAGAAAACACTCTGAAGTTTCATGTCTGTGAGTATAACATAACTTATTTAGCAGGCGAAACCCCGATGACAAACCATTCAGATTTTTTTTTGAGGTCACTCTCTTTTCAATGTGTTTTCATTGGGAATCCAGATTTCTAAGGGACCTTCTTGCAGTTCCTATCGCTTCCACTGGATATCAGCAGTCTTTAGAAATTGGTTGAGGTTATTCCTTTGTGTAATGAAGAAGTACGGCCATCTTGAACGAGGGTCACTTGAAGTGTACTGTTAGATAGAGGCACATGACCAGAAAGCATGCTACAGTTTCTTTTCCTCCTGTATTGAACACAGATCATCACGTCTTCAATTTGATCGATTATTTACGTAAATAAATAGTTGTATTACAAAAGTAGTTTGAAATGTTTTGGCAATGTTTACAGGTAACCTTTTGAGATATTTTGTAGTCACGTTCCGCAAGTTGGAACCGGTGTTTTTCTGGATCAAACACTCCAAATAAATTGATGTTTATGGGACATATTGGAGTGCCAGCAAAAGAAGCTCGTCAAAGGTAAGGCATGAATTATATGTTTATTTCTGTAGTTTTTGCCTGCAGTTTTGTGTCGCGCCTGCAGGGTTGAAATATGGTTTCTCTCTTTGTTTACGATGGTGCTGTCCTCAGATAATAGTATCGTTTGCCTTTGCCGACAAGTGTAGCTTTAACTTGCTATTTTGCATGTGTGATTTAATCTGCATTTTCCCTGGATTTTGGCCAGGTGGGACGCATATCCCAAAGAGGTTTTAACCTTTTGTGACAAGGGGGCAGTATTTTCATTTTTGGAAAAAAAACGTTCCCGTAGTAAATGGGATATTTTGTCAGGACAAGATGCTAGAATATGCATATAATTGACAGCTTAGGATAGAAAACTGTAAAGTTTCCTTTAAACTGTAAAAATATTGTCTGTGAGTATAACAGAACTGATGTTGCAGGCAAAAGCCTGAGAACAATCCAATCCGGAAGTGCCTCATGTTTTGAAAGCGCTGCGTTCCAATGCGTCCCTATTGAGCAGTGAATGGGCTATCAACCAGATTACTCTTTCTCTGTATTTCCGAATGTGTCTACAGCATTGTGACGTAGTTTTACGCATTTATGTTTAAGAATAACCGTAGGCGGTTACATTGCGCAAGAGGTCACCTGATGCTCCCAGAGAGATTCTCGCCTAAAATACAGGGGTAGCCATTACTCGAATCGGTCCTACTTTTCCCGTTGGATATATTATCGAATAGATATTTGAAAAACACCTTGAGGATTGATTATAAACAACGTTTGCCATGTTTCTGTCGATATTATGGAACTAATTTGGAATATTTTTTGCCGTTTTCGTGACTGCAATTTCCAGGCGATTTCTCAGCCAAACGTGAAGAACAAACAAAGCTATTTCGCCTACAAAAATAATATTTTTGGAAAAAAGGAACATTGGCTATCTAACTGGGCGTCTCGTGAGTGAAAACATCCGAAGCTCATCAAAGGTAAACAATTTAATTTGATTGTTTTTCTGATTTCCGTGACAAAGTTACCTGCTGCTAGCTGGACAAAATGCTATGCTAGGCTATCAATAAACTTACACAAATGCTTGTCTTGCTTTGGCTGTGAAGCATATTTTGAAAATCTGAGATGACAGGGTGATTAACAAAAGGCTAAACTGTGTCTCAATATATTTCACTTGTGATTTTCATGAATATGAATATTTTCTAGTAATATTTATGTCCATTGCGTTATGCTAATTAGTGTCAGATGATGACAACAGTCCCGTTCACGGGATGGGGTGTCACTGGAGGTTAACAAAAAACATCAATAATGTTCCAACCGGAGAATTCCTATGTCTGAAGAAAAGCACTGGAATGAGAGATAACTCTGTGGGGAGCGCGCATCATTAGACCAAGACACTCTGCCAGACCACAGTTTTAGAAACTTCACAGTGTTTTCTCTCCAATACTAATAATAATATGCATATATTAGCATCTGGGACAGAGTAGGAGGCAGTTTACTCTGGGCACGTTATTCATCCAAAAGTGAAAATGCTGCCCCCTATCCCAAAAAGGTTAATTACACTTTTGCCAGCAATAAAGCTCCAATGGCCTTTTCCTTGGACAGTGAACATCTGGCAATATCTACATTTTCAACCCCTTGATCAGCTCGCTCTCTGAAAGTAAAGATAATAGCTTATTTTTTGTAGATATGAAACAATTACTGAGTTTCGACCGTTCAGTCTAAAGCAGCAGATGTCATTCTCAGGATACATCAATACAGCATAGACAGCTTAACACCAGACTGGTATTGTGGTTGTTCATTAGGTGAAATATGCAATGATACCTTCACCATCTACACACTGCAAAGACAACCCTAACTCTTCATGAAAGACATATGGTGTTCTTTCAACCTTCTGTAAAAAAAAAGCTTGTCACACCCTGACCATAGTTTGCTTCGTATGTTTCTATGTTTTGGTTGGTCAGGGTGCGATCTGAGTGGGCATTCTATGTTGGATGTCTTGTTTGTCTATTTCTATGTCTGGCCTGATATGGTTCTCAATCAGAGGCAGGTGTTAGTCATTGCCTCTGATTGGGAACCATATTTAGGTAGCCTGGGTTTCACTGTGTGTTTGTGGGTGATTGTTCCTGTCTCTGTGTTTTGCACCAGATAGGACTGTTTTAGGTTTTCGCACGTTTGTTCTTTTGTTAGTTTATTCGTGTACAGTTTCTTTATTAAAGTACAATGAATAACAACCACGATGCATTTTGGTCCGCCTCTACTTCACCTAAAGAAAACCGTTACAAAGCTAACCATTACACTGTCATGAAATATGATTATATATTGACTATGAAACAAATATGACATGGCCTGCTTATGAGTTGCAATGAAAGAAAGTTAGATTAATTCAACTGGAAGCAGGTGAACAGGCGTTTGTGGCTAAATGCTTTTGGTTAGCATGAGAAAAATCATGCAATTATTAATTATTCTGTGGTATGTATGTATTTAATATAGTAGAATGTTATGAACCGACACTGAATCATAAGAGCGATGTAAAAGTTGGATGGAAGAACGCCCAGTGCTGCTTACCTGAGATGCCATCATCACACAGTCCTTCTTTGTAGGTGTCCGTTATGACTTCCTTTGTGTCAGAAAAAAGTTGATTTCAGAACAAATATTTTTCATTGAAAATAAAAAAAGTTTTGCTCTCAACAAAAACAGACAAATGTACCTCCATAGCATATAACAAATATCCAGTGAATAAGCACACCTTCATACAATCGTGCTACTGTATGGAGAACTCTTGACGCACAACCGATATCCTGCCAGCACGCCCACAAACAAGCAACTCAGGTGCAGAATGATGACGCATGGAAGAGGGAAAGGAACAACAACAATTTGTTGCAAGTTGGGGAGGGGGGCTAATAGATGAACAATAGACAATTCAACCTTTACTAAAGAATAGTCTAATAGCTGAGCTAGGTGTGAAAAACACCCCTCCTATCACAGACCAGATTTGCCCTAACGACCAAAGGGTAGCTTGCTCAATGTAATAAAGTAAGGACTTTTCAAATAAGTTACCTTACACGTTATGTTGACTAACAATTTGTTAGCTACGCTGTCCTTACGAACCACATAGCTTAACATTACTGCAGTATGTACCGGTATGTTAGCTAGCTATCTAACGTTAGTAGTTATACATCAAACATGCCAGTATGTTAACTACCCTACCCAGCGTTTATTGACTTGATTATTGCCATCATTCTTAGCTTAGCTAAATGGTATAGTCGTTGTGCGTTTTCAGTGGACATTTGGGTGCTTTCATAAATTCGCTCTGGCTATCTATAGGCTGGACAATAAAACAAGTCAAAATTCACCCAAGGCTGAAAACCGACTTAAAGAACATTGGCTAAGAAGGAACACTAGCACGAGCCCATAGTAAATTAATGGAATCAAACGTTCGCAGAGCCTGTTTTGACTGGAGTGATGCTTAGAATTCCATTTCGCCTAAATGGCACAAAAAATGTATCCTTTTTATTTTACCACTACAATCTGTTCGTCGGACGAAAACTGGAAACCTAACAACTTGTGTAGAAAGTAAACATCCGCACCTCGATGGTGTCAACTGTGCTTATGTCTGCATAATAAGAAAGTCGGGAAAAAATAAAAATGACTATGACTATTTCTGGTCTAGCGATCGATGACATACGAGCTCGCTGCCCAGCCTTACATAATTACAAAGAGGAGATTCTCCTGATTAAAATAGTGCCCGACTTGAAAAAAATCTAAGTATACACAGTGAGATATTTGGCAAAATAGACCAGCATGCCTCTCCATAGGAAAAAAATGGGGGGAAACTCAGCTTTCCAAGAGCAAAAAGTATTTTGGGGCAAGCGTTTGATGACAACCGAGCTAGCTGCCCAGGCTTACATAATTAGAAAGAGGAGATTCTCATGGTTAAAATTTTGTCTGACTTGAAAAAATCTAAATATACACATTGCGAGATATTTGGCGAAATACAGACATGCCTATATTTCCCGTATAGGAAACAATGGGTAGACTGCAGATTTCCAATGTATATTTTTTTGTTTGTTTACATTTTAACTATAAAACAACTTGAGCAGGTCTCATTGTCAACAAAAATGAAGCAGGCATTTTGAAGTTGAACAATAAACTGGGGATAGAATGTTCTGAATGCGAGTTGGTGCATGAGTGCTCAATGGAAATAAATGGAGCTGGCAGGGTATGTTGGCCTCTTTGGGTATAGCAACCCCATCCCGCTCTCCCTGCCTCCCCCTTGCCTCCTTCAACTAGGCTGCTGTGGTCAGAGGTCGTACATTCCTGAGAAGACCCTGCCACATGGCCACAGAGTAGAGAGAGGACAAAGGACTTTCATAGAGGACAAAGGAAATCGTTCCACCTCACAGAACTTGAGGTATGAACAAATTTCATGTTCCAGAGAAAGTCTAAAAGATCGGGGTAGAATCCAGCTATGTACTGGTCCGTTTGTCACAACTTGGGAAGCTCATGGGAGACGGTGTGGCCACATTACCATAACGCTGTTTATATAATAGCCCGAGATATAAGGTTTACATCTAATTGTTGTATAAGATGAATGAGTGAGTATGGTTTACACAATTTAACAATGTGATTTTGGACAGTTTAATGAAGGAAAACTCAAAAAGGGAATTGGATTTGAACTAAATCAGAGGACTGCTCCTGAGCCCAGTTAGGGTCAGACATCCTGGGACAAATTATCACCAGACCATGTTTCTCTCAATCACAGGAGTACGTACACAGGTTGTAGACCATTGCTGACTCTTTTAACCATACCACGTGGTTAAACTCTTAGACTATCGATACAGACAGAATTAGAACAAGTCTTTGATATTAATTACAAGTCTGCAGCTAGGAATTCGGTATCATTGAACGCGAAGAACGACAACTGCTGAAACATCCATTGTATAACGAATGTCACTCTGAACAATCCCCTCTAACCACAACTGAGGGAGAGAGACGGACAATTCTACAAAAGACACAAACTTTTCACCAGCGATCAAGACGACACACTAAGCGTAAATATATATATATTGATTGCAATTGTTCCCGAATGAGTGAGCGTTCATGTGTAAAGGATTAGAATTTCAATTGTTATAATTATTAACTCTGTTGTGACTTCTTAGTCGACCCCTACTTCCCTTTTGTCTAACAAGCCGCCATGCCGGTTTAGCCCAATAGGGCACATCCTCCTATCACCACATTTACCTTGTTTGTTTGTTTGTTTGTTTATAAATAAATGATTTAAGACAATTGATGTATGGATGACTCATAGTGAAGACTGGGTTCGTGCAGATAACCAACAATTTACGACATTTGGAATGAGACTAACGTGAGGTACAGTAAACAATTCATTAATTCGAATACTAATTGTTCAGATAAAATATCTGAAAAGTTATTTTAGGAAATTATAACTTTGTAATCTGAATATTTTCCCTTGGTGCCCCGACTTCCTAGTTAATTAGTTACGTGACCTCTTCTAACTCTTCTAAATCTAACTGCCTGTAGCTCAGGCACAGAACCAAGGATATGCATATTCTTGGCACCATTTGAAAGAAAACACTGAAGTTTGTGTAAATGTGAATTGAATGTAGATTGAATGTAGGAGAATATAACACAGTAGATCTGGTTTAGATAATACAATGAAAAAATCATACGTTTTTTCTTTTTATTGTTGTATCATCATCTTTAAAATGAACAAGATAAAATGAACACTCAGATAGGATGATGGGGACAATTTCAGTGAAAACCATAAGAGGGCAACAGTACTTGTGCAAAGTTTCAGAATGATAACTTCCAAAATGAGTGTGCTACATGACATTTATCATGAAGTTACCCAGGTGTCCCACACAAGTAGCCCAAATGTACCCAAGTGGCCAAATTGGTGAAGTTATACATTTTGAATGGAATAACTATATACAAAATACCAAAATGGTATTCTAGCACACCCCCCCCCAAAAATGGAGAAAAAACATGAAAAAAATATATATATTTACAAAATAACACTTTCAATATTTGGAAGACCCTCAGTCCTCTACACAATATTGTTCTGCTGATGCCAGGTGCCATAGCAGTCTCTTTCTGCTGTAAAACAGAAGGTATCCCAAGCATGTGGTGCAGGTGATGGGGGACTTAATTTAGTGAAGAACACAGCGACGCCTCCATGCTGTGCCCTTTTGGCCCTGAGGCACATCCATGCCTGCAGAAATAAATTTGGGTAGATGAACACTTGTGGCAGGAGCTGGGTGAACCAGCTTCAGTGTTGGATGGACACCTTGGCACTGGGGGCTCCCATTCTGAGTCAGTGTCACTGTGAAAGAAAATGTTCAGTTAGAATAGTTTCACATATGAGCCCTGAATCAACAGGTATAATAAACAGATATATATAGAGTACAGGGAACATAAGGTTGAATATATTATTCTAGACTTGCTAGATCTACTGTCTCTACTATATTATGACAGACCAGCTAGATCTACTGTTTTTATTATATTACAACAGACCAGCTGTATCTACCGTCTCCATTTCCATTTTCCATAGTTGTGGGCCTGCCCTCCCCTCAACAGCCTCAAATAGGCTATTTCATTTCACTAATAATATTTTATATTATTAATTTCAAACAACGACATTAGCATGAGAAGAACTTACTAGTCCAAAATGATGTCCTCTCCGTTCAAAAAATATTCCTCCATTTGGGAATCGCTAAATATATCGTCCTCGATCAATTTCTTCTAAAATTATGTGTACATCTGTATATCTAGACTTATATTTAGCTTTCCCTGACTTAGTCGTCATACTGATTGATATATAAACAGCTGAATATGCGCTTTACCAAAACAATGCTGTGCGCAACATGCGTGGCTCCTTCCGGTATGAATCATCAATGGGGAATGAACCTCTTTACACTGGAGTTTACTACATGGATTGGTCTTCCAACAAATAAACATTACCTATTGCCGTTTACCTTAGCTCATTGGCTATCTACCTTGCTAGATTTCAAGATGATCAGTGGTCATTGGGTTAAAATACAGTCAATCAACGAAACAGCGGTCATATCATTGGTTTCTTTCAGTCAATACGTCCCGCGAAATGACCCATCAGGTTTGGTTGTGTTACAAACAAACCACTTGATTGCAATGAAACCAAACATGACTGGAAAAGTCCCGTTTTGTGTGTGTATTTACCTCGAATGTGTCGTCGAAAATGGAAAGAGACGGAATTCACGACACAAGCGGTTCACAAAATGTGTTATGCTATAAAATGGATTTTATCAAACAAAATGACCATTCATTGTGTAACAATGAGCATGGGGTTTGCAAACAGAGGAAGACCGTCAAAGGTAAACTATTTATTTTATTGCAGTTTTTGATTTTGTTACGCCTGTGCTTGTTGAAATAGTTGTTTTTTATGGGGCTATATCCTCAGATAATCGCATCGTATTCTTTCGCAGTAAATCCTTATTCAAATCTGACAACGCAGTTGGATTAGCAAGATTTTAGGCTTTCGAAACATGTGAGACACTTGTATTTTCATTCATGTTTAATAAGACTATTTATGTAGCGATCACCGTATGTTGTCGAATTTCATCCCTCTACCGGGTTCGGTGCGCAGAGAGGTTAATCAGTTGATCGCGTAATAACTAACTAATTACAGAGAATCTTTGATAAAAACAATAAGTCTTCAGTTAATGATAGTAAAGACACAACAGTGGTCTTATTTGGAAGCAGCTAGCAAGCTAGTCAATGTTAGCTTGGGTGATTGACTGCCGTTGTAAGACGAGAAAGCTCAAATCGACCATATTCCTCTGCCCAAATGTCCAGTATGCGCTCCGAGAACCCAAACGGTCTGAATTTATAAACTAACAATCTGACAACGATCTGAATTTATGAGCAACACATTGTACAGCACCATATCTTCTGGCCCATGCTAACGGAAACTCAGAGGGTTTTTAATTTTTCATGGAATAGAAACACAATATTAATCAAATTAATTAAACAAGAACCAGTCAAAAGTTTGGACACACCTACTCATTCCAGGATTTTTCTTTATTTTTTACTATTTTCTACATTGTAGAATAATATTGAAGACATCACAACTATGAAATAACACCGGTCTCCCCCGCATTCTATCGTACAGGCTTGGCCTGCTCTCCCTTATGTAAGGAATTAGGCATTTTCCCCTGTTTACTACAGTATGTATTGTAGACTGCACAGTAGCCTAATAAATAAATAAACACATTTAATTAATAAAATAATTATTCAAATTGCAGATGTTGATTTAGGTATTGATCCATAACGAATTAATATGCAAATAAATATCACTGATTTACAGAAATAATGGAACAAAGTTTTCTAATGAAGGCAAATAATTCAGAATCCTCCAATCCTGTAGCCTGCTCCTGACCGTCACATTGTGTAGCGCTATATTTTCCATTCCATCCTAATGGAAACCCTGAGGGTTTTGTTTTTTGTTTTTCTCTGAATAGAAACAGCACAATCAGCCAAATTTCTTAAAATCAACCCCATATACTATGTTATTGCAAAAAAGTTTTAAAATTCTCTGGTAATGCCAATATGGAATACTATCAAACACTTCTCAAAGATGCTCTCTGGTGGTCAAACTAGCAATAACTTGCAGTAACAGCAAAATGGCTGACAATTTAATAACGTGCCACAGAATTCTGCGGCAGCACGCAAGGTATGCCGCAGTATGACACAACTTTTAAAGGAGGAACCACTGTACGTAATCACTGAATTTGTATCGTGAGAAAGCCAAACAAAAAAATGCATAAGAAAGGGCAATCAAGTTTGACAAGTCCAAAAATCCAGAGGAAGATGGTGAATCGAACCCAGAACGAGCCAGAGAACTGTCAGTGCAGGTGAAGAGGTGTGAGGGAAAACTGTTCCTGATGGGGAATCTGGGAGAGGGGGGCAGTGCATCCACTGACGAAGTGCTCGGAGCAGGTACAATTTGCAGTTTAACGAACAAGCAAACGTATAACCCCTGGCTTGTCATGCAGAATTCAGTTGGGCTGTACAACATGCAATAGGAAGGGAGCTTGGGTCTAGAAACGACTGGAGGAAATGGACAGTAAATTATCATCCTATACATCAGATGCAAAAAAAAAAGAAAATGACAAAGAGCCCTCAGAAAAAAGGTTTTTGAACATCCCTGAACCAAGGCGCATTTAGTGGCAGCAAGCCTTGTAGACAAGGCTAAAGAGGACACCCATGTTATCACAAAAAAAGTACAAATAAATAGACACTACAGCCAGAGTTTTCAGAACAGCCTTATAAGGAGGCTAAACATCACAGGCACTTGCTCATGGCTTTGAGCAAGAAGTTGACTCTCAGGAGTTAAATGGAATTTACACGGGGAGAGTCATTGTGGGAGGTTTTGAAAATGAAGGTAGGACATTTTATTCCTTTACCTTCACAGCCAGAACAACTTTGTAATCTGTTTGATTGAGCTTACCATGCGAAATGGAAGCAATAGAATAGTCTAAAAAGTGTAAACAACCACCCATCTAGTACTCCAGGCAGGCAAAAGCAAATGCTCAAAGCATTCAAAAGATTTCAACTACGAGTTGAACCCAGGTCTGCTGGCTTGGTGTTTATAGAACAGATTGCATGGGGATTTGTGACAAGGACGTCATCGTGGCAATACAGATTTGCCAATTAACCTTGATGTGACTGTAATTACTAAGTCACTTTAGTAAAATGAATTAATTTCCCAAAAGGACAGATGAAACAATGATCTCCCCCTCATCCGGAAGAGAGACAATATGGCTGTTAGTAATTAGTGGCTGTTTCCATCATAGAAATAGAATTACTAGAACGGATAATTCAGTCTCAACGTCAACAGTGAAGAGGCGACTCTGGGATGCTGGCCTGCTAGGCAGAGTTCCTCTGTCCAGTGTCTGTGTTGTTTTGCCGTTCTTAATCTTTTATTTTTATTGGCCAGTCTGAGACATGGCTTTTTCTTTGCAACTCTGCTTAGAAGGCTAGCATCCCGGAGTCGCCTCCTCACTGTTGACGTTGAGACTGGTGTTTTGTTTCTCAAACTAGACACTCTAATGTACTTGTCCGAGTAGTACACAGCGTTGTATGAGATCTTCAGTTTCTTGGCAATTTCTCACATGGAATAGCCTTCCGTTCTCAGAACAAGAATAGACTGATGAGTTTTAGAAGAGAATTCTTTGTTTCTGACCATTTTGAGCCTGTTATTCGAATCTGATGCTGATGCTCCAGATACTCAACTAGTCAAAAGAAGGCCGATTTTATTGCTTTTTTAATCAGCACGACAGTTTTCAGCTGTGCAAAAGGTTTTCTAATGATCAATTGGCCTTTGAAAATGGTAAACTTGGATTAGCTAGCACAATGTGCCATTGGAACACAGGAGTGCTGGTTTCTGATAATGGGCCTCTATACGCCTATGTAGATATTCCATAAAAAATCTGCCGTTTCCAGCTACAGTAGTAATTTACAACATTAACTATGTCTACACAATATTTCTGATCAATTTGATGGTATTTTAATGGACAAAAAAACAAGTATATTTCTAAGTGACCCCAAACATTTGATCGGTAGTGTAACTGCGGAGACGCGGGTTATGAGTCAACCCACGCATCACTAATGTGAATGTGTATTTGAGTATGTGTTTCTGTGTGTAAATGTATGTGATTGAGACCAAACGTGTATGCGTGTAACACCCCGCCACCCCACCTGTGTGTGTGTGTGTGTGTGTGTGTGTGTGTGTGTGTGTGTGTGTGTGTGTGTGTGTGTGTGTGTGTGTGTGTGTGTGTGTGTGTGTGTGTGTGTGTGTGTGTGTGTGTGTGTGTGTGTGTGTGTGTGTGTGTGTGTGTGTGTGTGTTAATGATCGTAGCTCCACCTTGGTACGATGACAGAACATCAACATCCACCACAGCTCTCTCTCTCTCTCTCTCTCTCTTAGCCTGGATATCAATTTGATCTGACAGGCAGTAAATGGAATTACAGAATGCTGAAATATTATTATATTCGCTTTATTGAAATATATTACAGGGTGTCTAAGCGCGAGGCCTGCTAAATTAAAGTTTACTTGGTGGTATTGACAATGATGAAGAAGAATGGGCAAGAATCACATTATGGCTTGGTTGTTAGAGGAGCGGTCACGGTGACAGGTTTGTGTATGCATGTGTGTATGTGCGCACAGGAAATGTTCCAGTGTTGAAACAACACTGAGAGTGTTACGTGTAGCACTGTTCCAGTGTCTTTACAGTTCCACACTTTTCAGTGTTAAGTCTTATTTGCATATTTCCCAGTGTGCCTTGCCTTTCGAGTAAATTGTAGTGTTTACCATCCATGACTGTAGTGACAGACATGGGTGTTGCATTCATTCATTTTCAATTCTCTAGCCTTTACCAAGTGAGATCCTAAGTGAATATGTTATGACTAAAATGTAATTATTTATGACAATACAATTATTTTAAGGGCCTAGTTTTACCCTGACCTCGTTTTACAGTGGCCTGAAACGAATGGTTTTACAGGCCACATCAGGACACCAGTCAAATGCTGGCTTGCAAAGGGATCTTTAATTCGTATTCAAATCCAGACAGATATCCAACATTCAAAATTACTGCCAGGGTTGGGAAGGCTAAGACATCAGACTACACAAAGCAACTAAACTGGAACAGTTGGTTAATCCAGAAGTCAAACATTGCGTAATTAACATCTGGGTCTGTATGTGTTAGAAATTGATAGTTTGGGTGGTTTGCGAAGTCTACACCCTCGCAAAAGGAAACTCTCAGCAAAAGCCCCCCCCATTTCTCAAATTCTGAGCATTTTAAACAGGAACAAATATTATTGGTGATGTTTCTGTCACTCAAAAGGCTATTTTACATGGGAAGCAGGATGACTGTGCAGGACCTTTTAACACATACACTGTGGGATCTTTTACACCACTGTGTATTAATTTAACTCTTTCAGAGTTAATTGAATTCCTGAATCAACACTAGAAATGTTACACTGAAAAATCAACTCCAGTTAAAACTGGTCAATTTGCTGTGTGTGTGTCATCACTTGTGGTGACAGGCAAGGGCCAGCCTTTATTTTTTAAATGTAACCTTTATTTAATTAGGCAAATCAGTAAAGAACAAATTCTTATTTACAATGACAGCCTATCCCGGCCAAACCTGGATGACACTGCCCCAATTGTGTGCAGCCCTATCCCAATCATCGAACCAGGGACTGTAGTGACGCCTCCTGCACTAAGATACAGTGCCTTAGACCGCTGCGCCACTCGTGATCCCAGCAATGGTTGCAGGAGAAGAATGGAGGAGAACTGGTCTCATAAAATGTTGACAAAACGTATCGTCTTTGTCACAAAAGTTGTCAATGTATGCGTCCCATATGGCCCTGGTCAAAAGTAGTGCACTGTACAAATAATGGGGTGTCATTTGGGACACAGATCATGCCTATGACTGTACATGGCCAAGGGCTCTTGTGTAGGAGAGTGAAGGCTTCATGTGGCATCATACACATCTTAAATTTAAGCCTACTAGAAAGTGTGTGCCCTCAGGCCTGGAGAGTCCAGAACAGACTATGGGAGGCGCACAGTACTGCATAGAGCAATGACTAGATGGAACTCTATTCCAAATCAGGTAGCTGATATAAGCAGTAGAATCAGATACGTATATAAAAAAGGGTAAAAATACACCTTATGGAATAGTGGGGACTGTGAAGAGACACACAAAAAGGCACAGGCATGTGCACACAAGCGCTAGCACACGCACTCTACACACACGTACAGTGTAATATTGTTGTATGATGGTATTATACATTTTGTATTGATGACATGTAGTGGTGTAATAATGTTAGATGATGTATTGTTTTTATCTTTTGTTTTAAATGTAATGTAAGTGCTTTAATGTGTTTGGACCCCAGGAAGAGCGAATGGGGATCCCAGTTTTACAAATACAAACACACATACAGTGCATTCAGAAAGTATTCTGACCCCTTCCCTTTTTTCACATTATGTTACGTTACAGCCTTATTCCAAAATGGATTAAATAAATACAAATTCTCCTCAAGCTCTACACAATACCCCATATTGACAAAGTGAAAACGAGTTTATACATTTTTTGAGATGGAGCAAAGTACAAGAGATCCTTGATGAAAACATTAGCACAATTACTGTATTTAGTCAGAAAATAACAAATTCTTCTTGACAATGACGGACTAGGAACAGTTGGTTAACTGCCTTGTTCAGGGGCAGAACAACATATTTTTTTACCTTGTCAGCTCAGGGATTCCATCTAGCAACCTTTCGGTTACTAGTCCGCACTCATTTACATTTTAGTCTTATCCAGAGCCACTTACAGGAGCAATTATAGTTATGTGCCTTGCTCAAGGACACATTGCCAGACCTGCCCCGGTCTTGCTCTTAGTGACTAAAGGTTAGGACGTCAAAATTCCTCAGCCTCCACTCTTCTGGGAAGGCTTTCCACTAGTTGTTGGAACATTGCTGCGGAGACTTGCTTCCATTGAGCCACAAGAGCATTAGTGAGGTCAGGCACGTGGTGTTGGGCAATTAGGCCTGGCCTGCAGTCGGCTTTCCAATTCATCCCAAAGGTGTTTGATGGGGTTGAGGTCAGGGCTCTGTGCAGGCCAGTCAAGTTCTTCCACACCGATCTCCAAAAAACCTTCCTGTATGGACCTCGCTTTTTGCACAGAGGCATTGTCATGCTGAAACAGGAAATGGCCTTCCTCAAACTGTTGCCACAAAGTTTGAAGCACAATCGTCTAGAATGTCACTGTATGATGTAGCGATAATATTTCCCTTCCCTGGAACTAAGGGGCCCAGCCCGAACCATGAAAACAGCCCCAGACCATTATTCCTCCTCCACCAAACTTTATAGTTGGCACTATGCATTCTGGCAGGTAGCGTTTTCCTGGCATCCGCCAAACACAATGTAATGGGCATTTTTATGTTTGTGCTTTTCTTATAACTAATTTTTGTGTTCTATTCATGTGCTTCTCTATAAACCCATTTCTGTGTTCATGCAAGTGGCTGACTGAACGAATCCTCACTATCAGTAGCTGCAATTTGGCAGTACACCCAGGCAATTTGGCTGAATGCCTGGACCTTGTTTTTAAGAATGAAAGATATCTCAGTTTCAAGGTCTCAGCTTAGAGAGAAGAAGCCTCATGAGGTATAGGTCTGTCACGTGTTATGAACCACTATTGGTCGGTCATATGAATTAAACAAAATGGTAATGATTAATTCATTATGCTAAATCATGCAAATATAACTTGTCTGTGTATAGCTGTATATAAGACAACTGCTGGGAATGCCCAGGCAGAGCTCCTGATTGACATGTGTACTATAGTCTATTGAGTTAGTTGGAACCTCTCAAGCGTGCTGACATATAAAGAATGATTCATTTAAGATTGACTTCGAGTGTCCCTGTGTAAGAAGTTCCACGACAACAGATTTGTCCGTCGGACTGCCAGATGGTGAATTGTGGTTCATCACTCCAGAGAACACTTTTCCACTGCACCAGAGTCCAATGACGGTGAGTTTTACACCCGTCCAGCCGACGCTTGGCATTGCGCATCATGATCTTAAGCTTGTGTGTGGCTGCTCAACCATGGAAACCCATTTCATGAAGCTCCCGACAAACAGTACTTGTGCTGAAGTTGATTATACAGGCAGTTTGGAACTCTGTAGTGAGTGTTGCAACCGAGGACAGACGCGTTACGCGCTTCAGCACACTTCAGCACAATGTTTGTTTATGGAGATTGCATGGCTGTGTGTTCGATTTTATACACCGGTTAGCAACGGGTGTGGCTGAAATAGCTGAATCCATTAACGTTAACTTCTCTATATAGTGTTGGGTTCTGAGAATATGAAATATACTTATTCATGTCACTGAGAGAGTGTTTAGGTTTAGAGGGTCTACACCAGAAGTTAATGGCTATCTGTAGGAGGAAAGTATATGGGGGGCAATTAAGCTTGGAATGTACTGAGTGTAGGGAAAGCAATCACATGTGGCAGGCATTGATAAGGGGAGAGAGCAATGGATTAGTGATGAAGGGGGGGTTGAGATCAGGTCACGCTAACGGAGAAATAAATGTTTATGGCCCGTATCACTTAGTGTCCTGCCTAGCAGTAAAGATACAATGTTTGTACAGATATGTAGGAGGAGACTCAGCCTAGGAGCAAGGGTTAAATATCAGTGCTTGTGTGAAAAGGTTTTTGTCTAATGCAGCTGTATTGATCCTCGAAGAATAAACTTGGTTAAGCTTTCACAGTGTCCGTTGAGTTTTTATACTGAAAATTAGAACCTAACAATAGTGTATATCCACTACTTTTCAATATGTGATGTGCATCGTTCACATAGAAATGCTTTCTAGGATCTACAGTACTTCTACATTATGGCTCTTATACTGGTCTATACGGGTCTGAACCTATAATCAACAACATCAACCACCAGTACACAGCACTAGCAAATAACTATATGGCTTATTAGGTTTAGTTACCAATCCTTATAACCATGGTGTTGAGGCTAAGAGCAAAGCAGTTAACTTGTTATGGCTCCGTTACCGGGAGCGATATAACAACAACCAGTGATAGTACAGGGCGCCATATTCAAAAGAACAAAAATCTCATAATTAAAATTCCTCGAACATACATGTATCTTATATCGTTTTCAAGGTAGTCTTGTTGTTAATCCCACCACAATGTCCGATTTCAAATAGGATTTATGGGGAAAGCACCACAAACGATTATGTTAGCTCACCACAACGCACTAAAATACACAGCCAATTTTACCAGCCAAAGAGAGAGAGAGAAAAAGCACATATAGAGTTAAAATGAATCATAAATGTACAAGTTATACACATGGAATTATAGATATACCTCTCCTTAATGCAACCGCTGTGTCAGATTTATTTTTTAATCATGGAAAAAGACACCCATGCAATAATCTGAAATGGCGCTCAGAACAAAAGAGAAATTAGCCGCCATGTTGGAGTCAAAAGAAACCAGAAAATACAGATAAATATAAATACCGGATAAATGTTTCCTTACCTTCGATGAACTTCATCAGAATGCAGTCCTAGGAATCCCAGGTCCCCAATAAATGCTTGAATTGTTCAATAATGTCCGTTATTTACGTCCAATTAGGTACTTTGGTTAGCGCGTTTGGTAAACAATTCCAAAGTCACAAAGCGTGTCCACTATAACGTGACGAAATGTCAAAAAGTTCCGTAACAGTCAGTAGAAACATATCAAACGATATATTGAGTCAATCTTAAGAATGTTATTAACATACTGTAACGGCGTTCTTCGTTTGTAGAAAGAGAGTCGGACCGAAATGCAGCGTGGTGGTTACTCATGTCTTTAATGAATGAATCGCGATACATTAAATAACTGATACAAATACAAAACAACAAACGAAACGTGAAACCTAATTACAGCCTATCTGGTGAACACTACACAGAGATAGGAACAATCACCCACGAAATACACAGTGAAACCCCGGCTACCTAAATACGGTTCCCAATCAGAGACAACGAGAATCACCTCACTCTGATTGAGAACCGCCTTAGGCAGCCAAGCCTATACAACACCCCTACTCAGCCGCAATCCCAATAACTACAAAACCCCAATACGAAATACAACAAAAACCCATGTCACACTCTGGCCTGACCAAATATATAACGAAAACACAAAATACTAAGACCAAGGCGTGACACATACATCTTGAATAACTTTCCAACCGGAGAATTACATTGACTTCAAATGAGCGATGGAACGGAGCTGCCCCTCACGTGAACGTGCGTACTCATGGCAGTGGTTACTCATTCTTGTCTCCTTCGGCCCCCCTTCACATTAGCGTCATCAGACAAAGTTCTATTGACTGTTGACATCTAGTGGAAGCAGTAGGAAGTGAAAACTCATCCTTATCTCGCTGTAATTTCAATGGGAGCTTGTTTGAAAATCTACCAGCCTCAGAAAAATCCAAATAGGAAGGTTTTGCCTGCCATATGAGCTCTGTTATACTCACAGACATAATTCAAACAGTTTAAGGAACTTCAGAGTGTTTTCTATCCAATACTAATAATACTATGCATATATTAGCAACTATGACTGAAGAGCAGGCCGTTTACTCTGGGCACCTTTTCAACCAAGCTACTCAATACTGCCCCTGCAGCCATAAAAAGTTAAGCAAAGCGTGCTTCTATATCAGGAAACATCTTCATTGTCCTCTGAATTAGCGAGTTGTCGAAATTGACACAGTTGTTGCATGGAGTAAAATTGGGCAGGGTCATGCTTTTATTCAATTTCAATCAGGGGGAGGGTTTAATATTTTTTAGTTAGTCCAGGGGAGGGTCATGTAATTTGAAAAGGATTAAATGTCATATTGCTCAAGCTTTGAGAATGAGTAGCT
This sequence comes from Oncorhynchus keta, assembly GCF_023373465.1. Lineage (NCBI taxonomy): Eukaryota > Metazoa > Chordata > Actinopteri > Salmoniformes > Salmonidae > Oncorhynchus > Oncorhynchus keta. Next base: position 36,445,245 of record NC_068433.1, on the reverse strand, counting down.
TATAATATTTCAATGTGTGCCCGATGGTGCCCCTCATCCTTGATTCTCTGCTGAGCCTAGTGTGGTCTCAATCAAATGATCCATTGCCTATACTTAAAGAAATAAGTCCCGAGGGGGTCTGGAATATGGCCAATATACCACAGCTAAGGGCTGTTCTTATGCACGACGCCCTAAGCCTTGGTATATTGGCAATATACTACAAACATCCGGGGTGCCTTATTGCTATTATAAACTGTTTACCAAAGTAATTAGAGTAGTAAAAATAAATGTTTTGTCATACCTGTGGTATACGGTCTGAAATACCACGGCTGTCAGCCAATCAGCATTCAGGGCTCCAACTACCCAGTTTATAATATAGGCTAGCCAGACAGAAGCCACTCCTAAGTAAAATGCACATGACAGCTCGCTTGGAGTTTGCCTAAATGCACCTAAAGGACTCGCATACCATGAGAAACAAGATTCTCTGGTCTGATGAAACCAAGACCTCTTTGGCCTGAATGCCAAGCATCACATCTGGAGGAAACCTAACACCATTCCTACGGTGAAGCATGGTAGTGGCAGCATCATGCTGTGGGGATGTTTTTCGGCGGCAGGCAGACTACTCAGGATCAAGGGAAAGATGAACAGAGCAAAGTACAGAGAGGTCCCTGATGAAAACCTGCTCCAGAGCGCTCAGGACCTCAGACTGGGGCGACCCTAAACACACAGCCAAGACAATGCAGGAGTGGTTTCAAGACAAGTTTCTGAATGTCCTTGGGTGGCCCAGCCAAAGCCTGGCCTTGAACCCGGTCGAACATCTCTGGAGAGACCTGAAAATAGCTGTGCAGCGACGCTCCCCATCCAACCTGACAGAGCTTGAGAGGATCTGCAGAGAAGAATGGGAGAAACTCCCCAAATACAGATGTGCCAAGCTTGTAGCATCATTCCCAAGAAGACTCAAGGCTGTAATCGCTCCCGAAGGTGCGAACAAAGGGTTAAAGGGTCTGAATACTGGCTGTCCATTTTTGTATGTTTTTTTATACATTTGCAAAAGATGTATAAAAACCTGTTTTTGCTTTGTCATTATGCGGTACTGTGTGTAGGTTGATGGGGGGGATTTAATCAATTTTAGAATGAGGATGTAACATAACAAAATGTGGAAAAAGTCAAGGAGTACTTTCCGAATGCACTGTAAGTCTCTGTTCTGTCCTAGGAGTGAGGGTAATCGGTTGGCATGTTCTCTGCTATCCACTTGATGTTTTAATTATTATTTAAGGTAAAGGGGAGGGTCACTTTTTTAAAGCGTTCAGGGATACATTTTACTGAAGGGGGGCTATTAATTTTCAATTCAGAGATGTCCAATTTTCTCCAGGCATCCCTCATTATGAATAACATACAGTCCTTCAGTGGCATAACTTTTGATGGACTCTTTCTCTAGTGGAACCGAAACCACAGAAGTATAGTGGTACCTTAATTGGGGAGAACCGGCTCGTGCTGATGCCTGGAGTGGAATAGGTAGAATGGTATCACATACATCAAACACGTGTCATCCATATGTTGGATGCCTTTCCATTCGCTCGCTTATTATCCCACCCACAATTCAAAGTAGAGAATAGTGTTTGGGCTGCATTACAGTCCATGCACTCTCCTGTCACACACTGGTATCAGTGCACAGCCAAGCCAGCGTTAAGTCAATTAGATACAAATGCATTCAGTATCTCTGGATAATATAATCAGAGAAAATATAGCTTGACCAAAAAGCATGGAAACCCTTTCCCCAGTTCTATATCATTAGTCCGCTTAGTATCGCTCGCTTTCTCTCGCTCTCTCTCGCTCTCTCTACTGTCTGACCCCGGTGGCATGGAGAGACTAATTGCTCTTTAAATTGGCTGGAGCCTAGCTACCAGAGCATGGATCTCATCCAGGGTTCGGTAGGTTACTTTCTAAATGTAATCTGTTACAGTTACTAATTACCTGTCCAAAATTGTAATCAGTAACGTAACTTTTGGATTACCCAAACTCAGTCTCCAGAGGGTGGTGCTGTCTGCACAACGCATCACCTGCCCTCCATGACACCTACAGCACCCAATGTCACAGGAAGTCCAAAAAGATCATCAAGGACAACAAACACCCAAGCCACTGCCTTTTCACACCTCTATCATCCAGAAGGTGAGGTCAGTACAGGTGCATCAAAGCTGGGACTGAGAGATTGAAAAACAGCTTCCATCTTAAGGCCATCAGACTGTTAAATAGCCATCAATAACTCAGAGAGGATGCTGCCTACACTGAGACCTGATCACTGGACACTAATTAATGGATCACTAGTCTTAAACAATGCCACTTTAAATAATGTGACTTTAATAACATACCTTACATATCACATGTACGTATAGTATATTCTGTATTTTAAACCATCTACTGCACCTTGCCTATGTCGCTCAGCCATCGCTCATCCATATACTTATATGTACATATTCTCATTCACCCCTATATATATATATATACATACATACATACATACATACATACATACATACATACATACATACATACATACATACATACATACATACATACATACATACATACATAAATAAAAACATCTGGTTTGGGCATTCTTGGACTATCATTTGTTTTTCAACAGGACGATAACCCAACACACCTCCAGGCTCTGTAAGGGCTATTTTACCAAGTAGGAGAGTGATGTTGTGCTGCATCAGATGACCTGGCCTCCACAAATTGAGATGGTTTGGGATGAGTCGGACCGCAGAGTGAAGGAAAAGCAGGCAACAAGTGGTCAGCATATGTGGGACTGTTGGAAATGCATTCCAGGTGAAGGTGGTTGAGAGAATGCCAAGCGTGTGCAAAGCTGTCATCAAGGCAAAGGGTGGCTATTTGAAAATATTTTTGTTTAGCACTTTTTTGGTAACTACATGATTCCATGTGTTATTTCATAGTTTTAATTACTTCACTATCATTGTACAATGTAGAAAATAGTACAAATAAAGAAAAGGAAAAACCCTTGAATGAGTATGTGTTCTAAAATTGTTGACTGGTAGTGTCCACTGGTAATCTCCACACAGACTCCCTTTAATGGCTCTATTATCAGTAATGTAGGGGACAGGGAGGGAGAAAGAGAGAGAGAATAAACATTTTCCTGCTAATCATTATTAGTAATTGAGCATTGCTTTTTCTTATTATCTATCTGTGTCAATATTGATTTGATGAATTATTTTTTTTGTGTTTAAGACATTCCAGAGCAACAGATACAGAGAGACGCAAATCGAATAGAGAGAGAAACAGAGGGACAGACAGTGAAAGAGAGAGGTAGAGAGAACAAGCGAGAGAGAACAAGCGAGAGAGAGAGAGAGAGAGTTGGACATGATGGTGTTCTGTGATGGCGTTCTCCTCCCTGTTCATAGCATCGCTGGCAGTAAGAGTTTTACTGTCGGTCTCCACTGTGCGATGGTCATAATGTTTAATGCGCTGTCTGTCTGTGTGTGTGTGTGTGTGTGTGTGTGTGTGTGTGTGTGTGTGTGTGTGTGTGTGTGTGTGTGTGTGTGTGTGTGTGTGTGTGTGTGTGTGTGTGTGTGTGTGTGTGTGTGTGTGTGTGTGTGTGTGTGTGTGTGTGTGTGTGTGTGTGTGTGTGTGTGTGTATCCATCACAGACACTAGAGGATCCCATCAGCTTTCTATAGGCTAAACCTGGGGCATTCAACTCTTACACTATGAGGTCCAGAGCCTGCTGGTCATCTCTTCTACCTGATAATTCTTTGCACACACCTGGTCTCCCAGGTCTAAATCAGAATCTGATTAGAAGGGAACAATGAATAAAGGCCGTGGAACTGGCTTTGAGGTTCAGAGTGGAGTTTGAGGAGACTAGACCTACTATACTGAACAAAAATACAATATATACGCAACATGCAACAATTTCAATGATTGTACTGAGTTATAGTTCATATAAGGAAATCTGTCAATTGAAATTAATGAATTAGGCCCTAATCTATGGATTTCACATGACTGAGCAGGGGTGCAGCCATGGTGGGCCTGGGAGGGCATAGGCCCACCCACTTGGGAGCCAGGCCTAGCCAATCAGAATGGGGAGCCAGTGCCAGCCAGATGACTCCTCAGTTTCATCAGCTGTCATAAATCATTCATTGAGAGCATTTTGTCCTACTGCTTGACCTGCTGGTTTGGGAATATCAAGGTTGCACAGAAAAATAGGTTGTGCAAGATAGTCAGAACTTGTGGGACAATCATGTGGCAGCAACAATAGGAACTGTTAACTCTACCTGGGCAGAACCCTCCAAAAGGCGAAAGAAAATCGCAGGTACAGACTACCTAAGTTTTTTTTTAAAATAGGGCCAAGTACTCTTTTATTCCGAATGCAATTCCTCAATTTAACAAAATGTTGGACAAATTGCACTTTGCACTTACCCTGCCTATTTTTAAAAAATGTGATATGTTTTATGACTGCATGCAAAATGAATTGCCTCTCTGAGGACATTAATGTTTTCGAAATCTGAATCTGAAAGAACTTCAAACATAGCCTATAGGCCTAGGACCCCTGGAACACAGTTGGAGAGCACATAGCCTACAGAGCCTAGTGAAATGTGTTCTTATACGCCCAGTCATTGAAAACAGAGTTTTGACTGGCCACTATTTAAAAGAGGATCCCAACTTCCTCACGCTGCTATATTTATTGCTCAATTCTTAAAAATAAAAAGCGAAAATCTATTTTTGAATAAAGCCCTGAAGTGGTATTTTTTTTGCATATGAGCTGTCTGATTTTATGGCACTACTCAATGACATTGACCCCAAACTCAAATTCACGATTGAACATGACACTCAACGTGATCATTACCTCAATATGGATTGAGAAATCAAACGAAACCCTGTTTACAACTCTGTATAGAAAAGAAACATACAGAAATACTCTATTGCAGGGGAACAGCTTCCATCCTGAGCCATTAAAAAGGGGACTTCCAAGAAGCCAATTTTTCAGACTGCACCGTATATGCCACTCCACAGAGGATTATCTAGAAAAAGCAGCGGATACGCGCATTAGGTTTCTAAGAAGAGGCTATTTGCCACAATGTGTGGATGAAGCTCTTAATTTGGTATTGGGAAAAATACGAGATGAACTGTAACAAAAAAGACCCGCTAAAGCTAAAGAACACTTCGTAATGTTCACAACTACATATACTTTGAACTCGCGAAAAGTGGACGGTGTGGTCAAGAAACACTGGCATATTTCATAATCGGACCCAGTTTTGCTGGCTGAATTTAAAAATCCACCACTTATTGTGTATAAGAGAGGACGGAATTTACGCGATAAATTGGTTCATGCCAACTGCCAGCCACAAAAGAAAATCAGCCAGGCTCTTTTACGCCCTCTAACAAATGGTAGCTATAAATGCAGAGGATGCGCACAGTGCAAAAATATGAAGTGTGATATCTCTGCCACCCACACACAGGACAACGGTTCCAAATAAATGACATTACTACGTGTTCCACCACCCATGTTATTTACATGATTTAATGTCCATGTGGGCTCTGCTATGTCGGTAAAACCTCTTGTTCTCTCAAACAGAGAATTAGTGAACATAAAAGTTAAATCAGGAGAAACGTCAGGGATTATCCAGTCGCAGTACATTTCAATGACCTGAAGCATGACATTTCTACCTTTAGATTTTGTGGCTTTAGAGAAAGTTAAGATATCAGACAGGGGAGGTGATAATAATACTCTGAGTAAAAGAGAATGTTTTGGGATTTTCACCCTCCAGAAATTATTTCCTAAAGGACTTAATGATGAAATGGCTATGTATGTTATGTTGTGAATTTGAACATGAATTATGTCCCTATTTAAGCTTACTCTGTTTTTCGTACGATGTACCCAATGATTAATGACAACTTGCTATGTCCTTATTGTGGTTTTACAGACGTGTTTCATATGTCTTATTTATACACTTTTGTAATATTTCTGAAATGCATATTGTTATATTTGGTAGCACTTATTTGTTTTTCCTTTGCCTCCAACCCCCTTCAATGTGTGGAACGGATGTGGGTGGGGCTTGGTCTACATAAAGGTGCAAATGTAAAAAAAATCACAAAAGCTCTGATGAAGGCCGTGAGGCCGATACGTAAGCTTATTACAGATCAGTGATACTTACAAGAGCAGTGTGCGGTTTTCTTTTTCCTTCATCTATTTTAGCATATTAAAAAGGTAGACCTTTTGTTATACCTAATATAGCACTTCATATTATTTTACCAAAATGAATTATTGTTACTGTAAAAGATGTTGGGTTAAAAATAACCCAAATTGGGTAATTTTGACAACCCAGAGCTAGGTCAATATTGGCCAAACACAGCATTCGGTTAATTCAACCCAGTGGGTTTGGATTGAGTTTCTAACCCAGCACCTTGAGTTGAGCGCTTGACCCGACGTAGGTAAATTAGACTATATTGCTGGGTTAAAACAACCCAGTGTGTTGGGTTGTGACATAAACCCAGCACATTGGGTTGGGGGATTGACCCAGCGAACATTATGTCATCCTTCGGGTCATTTTCAGTGTCATCCTAATTCCAATTTTGTTTGCATATTTTTGCCTTCCCTACCATCCCACCCCTCCCTTTCATACACAAACACAATCAAGATGCAATTTTGAATTTCAAATAATGAATGTATATTTTGCCTGCATTTCAGAACTGTCAGAGAATGTACAAGAGTATATAATTTAAAAAAAATATGACCTTGAAACGAAGCCCTATTGTCTAAATAAGTACACTCCTCAAATATAAGTACACTCCTCAAATAGAGGGAACACTTTAACAACACAATGTAACTCCAAGTCAATCACACTTCTATGAAATCAAACTGTCCACTTAGGGAGCAACACTGATTGACAATACATTTCACATGCTGTTGTGCAAATGGAATAGACAACAGGTGGAAATTATAGGCAATTAGCAAGACACCCCCAATAAAGGAGTGGTTCTGCAGGTGGTGACCACAGACCACTTCTCAGTTCCTATGCTTCCTGGCTGATGTTTTGGTCACTTTTGAATGCTGGCGGTGCTTTGACTCTAGTGGTAGCATGAGACGGAGTCTACAACCCACACAAGTGGCCCAGGTAGTGCAGCTCATCCAGGATGGCACATCAGTGTGGGAGCTGTGGCAAGAAGGTTTGCTGTGTCTGTCAGCGTAGTGTCCAGAGCATGGAGGCGCAACCAGGAGACAGGCCAGTACATCAGGAGACGTGGAGGAGGCCGTAGGAGGGCAACAACCCAGCAGCAGGACCGCTACCTCTGCCTTTGTGCAAGGAGGAGCAGAAGGAGCACTGCCGGAGCCCTGCAAAATGACCTCCAGCAGGCCACAAATGTGCATGTGTCTGCTCAAACGGTCAGAAACAGACTCCATGGGGGTGGTATGAGGGCCTGACGTCCACAGGTGGGGGTTGTGCTTACAGCTCAACACCGTGCAGGACGTTTGGCATTTGCCAGAGAACACCAAGATTGGCAAATTCACCACTGGCGCCCTGTGCTCTTCACAGATGAAAGCAGGTTCACGCTGAGCACATGTGACAGACGTGACAGAATCTGGAGACGCCGTGGAGAACTTTCTGCTGCCTGCAACATCCTCCAGCATGACCGGTTTGGCGGTGGGTCAGACATGGTGTGGGGTGGCATTTCTTTGGGGGGCCGCACAGCCCTCCATGTGCTCGCCAGAGGTAGCCTGACTGCCATTAGGTACCGAGATGAGATCCTCAGACCCCTTATGAGACCATATGCTGGTGCGGTTGAACCTGGGTTCCTCCTAATGCAAGACAATGCTAGACCTCATGTGGCTGGAGTGTGTCAGCAGTTCCTGCAAGAGGAAGGCATTGATGCAATGGACTGGCCCGCCCGTTCCCCAGACCTGAATCCAATTGAGCACATCTGGGACATCATGTCTCGCTCCATCCACCAACGCCACGTTGCACCACAGGCTGTACAGGACTTGGCGGATGCTTTAGTCCAGGTCTGGGAGGAGATCCCTCAGGAGACCATCCACCACCTCATCAGGAGCATGCCCAGGCATTGTAGGGAGGTCCTACAGGCACGTGGAGGCCAGACACACTACTGAGCCTCATTTTGACTTGTTTTTAGGACTTTACATCAAAGTTGGATCAGCCTGTAGTGTGGTTTTCAACTTTAATTTTGAGTGTGACTCCAAATCCTGACCTCCATGGGTTGATACATTTGATTTCCATTGATAATTTGTGTGATTTTGTTGTCAGCACATTCAACTATGTAAAGAAAAAAGTATTTAATAAGAATATTTAATTAATTCAGATCTAGGAAGTGTTATTTTAGTGTTCCCTTTATTTTTTTGAGCAGTGTATTATTTCACAAGATTCCATAAAATAGGATTTATTATTAGAATGTATTTAAATTATTTCATGAACCAAACAGTCCAAACAGACTAAAGCCTTAATTAAACTTGATGTGCACACTCAGATTGCAATCTGAGAAAAACACAGATCGGTCTATCAGACAGTACAGGAGCTAACCAATAGATATTCACATTTACTGACACACTTCAGCTATCTTAGGTGACAGAACACACACACACCATGCTCTTTTGCCATACAATAATGGTCTACATTTGGGTCGAGTTAAAACATGGTTACACGGAACAAATGTAAAAATATTACATCTGAAGGTCACTCTACTAAGGACATGGACTAATGACTCATTACCTAATATTTCATTCTGTATTTTATTCATAAAGCACTTTTCACACTCCCCAAAATGTGACATTTGTATTTAAAATGAATTGTTGTGATAGAATGAAAGTGTACCAGGAAGCATTTCAGTAGATGAACTGAAGGCAAAAGAGCCACATATAGGAACAAAAAAGCAGGAACAAATACAAGTCAATTTAACAGAGCTATAAATAGTGTCTTAGGCATATTATAATTGGAATGAGACATTCATGGCTCATCCATCTATTTTTGATCATTTTTATTTTTTAAATTTAAACTTTAACTTTATTTAACTAGGCAAGTCAGATGAGAACAAATTCTTATTCACAATGACGGCCTATGAACAGTGGGTTAACTGCCTTGTTCAGGAGTAGAACGACATAATTTTACCTTGTCAGCTGGCCATTGGTCGATTAATTTACAGGAACACATCAGCCGTAAGGCTGTGCTTCTTCCTGTCACTTCTCACACTACATACAAGAGCAGATACTTATCCACTCAGTGGAAAAAAAGGCATGCTCGCAAAAGTCTTACTGCGGGGGATTCAAATTAAATCATTCTGATCCTGGCAGCTGATACACCGTGGTCTGTAGGAATTCCCATGCTGAGGTACAGTGGGAATGATATCAAACACTTAATTGGACTTGAAGCACACATCCAGTGCCCCAAGCAGTGTACCTTGCTCCAATGCCAGTCCATTAATGACTGTAAACACCTGTGAGCAGTACCTAAGAGCCAATACAAACCTCTGCCAGGTGCAGGTACTCAACCATGTTGGTCCCAACCTGTTAGAGTAATAATTTGATTTTAGAATACGAGAAAGTGAAAAACATTGAGGCACACTGATAATTCCATTACACACAATTTATTTAGTATATTTTATAGCCATTTACATCAATCAACAACCAATCCCTGTTTGATGCCTACATCTTCCATTAATTTGGGTCTGGGGCTCATAGGTTCATTGGTTCATTTACACAACACTAACCACCTTTCTAGCCAACCATTTCATGCAGATTTGGTATTTGCTATTTTATTAGGATCACAATTTGCTATTGCAAAAGCAGCAGCTACTCTTCCTGGGTTCCACACAACACATGAAACATGACACAATACAGAACATGAATAGACAAGAAAAATTATGTTCAGGACAGAACTACAATAAAAAAAAATGTAAAGGCACACGTAGCCCACATATCAATACATACACACAAACTATCTAGGTAGGGGAGAGGCATTGTGCCGTGAGTTGTTGCTTTATCTCTTTTTTGATGCACTCAGTGTCTCTTTTTTGAAACCAGGTTTGCTCTTTATTTGATCAATATGAGATGGAACGGAATTCCATGCAATAATGGCTCTATAATACTATACTCTTTCTTGAATCTGTTCTGAATTTGGGGACTGTGAAAAGACCCCTGATGACATGTCTGGTGGGGTAAGTGTGTGTGTCAGAGCTGTGTGTTCGATGACTTGGCAAACAATTTAGGATTTTCAACACATTAATGTTTCTGTAAAAAGAATAATTGATGCACTCAGTCTCTCCTCAACTCTTATCCAAGAGAGTCTGGCATGCATAGTATTTACATCAGCCCTCTGATTACCAAAAACAATCCTCTTAGTTTTAGAGATGTTCAGGACCAGTTTATTACTGGTCACCCATTCCAAAACACAGTGCAACTCTTTGTTAAGTGTTTCAAGTGACTCCAATAGCTATGGTTGCTGATGCGTACATGGTTGAATCATCAGCTAAAAATACACACATGCTTTGTTTAATGCCAGTGGCAAGTCATTGGTAAAAATAGAAAAGAGTAGGGGGCCTAGAGAGCTGCCCCGCGGTACACACTTTACATGTTTGACATTAGAGAAGCTTCCATTAAAGAAAACTATTTTGATAGCTCTGAATCCACAATATGGCAGAGGTTGAAAAGTCATAACACATAGAGTACCAGTCAAAAGTTTGGACACGCCATCTCATTACAGGGTTTTTCTTTATTTTTACTCATTTTTTAGACATCAACACTATGAAATAACACATATGGAATCATGTAGTAACAAAAAAAGTTAAACAAATCAATATATTTTCTAATTGAGACTCCTCAAAGTAGCCACCCTTTGCCTCGATGACAGCTTTGCACACTCTTGGCATTCTCTCAACCAGCTTCATGAGGTAGTCACCTGGAATGCATTTCAATTAACAGGTGTCCCTTGTCAAATGTTAATTTGTGGAATGTCTTTCCATCTTAATGCGTTTCAGCCAATCAGTTGTGTTGTGACAAGGTATGGGTGGAATACAGAAGATGGTCATTTACAAATAGGGCTAAGTCCATATTATTGCAAGAACAGCTGAAAATGAGCAAAGAGAAATGACAGTCCATCATTACTTTAAATAAAGGATACATTTATAGAAAAGTACAACCTCTTTGTCTACATGGCATTTAGCAGAGGTGTGGAACATAGTGTGTAAAAGTTGATTAGCTTGTCTGTGCAGATTAAGATAGTTGATGATGCCACAGCTCACACTTGTCTGTTCCTGCAGATAGTGAAAACGGGATGTCACATACTGCGGTCGCCCCCAAAAGGCTCTGATCAAAGCCTCTTATCTGTATGCCCAAGACAAGTTTGTATCAGTAAAAAAAAGGTTTCAAACCTGCCATCAAAGCATATGTACACATTCTATTAACATATTCACATACCCAGTCTTTATGCTGAGTACATCTACTAATTTGGGCTTTATCGGTTTTGCTTTTCTGTTGAACGCTAACATCAAAACACTGGTGGATTGAGCTGCTCATTTTTATTTCATGTCATTGTGCCTACTCACAATAGCATCTCTGAATCCTTTATTAGATTGGAATTTTCCGTCAGAATGGAAATGCAGCCCAATTTTATCCATGATTGGATTTTTTCCATGTTCGAGCCTAATTGGTAGAATGCACTTGCATTTCTTTTAGCGCCTCTATGGCTTTGTTATAGTTTACCTATTCTATTCCCCCTTTTACGGGAGTGTCATAAACCACAGACCATATTTTCATGGTGGTTATTTTTGCGCTTCTCTCGGTGTCCAGAGTGTTTAGATTTCCTCACTCACGGCTATAATATATGCCAATTTTTTTTAAATTCCAAGGTAGTGATACCATAACTACTCTCTGGGGAAGTGGGTATTTGTGGCTTTTTAATTGTTCATGGCACCTGATGCCTTGTATTAGAACCATTACTGAAGTGTCTGCCAATTTACTACTGGAGAATATGGAATATGGTCTTATACCAGTATCACACTTCACATATCACTGTTGTTGACAACACATATGACCAAAATTAGGGTCCATCCATAATATAAATCTCTCATCAATACACACACACTCATAAAACAAACACACAAAACAAACAGTATTTGGTTAGGAATGTCTTCCTTTATTTAGTCATTGTTAGCCACTGCTAGTGGCCTTTACCCTCTGCTCAGGCACCAGTCGTTTTTTAGCCTGGATAAAACCTGCCAGCCTCGGACTGTTTTTCTCCACCACTACGCTGGATTCCTGCCGTAAACCCTGGACCATTACTCCTGATCATCACAGCTAGCTAGCTGTCACCGAGTGACCCAGCCCTGAAGCTAGCCCTGATTCAGGTGCATCTCCTGGCTAGCAAACGAAATTACCACAACTACAATACGTCTTTCGCCATCTGACCTGATCCCTTCGTTGACACGGCGCCCTGCCGTACCACCACGACTGGTCCGCAGACGTAATTCCATCCGCTGTGCCTCAACCGGCCTTAGCCGGATGTCGGTGCAGATGCTTCTGCTTACCCCGGCCTGCTAACTTTAAACGCTGTGTCTTCCGCATGGTAGCATAGCAACGACTACCCCGCGGCTTCCCTGTTCCATCTATTGCTGTACACTGGACCCTATGATCACTTGGCTACATAGCTGATGCCTCAATATGCCTTGTATACTGTTGTTTAGGATGGTTATCATTATTTTAGTTTACTGCGGAGCACCTAGTCCCACTGTACATGCCTCAGATACCTCCTTTGTCCCACCTCCCACAAATGCGGTGACCTTACCCAGTATAACCACCGTGTCCAGAGAATCCTGGCATAGGAAGGCCACCAAAAATTCTGAGATTTCCATACCCAATTACAACATTTCCGTCAAGACGGAACTGCCAAAGGGGGAGGAGTTGCAATCTACTGCAGAGATAGCTTGCAAAGTTCTGTCATACTTTCCTGGTAGATGCCCAAACAATTTGAGCTTCTAATTTAAAAAATGTATCCCTCCAGAAATAAGTCTCTATCTGTTGCCGCTTGTTATAGACCCCCCTCAGCTCCCAGCTGTACCCTGGACACCATATGTGAATTGATTGCCCCCAATCTATCTTCGGAGTTCGTTCTGTTAGGTGACCTAAACTGGAATATGCTTAATAACACCCCAGCAGTCCTACAATCTAAACTAGATGCCCTCAATCTCACACAAATTATCAAGGAAACCACCAGGTACCACCCTAAATCCGTAAACATGGGCACCCTCATAGATATTATCCTGACCAGCTTGCCCTCCAAATGCACCTCTGCTGTTTTCAATCAGAATCTCAGTGATCACTGCCTCATTGCCTGCATTCGCTACGGGTCCGTGGTCAAACAACCACCCCTCATCACTGTCAAACGCTCCCTAAAACACTTCTGCGAGCAGGCCTTTCTAATCGACCTGGCCCGGGTATCCTGGAAAGATGTAGAACTAAGAACTGTGGATAGTCAGTTTTACCCTAGCTGCCACTGTCAAAACCCATTGAAAACCAGCACATCAACGCTAGCTAACTCATTCAATCACCGTGCAAGCATGAGAGAGCCTGCCAAATAGCTTGGTTAAATTAACCCAGATGGAGAATAAGTCAACTCTAACTATGGTAACTTAGCTAGCTAGCCAGCTAACATTAGCTAACGAGTGAAACAGTCCAGAAGAAGTGTCAGACTTAGCTAACTAAGGTAGCTACCTAGCCGTTATAAACACTGACATAGTTAGCCTTCAAAACATTGTAAAAATGTACATTTACTTATATTCCTCGACAACACTTCAGTAAGCTAGTGTCACGAGCATGGTCACAAGGCTAACGTTAGCTAGCTAGCAAACACTACCAAAGCCTGAGATATTATCACAAAAAAATGGCTAGCTAGCTAATGCTCAAGCTAACCTAATGATAGGACACTTTTTTAACCTGAATTACCATCAAAATTATCATTCGTAATTTTTGTTACTCACTGTTTTTACGTTTTTTAGGCTGTCGAAATAACATTAGCCATTTTCCAGTCAGTCACAAAGTCGCACTAGAATTAGAAGACTTAAAAATAGAAATATCCATAGCTCAACCTTAAAATAACCCAGCACCAACAACCCAACCTTGCTGTATTTACAGACAACACAAGCATTGACTCAATGCCTGCAACCCAGCAATTGGGTCATCCAAACAACCTAACATTTTTTTTATTGTAACTTACATCTCAAAGCCATGCATGCAAGTAGTCTTGACCTGTCTGGTGCACACATATTTCTCTGTCCTCAGTTTGGTTGAAGGCCTCAATCTATATTTTTGCCTTTTAACTGATTGCTTCTAGAACGAGAGAAAGAACACATGATCAAGATGACCTAACTACTAGTTAAAAGCAATTAAATATCTAATTGTTAAAAATAATGAATGTATTTGTATATTTCTGAGAATAATACATGCATTTAAAATCAAATCAAAGTTGATTTGTCAAGTGCGCTGAATACAACAGGTGAATGAATACCTTACAGTGAAATGCTTAATTACAGGCTCTAACGAACAGTGCAAAAAAGGTATTAGGTGAACAATAGATAAGTAAATAAATAAAACAAGAGTAAAAAGACAGGAGCGAGGCAATAAAAGTAGCGAGGCTACATAGACATCGGTTATTCAGGCTGATTGAGGTAGTATTTACATGTAGATATGGTTAAAGTGACTATGCATATACTGTATGATAAAAAGAGAGTAGCAGTAGCGTAAAATAGGGGTTGGCGGGTGGTGGGACACAATGCAGATAGCCTGGTTAGCCAATTTGAGGTAGTATGAACATGAATGATTAGTTAAAGTGACTATGAATATATGATAAACAGAGAATAGCAGCAGCGCAAAAGAGGGGTTGGGGGGGCACACAATGCAAATAGTCCGGGTAGCCATTTGATTACCTGTTCAGGAGTCTTATGGCTTGGGGGTAAAAACTGAGAAGCCTTTTTGTCCTAGACTTGGCAATCCGGTACCGCTTGCCATGCAGGAGTAGAGAGAACAGTGTGGGATGGGGTGGCGGGGGTCTTTGACAATTTTTAGTGCCTTCCTCTGACACCGCCTGGTATAGAGGTCCTGGAAGGCAGGCAGTTTAGCCCCAAGTGATGTACTGGGTCGTACGCACTACCCTCTGTAGTGACTTGCGGTCAGAGGTCGAGCAATTGCCGTACCAGGCAGTGATGCAACCAGTCAGGATGCTTTCGATGTTGCAGCTTTAGAATCTTTTGAGGATCTCAGGCCCCGTGCCAAATCCTTTTAGTTTCCTGAGGGGGAATAGGCTTTGACGTGCCCTCTTCACGTCTGTCTTGGTGTGTTTGGAACATTTTAGTTTGTTGTTGATGTGGACACCAAGGAACTTGAAGCCCTCAACCTGCTCCACTACAGCCCCGTCAATGAGAATGGGGGCGTGCTCGGTCCTCATTTTCTTGTAGTCCACAATCATCTCTCTTAGTCTTGGTTACGTTGAGGGATAGGTTGTTATTCTGGCACCACCCGGCCAGGTCTCTGACCTCCTCCTTATAGGCAGTCTCGCCGTTGTCGGTGATCAGGCCTACCACCGTTGTGTCGTCGGCAAACTTAATGATTGTGTTTGAGTCGTACCTGGCCATGAAGTGGTGGGTGAACAGGGAGTACAGGAGGGGACTGGGCACACACCCCTGGGGAGCTCCAGTGTTGAGGATCAGCATGGCAGATGTGTTGCTCCCTACCCTCACCACCTGGGCGCGGCCCTTCAGGAAGTCCAGGATCCAGTTGCAGAGGGAGGTATTTAGTCCCAGGATCCTTAGCTTAGTGATAGTGAGTTTTAGTGAGTTTTGAGTGCACTATGGTGTTGAACGCTGAGCTGGAGTCTCACGTAGGTGTTCCTTTTGTCCAGGTGGGAAAGGGCAGTGTGGAGTGCAATAGAGATTGCATCATCTGTGGATCTGTTTGGGCGGTATGCAAATTGGAGTGGGTCTAGGGTTTCTGGGATAATGGTGTTGATGTGAGCCATTACCAACCTTTCAAAGCACTTCATGGCTACGGACGTGAGTGCTACGGGTCTGTAATCATTTAGGTAGGTTGCCTTTGTGTTCTTGGGCACAGGGACTATGGTGGTCTGCTTGAAACATGTTGGTATTACAAACTCAATCAGGGACATGTTGAAAATTTCAATGAAGACACCTGCCAGTTGGTCAGCACATGCCCGGAGCACACGTCCTGGTAATCCGTTTGGCCCCGCAGCCTTGTGTATGTTGACCTGTTTAAAGGTCTTACTCACATCAGCTACAGAGAGCGTAATCACACAGTCGTCCGGAACAGCTGATGCTCTCATGCATACCTTAGTGTTGCTTGCCTCGAAGCGAGCATAGAAGTGTTTTAGCTAGTCTGGCATGCTCGTGTCATTGGGCAGCTCATGGCTGTGCTTCCCTTTGTATCCTGTAATGGTTTGCAAGCCCTGCCATATAAGACGAGCGTCGGCGCCGATGTAGTATGATTCAATCTTAGCCCTGTATTGACGCTTTGCCTGTTTGATGGGCATAGCAGGATTTCTTGTAACCTTCCGGGTTAGAGTCCCGCACCTTGAAAGTGGCAGCTCTAACCTTTAGCTCAGTGCGATTGTTGACTGTAATCCACAGCTTCTGGTTGGGGTATGTACGTACAGTCACTGTGGGGATGACGTCCTTGATGCACTTATTGATAAAGCCAGTGACTGTGGTGTACTCCTTAATGCCATCAGAAGAATTCCGGAACATGATCCAGTCTGTGATAGCAAAATAGTCCTGTAGTTTAGCATCTGCTTCATCTGACCACTTTTTTGTAGACCGAATCACTGCTGCTTCCTGCTTTAATTTTAGCTTGTAAGCAGGAATCAGAAGGATAGCGTTGTGGTTGGATTTACCAAATGGAGGACGAGGGAGATGTTTGTAAGTGTCTCTGTGTGTGGAGTACAGGTGATCTAGATTATTTTCCCTCTGGTTGCACATTTAACATGTTGATAGAAATTTGGTAGAACTGAATTAAGTTTCCCTGCATTGAAGTCTCCGGCCACTAGGAGCGCCGCCTCTGGGTTAGTGGTTTCCTGTTGGCTTATTTCCTTATACAGCTGACTGAGTGTGGTCTTAGTGCCAGCATCTGTCTGTGGTGGTAAATTAACAGCCACGAAAAGTACAGCTGAAAACTCTCTCGGCAAGCAGTGTGGCCGGCAATTTATCACAATATAGTCTACTTCAGGCAAGCAAAATCTAGAGACTTCCTTAGATATCGTGCACCAGATGTTGTTTACAAATATGCACAGACTGTCCCCCCCCTCGTCTTGCCGGTGCAGTGCATATCTGGCTAGCTGAATATCCATGTCGTCATTCAGCCACAATTCCGTGAAACATAGGATATTTGTGATCAATAACTCATCTAATTTATTGTCCAATGATTTCACATTGGCGAGTATTATTGACGGTAACGGCAGCTTTCCCACTCGCCTTCTCCGGGTCCTGACGAGGCATCCGGCTCTTTGTCCTCTGTACTTGTGTTGCTTCCTCTTGCAAATAACGGGGATGTCGGCCCTGTTGGGTGTTTGGAGAATGTCCTGTCCGTCCTCCTTATTGTAGAAAAAATATTTGTCTAATCTGAGGTGAGTGATCGCTGTCCTGATATCCAGAAGTTATTTTTTTGCCGTAAGATAAGGTTGCAGACACATTTTGTACAAAATTGGTTGGGCACCTGTAAAACTGCTTCCATTTCTTCCGGCACCATTTTAATATTTACTTACCTTTTAAGAGGAAACACTCATTTATCACTCAAAGTGTTATGAGTGAGTGCACCACAAACATATTTCCTATGTTGTTGATGCCTCTTCCTCCTTATACAACCTCTTCCAACCCCACGGGTAGGGGAGGGGTATCCATCTGCAAAAGTTACATTTTGCTTTGATGTCAAGTCAACTTACATTGTTGCTAGCCAGCTACCTTAGCTGTTGTGCTAGCTAACATGCTACTGAACCGTGACACTAGCATATTGGTATTAAAAGACAGCAACGTATTCACCTAAAAATTTAAGTTTAGGAGAAATCATTAGTTAGCTAGCTGATGATAGCTAATTGTTAGCTAACAATGAACAAAATGTGTTTCCCTCAATCCCATAAAACATGATATTGCTAACTAGGCATCATTTAGCTAATAAAATGTAAAAGTTTATTAGGAAGTTTAATTAATGAGTTGGAAACTCACCGGACAACTTTGGGAGCTCGGTGCTGTAGCTAGCTAGATAGGTTGGTTTCTATTTTCCAACATATGTTTCTAATCCCCTTAATTGGCCATCAACGGGAACTTGTCTTGGAACTTATCGTGGTCACCAGAAACAGATTCTGCTAAACTGACTTTCCACTAGTGGCAATAAATGTTGCTCCACAGGTTTGCCACAGATTCAAATAGAATCTTGAGAGATTTGTGTTCCAGAAAAAAAAACTCTTGAGAACCTATTTACCATAAGTTGCAATAAATGTTATTGTTGCCAAAGGTTCGCAAACTCCTGCCAACATTTTATGCACACTATTTAGTTTGCAGCAAATTTGCCAGGAACAGCAATACGTTTATTTTTGTAAGGGGTTGCAACAGTGCCTGATCTCAAGATCGTATTATGTGTTTGACAGTTGGCCCTCTGAGGACAGATTTTACTGTGGATGTTTTCCATACGTGTAATTTTGGTTGATTGTCAGGCTCAGTAGTCTGCAGTTAATTGGCCTTACATTATGGATAATTGATAACTCTATAAGGGGCCTCAACTTAGGCCTAGAGACAGCATGAACAACACTAGGCGAATCATATTACTTCAGGCAACTGTTACGCCTCGCTGTTTTGTCTCATGTCATCTTTGCCATTCAAATTCAATCAATATGACTGTATTAAAGGGGAATTTCACCCTGGGGAAATCTGGGCTTGTTTTCATCATATCCGAGGCATCTTCTAGGACAGTGAGATGTGTTTCCCACATAATTGCCCAGGAGGAAGGAAGGTCTGGGGGGTGTTCATGTCAGCAGATTCATTGCTAATTATACAAGCAGACACATTTTTTCCAGTCTCTGAAAGACTACAACTTGTGTTGGGTGGTGCTTCATGCCCTGGCCCCCATACCTCCCCCACGGTGTGCTTTTTTTTACATAGGAGGCAGACACTAACAGGTAGCCTAGTGGTTAGAGCGTTGGGCCTGTAACCGAAAGGTTGCTAGATCGAATCCCCAAACTGACAAGGTAAAAATCTGTCATTCTGCCCCTGAACAAGGCAGTTAACCCACTGATCCTACGCCATCATTGTAAATAAGAATTTGTTCTTAACTGACTTGCCCCATTAGGTTAAAGGTTAAATAAAAAATGTAAATGGCTTCATGTGAATCCTCTCATCAACATGAATTTGAAGATTGAGCATCTATTAGCAACATGGTGACATTCAACCGGAATATAGCAAAACAAATAATTGGATTTAGCTAACTTTAGATGCTTAGCTACAGATGATGAGGGCACATAACAAATATGGTGCCTAGCTAAGTTATTTTTCCCTCAAGCCACCTTGCTAGCTAGCTAACTTTAGTGTATTTACCTAAACCCATATTGTGTATTGCTGGCTAACAAACTACTGTGTTACAGCGGGGGAAATCGAATGTGGCTTAGCTAGGTAGATGGCTTGCTAGCTATATAAGTTAGCTGAATAACTACCAATATTTTGTATCTCAATTGTAAAACCTCTTTTCTATCATACTCATACATGATTTAAGAAAAAAGCTGATTTGAATTCATATATACAGAAAAACAAACCTATGCATGTCT
Organism: Oncorhynchus keta; assembly: GCF_023373465.1. Lineage (NCBI taxonomy): Eukaryota > Metazoa > Chordata > Actinopteri > Salmoniformes > Salmonidae > Oncorhynchus > Oncorhynchus keta. The sequence continues at coordinate 36,425,432 of NC_068433.1, read as the reverse complement.
AACTCCCGTCATCTGCATGACTATTCTGAGGACACAGAATAGTATTTCAATGAAATATTTAATTTCAACCAGTGGAGAATGTGAAACGCTTTATTGAAAGAAGTTCATTATCCAGGTGTTATAAATACATAATACATGCATTATAATTATGATAATTGTTATATTATTATTATTTAATTTTTTATTTTTTTCACCTTTATTTAACCAGGTAGGCTAGTTGAGAACAAGTTCTCATTTCCAACTGCGACCTGGCTAAGATAAAGCATAGCAGTCTGAACAGAAAACACAGAGTTACACATGGAGTAAACAATTAACAAGTCAATAACACAGTAGAAAAGGGGAGTCTATATACAATGTGTGCAAAAGGCATGAGGAGGTAGGCGAATAATTACAATTTTGCAGATTAACACGAGTGATAAATGATCAGATGGTCATGTACAGGTAGAGATATTGGTTTGCAAAAGAGCAGAAAAGTATATAAATAAAAACAGTATGGGGATGAGGTAGGTAAAAATGGGTGGGCTATTTACCGTTAGACTATGTACAGCTGCAGCGATCGGTTAGCTGCTCAGATAGCAGATGTTTGAAGTTGGTGAGGGAGATAAGTCTCCCAACTTCAGCGACTTTTGCAATTCGTTCCAGTCACAGGCAGCAGAGAACTGGAACGAAAGGCGGCCAAATGAGGTGTTGGCTTTAGGGATGATCAGTGAGATACACCTGCTGGAGCGCATGCTACGTGTGGGTGTTGCCATCGTGACCAGTGAACTGAGATAAGGCGGAGCTTTACCTAGCATGGACTTGTAGATGACCTGGAGCCAGTGGGTCTGGCGACGAATATGTAGCGAGGGCCAGCCGACTAGAGCATACAGGTCGCAGTGGTGGGTGGTATAAGGTGCTTTAGTGACAAAGGGATGGCACTGTGATAAACTGCATCCAGTTTGCTGAGTAGAGTGTTGGAAGCAATTTTGTAGATGACATCGGTGAAGTCCAGGATCGGTAGGATAGTCAGTTTTACTAGGGTAAGTTTGGCGGTGTGAGTGAAGGAGAGTTTGTTGCGGAATAGAAAGCCGACTCTAGATTTGATTTTCGATTGGAGATGTTTGATATGAGTCTGGAAGGAGAGTTTACAGTCTAGCCAGACACCTAGGTACTTATAGATGTCCACATATTCAAGGTCGGAACCATCCAGGGTGGTGATGCTGGTCAGGCGTGCGGGTGCAGGCAGCGAACGGTTGAAAAGCATGCATTTGATTTTACTAGCGTTTAAGAGCAGTTGGAGGCCACGGAAGGAGTGTTGTATGGCATTGAAGCTCGTTTGGAGGTTAGATAGCACAGTGTCCAAGGACGGGCCGGAAGTATATAGAATGGTGTCGTCTGCTTGGAGGTGGATCAGGGAATCGCCCGCAGCAAGAGCAACATCATTGATATATAGAGAAAAGAGTCGGCCCGAGAATTGAACCCTGTGGCACCCCCATAGAGACTGCCAGGACCGGACAGCATGCCCTCTGATTTGACACACTGAACTCTGTCTGCAAAGCAGTTGGTGAACCAGGCAAGGCAGTCATCCGAAAAACCGAGGCTACTGAGTCTGCCGATAAGAATATGGTGATTGACAGAGTCGAAAGCCTTGGCAAGGTCGATGAAGACTGCTGCACAGTACTGTCTTTTATCGATGGCGGTTATGATATCGTTTAGTACCTTGAGCGTGGCTGATGTGCACCCGTGACCGGCTCGGAAACCAGATTGCACAGCGGAGAAGGTACGGTGGGATTCGAGATGGTCAGTGACCTGTTTGTTGACTTGGCTTTCGAAGACCTTAGATAGGCAGGGCAGGATGGATATAGGTCTGTAACAGTTTGGGTCCAGGGTGTCTCCCCCTTTGAAGAGGGGGATGACTGCGGCAGATTTCCAATCCTTGGGGTTCTCAGACGTTATGAAAGAGAGGTTGAACAGGCTGGTAATAGGGGTTGCGACAATGGCAGCGGATAGTTTCAGAAATAGAAGGTCCAGATTGTCAAGCCCAGCTGATTTGTACGGGTCCAGGTTTTGCAGCTCTTTCAGAACATCTGCTATCTGGATTTGGGTAAAGGAGAACCTGGGGAGGCTTGGGCGAGTAGCTGAGGGGGGGGCGGAGCTGTTGGCCGAGGTTGGAGTAGCCAGGCGGAAGGCATGGCCAGCCGTTGAGAAATGCTTGTTGAAGTTTTCGATAATCATGGATTTATCGGTGGTGACCGTGTTACCTAGCCTCAGTGCAGTGGGCAGCTGGGAGGAGGTGCTCTTGTTCTCCATGGACTTCAGTGTCCCAGAACTTTTTGGAGTTGGAGCTACAGGATGCAAATTTCTGCCTGAAGAAGCTGGCCTTAGCTTTCCTGACCGACTGCGTGTATTGGTTCCTGACTTCCCTGAACAGTTGCATATCGCGGGGACTATTCGATGCTATTGCAGTCCGCCACAGGACGTTTTTGTACTGGTCGAGGGCAGTCAGGTCTGGAGTGAACCAAGGGCTGTATCTGTTCTTAGTTCTGCATTTTTTGAACAGAGCATGCTTATCTAAAATGGTGAGGAAGTTACTTTTAAAGAATGACCAGGCATCCTCAACTGACGGGATGAGGTCAATGTCCTTCCAGGATACCCGGGCCAGGTCGATTAGAAAGGCCTGCTCACAGAAGTGTTTTAGGGAGTGTTTGACAGTGCTGAGGGGAGGTTGTTTGACTGCGGCTCCGTAGCGGATACAGGCAATGAGGCAGTGATCGCTGAGATCCTGGTTGAAGACAGCGGAGGTGTATTTGGAGGGCCAGTTGGTCAGGATGACGTCTATGAGGGTGCCCTTGTTTACAGATTTAGGGTTGTACCTGATGGGTTCCTTGATGATTTGTGTGAGATTAAGCATATCCCAGTTTAGGTCACCTAACAGAACAAACTCTGAAGCTAGATGGGGGGGCGATCAATTCACAAATGGTGTCCAGGGCACAGCTGGGAGCTGAGGGGTGTCGGTAGCAGGCGGCAACAGTGAGAGACTTATTTCTGGAGAGAGTAATTTTTCAAATTAGTAGTTTGAACTGTTTGGGTATGGACCTGGAAAGTATGACATTACTTTGCAGGCTGTCTCTGCAGTAGACTGCAACTCCTCCCCCTTTGGCAGTTCTATCTTGAGGGAAAATGTTATAGTTGGGTATGGAAATCAGAATTTTTGGTGGCCTTCCTGAGCCAGGATCCAGACACGGCAAGGACATCAGGGTTAGCAGAGTGTGCTAAAGCAGTGAGTAAAACAAACTAAGGGAGGAGGCTTCTGATGTTGACATTCATGAAACCAAGGCTTTTTCGATCACAGAAGTCAACAAATGAGGGTGCCTGGGGACATGCAGGGTCTGGGTTTACCTCCAAATCACCCGCGGAGCAGAGGAGGAGTAGTATGAGGGTGCGGCTAAAGGCTATCAAAACTGGTCGCCTAGAGCATTGGGGACAGAGAATAAAAGGAGCAGATTTCTGGGCATGGTAGAATATATTCAGGGCATAATGTGCAGACAGGGGTATGGTGGGGTGCGGGTACAGCAGAGGTAAGCCCAGGCACTGGGTGATGATGAGAGAGGTTGTATCTCTGGACATGCTGGTTGTAAAAGGGTGAGGTCACAGCATGTGTGGGAGGTGGGACAAAGGAGGTATCAGGGGTATGAAGAGTGGAACTAGGGGCTCCATTGTAAACTAAAACAATGATAACTAACCTGAACAACAGTATACAAGGCATATTGACATTTGAGAGAGACATACAGCGAGGCATACAGTAATCACAGGTGTTGAATTGGGAGAGCTAGCTAAAACAGTAGCTGAAACAGTAGGTGAGACAACAACAGCTTATCAGCTAGCACAACAACAGCAGGTAAAATGGTGTTGACTAGGCAGGGAGGGTCGGATTAACTACACACAGAGCCTGAGTGCGGCTGGGGCCGACAGATAAAACATAAACAAGCAGAATGGAGTACCGTGATTAATGGACAGTCCAGCATGCATCAGCTATGTAGCCAAGTAAATATGGGTCCAGTGAGTGGTTGAGACGCGGCGATTCAGACAGTTAGCAGCCGGGGCTAAACAAGGTAGCAGTTAGCGGACCGGGGCTAAACAAGCTAGCAGTTAGCAGGCCAAATTAGCAAGCAAGGAGATAGCAAGGGCTAGAAAGTTAGCCTTTGGGGGACGTCGCGATGGGGTGAGTCTGTTTATGCCTCTTCATGCGGTGACATCTATAGACCGGTCGTGGGTCCGGATATTGTAGCCCAGGAGTATGCTTCAGTGGTAGCACAGGAGCTCTGGCCGGGCTAGCTTCAAGCTAAGTGGATGGAAACGCTAGCCAGGAGTAATCATCCGGGGTTGCGGTTAGCTAGTTACCTAGTTGTGAAGATCCAGCTGAAGATGTTCCGTTTGCGGTGGGAATCCGGGGATAAAAAAATAATAGGTCCGTTATGCTCTGGTTAGAGTAACGTTGTTCGAACTGGCGAGAGCTTTCCGAGCTAAAGGTTAGCTGATGACCGCTAGCAATGGTTTGCTGACTGATAGCTGGTAGTTAGCTGGCTAGCTTCAGTTGAGGGGTTCCAGATCCGAAGTAAATATAAATACTTTAGAAAAAAAGCAGATTCGCGCTACATTAGGTGAGGCGGGTTGCAGGAGAGTATTTAGAAGTTGAGGTTTAGCAAAATGTTTTAAAAGATATGCGAAGAAAAATAGGATTAAAAAAACGATATATACAAGGGACACGACACGACGTCTGACTGCTAGGCCATCTTGAATCATGAAATCATGTTCAATCTGTACTTCAATGTACATTTGGTGTGCATTATAAAATTAGGAAGAAAGACCAGGTGGGGAGTGAGGTGTAGAAGACAGAAAGGGAAGGAGGTAAGAACAGAGGAAGGAGAGACGGGGGAGAGGGATGAAGTGAAGGAGAGAGACTGTTATTGTGTGTGAGTGTGTGTGGTCTCACCTTTATGCTGAAAAACAGACACATGAGGACAAACAATAGATGATAATGTGACATGAATAGCACTTGAAGCTTGATCATTTGAATCAGTTGTGTAGTGCTAAGACAAAAACAAAAATGTGCACAGGTGTTTGGAGCATTCCAATATGCCACAGCTGGTGAAGTGTAAGGTTCGCCTCTTGAAAGCGTGATTATTCAAACTCTGTGAAATGCTGCAGATCTTCCCACAGATGAGGTAGGAACACATATCCCACACAGAAGAGGTGGATAGAATTTGACAGGTTAAGGTATCCTTCTTCCTCCAAACTGTGCATGTGAGACAGGCTCCATGTACCACAAGACAGGCAAAGAGGAAGAGAGAAAAATAATACAGAACAGTTTAATTACTTCTGGTTATGGACGCTTTGCCAGCAATAAAGCTTTCACGGCCTGTTCCCTGGACAGTGAACATCTGGCAATATCTACATTTTCGACCCCTTGATCAGCTCGCACTCTGAAAGTAAAGAAAATTGCTTATTTTTTGAAGATATGAAAACAATAACTGAGATATGACCGATCTAAAGCTACAGATGTCCTTTTCAGGATACGTAAATACAGCACAGAAAGCTTAACACCAGACTGGTATTGTGGTTGTTCATTAGGTGATGGGAAATATGCCAAATGTATACAAAATAATATACTTACCTGTTCTATCTTGAAAATAAATGTTGGAATTAAAAGTGAAATGTTTAACCTATTAACCTGCTTCATTATTTATGTATTACCAGTTGATGAAGAACACCACCAATTTCATACATCATTGGAAATGTGTCTAGGAATAAGTATGAATAAAAAAGTTTAAATGATTTATTAATCAAATCAAATGTATTTATATAGCCCTTCGAACATCAGCTGATATCTCAAAGTGCTGTATAGAAACCCAGCCTAAACCCCAAACAGCAAGCAATGAAGGTGTAGAAGCACGGTGGCTAGGAAAAACTCCCTAGAAAGGCCAAAACCTAGGAAGAAATCTAGAGGAACCAGGCCATGAGGGGTGGCCAGTCCTCTTCTGGCTGTGCCAGGTGGAGATTATAACAAAAAATGGCCAAGATGTTCAAATGTTCATAAATGACCAGCATGGTCAAATAATAATAATCACAGGCAGAACAGTTGACACTGGAGCAGCAGCACGGCCAGGTGGACTGGGGACAGCAAGGATTCATGCCTGAGGCATGGTCCTAAGGCTCAGGTCCTCTGAGAGAAAGAAAGAGAGAAAGAGAGAATTAGAGAGAGCATACTTAAATTCACACAGGACACAGATGAGACAGGAGAAGTACTCGAGATATAACAAACTGACCCTAGCCCCCCAACACAAACTACTGCAGCATAAATACTGGAGGCTGAGACAGGAGGGGTCAGGAGACACTGTGGCCCCATCCAATGATACCCCCGGACAGGGCCAAACAGAAGGATATAACCCCACGCACTTTGCCAAAGCACAGCCCCCACACCACTAGAGGGATATCTTCAACCATCAACTTACCATCCTGAGACAAGGTCGAGTATAGCCCACAAAGATCTCCGCCATGGCACAACCCAAGGGGGGGGCGCCAACCCAGACAGGAAGATCACATCAGTGACTCAATCCACTCAAATGACACACCCCTCCTAGGGACGGCATCAAAGAGCACCAGTAAGCCAGTGACTCAGCCCCTGTAATAGGGTTAGAGGCAGAGAATCCCAGTGGAAAGAGGGGAACCGGCCAGGCAGAGACAGCAAGGGTTCATTGCTCCAGAGCCTATCCGTTCACCTTCACACTCCTGGGCCAGACTACACTCAATCATATGACCCACTGAAGAGATGAGTCTTCAGTAAAGAGTTTGCATCTCTCACATGGGTAGGCAGACCATTCCATAAAAATGGAGCTCTATAGGAGAAAGCCCTGCCTCCAGCTGTTTGCTTAGAAATTCTAGGGACAATTAGGAGGCCTGCGTCTTGTGACCGTAGCGTATGTGTAGGTATGTACGGCAGGATCAAATCAGAGAGATAGGTAGGAGCAAGCCCATGTAATGCTTTGTAGGTTAGCAGTAAAACCTTGAAATCAGCCCTTGCTTTGACAGGAAGCCAGTGTAGGGAGGCTAGCACAGGAGTAATATGATCACGTTTTGGTTCTAGTCAGGATTCTAGCAGTCGTATTTAGCACTAACTGAAGTTTATTTAGTGCTTTATCCGGGTAGCCGTAAAGTAGAGCATTGCAGTAGTCTAACCTGTTACAACTTCTATGAATGGTGAGTGGAGGAGTCAAGCGCAGAGAGCAGGTAATTCCGTACGTGGATATTTTATTCCAAAGACAGTGGAGCCACGGACATGCAAAACACAAGGGCGCATGAAAGAACCCATCCGAAATACAAAGGACTAAAACTGTCTGGAAAAATATAGATCACACTCATACACCAAATAACAGAACAAGCCCGCACAAATACCCAGCGGGCCTAGTGCCCTTAAATAGCCTAACAACATAGCATAGACTCCCTAACTCTTTGCCATTTGTAACGGCTTTCTTCTATGGACGAAGGAGAGGACCAAAGCGCAGCGTGGTTAGTGTTCATCATGTTTAATAAAGACGATAAACGTGAACACTACAAAATACAAAACAACAAATGTGAAAAAAAACAAAACAGTTCTGTCTGGTGCAGACACAAGAAGACAGAAGACAACCACCCACAAAACAGGCTACCTAAATATGGTTCCCAATCAGAGACAATGACTAACACCTGCCTCTGATTGAGAACCATCAGGCCAAACATAGAAACGGGAAAACTAGACACACAACATAGAATGCCCACTCAGCTCACGTCCTGACCAACACTAAAACAAAGAAAACACAAAAGAACTATGGTCAGAACGTGACACCATTGTACAGGATGGCCCATTGCTCTGAGACTTAATTTGACCATTCTAAAGCCCGCATGGGGCAACCTTGCCTTAGGGATTGGCGTCTCACTACCAGGCGACAACATCCGGTGAAATTGGAGGGCACGCAATTCAAATAAATAATTGTAATATTAAACATTCTTTATCTTCTTTAAACACTCTAATCTTATAACATTTAAAAGCTTAAATTATTGTTAATCTAACTGTATTTTCCAATTTACAATAGGCGTTTACAGTGAAAGCATACCATGCGATTGTCCCACAACATATTTTTCAACCAGCACAGGCTTCATAAAATCACAAATAGCGATTAAATAAATCACTTACTTTTGAAGATCTTTCTCTGTTTGCAATCCCAAGGGTCCCATCTACAACATGAATGGTCATTTTGTTAGATAAAATCCTTCTTCATATCCCAAAAAGTCTTGTTTAGATGGTGCCATCGATTTCAGTAATCCACTCGTTCAGCATGCAGACAAAGGAGTCCAAAAAGCTACTGCTAAACTTCCTCCAAACAAGTCAAACAGTGTTTTTATTTAATCCTCAGGTACTCTAATATGTAAATAAACCATAATATTTAATATGGAAAGTAGTATGTTCAATAGGAAAGCAAAATTAGTAAGCGTGCACCCACTCCCTCGCATGCCGAAAGACTGATATTGTTCCGGTGCTCTCCTAACCAAAACTCCAAATTCTTGCTTGTTTTTCAAAAAACAAGTCTGAAACCTTGAATAAAGACTTGACATCTAGTGGAAGCCATAGGAATTGCAATCTGGGAGATGGAATTAGATAGGAACAAAAGCTTTCCATTATAAAAGCCTGGGACCTCAAAAATAAAAGATTCCTGTTGGTTTTTCTTCAGACTTTTGCCTGCCATATCAATTCTGTTATAGTCTCAATTTTAGAAACGTCAAAGTGTTTACTATCCAATGCTACCAATTAAATGCATATCCTGGCTTCTGGGCCAGGGTAATAGGCAGTAATACTTTGGGCACGTCAGTGAGGCGGAAATTCAGGAAACTACTACCCTATCCCTAACACGTTTTTTTACCTCAGTTTGAGAAAAGCTTAGGGATTGGTCAATGAGGGCTGAGTTATTGACAAATCAAAAGTCATATTTTATGTGTCCCTTGAAACCACTGTAAATCTACTCCACAGTTGTCTATCAACTTCAAACTTGTCATCGGTATCACTGGAGTCCCTACAATGAATTGGTATTGATATCTCAAAAAACAAGGAAACTATTAATGCTCAAAATCATCTGCAATCATTTTCTCCTCAGTAACCATATGTTAGATTCACTCCAGATGTTGTATTTAGACCTATTACATTACATTTAATGGTTGAGAAAACGTAGTTGCTGCATTCAAATATGGCCACACTGTACCTATAGCTTCATGTTAGTGCATATGCTAAAAATATTTTAAAAAATCTTCTCATGGACCATAAATCAGATGGACTCCAGATTGATATTTACCATCGGCCACACTATACTACTACAGTGTTACCTCCTTGCGGCCTGCCACAGCATTCTGTGTCACAATTCATTTGATTATTATTATGGTGTTTCTATTCCATGAAAAATGAAAAACCCTCTGGGTTTCTGTTAGGATGGAATGGGAAGTATCGCTCTGTACAACGTGACGGTCAGCAGTACAGTACTGGGCTATTTAGCTAAAGAATCCCTGTGTCGTGCGGATGGGAGACCGGGGTTCAATCCCCTGATCAGGAGGAAGGATTAAACTTTCCTTGTAAATAAGAATTTGTTCTTAACTGATTCCATATGTATTATTTCATTGTTGTGATGACTTCACTATTATTCTACAATGTAGAAAACAGTAAAAATATAGAAAAATCCTGGAATGAGTAGGTGTGGCCAAACCTTTGACTGGTACATGCTTAATTGATTTGATTAATATAATGGTGTTTCTATTCCATGAAATTTGAAAAACACTGTGTAAATTCAGACCGTTTCACTCTCGGAGCGCACTCTGGACGTTCGGGCTGAGGAGTAGGATTGATTTGAGCGTTCTGGCCTTAAAACGGCAGTCAAACACTCAAGCTAACGTTGGCTAGCTTGCTAGCTACTTCCAGACAGAAATGAGACCACTCTGACCATTTTACTCGCCCCTGCAGAGCTGGTTAGGCAGTTTGTGTTAACCAATGCGTTGGTGACTGTAACTGTGCAGCTGGAAACAATTTAATTACACTTTCTTGCCTACGTTTACTGACACCGGCCATATTCAACATGTGTTGGGGGCTTGTAAATTCATTATTCTGCACTCAAGTAAACTCAGACGAGAGTGCTCTGAAATTGGAGTAGATAGCCAGAGCAAATCTAAATCACCCGAATATCCATTGAGGATGCACAATGACTATACCATTTAGCTAAGCTAAGAATGACGGAAATAATCAAGTCAATAAATGTTGGGTAGTTAGATAGCCAATAGTTAATATACTGTCAAGTTTGATGTATAACTACTGTTAAAGGTTGCGTCATTCGAAACTGGTATCAGGATAAATATCACAATGAGTCACCGATTGTATACTATGTACTTTTTATTAGCTAAGCAATAAGTGGTAAATGCAATTTTTGTATATACGGGCTCTGTCACACCTCGCAGGGCAAACAGAGAACTGACTTGTTCCTGACAATTATTATAACATACTCTGACAGAAGTAGTTCCTGCTTCCGAGCCGGCCTGTCAGAGACTGGGCGTGGTTTAAACTCACTCAGCCTATCGTTGATTGTTGGCGCCCGAGCTGGTCCCGGCCCCCTAGCCGCTTCAGCGGTCAGTCGTTGTAGTTGTGTAGAATATCTATGCGTCCATGCTCGACACAGTTATCATGCACCTGGCTCCTGTTATCTATCAAAATACCGTTTGTTCCCTACACTACGTTCTGTATGTGTCCGTTTTTATGTTATTCTGTATTTTTCCATCACAAGAAAGGCCCATGGCACTGAAACTGTTAACAATGTCTCAAGTCAGCTATGTTGCATAACACATACACCCACACAAGCCAACAGCAAACAATATTCCATCACATATGATATGGTAACGGGCTATAGTGTATAACACAGAACCTCACACTACTAACATTATGTACAGTGGGGCAAACAAGTATTTAGTCAGCCACCAATTGTGCAAGTTCTCCCACTTAAAAATATGAGAGAGGCCTGTCATTTTCATCATAGGTACACTTCAACTATGACGGACAAAATTAGGAAAAAGGGCAAATCTGGTCTGTGATAGGACGGCTCTGCTATTAGAATATTCTTTAGTAAAGGTTGGATAGTATATTGTTCAGCTATTAGCCCCCCTCCCGAACTTGCAGCAAATGGATGTCTTTTTGTCGAGAGCATTTATTTAAATTTCAAGCAAAAATCATTGTTCTAAAAGCAAAAATGAGGCTTCAAAGTTAAAAAATCAATAAAATATTTTGTAATAGAGTGCAATTTAATTTCGGAAGGCAGAAGTATACATACACCTTAGCCAAGTACATTTAAACTCAGTTTTTCACAATTCCTGTCCTTGGTCAGTTATGATCACTTTATTTTAAGAATGTGAAATATCAAAATAATAGTAGAGAGAATTATTTATTTCAGCTTTAATATCTTTCATCACATTCCCAGTGAGTCAGAAGTTCACATACACTAAATTAGTATTTGGTCGCATTGCCTTTAAATTGTTTAACTTGGGTCAAATATTTCAGGTAGCCTTCCACAAGCTTCTCACAATAAGTTGGGGGAGTTTTGGCCCATTCCTCCTGACAGAGCTGGTGTAACGGAGTCAGGTTTGTAGGCCTTCTTGCTCGCACACCTTTTCAGTTCTGCCCTCAAATTTGCTATGGGATTGTGTTGGCCACTAATACCTTGACTTTGTTGTCCTTAAGCCATTTTGCCACAACTTTGGAAGTATGCTTGGGGGTCATTGTCCATTTGGAAGACCTATTTGTGACCAAGCTTTAACTTCCTGACTGATGTCTTGAGATGTTGCTTCAATACAACCACACATATTTCCTGCCTCGTGTATTTTGTCGAAATGCACCAGTCCCCCCTGCAGCAAAGCACCCCCACAACATGCTGCCACCCCTGTGGTTCATAGTTGGGATGGCGTTCTTCGGGCATTCAATCATCCTCATTTGTCCTCCAAACATAACAATGGTCATTATGGCCAAACCATTCTATTTTTGTTTCATCAGACCAGAGGACATGTCCCCATGTGCAAACCGTAGTCTGGCTTTTCTATGGCAGTTTTGGAGCAGTGGCTTCTTCCTTGCTGAGCGGCCTTTCAGGTTATGTCTTAATAGGACTCATTTTACTGTGGATATAGATACTTTTGTATCTGTTTCCTCCAGAATATTCACAAGGTTTGCTGTTGTTCTGGGATTGATTTGCACTTTTCACACCGAAGTACATTAATCTCTTGGAGACAGAACAAATTTCCTTCCTGAGCGGTATGACGGCTGCGTAGTCCGAAAGGTGTTTATACTTGCATACTATTGTTTGTACAGATGAACGTGGTACCTTCAAGCAGTTGGAAATTGCTCTCAAGGATGAATCGGACTTGTGGAGGTCTACAATTTGTTTTCTGAGGTCTTAGCTGATTTCTTTCGAATTTCCCATGATGTCAAGCAAAGATGCACTGAGTTTGAAGGTAGGCCTAGAAATACATCCACAGGTACACATCCAATTGACGTCAATTAGCCTATCAGAAGCTTCTAAAGCCATGACATAATTTTCTGGAATTTTCCAAGCTGTTTAAAGGCACAGTCAACTTAGTGTACGTTAATATGCAAAAGTATTTAAAAAATACTTTAGGGCTAGGCGTCCCGACAACTTCCAGTGAAATTGGAGGGCGCGCAATTCAAATAAATAATTGTAAAAATGTATATTAAAAATGTAGGTACATATAAGAAACTTGTATCGGTTAAAAGCATCAAGTCTCATTCATCTATCTGCATTGTCATCTATCTGCATTGTCTGAGGACGGTGCCCCAAATCAAAATATTTTTCAACCAGCACAGGCTTCATAAAATCACAAATAGCGATTAAATATTCACTTACTTTTTGAAACTCTTCCTCTGATTTGCAATCCAAAGGTCCCCAGATACAACATGTATGGTCATTTTGTTAGATAAAATCCTTCTTTATACCCCAAAAGGTCTGTTTAGTTGGCGCCATCGATTTGAGTAATCCACTCATTCAAAATGCAGAGAAAGGAATCCAAAAAGCTACTGCTAAACTTTGTTAAAACATGTCAAACAGTGTTTTCAAATCAATATTGAGGTACCCTAAAATGTAATTAAATTATAATATTTCATACGGAAAGAAGTATGTTCAATAGAAAAGGACAATTAGCAGGTCTGCGTCCTCTTTGTCGTCTGCGCACAGACTGATTTCCAACTCTGACTTCCAGTACTAAAACTAAAAATGATTCCTCGTTTGGGAAGAAACAATCCTGAAACCTTGAACAAATACGTTTGGCATCTAGTGGAAGCCATAGGAATGGCAATCTGGGAGCTGGATTTTGATATGACGCTATATTTTCCATTGGAATAGCATGGGCACTCAAAAAAGAAACAATTATGGTACCAATTATATGCATATCCTGGCTTCTGGGCATGAGTATCAGGCAGTTTACTTTGGGCACGTCAGTCAGACAGGATGTGGAGAAAATAGACCCTAGCATGAAGAAGTTAATGGTGCTAACTTTCTGGTCTAACTCTTCATCTGACATATTAGGATAGCATTCCCTGACATACATATTGTGTTCTTTCATCCCTCTGTAAAAAAAGCTAACCGTTACACTGTCATGAAATATGATATATTGACTATGAAACTACAAGGACATGGCCTGCTTATGAGATGCCATAAAAGAAAGTTAGATGAATTCAACTGAAAATGGCGAGAACAGGCGTTCACAGCTAAATGCTGTTGGTTAGCTTGAGAATAATAATTGCGTGATTTATCATTCTATGGTATGTACAGATGAAGTAGGAAGATTACGTACACTTAAGTTGGAGACATTAAAACTCGTTTTTCAACCACTCCACAAATGGCTTGTTGACAAACTATAGTTTTGGAAAGTCGGTTAGGACATCTACATTGTGCATGACAAGTCAATTTCCCAAAAATTATTTACAGACAGATTATTTCACTTATAATTCACTGTATCACAATTCCAGTGGATCAAAAGTTAACTTGCAGCGGGGACTTGCTTCCATTCAGCCACGAGCATTAGTGAGGTCGGGCACTAATGTTGGGTAATTGGGCATTGCTTGCAATTGGAGTTCCAATTCATCCCAAAGGTGTTCTCTGTGCAGGCCAGTCAAGTTCTTCCATGTCGATCTCGACAAACCATTGTCATGCTGAAACAGGAAAAGGCATTCCGCAAACTGTTACCACAAAGTTGGAAGCACAGAATTTGGAAGCACAGAATTGTCCAGAATGTCATTGTATGCTGTAGCATTAGGATTTCCCTTCACTGCTTCAGAGTCCAATGGCAGTGAGCTTTACACCACTCCAGCAGACGCTTGGCATTGTGCATGGTGATCTTAGGCTTGTGTGCGGCTGCTCGGCCATAAAAATCAATTTCATGAAGCTCCCAACTAACATTTATTGTGCTGACATTGCTTCCAGAGGCAGTTTGGAACTCAGTAGTGAGTGTTGCAACCAAGGACAGACAACATTTACACGCTTCAGCACTCAGTTTTCCCATTCTGTCAGCTGGTGTGGCCTGCCACTTCGCAACTGAGCGTTGTTGCTCCAAGACATTTCCTCTTCACAATAACAGCACTTACAGTTTACCGGGGCAGCTCGAGCAGGGCAGAAATTTGACAAACTGACTTGTTGGAATGGTGGCATCCTTTGACGGTGCCACATTGAAAGTCACTAAGCTTTTCAGTAAGGCCATTCTACTGCCAAGGTTTCTATGTAGATTGCATGGCTGTGTGCTCGATTTGAATCACCGATCAGCAACAAGCTGAAATAGCCAAATCCACAAATTTGAGGGGTTGTGCACATACTTTTGTATATATAGGGTATTGTGTTATTATGCATCTACAGGTATAGTGTGGACATCTTTGAACGCATCAACGTTATTTTCTCAAACTCTTTGGGCATCACATTTTTATGAATATTTGAAGCAATAGTGTTACATAGTAAAATAGGTGAATTGTTCATAGCTTCCTTTTTTCTTAACCAGATAAATATAACTAAATGTTATTAAAAATGTAATCTACATAATCACCAAAAGTAATTATTTATCATAAACCATAACTAGTAATGCTGCAATCTCCAAGAAAGGTTCAAATCTACCCTTTCTGGTAAAAATAGTTGCTGAGGTATAGTCACTTTTGAGAACACAAACACAAGTACACAGACCAAATTTGATAAAAAATATGAAATAATGTAATATTTTATGTGATGTATCTCCTATTTAACAAAACTGTATGATTAAGGCTTGAAATGACATGTTTTCTAAATAATAGTACAACCAAATTATAAAACAACTAACTATAAGATTGAACTGTGAAATACTTATTTGTATGTTTAGTGTTAGAGAAGATTTGCATATTTTCTATATGTCTCTCTTGATCAA
This sequence comes from Oncorhynchus keta, assembly GCF_023373465.1. Lineage (NCBI taxonomy): Eukaryota > Metazoa > Chordata > Actinopteri > Salmoniformes > Salmonidae > Oncorhynchus > Oncorhynchus keta. Next base: position 36,409,946 of record NC_068433.1, on the reverse strand, counting down.
AACTTCTGCCCCCATCGCTGAACGTCTCGCAGAGCTCTGGCTTCCTGAACTCGTAAGGAATTTGCCTTTCATCTCATATTCATCTTGTCCATCTATGACAAACAGAAAGTGTTTTTGTTTAAAATATATGAATTATTTTAGAATACTGGCTATAAATCGATCTCTGAATGTGCTACAGGGACAGAACCACTCTCTCCTGCTGCTCTACGATGTAAGGATTCCAGACATATGTTGGTAGTGCCTGTGCTGTAGGGTTCAGCCAGGAGTTGATGGACAGTTGGAAGAGCAAATGAAATGGTAGGAGGGACATCCCAGCTTCAAGTGGTGTCAGATTGCACATCCTGCTTCACACAGGCAAAAGAGACATACTTCTGTGTCTGTGAAAATCAGGGCTACTGCTCAACGCAAGCCATTTTGATCTGTGATCGATTTATATGCAAAAATGATGGTCAGAACCGTTACCAAAACCCTGTTCTCCAAAACAGGGGTCTTTAAATCTAAGATGTTTTCAAATATCAATGCCGAACTGTCTTTGTTTAACCTAAAATGTTTCAAGTTGATTGGCCATTGTGGAGTTGATATAGACCTCTACAGGAGGGAAGACTGGAGATGTTCTCATACTCAGACACCTTGGTGCTGTTTGATGGTTTCATGATAAACTGTGTACATGTTGGTACATGCTAGTGGAGCAAGAATGTTCTCATATTGTGAAACCTGGCAGTTACGTAATTAATGGTTTGGCACATGCAATGATTGTGCTGAGACTATTCTGTAACTGGAGAACAGTCAAATGGAGAGTGAGTTTATTGTGTGTGGCACATGCTGTTTGGTACACCTAGCTGGTTATCTGGCCTCAGGTGGCGAGACTCTCCATCTGGATTGTGTAGTGGCATGCTTCAGTCTCTCAAGGCTTTTGAACTCACAAATGTTTGATACAAGCCCCAGAGGGAAGGTGCTGTGTGGTCACAAAGATTTGGTCGGTAGCAGTAAAGATACTATGTTTCAACTGCTATCCCAATCCAAAGAACAGAGCAGTAATAATAAAAAAACATTCTAAATTCTGCCACAATGTTTAAATATTTATAACCGCTGGAGACAGTTTTTTTTAACCTCAAAGCTTCCCGACAGTTGGCCGCCATTAGATTTTTTACTCACATTGACAACCCATTACCGGCTGTCCAATATGAATGTTGATCTATTTGGAGGGGGGGGGGGTGTTGTAATTTGTTAATGAGTTGGAAAATTAAGCTTCTTGATCTTATTTCAGTGCTTAATTAACCTTCTCGTTAGAGAGATTTCCCCTGGCGGTGGGGACAAGGATGAATGGGTTACCTTGGTCTCTTGCTCTCTCTCTTTTTCCCCTTTCGTTTGTTTTCTCCCTCTCTCTTTCGCACAATGTTAAAAGGATTGTCTGTTCTTACCCTTCCTATCCTACCTCCCTGTCCAACCTCTGTCGGCATCACTACCTTGGTGCGTCACTGGATTATGGATGGTTGAAGAAGCATCATGCCCACAGTTCCCCCTTTATATGTCTCCTTTTTTTAAATACAAATAAACTTCTTGTTTATTAAAAGAAGAGCTTGTTTTTTGTCCATTTAAAACAAAATCAAATTGATCAGAAATACAGTGTAGACATTGTTCATTTTGTAAATGACTATTATAGCTGGAAATGGCAGATATTTTTTAATGGAGTATCTAAATAGGCGTACATAAGCCCATTATCAGCAACCATCACTCCTCTGTTTCAATGGCACGTTGTGTTAGTTAATCCAAGTTTATAATTTAAAAGGCTTATTGATCATTAGAAAACCCTTTTTCAATTATGTTAGCACAGCTGAAAACTGTTGTTCCGATTAAAGAAACAACAAAACTGGCCTTCTTCTTTATACTAGTTGAGTATCTGTATCTCCCATACACCTATCTGAACACTCCCCTGACCACCTCTGGAGAGCCCCCTGTTTCCACGAAATCCTGGGATTGTGACTGGCCAGCCAGGGAACCCCCAGCACCACTGGAAACGCAGGTGAATCGATAAGGAAGAAACTAATCCGCTCCCTATGATCCCTCTGCATTACCATGTCCAGTGGAACCGTGGCCTCCCTGACCTCCCAGCCCTGACCCTAACGGTCGGCTATCTAAGGGAGTGCACGGGGAAGGGTGGATCTATCGGCTCCAGCGGAATCCCCAGCTTACGGGCGAGTCCGCGATCCACACAATTCCCAGCTGCGCCTGAATCGACTAGCGCCTTCTGCTGGAGAGAGGGAGAAATCTCTGAAAAAAATAATAATACAAACATGTGACCAATAGGGAACTCCAGCGCGAAGTCCTGCGCGCTCCACGTCTCCTGCCTAAGGTGGAACAGCCGTTCACCCACTGCTCGGCCCGGAGGGTGGTCAAACGCGGCCCGGAAACGGCGAGTGAACTCTGGATAGTGGTCCCTAGCCGAGTCTGGGCTAATTCCAAACTGCATTGGCCCACTCCAGGGCTTGGCCCGTCAGGCAGGAGACGAGGATACTCACTCTCTTCGCCATAGGGAGTCGGCCTCACAGTAGCCAGGTACAGCTCGAGCTGGAGCAAAAATCCCTGGCACCCAGCCGCCGCTCCATCGTACTCCCTCAGGGGCGCAAGACGAAGTGCGCTGGAGCCAGACGCCGCCGGAGGACTCCTCTCCCATCGGTCCATTCTCTCCATCATCTGGTGCATCGCCGACCCAATCCGATGGAGGATGGTGGTATGATGGAGGACGAGCTCCTCCATTGAGGGAAGGGGGGTGGCCGCTGCTCCTGCTGACTCCATGTGTAGGTGCGGGCTTCTGTAACGCACTCTATGCGTAGTGGGTGCGGAGTCAGAAGCAGGAAGCAGAGGGTAAAGAACAATGTTTTATTCCGGTGCAGGGAAAATGGTCACGCCAAAACACCAGGCGCAAAAACCAAGACTGGCCCAAAACCAGGACCCAATCAGTCCGGAGAAAAACAAAGGATTTCGCACAACCACGAACATGAACAGAGGAAAAATAAGCCCGCACAAAGAGCAGGCGGGCATTACCGGCTTAAATAGCCTAACTAAAACCTAAACAAGAAACAGGTGTAACCAATAAGACAAAACCAACAGAAAAGGGAAAAGGGATCAGTGGCAGCTAGTAGACTGGTGACGACGACCGCCGAGCGCCGCCCGAACAGGAAGAGGAGCCACCTTCGGTGGGAGTTGTGACACCTGTGCTTGTCCAATGAACCATGAACAATTAATGAACATGCACCTGTGTAACGGTTGTTAACCTGTTTCTCCTACCCCCTACTTTTTCGAACATTCTGTTAAAAATCGCGCAACATTTCAGCGCCCTGCTGCTCATGCCAGGAATATAGTATATGCATATGATTAGTATGTGTGGATAGAAAACACTCAGACGTTTATAAAACGGGTTAAATCACGGCTGTGACTATAACAGAACGTGCGTTTCATCGAAAAGCGCAGGAAAATCTGATCACTGAAAATGGAAAAATATATCCATAACCTTCCCCCTACTCACAAGGCAGGCAATACGCTCGACCTCATCTTTTCTAGATGCTGTTCTTCCACTAACCTCATTGCAACTCCCCTCCAAGTCTCCAACCACTACCTTGTATCCTTTTCCCTCTCGCTCTCATCCAACACTTCCCACACTGCCCCTACTCGGATGGTATCGCGCCGTCCCAACCTTCGCTCTCTCTCCCCCGCTACTCTCTCCTCTTCCATCCTATCTCTTCCCTCTGCTCAAACCTTCTCCAACCTATCTCCTGATTCTGCCTCCTCAACCCTCCTCAACCCACCTCTTTCTCCCCTCTCTCCAGATGAAATCTCGCGTCTTGTGACGGCCGTCCGCCCAACAACCTGCCCGCTCGACCCTATCCCCTCCTCTCTTCTCCAGACCATTTCCGGAGACCTTCTCCCTTACCTCACCCCGCTCATCAACTCATCCCTGACCGCTGGCTACGTCCCTTCCGTCTTCAAGAGAGCGAGAGTTGCACCCCTTCTGAAAAAACCTACACTCGATCCCTCCGATGTCAACAACTACAGACCAGTATCCCTTCTTTCTTTTCTCTCCAAAACTCTTGAACGTGCCGTCCTTGGCCAGCTCTCCCGCTATCTCTCTCAGAATGACCTTCTTGATCCAAATCAGTCAGGTTTCAAGACTAGTCATTCAACTGAGACTGCTCTTCTCTATCACGGAGGCGCTCCGCACCGCTAAAGCTAACTCTCTCCTCTGCTCTCATCCTTCTAGACCTATCGGCTGCCTTCGATACTGTGAACCATCAGATCCTTCTCTCCACCCTCTCCGAGTTGGGCATCTCCGGCGCGGCCCACGCTTGGATTGCGTCCTACCTGACAGGTGGCGTGGCGAGAATCTGTCTCCTCACCACGCGCTCTCACCACTGGTGTCCCCCAGGGCTCTGTTCTAGGCCCTCTCCTATTCTCGCTATACACCAAGTCACTTGGCTCTGTCATAACCTCACATGGTCTCTCCTATCATTGCTATGCAGACGACACACAATTAATCTTCTCCTTTCCTCCTTCTGATGACCAGGTGGTGAATCGCATCTCTGCATGTCTGGCAGACATATCAGTGTGGATGACGGATCACCACCTCAAGCTGAACCTCGGCAAGACGGAGCTGCTCTTCCTCCCGGGAAGGACTGCCCGTTCCATGATCTCGCCATCACGGTTGACAACTCCATTGTGTCCTCCTCCCAGAGCGCTAAGAACCTTGGCGTGATCCTGGACAACACCCTGTCGTTCTCAACTAACATCAAGGCGGTGGCCCGTTCCTGTAGGTTCATGCTCTACAACATCCGCAGAGTACGACCCTGCCACACACAGGAAGCGGCGCAGGTCCTAATCCAGGCACTTGTCATCTCCCGTCTGGATTACTGCAACTCGCTGTTGGCTGGGCTCCCTGCCTGTGCCATTAAACCCCTACAACTCATCCAGAACGCCGCAGCCCGTCTGGTGTTCAACCTTCCCAAGTTCTCTCACGTCACCCCGCTCCTCCGCTCTCTCCACTGGCTTCCAGTTGAAGCTCGCATCCGCTACAAGACCATGGTGCTTGCCTACGGAGCTGTGAGGGGAACGGCACCTCAGTACCCCCAGGCTCTGATCAGGCCCTACACCCAAACAAGGGCACTGCGTTCATCCACCTCTGGCCTGCTCGCCTCCCTACCACTGAGGAAGTACAGTTCCCGCTCAGCCCAGTCAAAACTGTTCGCTGCTCTGGCTCCCCAATGGTGGAACACACTCCCTCACGACGCCAGGACAGCAGAGTCAATCACCACCTTCCGGAGACAACTGAAACCCCACCTCTTTAAGGAATACCTAGGATAGGATAAAGTAATCCTTCTCACCCCCCCTTAAAAGATTTAGATGCACTATTGTAAAGTGGCTGTTCCACTGGATGTCATAAGGTGAATGCACCAATTTGTAAGTCGCTCTGGATAAGAGCGTCTGCTAAATGACTTAAATGTAAATGTAAATATCCATGCGCGACTTGAACCCATTGATAAAGGTGAACCACATTTAATGGGGCTGAGGTTGCAATACCTACAACTTCCACACGATGTCTAGAGTCTTGTCATTTGCCTACTATTTGTTTCTTGGTCAAAAAGACGCAAGGCAGCGCAGTTCTTCCGGTCTCCGACCGGGTATTTTGGTTGAGATTTACCCGGACATTATTTCCAGACGGACAGCTAAAGAATATACTTCGCCTCGTGATCAATTTGAACGCTTATTAACGTTTACTATTACCTGAAGTTGCATTACAAAAGTATTTCGAAGTGTTTTGTGAAAGTTTATCATCGACTTTAATTTAAAAAAATGACGTTACGTTATAAGACTATTTTTTTTCGTTTATCACAGTCTTCATAGATCGATATCTAGGCTATATATGGACCGATTTAATCGAAAAAAAGACCCAATAGTGATTATGGGACATCTAGGAGTGCCAACAAAGAAGATGGTCAAAGGTAATGAATGTTTTATATTTTATTTGTGCGGTTTGTGTAGCGACGACTATGCTAATTATTTTGTTTACGTCCCCTGCGGGTCTTTTGGGGTGTTACATGCTATCAGATAATAGCTTCTCATGCTTTTGCCGAAAAGCATTTTAAAAATCTGACTTGTTGCCTGGATTCACAACGAGTGTAGCTTTAATTCAATACCCTGCATGTGTATTTTAATGAATGTTTGACTTTTAACTAGTACTATTAGCATTTAGCGTAGAGCATTTGCATTTCCAGATGTCTAGATGGGACGCCTGCGTGTCAGGTAGGAGCAAGAGGTTAAGACACTAACAGCTTACAGACTGTAGGCTATTAAGGTCATAGTTCTGAAAACTTAGGACACTAAAGAGGCCTTTCTACTGACTCTGAAAAACACCAAAAGAATGATGCCCGGGGACCCTGCTCATCTGTGTGAACGTGCCTTAGGCATGCTGCAAGGAGGCATGAGGACTGCAGATGTGACCAGGGCAATAAATTGCAATGTCTGCACTGTGAGACACCTAAGAAAGAGCTAGGGGAGACAGGACGGAAAGCAGATCATCCTCGCAGTGGAAGACCACGTGTAACAACACCTGCACAGGATCGGTATATCCGAACATCACACCTGCGGGACAGGTACAGGATGGCAACAACAACTGCCCGAGTTGCACCAGGAAGGCACAATCCCTCCATCCATGCTCAGACTGTCCGCAATAGGCCGAGAGGCTGAACTGAGGGCCTGTCGGCCTGTTGTAAGGAAGGTCCTCACCAAACATCACCGGCAACAACGTTGTCTATGGACACAAACCCACCGTCGCTGGACTAGACAGGACTGGCAAAAAGTGCTCTTCACTGACGAGTCACGGTTTTGTCTCACCAGGGGTGATGGTCTGATTCGTGTTTATTGTCGAATGAGTGAGCAATACACAGAGGCCTATACTCTGAAGTGGGATCAATTTGGAGGTGGAGGGTCCATCATGGTCTGAGGCGGTGTGTCACAGCATCATCGGACTGAGCTTTTTGTCATTGCAGGCAATCTACACTGTGCGTTACATGGAAGACCTCCTCCTCCCTCATGTGGTGCCCTTCCTGCAGGCTCATCCTGATATGACCCTCCAGCATGACAATGCCACCAGCCATACTGCTCGTTCATGCGTGATATCCTGCAAGACAGGAATGTCAGTGTTCTGCCATGGCCAGCGAAGAGCCCGGATGTCAATCCCATTCAGCACGTCTGGGACCTGTTGCATCGGAGGGTGAGGGCTAGGGCCATTCCCCCCAGAAATGTCAGGGAACTTGCAGGTGCCTTGGTGGAAGAGTGGGGTAACATCTCACAGCAAGAATTCGCAAATCTGGTGCAGTCCATGAGGATATGCACTGCAGTACTTAATGCAGCTGGTGATCACACCAGATACTGACTGTTACTTTTGATTTTGACCCACCTTTGTTCAGGGACACATTATTCCATTTCTGTTAGTCACATGTCTGTTGAACTTGTTCAGTTTAGGTCTCAGTTGTTGAATCTTGTTATGTTCATACAAATATTTACACGTTAAGTTTGCTGAAAATAAATGCATTTGACAGTGAGAGGACGTTTCTTTTTTTCTGAGATTAGGTGTGTGTCAGCAAAAGCATGTGTATCTTCCTGCACGTGTACACACCTGCACCTGTGTGTTGTGGGGGCAGTAAAAAGTGGTATTATAAATAGAGCAGGGCATGTTGCTCTCTTTCTCCTAATGATGAAGACGGCAGGGTGGCCCAGTTCCTTAGCCCCGGGGGTCTGAGCCCAGTTGAATTCTGACAGGACAGGAGAGGAGAGGTTGCTTGGATCTCTGTGTCCGACGGACCCATGTCCCACTGGGAAACCAAGCCCAGCACAGAAGCTCCAGAACCAGCCCGTGCCAGGTGAGCTCCCCCTCTCTCCGATTAAATCCAGACTTTTTCCAGGTGAGCTCCGTCCATATCCATCCTTCTCCCTCGCTTCTCTCAGACAGGTGAGCTCTCAACCTCCAATTTTTTTATTTTTTTTTGTCTCTCTTGTTTTCTCTATATCCAGCCATCCGAGGCGGCATGTAGCCAGCCTAGTGGTTAGAGTGTTGGGCCAGTAACCGAAAGGTTGCTAGATAATAATCCCAGAGCTGACAAGTAAAAATCTGTCGTTCTTCCCATGAACAAGACAGTTAACACACTGTTCCTAGGCCGTCATTGTAAATAAGAATTTGTTCTTAAAATGACTTGCCTAGTTAAATAAAAATAAAAAAATCAGCCAGGCGAGCTCTCACCCTCCATTCCTCTCTCCCTCTCACCTGGCAGAAGGCTAGAGATAATATGAGAAACTCCCTCCCTATTCCTTACAATGCCAGGTGAGTTCTTACCCTCCATCACTTTCCAACTGTGCCATATGGCCAGGTGCTTCCAGTTTGGGCACAACCCTCAGACCCATTTAAATTGACAGCCAGAGGGTCACCCTGTCTCTGTAGAGGGATGCTGGGTACAGAGATGGAGAGGAGAGTACATAAACAAATTTGATCTAACTTGATTCACACCCTGGACTTTTACACAGGAAATTCTCCAGTGTTGAATCAACTGTGAGAGGATTGATTTTAACATTGTTACAGTGTCTATACGGTCCACACTTTTCAGAGTTAAATTAGAGTTAAACTTTGCTTAGGGGACAAGTCAATCTGTAAAGCTGAAGCATATTAATGTAAAGGTTAATTTACAATTGAGCCAACATATGCAGTCTCCTCTTAAGCAGGGACATTGCATTTAAATTTCAATCACCCTGTAAAACTGAACTTTCATGATGCGGATTCAAAATGGTAATGTCTTATTTGCATATTTCCCATTGTGCCTTGCCTTTCGTGTGAATTGTAGAGTTACCACCTATGACTGTATTTGTTAGTGACAGAGGCATGCTTGCAACAAGCAACATACCTTCACTTTCAGTACTGTGGCCTTCCCCATGTGAGCTCTTAAGTCAATATGTTATCCTTACAATGTAATTATTTAAGACAATGCATTACATATCTTGTGAGGCCCAGTTTTAGCCTAATACATTGGCCTGAAAGTAAATCACATTATGCTGGCTTGCAAAGTGTTGTGTAATTCCTATTGGACACCAGCGAGAGTGGGGATATCCAACAATTATTTTTAAAAAAATCACCTGAAACCTGCATTCAGAATGACTGTCAGTTTAAAAAGACTGAGTATGAGACTACACTGTCAAAGATTTCCTGTCAAATGTACAGTAACTTACTGTAATGTACTTACAGTACAGCTACTGTGATCCATTTTACATTAATCAATTTTATGTTAAAACATTTTTTACTGTAATGAAATGTACATTATACTACTGGAATTACACATGCAGCGACATATTACCTAGTGTCCTTTGCAAGTACAATGTTTTACATTAACATTTTGGTAATTAAGTGGGTGCTCTTGTCCTTAGCGATTTACAGTCAGTGCATTCAACCAAGGTTGATAAAAAAACACATCACTGTCATAGCAAGTAAAATGTTTCTGTAACCGTTATTGAACATTTTGTTGTAGTTAAGCATGCATTGCTCTTAGAAATAATTCTAATTACAATAAAATATCATATGATATATCTCTGAACATCTCTGGGTAGGGCTAATATACTGAACAAAAATATAAACACATCATGTCATGTTTCATGAGCTAAAATAAAAGATCCCTGAAATTGTCCATACGGACAAAAAGCTTATTTCTCTCAAATGTTGTGCACAAATCTCTTTACATTCCTGTTAGTTAGCATTTCTCTTTTGCCAAGATAATCCATCCACCTGACAGGTGTGGCATATCAAGAAGCGGATTAAACGGCATACACAGGTGCACCTTGTGCTATAGACAATAGAAGGCTACTCTAAAATCTGCAGTTTTGTCACACAACACAATGCCACAGGAATGTCCACCAGAGCTGTTGTCTGAGAATGTAATGTTTGTCTACCATAATCCACCTACAACGCTGTTTCAGAGAATTTGGCAGTACGTCCAACCGGCCTCACAACCGCAGACCACGTGTAACCATCCCAGCCCAGGACCTCCACATCTGGCTTCTTCACCTGCGAGATCGTCTGAGACCAGCCACCCAGACAGCTAATGAAACTGGACTTCAATAACCAAATAATTTCTGCACAAATTGTCAGAAACCGTCTCAGCGATTCTGAATTACAGAAAGCTCTTAGTGTGCTGTAAAACAAATGTACAATATTTAATGTGTATTTAGATTATACAGTATAATACTGTTGATTAATACAGTGAGTTACTGATATAATTACAAAAACGGCTAACAATATACCTAAACCAGGGGTGTCCAACTCATTCCATGGAGGCCCAGCATGACAGTCTGTTTTTTTATTTCCTTTTAATTCATGCCCAAGTAAGACCTAAACAACCAAGTGATGTGAGTTCCTAAATAATCACTGGCCTTAATTGATTGAGTACAGGGGAGGAGTGAACAGCTTTTATGAAAAAATATAATGGAATAAGTTGACACCTGTGACCAAGCCATCTAAACTGGAACAACCTTTTCAGTAACGTGTACAATAAATCCAACTAGTATATCGGATTAGTTTAGAAAAATGTATACTACCAGTCAAAAGTTTGGACACACCTACTCATTCAAGGGTTTTTCTTTAATTTTACAATTTTCTATGTTGTACAATAATAGTGAAGACATTAAATCTATGAAATAACACATATGAAATAATGTATTAACCAAAAAAAGTGTTAAACAATCAACATCTATTTTATATTTGAGAATCTTCAAAGTAGCCTCCCTTTGCATTGATGATTGCCAAGAGTGTGCAAAGCTTTCTCTCAACCAGCTTCATGAGGTAGTCACCTGGAATTTATTTAAATTAACAGGTGTGCCTTGTTATAAGTTAATTTGTGGAATTTATTTTGTTCTTAATGCGTTTGAACCAATCAGTTGTGTTGTGACAAGGTATGGGTGGTATACAGAAGACACCCCTATTTGGTTAAAAAAAACAAGTCAATATTATGGCAAGAACACCTCAAATAAGCAAAGAGAAACAACAGTCCATCATTACTTTAAAACATGAAGGTCAGTCAATGTGGAAAATTTCAAATGCAATCAAAAACCATCAAGCGCTATGATGAAACTGACTCATGAGGACCGCCCCAGGAAAGGCAGACCCAGAGTTACCTCTCCTGCAGAAGATAAGTTCATTAGAGTTACCTGCCTCAGAAATTGCAGCCCAAATAAATGCTTCACAGAGTTCAAGTAACAGACACATCTCAACATCAACTGTTCAGAGGAGACTGCATGAAATCAGGCCTTCATGGTTGAATTGCTGCAATGAAACCACTACTAAATGACACCAATAAAGAAGAAGATACTTGCTTGGGCCAAGAAACATGAGCAATGGACATTAGACTGATGGAAATATGTCCTTTGGTCTAATTTGAGATTTTTGGTTCCAACCGTTGTCTTTGTGAAACGCAGAGTGGGTGAATGGATGATCTCCCCAGGTGTGGTTCCCACTGTGAAGCATGGAGGAGGTGTGATGGTGTTGGGGTGCTTTGCTGGTGACACTGATTTATTTAGAATTCAAGGCACACTTAACCAGCATGGCTACCAGAGCATTCAGCAGCAATACGCCATCCCATCTAGTTTGTGTTTAGTGGGACTATCATTTATTTTTCATCAGGACAATGAAACAACACTCCTCCAGACTATGTAAGGGCTATTTGACCAAGAAGGAGAGTGATGGAGTGCTGCATCAGATGACCTGGCCTCCACAGTCACCCGACCTCAACCCAGTTGAGATGGTGAAGCTGGTTGAGAGAATGCCAAGAGTGTGCAAAGCTGTCATCAAGGCAAAGGGTGGCTACTTTGAAGAGTCTAAAAAAATACAATATATATTTTGATTTGTTTAACACATTTTTGGTTACTACATGATTCAATATGTGTTTTTTCATAGTTTTGATGTCTTCACTATTATTCTACAATGTAGAAAATAGTACAAATAAAGAAAAGCCCTTGAATGTGTAGGTGTCCAAACTTTTGACTGGTACTGTATGTTATTAATATTTGTGTGGGATAAGACTAATGAATTAATCAATGCAAAAACATAGACACTGAAACAAACAATGCAAAACATCTACACATAGAGCATGCTTAGAAATATGAACACTATAAATGTTACACTGAAAAATCAACACTAGTTACACTGGTCAATTTGCTCTGTACGTATAAATTATTTGAAACACATTTACTGTCGCTATATCCCTAATTTAGAAAGCAGTATGTTATTTCAACGTGTACCAGGTAGTGCATCAAAAATTAATAGCACCTTTCTAATTAAATAAATAAACAATTAAGTCCCCATACAGTCACAAATATATTTCCATTGAGCAATTTGCTTATTTGTAAATCTTCCTCTTCGACTCTGTCGATTTGAGTTATCCAAACTCAGAGCTAGAGCCTACTTTACGCTCTCTCTTCTCTTTCTCTCTTCTCTAATGTCAGAGAAGTATGGAATGTAAGATTATTATAGACTTTAGCTATGCCAATATGTCTGTTAATCTCCCCGTATGGAGATATCTTAGAAATGTGATACATGATCGTGAAAGCTACCACTGACAGAGTAGATTAGTTCTCCTTCATCAAGGTCCAGACTCTCAAAAATAATGATGCAAGTTGGAAACAATTCAAGGTTCATCAGAGCGATGAAATAAGACAACCATTGTGGGGTCTTTGAAGAAGCATACAAACAAAAATATACGTTTTGGCCCTCCAGGACCAGAATTTACTAGACCTCTAGGGTTTTAGCCTGATTCACCCACAAACTGCATTCAGAATGACTGCCATGGTTGGGAAGACTAAGTTATGAGACTACCTTAAACATCTTAAGTGGAACAACCATTTCAGTAATGCGTGCAATAAGTCTAAGTAACAGATTGAAATAGTTCAGAAAAATCTGTTATTTATATTTGAGTAGTTTAAGATTAAGATTTTAAGATTTTGGGGCGGCAGGGTAGCCTAGTAGTTAGAGCGTTGGACTAGTAACCGGAAGGTTGCAAGTTCAAACCCCCGAGCTGACAAGGTACAAATCTGTCATTCTGCCCCTGAACAGGCAGTTAACCCACTGTTCCCAGGCAGTCATTGAAAATAAGTTTTTCTTAACTGACTTGCCTGGTTAAATAAAAGGTCAAATTAAAAAAATAATAATAATTAATTAATGATGCAAAAACATAGATTAATGAATCATGCAATAGAGCATGCTGGGAAATACTGTATCATAATGATGGGTGTGATTTTGGTTCAACTGGTTATTAACATCAACACTGGGGTTCTTTTACACTGCTTACTGTTACTTATTCTCTTCACACTGTTAAATTTAACTCTTGAATCAAAACTAGTTAAGAGAGGTTACGGTCTTGAACCACAGAGGCTGAATCCACAAGCGATTCCTTTCGTTCCTTGCTCCTTCGCCACAAGCTCTTCTGAAGATTGGACAGATGTATCCAAATGTGGCTCACAAATGACAAGGTAGAGCCATTACCGAATTGCTTCTACCTATCCGATCCTTTCAGATCTGGGTGAAATGCCTATGGGGGTATTAGGTTTGGGTATTCAGCAAGAGAAAGAGGTAGAGGAGATGAGGTAACAGTTGGTGTTTGCCTCCTGAGCCGTAGAGGAGCAGGGTCATTCCATAACCAAACACTCAGCCATGTTCCTTCACAGCATGATACTCAGTAGATTTGATTGATCACCACTGTTTGATATGAGCCTTTTGCATTTCCTCACATTACAAAATGGAGGCACTGCACACACTCTTGTTACAATTTCTCTCTGTAAGTATCTGTCTCTGACAGAGTAGACTAGGTCTCATTCATCAAGGTCCAGAGGAGTCATGATATTATAAAACGCTCCCAGGCAACAAAAGATATGAGATAGCGTGTTGAAATGTGGAATCCCCCATAATATACTGTATACTTTATTTTGCTAATAGATCTTTCTGTGCTAAATGGATATTCTCTCTCTCCTGCGCTCTCTCTCTCTCCACCTCAGATGGTAGGACTGCCTGCTGTGCTGCATATCTGAATGACTCAAGTATACAAGACTCCAACATCAAACACTTTGTTTAGAGGAAGCTGGTGATTAGATTAACATAAAGAAGCCTCCTACCAACACACTGCTGTTGTAATCTTTGTCAAAAATGTAGGACACATACCGTAGACTCAATTACTGGTAGGACACCCACTAGGCTAGATTAACATGATCTTAAATGGATGTAAGTATTTTTATATGTGGGTGCTGCAGTAAAAAATGTAAACACACCATCTATCAAACAAGAAACTTGCAATGAACCAACGTCACACACTACAGTACTGCTTAGGCAGTACATAAAACTAAAAACACACCTGACCCTAGTAATGCACTGCAAAACATTTCCTGTACATTGTACAGTAACTTACTGGCATAAAATGGCCAGTTACTGTAATTTCCCATAAAGTCCTGCAATAAGAGCTTTGTTGGACTTACACACATATTAGCTACCACGCTAATATGTGTGTAACTTCTTCACACTTGTGATCTCTGGGTGTAACTGAATAGGCTTTTACCCCATTTCATTGATCCACAATCCATAGGTAAGGCTGTATACACTGAGTATACAAAACATTAAGTATACAAAACATGACAGACTGAACAGGTGAATCCAGGTGAAAGCTATGATCCCTTATTGATGTCACTTATTAAATCCACTTCAATCACTGTAGATGAAGGGGAGGAGACAGGTTAAAGAAGGAGTTTTAAGCCTTGAGACAATTGAGTCACGGATTGTGTATGTGTGCCATTCAGAAGGTGAATGGGCAAGACAAAAGATGTAAGTGCCTTTCGTCAGGGTATGGTAGTTTGTGTCAAGAACTACAACGCTGCTGGTTTTTCATGCTCAACAGTTTCCTGTGTGTATCAAGAATGGTCCACCACCCAAAGGACATCCAGCAAACTTAACAAAACTGTGGGAAGCAATGGAGTCAACATGGGCCAGCATCTCCTTGTGTCCAATACTTTCGACACCTTGTGTAGTCCATGACCAAATGAATTTTGGGTGTTCTGAGTGAAAATATGGAGGGCAGGGTTGGTATACCCAGTATAAGTATGCCCCTAATGCATTTATGAAGTCTAATACATCCACAGTGCAATTTCAACTGATTTGTTAGCTTCTGTCAAATGTACTAATTTAATTGCATGGAGTAAGTCACCGCTCTCTCCTTGCTGTTGTTAAGCTGGTCGATTTTATGCTTTCGTAGTGTTTATTTTGGGTCCTAGCGCTGACTGGTTTCTAGACTGTGGTTGGGTTCTGGCTTGCTGCCAATAACTGTGTTGATCCTAACAAACTTTTTGATTCAAACTAACTATCACTCCTTAACAGCTTCCATCCCCAAGCCATAAGACTGCTGAACAATTCATCAAATGGCCACACGGACATTTGCATTTACACACCCTTTGTTTTGCACTGCTTCTACTCGCTGTTTATTATTTACATTTACATTTAAGTCATTTAGCAGACGCTCTTATCCAGAGCGACTTACAAATTGGTGCATTCACCTTATGACATCCAGTGGAACAGCCACTTTACAATAGTGCATCTAAATCTTTTAAGGGGGGGGGGGTGAGAAGGATTACTTTATCCTATCCTAGGTATTCCTTAAAGAGGTGGGGTTTCAGGTGTCTCCGGAAGGTGGTGATTGACGCCGCTGTCCTGGCGTCGTGAGGGAGTTTGTTCCACCATTGGGGGGCCAGAGCAGCGGACAGTTTTGACTGGGCTGAGCGGGAACTGTACTTCCTCAGTGGTAGGGAGGCGAGCAGGCCAGAGGTGGATGAACGCAGTGCCCTTGTTTGGGTGTAGGGCCTGATCAGAGCCTGGAGGTACTGAGGTGCCGTTCCCCTCACAGCTCCGTAGGCAAACACCATGGTCTTGTAGCGGATGCGAGCTTCAACTGGAAGCCAGTGGAGAGAGCGGAGGAGCGGGGTGACGTGAGAGAACTTGGGAAGGTTGAACACCAGATGGGCTGCGGCGTTCTGGATGAGTTGTAGGGGTTTAATGGCACAGGCAGGGAGCCCAGCCAACAGCGAGTTGCAGTAATCCAGACGGGAGATGACAAGTGCCTGGATTAGGACCTGCGCCGCTTCCTGTGTGAGGCAGGGTCGTACTCTGCGGATGTTGTAGAGCATGAACCTACAGGAACGGGCCACCGCCTTGATGTTAGTTGAGAACGACAGGGTGTTGTCCAGGATCACGCCAAGGTTCTTAGCGCTCTGGGAGGAGGACACAATGGAGTTGTCAACCGTGATGGCGAGATCATGGAACGGGCAGTCCTTCCCCGGGAGGAAGAGCAGCTCCGTCTTGCCGAGGTTCAGCTTGAGGTGGTGATCCGTCATCCACACTGATATGTCTGCCAGACATGCAGAGATGCGATTCGCCACCTGGTCATCAGAAGAAAGGAAAAAGGAAAGGAGAAGATTAATTGTGTGTCGTCTGCATAGCAATGATAGGAGAGACCATGTGAGGTTATGACAGAGCCAAGTGACTTGGTGTATAGCGAGAATAGGAGAGGGCCTAGAACAGAGCACTGGGGGACACCAGTGGTGAGAGCGCGTGGTGAGGAGACAGATTCTCGCCACGCCACCTGGTAGGAGCGACCTGTCAGGTAGGACGCAATCCAAGCGTGGGCCGCGCCGGAGATGCCCAACTCGGAGAGGGTGGAGAGGATCTGATGGTTCACAGTATCGAAGGCAGCCGATAGGTCTAGAAGGATGAGAGCAGAGGAGAGAGAGAGTTAGCTTTAGCAGTGCGGAGCGCCTCCGTGATACAGAGAAGAGCAGTCTCAGTTGAATGACTAGTCTTGAAACCTGACTGATTTGGATCAAGAAGGTCATTCTGAGAGAGATAGCGGGAGAGCTGGCCAAGGACGGCACGTTCAAGAGTTTGAGAGAAAAGAAAGGGATACTGGTCTGTAGTTGTTGACATCGGAGAGGGATCGAGTGTAGGTTTTCAGAAGGGGTGCAACTCTCGCTCTCTTGAAGACGGAAGGGACGTAGCCAGCGGTCAGGGATGAGTTGATGAGCGAGGTGAGGTAAGGGAGAAGGTCTCCGGAAATGGTCTGGAGAAGAGAGGGGATAGGGTCAAGCGGGCAGGTTGTTGGGCGGCCGGCCGTAACAAGACGCAAGATTTCATCTGGAGAGAGAGGGGAGAAAGAGGTCAGAGCACAGGGTAGGGCAGTGTGAGCAGATCCAGCTGTGTCGTTTGACTTAGCAAACGAGGATCGGATGTCGTTGACCTTCTTTTCAAAATGGTTGACGAAGTCATCTGCAGAGAGGGAGGGGGGAAGGAGGATTCAGGAGGGAGGAGAAGGTGGCAAAGAGCTTCCTAGGGTTAGAGGCAGAAGCTTGGAATTTAGAGTGGTAGAAAGTGGCTTTAGCAGCAGAGACAGAAGAGGAAAATGTAGAGAGGGAGCGAAAGGATGCCAGGTCCGCAGGGAGGCGAGTTTTCCTCCATTTCCGCTCGGCTGCCCGGAGCCCTGTTCTGTGAGCTCGCAATGAGTCGTCGAGCCACGGAGCGGGAGGGGAGGACCGAGCCGGCCTGGAGGATAGGGGGCTAGCTGGCAGTGGCTGCGTTGACACTACACTAATCAAGTCGTTCCGTTGAGTGTAATAGTTTCTACAGTGCTGCTATTCGGGGGCTAGCTGGCTAGCAAGCAGTGTTGATTACGTTACGTTGCGTTAAAAGAACGACAATAGCTGGCTAGCTAACCTAGAAAATCGCTCTAGACTACACAATTATCTTTGATACACAGACGGCTATGTAGCTAGCTATGTAGCTAGCTACGATCAAACAAATCAAACCGTTGTGCTGTAATGAAATGAAATGAAAATGTGATACTACCTGTGGAGCGAAGCGGAATGCGACCGGGTTGTTGAGTGCTGAAGTTTTATTCAGTAGACGTTGGTTAGATGTTGGCTAGCTAGCAGTGTCTCCTACGTTAAGGACGACAAATAGCTGGCTAGCTAAATTAAAGTAAAGCTAAATTAAAGTAAATTAAAGTAAAATTAAAGTAAATTAAGATAATCACTCTAAGACTACACGCTCTAAACTACACAATTATCTTGGATACGAAGACAGCAAAGACAACTATGTAGCTAGCTAACACTACACTAATCAAGTCGTTCAGTTGAGTGTAATAGTTTCTACAGTGCTGCTATTCGGTAGACTGTGGACGTTTGCTAGCTGGCTAGCTGCTGGGCAGATAGCAGTGTAGACTACGTTAGGACGACGAAATACGAAGTTGCAATAGAAGTGCTGACTTTCACTTTGTTGTACTCTCTTTTCCTTTTTCTTCTGTCCTTTTGTCCTTATCTTGTCTTCCTTTCTTCTGTTAACTAGATATTTTTTGTTGTTATTCTTTGTAAGCTAGCAGGCTTCTTCCAGGAGAGTCCCTAGCAACTGCTTAGCAACAAGTAAACAATTCTGCTAGCAATTCAGCTAGCTAAGATAACTGTACAATTTTATGAAAAATAGTTACTTTTCAAAAGCCTGTCTTTTTTGGTTTGTTCCTTGTTTTGTCTTCTATTGAGTCTTGCAGTTCTCTTGATTTTTTTCAATGTACTTCACTCTAAAAAAAACATTTAAATCTCAATATATACAGGAGCTCATTTTTCAGCAGCTGCTCAATTTAGAACTCCGGAACTCAATACTTTTTATCTATGCATAGTCACTTTACCCCTACCTACATGTACAAATTAACTCGACTAACCTGTACCCCCACACATTGACTCAGTATCAGTACCCCTGTATATAGCCTCGTTGTTGTAATTTTAAAAAAAGCTAATTTTTTTAACTAAAACCTGTTGCGACTCCAGGGGCAATATTTTCATTTTTGAAGAAAAAAAAACGTTCCCGTTTTTTAACGGGATATTTTGTCAAGACAAGATGCTAGAATATGCTTATAATTGACAGTTTTGGATAGAAAACACTAACGTTTCCAAAACTGCATAGATATTGTCTGTGAGTATAACAGAACTGATGTTGCAGGCGAAAGCCTGAGAAAAATCCAATCCGGAAGTGCCCCATATTTTGAAAGCGCTGCGTTCCAATGAGTCCCTATTGAGCTGTGAATGTCCTATCAACGAGTTTACGCTTTCTACGTATTCCCCAAGGTGTCTACAGCATTGTGACGTAGTTTTACGCATTTATGTTGAAGAATAGCCGTAGGTGGCTACATTGCGTAAGTGGTCACATGATGGCTCCCAGGGTGAATCTCGTGTAAAATACAGAGGTAGCCATTACTCCATTCGGTCCTACTGAAAAACTAATTGTCCCGACGGATATATTATCGAATAGATATTAGAAAAACACATTGAGGATTGATTCTAAACAACGTTTGCCATGTTTCTGTCGATATTATGGAGCTAATTTGGAATATTTTTCGCCGTTGTCGTGACCGCAATTTCCGGGAGATTTCTCAGCCAAACGTGAAGAACAAACGGAGCTATTTCGCCTACAAAGCAAGGAGATATAGCGAGGGCTCGAGAGTTAGCCTTTGGGGGACGTCGCGATGGGGTGAGTCTGTTTATTCCTCTTCATGCGGTGACATCGATAGACCGGTCGTGGGTCCGGGTATTGTAGCCCAGGAGTATGCTGATATATTTACTACTTTATTCCCGTTTTTCAATTACCGGTGATAAATCATTCATTCCAATTTTTGCATAGATTGTCATGGGCACATATGTGTGTAAAATTATTTGTTGACGGTTGTACTCATTATGATGAGCTAAGCTAATACCAGCTATGTTTGTTGACATACATACTAATTGTTATTAGCTAATTCATATTGTAGTTTATGTCAGCCGAGAGTTAGAAAATATGACTGTTTGTGTTGCGTCAATCTTTCCTCAGTTAGCGCCATGACAAATGTAGCCTACATTTTTACAGTTAGGGTGATTGTGTTATGCTATAGATACTTCTGTGAATATCTGAACATTGCATCCAAAAATAAATAAACTGCTGTTCTGGACAAAACTTTGGAAGGACTGTGTTTGTGTATATAGTTTCTGAAAAAAGCGTGGCCAGCTCAAATGCTGATTGTTGCGTCATTCGAAACTGGCAGTTCTAAATAAGCGTTCTAAATTAGCGTTCTAATCATACGGCTGTGATCGTATGCTTCAAGGGACCACTGTAGAACGATCACACCCGTGTGATGGTACGTGGGAAAGGGTTCAAACTAATTTTTCAGCCACTCCACAAATTTCTTGTTAACATCCTGACTGATGTCTTGAGATGTTGCTTCAATATATATCAACATAATTTTCCATCCTCATGTTGCCATCTATTTTGTGAAGTGCACCAGTCCCTCCTGCAGCAAAGCACCCCCACAACATGATGCTGCAACCCCGTGCTTCACTGTTGGATGGTATTCTTCAGCTTGCAAGCCACCCCCTTTATCCTCCAAACATAACGATGGTCATTATGGCCAAGCAGTTCTATTTTTGTTTCATCAGACCAGAGGACATTTCTCCAAAAAGTACGACCTTTGACCCTCGTGCAGTTGCAAACCGTAGTCTGGCTTTTTCATGGTGGTTTTGGAGAAGTGGATTCTTCCTTGCTGTGCTGCCTTTAAGGTTGTCGATATAGGACTTGTTTTACTGTGAATATAGATACTTTTATACCTGTTTCTTCCAGCATCTTCACAAGGTCCTTTGCTGTTGTTCTGGGATGGATTTGCACATTTCACACCAAAGTATGTCCATCTCTAGGAGACAGTATGCGTCCCCTTCCTTAGCAGTATGACAGCTGCGTGGTCCATGGTGTTTATACTTGCGTATTATTGTTTGTACAGTTGAACATGGCACCTTCAGGCATTTGGAAATTGCTCCCAGGGATGAAACAGACTTGTAGAGGGCTATACATTTTTTGGTTGGGGTCTTGATTGATTTCTTTTGATTTTCCCATGATGTCAAGTAAAGAGGCACTGAGTTTGAAGGTAAGGCCTTGAAATACATCCACGGATACACCTCCAATTGACTCAAATTATGCCAATTAGCCTATCAGAAGCTTCTTAATCCATGACATCGTTTTCTGGAATAGTACAAGCTGTTTAAAGGCAGTCAATTTAGTGTATGTAAACTTGTGACCCGCTGGAATTGTGATACAGTGAATTATAAGTGAAATAATCTGTCTGTAATCAATTGTTGGATAAATTACTTGTGTCATGCACAAAGTAGATGTTCTAACCGACTTGCCAAAACATTAGTTTGTTAGCAAGAAATTAGTGGGGTGGTTGAAAAACAAGTTAATGACTCCGACCTTTGTGTATGTAAACTTCCGACTTCAACTGTATATATATATATTTAAAAAATGTTTTACAGAGCATTTCCATAAGTCCACTCAAGTTTCTTCAACTGTCTTCTGACTATGATTAGAGCAATGTTGTGCCGTGATGCCAGAAGATTCCAGATTGCCTTTCATCTTCAACCATCATTGAGGTGATGGCTTGAATAGTCTCACTGGAAATGGAATACAATGTAAAAATGTGCAGCATACAGTAAAGACCAACAGTAGATTTATTTAAGCATTATTTTTAGAATTATTATGCCTACTTTACAGTATTGTAGCCACCTGTACCTGTTCATTTTATTGGGCTTTCACGTTCAGCGTAACACAGGCGAATAGCATTGTCCGTGACCATAATCCCCAAGTCTAACAGTGTTTTACCAACATGTTTAATTATTCAAAGTTCCTTTCTCTTCTTTGTGCTGAAGTTATTTTAAAACCTGTTATGGCTGCAATCCCCCTATCGGGATAAGTGTCATCAACAACCACTGAATAGTATAGCGCTAGATACAATAAATATTTATATTCATGAAATCACAAGTGCAATATAGGAAAACACAGCTTAGCCTTTTAACTCTTAAAGCTAGGGGGCAGAATTTTCACTTTTGGATAAATAGCGTGCCCAATTTCAACTTCCTGCTATTCCAGTCAAGAATATAAGATATGCATATTATTAATAGATTTTGATATAAAATACTCTGAAGTTTTTAAAACTGTTTGAATCATGTCTGTGAGTATAACAGAAATTATGTAGCAGGCAAAACCCAGAGGACTAACTGTTCAGATATTACCCCCCCCCCTCTCTTTTCCCTATATTGTCTCTCCCATTGGATATTTAATAGGAACCTATTTTCAGTTCCTACCGCTTCCACTGGCTATCGCCAGTCTTTGGAATATGTTTGAGGTTATTCCTTTGTGCTATGAAGAAGTAGGCCAACTCTGAACTGGGGACACTTTTGTGAGTTTCGCAAGACGTGAAAAGCAGCGCTGGTTTCTTTTCCTTCCTGTATTGAATACAGAATGCCCCCTCTATAATTTGATAGATTATTAACGTTTAAAAATACCTAACGTTGTATGTTTATAGGGAACTTTTGAAATATTTTGTAGTGACGTTGTTTTTGTAAGCTGTTTTTTTCTGGATCAAACGCGCTTTATAAATGGACCTTTTTGATATATATGGACGGAATTAATCGAACAAAAGGACCAATTGTGATGTTTATGGGACATATTGGAGTGCCAACAAAAGAAGCTGGTCAACGGTAATGCATATTTTATATTTCATTTAAGCGTTTTGTGTAGCGCCTGCTATGCTAGGTTATCAAGTAATAGCTTCTTATGCTTTCGCCGAAAAGTATTTTAAAAATCTTACATGTTGGCTGGATTCACAATGAGTAGCTTTAATTTAGTATCTTACATGTGTGATTTAATGAAAGTTTGAATTTTATTGCATTTTATTTGATTCTGGCGCTCTGCATTTCCCCCAGCAATTTTGCCAGTTGAGACGCTAGCGTCTCACCTATCCATAAGAATCAACCTGTCATGTTTGAAATGATGTTTTACAGCGAAAGCAAATCCAAGCGTTTGTGTAACTTTATCGATCGCACGATAAAACATTAAGAGCATCAGGTAGCTCGGTCACGAAAATCGGAAAAGCAATCAAATTAATTGTTTACCTTTGATGATCTTCGGATGTTTTCACTCACGAGACTCCCAGTTACACAACAAATGTTCTGTTTGTTCCATAAAGATGATTTTTATATCCAAAATACCTCAGTTTGTTTGTCGCGTTATGTTCAGAAATCCACAGGAAAGAGTGGTCACCACAACGCAGATAAAAATTCCAAATAGTTTCCATTATATCCACAGAAACATGTCAAACGTTTTTTATAATCAATCCTCAGGTTGTTTTTAAAATGTATAATCGATAATATATCAACTGCAAATGTCTTTCACAGTAGGAGAAGGAAATTGCTCTCCGAATGATGATGCACAAGCAATACTCATGTGACCACTTGACGCAATGTTATCGTTCTGGCTAATTTTTCAAAATAAAAGCCTGAAACTATGTCTGAAGACTGTTGACACCTTGCGGAAGCGATAGGAAAAGGAATCTGGTTCATATCCCTTTAAATCCAGCAATGGGAGGCTATGGAACATGGAGTTTTTAAAATAGAAGCCACTTCCTGTTTAGATTTCTCAGGGTTTCGCCTGCAATATCAGTTGTTATACTCAGACAATATTTTGACAATTTTGGAAACTTTAGTGTTTTCTATCCAATACTAATAATAATAATATGCATATATTAGCAACTGAGCCTGAGGAGCTGGCCATTTACAATGGGCACCTTTTCATCCAAGCTACTCAATACAGCCATATGCAGCCATATGAAGTTAAGAATACAAAGGAAGCCATGCACCCTTGATGAGCTGTCAGCAGGACAATAGACTCTTGAAGAGTCTACCAAATGAATTGTTTTCTAATCGCATCTGGATGAATCCATAAAAAATTACTATGGGAATAAATGTCACTGAATGACAGACATATTGGAATAAAGAAGGCAACCATTTTTTCCTTACTGGAACAACCTAAGTTATCCAACTGTTATAATAGGATTTGAAGCAATAGCCCAACCGTGTGTTGTCAACTATTTCAGCACCATCAATCAAATCAGCTTTTTATTTTCACTGAATCTCCATTTGGGTATTGGTTAGCCTACAATTAGGGTGTGGAAATGTTAGGATTAATTTGCTCTTCACTTGCAGTCAGTTAGTAGCCTACTCCCGGCTGGTCATATTGTACAGCACCATATTTTCCTAATGGAAACCCTGAGGGTTTCGGTTTTAATTTCTTGGAATAGAAACACCATAATATTATTCAAATGAATTAGAGTAAATTTCTTATAATCAATCCCATATACTATGTTCTTACAAAAAGGTTTTAAATTCTGTATTACAGCCAATATTAAAAAGAGTAAAAAGCTTCTCAAAGATGCCCGCTGGTGGTCAAACTAGCACTAACATACCTAACATACTAACATAATTGCGCAACATTTCAGCGCCCTGCTACTCATGCCAGGAATATAGTATATGCATATGATTAGTATGTGTGGATAGAAAACACTCAGACGTTTATAAAACTGGTTAAATCACGGCTGTGACTATAACAGAACGTGCGTTTCATGGAAAAGTGCAGGAAAATCTGATCACTGAAAATGGGAAAATATATCCATGCGCCACTTCAACCCATTGTTAAACGTGATCCACATTAAATGGGGCCGAGGTTGCAATACCTACAGCTTCCACACGATGTCAGTCTTGTCATTTGCCTACGATTTGTTTCTTGGTCAAACAGACACAAGGCAGCGCAGTTCTTCCGGTCTCAGACCGGATAGTTTGGTTGAGATTTACCCGGACATTATTTCCAGACGTACAGCTATAGAATATACATCGCCTCGTGATCAATTTGATCGCTTATTAACGTTTACTAATACCTAAAGTTGCATTACAAAAGTATTTCAAAGTGTTTTGTGAAAGTTTATCGTCGACTTTTTTAATTAAAAAAAATGACGTTACGTTATAAAACGCTATTTTTTTCGTTGATCACACAGTCTTCATAGATCGATATCTAGGCTATATATGGACCGATTTAATCGGGAAAAAAAGACCCAATAGTGATGTTTATGGGACATCTAGGAGTGCCAACAAAGAAGATGGTCAAAGGTAATGAATGTTTTATATTTTATTTGTGCGTTTTGTGTAGCGCCGACTATGCTAATTATTTTGTTTACCTGTTGCCTGGATTCACAACGAGTGTAGCTTTAATTCAGTACGCTGCATGTGTATTTTAATGAACGTTTGAGTTAACGAGTGCTATTAGCATTTAGCGTAGTGCATTTGCATTTCCAGATGTCTAGATGGGATGCCTGCGTGTCAGGAGCAAGAGGTTAAGGGAACATTTTGACATTTGCTGTATGGTTAGTGAGAAAGTCCATATTGCAAATGTACGGTCCCTTACAAGACGTCCGAAAATGTTCGTAAAATTCGCGGACGGCGTCGGGCCGAGCGGCAGGGCCGGACCTACCGGGAAGTCATCAAATGAACTTTCTCGGATGTTCGGTTTCAGTTTTCTAAAATAATCAAATTTTGGGCATTTTTCCGCTGTCCCGGAAAATCCCACAAGAGGGCATATGCAATCATATTGCAATTGGACAAAACATCACGAAACTGAAAATATTTTGAAGCCGAAACTTTGTGAGCATAGGTTTGGCATAATGGGCAGTTGGCCCTGAACAAGATGGCGTCTAGGCCTCAACGTTTTGAGTTATGGCCATTTCTCTGGGATTAAAGGTCCAAAATGAAAATAGATAAATTATTTTTCCACTTCACGTCAAAGTCAAGGAGCCTCCGGTGTCAATAAAAAAAGAACCAGCCATTTATCTATCGTCATTTAAGAGAAATCGTACAATGACAAATTGGTGATGTTCAAAGATAGGTGTTTTTTTTCCAACAGTTACAGATCCAGTTGCAGGGTGTTCATACGAATCTTTTTAAAGTGTGCTGCGGAGCTCTGCGAGATTTGTGATTTTCTATGATTTTCTGAAATAACACACACTCACTAAACCCTCTGTAAATAACTCAGTTCTTAACGTAAAGACTTGAAACTCAGGATTCTGTAAAGGCATACCCCAATCAGGATATGAGTTTATTTATAGCTTCCTGTGCCAACCGGAAGTGCCTTAAATGGTGTCACAGTGGCAGTTTCCAAGGGTCAAAAAGGTCAGATCTTTTCAAAACTTCATATGTGTTTGTAGGCAACCCCCATAAACTGTAAGTCAGTAATTTCTCCCAAGCTCTCTCACACACACACACAGCAAGGATGGAGTGACAAAGTGCGGTGCTTAAAGACACAGAGCAGGCAATGGCATTACCATAATCACTAGGCCATGCCGAGTTCAATGAGATATCCCGCTTGACCGTAGCTCGCTCGGTCTAAGCGCAGCGACCATTAGAATAGTAGGCCCAAAATGTAGCCTGCCCCACAACGTCATTTTCATTTGGGTGACAGTGACAGAACCGTTAGGGTGAGAAGCACAATTCGACCTCACGTACGTTCCTAAGGTCCTCCCGATCCGTTAAAGCCTAACATTGACCGTGTGGCATTAACCCTTAATAGTTAAAAGAAGGTGTTTACTTCAAAGAGATTGCATTGACTTCTCTCCCCATAGGAATACATTGCCTGCACCCCTAAATTCAACCTGAAGCCTATATGGGTTATGAATGTCGTATGAACCTGTCTTCAGTAACAGTCCATCAGTCCATCAGACCAACCGGAAGTGTTTAAAATTGCCCTAAAAGTGTATATCCATACCCTGCCTGCAGTTTGATAGACATAGTGCATTCAACCCTGTGTAAATCAGTCAGTTCTTAACGTAAGGACTTAAAACTCAGGATTATGTAAAAGCATACCCCAATGAGGATATGTGCTGAGTTATAGCTTCCTGTGTCAACCGGAAGTGCCATAATTGGTGTCTCAGGGGCTGTTTCCAGGGGTTAAAAAAGTCAGATCTTTCCAAAACTTGTGTGATTAGGCAACCCCCATGAACTGTAAATCAGTCATTTTTCCCATAAAATGTCAAAGGAAAACTTATATCACACACACACAGCTTGGAAGGAGGGACGTATTTGGGTGCGTAGAGACATACACTGCCTGCATTAGTTAACCTTGTTGGATCTTTTAAAGAACCATCAGACCTAGAGTTCCGAAACTTTAGAATCCTGTTCTAGACCTCAGGTCAATAGGGCGTGGTGAGTTACGTGGCTCTAGACGGTTCTCGGACCGAGAAACAGCCTCGTACATTTGCAATGACTTCAATTCATTTTTGCATCACGAAAATGACGACATTTAGAAATGTCCCAGAGTCGCAAGACTAGGTGCATTGCGACCGTCTCGGCCCATATAGACAGACCCCAACGTTTGTCCGATAGCTCTTTCAAGGACCCCGTAGCAAGTCATGGAAAAAAGTGGATTTTCAGCACCGATTAGGGTTTTGCTCGGACACCAAATGACCTATCGCCTCAGCTAGGCCTACACATAACATCAGAAATGGACAGGCAGCTCGAACGTAACTACGTGTTTTCTGTTTTTTTTATGGTTTGAACAGAAGGCGTTATGAATTTTGGGCCAGCTCTGAAGTATGTGATAGTTGGCTACTAAAAGAGTTGGAAAAAGTGGGTTTGGTGTCAGTTTGTATCAGTTTGGTGTCAGAATGATATCTAATTGACTAATGGATGGTGACTTGCTGGTGACTCTTGTCCATTTGCAATATGTTTAAACAGTGAGGTACCATCACCTAAGTGACATTCTGAAATCAACCCTAACGAGCGATTGAGATGAACCAGAATCACTGCCCAGCCATCCAGAGTTCATCGGGCCAGTCAATTTCGCATTCCTGCAGGATTTTTATAGCATGACAAATTCATGATGGTAAATGCCCATTGAACCATATTGCAATTGCACAGTGACTTGCAAAAGTGAGAAAACATAAACAAATGGACATGATGAAATCAACACAATGAGTGATGGAAAGGAACAACTATCACTGCCCGGCCATCCTGTGTTCCCATAGCGGGCATTCATATCAGAATGACCGGTAAATGCATTTACAACCATATTTTTGGGTTACCAGGTGCCTATTTTCAATCACCAGTTGCACAACAACGCACGTGCATATGCAATATGATTCTATAGTGAAAAAACAAATAAAAATTATGATAATAAAATATGACTAAATTATGTTGATACAGTTCTTATACATGTGTAATTGACACAAAAATCAAAAGAATTTCGAAAAACGGTCCAGAAAGCACTTTAAGGGGTGATAAGTTTGACAAAAAAAAAATCATTTTTTCAAAATGTTGCTTTTGGATGTTGACTTGGGTTACATTTCCAATATGAAAAACCAAGCTGGAGCGCACTCGCCACCTGTTGGATTTTTAAAGTGTTACAACTGGCATTTGCCATCAACTTTACACAAATCAACGCCGAATTGGGTGGTATTGGACACCATGTATATGGTTTGTCCAATGCCAATGTTTTCCCATTCATTTTTGTCCATTTCAGGGGGGTATTCCCTTACTAGCATTAATGGCAACAATGGCTGACACTTAAATAATGTGCCGTAGAATTCTGCGGTAGCCTGCAATTCATGCTGCAGTATGACAACTTTAAGGAAGAAACACTGTACATACAGTAAATCAAATCAAATCAAATGTATTTATATAGCCCTTCGTACATCAGCTGATATCTCAAAGTGCTGTACAGTACAGTGTGCTACAGTAGAAACGACTTAACACGATATACAGAAACTATTATGATAACGTAGTAAGGCATTTACTTTTATAGAAACGCACACATGTTCAAAATCATTATTAGTAAGGGGAACAACAATGAAGGCAATGCGGGCACCAGACAGAAAATGTGCCAGGGGGAAAAAGTTAGTGCAAGTTCTGTTCTGACTGGAAATGTGCAAATGTCTGCATACCCGACTTTGGGAAACACTGCCTTAGAGAGCTATTTATAACTTGTCAGAAATGTCCTGATTAACTAGCCCATGTCAACTAATGTAAGTTTTTTTACCACATAGATTGTTGTAATGTTTGAGTTATGTTTTAGTACCTTTGAGTTATTTGGTAACCCAGAGCTGAGTAAATATTGGACAGGTTATTTTGACCCAGCCAGTTGGGTTGTGTGAATAAACCAACATGTTGGGTTGTTTGGATTACCCAAATATGGTTCAATTTAACCATCAGTTGTTTTTTTTTTTTACCAAACCATCAGTTGGGTTGACCCAGCAGCGAGGACTTTCTTAATGTAATCCATACGATATTGTCTGGAGGCGTGGCCTTCAGATTATTGTTTTATATAATTCCTGCAACCTAGCAGTTGGGTCAACTAAACAACCCAGCATTTTGTTTAGTGTAATCAATCCATCCAATGTGAGTACATCTGTTGTTGAAGTACAGTAGACCAATAAAGCAACAGTACTCTAGCAGGTGTCAAGCTGCATATGCTGAAAAGCCTAGTTAGTGCATAGGTCAAATTAGATTTGGAATTGACTGTCTTTTTTGGCTTCAGACAAACGCTAATATTTCACTTAACTTTGTTTTTAGTATTAATATTAATATGAATTTTGTTTTACACCAGCCATCAGTGTCACTACATGTATTAGATTGAAAGTACCAAATTGAATGGCAGTATTACAAGTTATCACACAGAAATCCATAAACATTTCTCTATCTACAGTAATTCAATAAATCCCTGGTGGTCTGAGACAATCTCAGCAAACGATCTGGACGTGATCCAAAGCATACAACAACAAGACAAAGAGATGCTGTATCCCGACGTCCTCTGATGTGATAGCGTAGTGTTCGATAGGGAGAGAGCCAAAAAGAGAGTTAGGAGAGAGAAAGATGGGTGTGGATGTGGACGAGTGAAAGTGTCAGATAAGGAGCCCAGCTGGCATATTGTAGCACGTTTCAGTCTAGTGTAAGTACACATGGCCCAGGCTAACAGTACTCCTCACACACACACACACCTTCAACATTCCCACTTTCACTCTCATGAATACCTTTGACTCTTCTCCTGACTGTCCAGGAACAGTACAGTAAGATTTGGTTTGGTGAGCCCAAACTCTAGTGCAGAACATTCTGTCAACCTATTTTTTAAATGGTAGTGTTACACAAGCCATTCTATTTCCATAGCAATTTCCAACCATCCATTAGGGGCAATGCGAGTGCCTGTTACCATCTAGTAGGCTCAAGATGAGATAGGGTAGGGGTGTCAAAGTCATTCCTTTCAATTAAGACAACCAGGTGTCAGGAGTTCCTTACTAATTAGTGATGTTAATTCATCAATCAAGTGGGATAAAAAAAAACAGCCACTCGGCCCTTCATGGAATGAGTTTGATACCTGTGAGCTTGGACGTTGTAAATGGGGGTGAGGATGGGTTAAACCTGAAGGTTCGATCCCAGTGCTAGGGACTCATTTTGTAATTTTCATTTTTCTGTTATAACCATAGCCCAAAACTGAACCCTAACCTTAAACACTCTGAATGAATGCCTAAACTTCACCCAAACATTAATTACTTACTGGCTAAACCTTTTCATACGTACCAACACACGGGTGTGATCATTCTACATTGGTCCCTGTAGCGTACGATCAAACCGTTGTGATTAGAATGCTTATTTAGAACGACCAGTTTCAAATGACGCAACAATCAGCATTTGAGCTGGCCACACTTTTTTTTTTTTTTAGAAACATTTTGCACAAACACATTCCTTACAAAGTTATGTCCAGAATGTGAGCAGTTTATTTCTGGATGCAATGTCCAGACA
This sequence comes from Oncorhynchus keta, assembly GCF_023373465.1. Classification (NCBI taxonomy): domain Eukaryota; kingdom Metazoa; phylum Chordata; class Actinopteri; order Salmoniformes; family Salmonidae; genus Oncorhynchus; species Oncorhynchus keta. The sequence continues at coordinate 36,379,157 of NC_068433.1, read as the reverse complement.
TTCACAGAAGTATCTACAGCATGGGGCGGCAGGGTAGCCTAGTGGTTAGAGCGTTGGACTAGTACCCGAAAGGTTGCTAGTTCAAAGCCTGACAAGGTACAAATCTGTCATTCTGCCCCTGAACAGGCAGTTAACCCACTAGGCTGTCATTGAAGATAATAATTTGTTCTTAACTGACTTGCTGCCTAGTTAAATAAAGGTTAAAAAAAACTCATTAAAAAAAACTGAAGAAATGTAGGCCACATTTGTCCTAGCACTAACTGAGGAAAGATTGACAAGGGGTCATATTTTTATAACTCTCTGCTCACATAAACTACAATATCAATTAGCTAATAGCAATTACTATTATAATTCATCAAAATAGAGTAATCCACTTTCTAGAAATTGAAAGAAATCCAACAATGTGCTTTTTTTTCTCACAGCACCAAAGATAATAAGAAAAGTCATACTCAGACCCACTGTTCACCCAAACATTAATACTTACTGGCTAAACCTTTTCACACGTACCAACACACGGGTGTGATCATGAGTATGAAAGTCATACTCAGACCACTGACGATGTCCCAGGTCCCTTTGAAGATGCTGTTGGTGATGGAGGCAGACCGACAGTGGAATAAGTATAGGAGTTCTGTGGTAGCTCGAAGGCCACCAGTCATTTCACCCCTCCTGGCCCTTCGGTTTGCTTTGATGAGTCCTAGTCTGGAGTGCAATGCCCCTGGCCATTTCCATCTGAGGCAGAGTTTGTCAAGTTGTTTCTGACAGAGGAGCTGGTAGGAGACATAGTAGAGGAGACTAATCGCTACGCTTTGGAGCTACAGGAGAAGAGAGAGCCAGAAGTGAGGGGAAAACTTCCTAAATCGGTGACAACCACAATTAGTCAAATGTATACCTTCCTGGTGACAATCCATCTCATGGGAATAGTAAAGAAGAACTCCCTAAGAATACTGGAGCACAGATCCTATGTTTGCAACTCCCTTCTTTGCCACCCTCTTTTCCCAAGACCGCTTCCTTGTTCTGCTGCGATGCCTGCATTTAGTTGACAATGCTACTGCCAACCTAAATGACCTGTTATACAAAATAAGTAATGTTCTTACCAGCCTGATATCAAAATTTGGTCGGGTCTTTGTGCTATACAAAGACTTATGCATCAATGAGTCCCCGATGTTATGGAAATGTAGGCTGGCATTCCGTCAATATATTCCCTCCAGAAGGCACATGTTTGGGGTCAAGTTCTTTGTCATGTGCGACGTGAAGACAGGATTTGTCGAGGACATTATAGTTTACACAGGGTCCACCACTGACATCCAACATTATGAGGGGCTTGGTATGTCCGGGTACGTGGTGATGACCATGCTGGTATGTGGACAATTGTTACAGCAGTCTCACACTCTTCCAGCATCTACAGTTCAAGGAGACCGGTCCCCAGCTGGCAGTAAAGTGGCATGACAAACGGGACGTCCATGTCCTCTCCACTGTCCATACAGCAACCATGTCGGCCACAGGGAAGGTGGAACACCTGACAGGAGAGAAATATCAAACCAGACTCTGTGCTTGACTATAACCTCAAAATGGGGGCAGTGGATAAGGCGGACATGATAAACAGCTTAGTGGAATGCAGTCGGAAAACCAAGATATTTCATTGACACTGTAGGTGTTATTGGAAAAAAATAGTTCACTGAACAAGGTATTTTTTGTAATTGGACATACAGTTCACATATAACCACTATTATAATAAGGCACTTAATTTGATACAAACCCAGACTGGATTAGAACCAGGGTGTCTCTAGTTACACCTCTAGCACTGAGATTCTGTGCCTTAGACCACTGCGCCACTTGAGTCATAATGACAAGGAAAGCTTCAAAATACAACACAAGCTAATACTTCTGACACAATTAGCATTGTTTTACAGAGCTAATAGAAGAATGTAGCTAGCTACATAAGCACAATTGAATATAACAGCATAAAGGTTATGCAATGAGGAACGTTACCTCGTGTGTACACGGTTATAAGGAATATACACAAATACGTTATGCTCCATACATACAGTGAGCTACAGTAGAAACAACATAACACAACATACAGAAACTATTATAACGTAATAAGGAACTTAATTTGATAGAAACGCACACATTTCCAAAGTTATTATTGGTAATGAAAACAATACTGACTGCGATGCGGACAGACGGAAAATGTGAACATGTGTGCAGATCCTGTTCTGATGGGAGATGTGCAAATGTTTGCAGACTTGAACTGCACAAAATATTGGGAAGTGCTTGGGGAATTTTGTCCGGGTCAGAAACGTCAAAATGAATTGTCCACAAGATAGATAGAGATAACAGAGGTTAAGTTTGTTATTTGACAAAGCAAAATAGTTACTGTTGGAAATTGAACTCCAAATGATTCCCTCACACACATTTTAGATGGGCATGTTTATTGGCTGCTGTTTCAGTCAAAGCAATTTTAAATCCAAGCCACAGTGTTATTTCCCAAGGAGATGAAGAGAGATAGTGGGTAATACATATGTGTCTACAGCATATCATGGACATATTAGAGACCGCATTCAATACATTTCTGCCAACATAAATCCATAATCAAAATGAAAGGTAGATAGGGATTATCACCTCGCCAAGCACTCTAAAACCAACTCCAAAGCACTAGAGGGATAGTAGGCTGTTGAGAATGGTACAGGACAGGTGGGCGAGATTTGCTTCAGGCTAAAGTGATGGGCCGTTATTGTAAATAAGAATTTGTTCTTAACTTCTTAGGGATGAGATGGGCTGAAATCCCGTTAATGTGATCAATTTGACAACAGCCATTTACAGAAATACTCAACATAAATATTGATGAAAATACAAGTGTTATGCATGGAATTCAAGATATACTTGTCCTTAATGCAACCGCTGTGTCAGATTTCAAAAAGGCTTCACGGAAAAAGCACACCATGCAATAATCTAAGTACTGCACTCAGGCACCAAAACAAGCCATACAGATACCCGCCATGTTGTCGAGTCAACAGAAGTCAGAAATTCGGCTTGGCCCCTAAGACCCTCACAAACTTTTACAGATGCACAATTGAGAGCATCCTGTCGGGCTGTATCACTGCCTGGTAAGGCAACTGCACCGTCCGCAACCGCAGGGCTCTCCAAAAGGGTGGTGCGGTCTGCCCAACTCATCACAAGGACACCTACAGCATCCGATGTCATAGGAAGGCCAAAAAGATCATGGAGTACATTAAATCAGGGGCTCCCGAGATGTGCAGCAGTCTAAGGCACTGCATCTCAGTGCTTGAGGTGTCACTACAGACAACCTAGTTCAAATCCAGGCTGTATCACATCCGGCCATGATTGGGAGTCCCATAGGGCGGCACACAATAGGCCCGGGTTTGGACAGGGTAGGCCGTCATTGTAAATAAGAATTTGTTATTCACTGACTTGCTGAGTTAAATAAAGGTTACACAACCACCCGAGCCACTGCCTGTTCACCCCACTATCATCCAGAAGGCATACAGGTGCATCAAAGCTGGGACTGAGAAACTGAAAAAAAAGCTTCTCAAGGCCATCAGACAGTTAAATAGCCATCACTAGCAAGCTACCACCTGGTAGCCACTTTTAATAATGGAACACTAGTCATTTTAATAATGTTAACATCCTGCTTTACTGATCTCATCTGTATATACTGTATTCTGTTCTACTGTGTTTTAGTCAATGCCACTCCGACATTGCTCGTCCTTAAATTTATATGTTTTGTAATTCCATTGTTTTACCTTAGATTTTTGTGTATTGTTAGATAATACTGCACTGTTGGAACTAGGAACAGAAGCATTTTGCTACACCCTTACATCTGCTAAAAATGTTAATCTGACCAATACATTTGATACCATTCTTCGACAGTTGCCAGGGGCTTACGCTGTCATAGTCCATGTGGGGTCAAACGACATTAGGAGGGCTAGCTCAGAACAGCTGGAAATTGATTTTAAAGAACTGATTCTAGCTCTGAAAGATTCCAAAAAACTGCCAATTATTTTGTAAACAGAAGATGCTCTACAGCAGGTATTCCCAAACAGGTGTACGTGCAATGCCGTTGGGGGTACGCCAAATAAAAATGTGATTCACATTTTAAAACATTTTTTAAAAAATGAATGTATAGCCAGACGGGCACTTTAACCGTTACTCTCTCGCGGGAATTCCACTAACGGTCCGTATGTAGCCGAATATAGCTGCTGCTAATTCCGTTTTCTCGAAATTGTTAAAAAAAAGTAAGGCCCACATCCATAGAAACACATACCAGCTCTATTGGTAGTACTGCTACTACCAGCAGTACTACACCTGCACCTGTCAATGACACAAGTTCTGCTTCCACGAGCACATCCAATGCTAGCATCAGTAATTTTACATTTGTTGTTGTTAGCCCAGCTAGTATGGACACTGACAGTTGTGAATATGATCCAGCCAAAGAACTACTGCCCCCATACCCCGGAGCTCTTCTCTGTCTGCATAAAACAAGGACAACACACAGATCCATAAGGTCCATCACTGTAGGAATTTTGTGTGCAAATGAACTCAAGCTTACGGACAAGGTCAAATGTGATATAATGAAGCACCTGAATGAGTTGGGTGCGCAATTACACAGGTACTTTCCCAAAACGGATGACATGAACAACTGGATTCGTTATCCCTTTCATGCCCTGCCTCCAGTCCACTTACCGATATCTGAACAAGAGAGCCTCATTTAAATTGCAACAAGCGGTTCTGTGAAAATGTAATTTAATAAGAAGCCATTGCCAGATTTCTGGATTGGGCTGCGCTCAGAGTATCCTGCCTTGGCAAATTGTGCTGTTAAGACACTGATGCCCTTTGCAACCACGTACCTATGTGAGAGTGGATTCTCAGCCCTCACTAGCATGAAAACTAAATACAGACACAGACTGTGTGTGGACAATGATTTAAGACTGAGACTCCAACACTACCCAACATTGCATGTGCATTCTTTCAATTACACCCTTCTCATTAACCTGTGGTCAGTTATTCACAATTTTCAATTAAGAAATAAAGTTATATAATAATAATTATTATTATTATTATATGTGCCCTTGTCCTATAAGAGCTCTATCACTTACCACGAGCCGGGTTGTGACAAACTCACTCATTCTTATGTTTAATAAATGTATCTATCGTGTAGTGTATGTGTGTGTGGCAGGCTTACAATGATGTCAAAAAACAACATTTTAGAGTGTGCTGACCCTGGTGCTAGAGGGGGTATGCAGCTGGAGGTTGAATGTTTGAAGGTGTACGGGACTACAAAAAGTTTGGGAACCACTGCTCTACAGGAATGACCAGAGTCCATCCAAATAATCTAGGCTCCTGGACCCTGTCTATGCATTTCAAGGCTGCGTTGAGACAATGAGTTCTGACCCAAGCCCTGCTCAGATAATCTTACAGTTGTGGAACTTAATTGATGTAGTGCTGCTGCAAATGTACATTGTCCCAGGAGGGTTAGCAGTCAAAATGTAAGTAACCATATTTACAATGCCTTTGAAAAGTATTCAGAACTCTTGACTTTTTCCACATTGTTATTTTAAAATGGATGAAAAAAACAATACCCAATAATGACAAAGTGAAAACAGGTTCTGAAATTTCTGCAAATGTATTTAAATTAAAAAACAGATACCTTACTCAAAATTGAGCTCAGGTGCATCCTGTTTCCATTGATCATTCTTGACATGTAGCTACAACTTGATTGGAGTCCACCTGTGATAAATTAAACTGGGATTGGACATTATTTGGAAAGGCACAGTTGAAAGTGCATGTCAGCGCAAAAACCAAGCCATGAGGTCGACGGAATTGTCTGTAGAGCTCAGAGACAGGATTGTGTCGATGCACAGATCTAGGGAAGGGTACCAAAACATTTCTGCAGCCTTGAAGGTCCTCAAGAACACAGTGGCATCCATCATTTTTAAATGGAAGAAGTGTGGAACCACTAAAGACACTAGAGCTGGCCGCCCGGCCAAACTGAGCAATCGGGGGAAAGGGTCATGGTCAGGGACATCACCAAGAACACGATGGTCACTCTGACAGAGCTCTAGAGTTCCTCTGTAGAGATAGAACCTTCCAGAAGGACAACCATCCCTGCAGCACTCCACCAGTCAGGCCTTTATGGTGACCAGATGGAAGCCACACCTCATTAAAAGTTACATTACAGCCCGCTTGGAGTTTGTCAAAAGGCACTTAAAGATAATCAGATCATGAGAAACAAGATTCTCTGGTCTGATGAAACCAAGATTGAACTCTTTGAATGCCAAGCATCCCGTCTGGAGGAAACCTGACACCATCCTAACTGTGAAGCACGCTGGTGGCAGCTTCATGCTGTGGGGATGTTTTTCAGTGCAGGGACTGGAATACTAGTCAGGATTGAGGCAAAGATGAATGGAGCAAAGTACTGAGAGATCCTCAATGAAAACCTGCTCCAGAGCGCTCAGGACCTCAAACTGGGGCTAAGGTTCACCTTCCAACATGACAATGACCCTAAGCACACAGCCAAGACAATGAGTGGCTTCAGGACAAGACTCTGAATGTCCTTGAGTGGCCCAGCCAGAGCCCAGACTTGAACCACATTGAACATCTCTGGACAGACCTGAAAATAACTGTGCAGCAATGCTCCCATCCAACTTGACATAACATGAGAGGATCTGCAGAGAAGAATGGGAGAAACTCCCCAAATACAGGTGTGCCAAGCCAATAGCGTCATACCCAAGAAGACTCAAGGCTGTAATCGCTGACAAAGGTGCTTCAACGAAGTACTTAGTAAAGGGTATGAATACTTCTGTAAATTTGCTATTTCGTTTTTTTATTTGTAATAAATTAGGAAAAACTTTTACAAACCTGTTTTTGCTTTGTATTGTGTGTAGATTGGTGAGGGAATTTCTTTAAATCTATTTTAGAGTAAGGCTGTAACCTAAGAAAATGTGGAAAAAGTCAAGGAGTCTAAATACTTTCCGAAGGCACTGTATGTCCTTCTAACTCCCCTGAATGCCTCTGTCAATCCTACAGCTATTGTATGTAACAATCATGTACCTAGGAACCTGAGTTATACTGTTAGAACCGAGGCTGTTTGCTCTCGTAGGAAGTACACTGAACAAACATAAACATCACTCTCATGTCTACCTCTGATAAGCCTCCCAGTAAAGCAATAAAACAATCAAGAATCCCAGAAAAGTGATGAAAAATAGCCCATATGTTGCCTAATAAACAAGGTTCATGAAATCAATAACTTGTTTAAGAACACATGAGTCATATACTGTACTGACTGTCATTGAAACTCACTTAAATTAAACATTTGATGATACAGTGGTAGCAATACATGGTTTCAACATCTTCAGAACAGACAGGAATGCCACTGGTGGAAGAGTTGCCTTTTATGTTCAGTCATATTCCTGTAAAGCTTAGAGAGGATCATGTCAAATGCTGTTGAAGTAATTTGGCTACAGGTTCACCTGCCTCACGTAAAGCCCATTATTTTGGGAAGCTGCTATCGACTACCAAGTGCTAACAGTTAGTATCTGGATAATATGTGTTAAATGCTTGATAATGTATGTAATATCAAAAGAGTTATATTTTCTGGGTGACCTAAATATTGACTGGTTTTGATTAAGCTGCTCTAAAGCAGCATCCAAATCCATCGGATGCAGTGGTCATACTATAGTAGCCATATCTATAGTAGCCATATCTAGGCTGGGCATAATGTTTTTTTTTTTTAGAGGTCATTACAATACGTTTTGTAGTGATTCCTATGTTGAAGATGAAAATAATATTTGCTGGTCTGTGGTGAAGAAGACAGTGATGCCGAAACATTGGTGTTTTTTTACCCAATAAATTACTGGGAGGTTATACATATGGAGTGTGCGACTCTTATAGCTTACAGTTTATTCACCGTTAGTCACTAATTCTACACTACATTATTTTCGCTGCACCAGCTCATGCTTTTATTAGTGTAATGAGGAGCATGACACATTTATGACATTTATTTCAGTTACTAATAAGCATGCACCCATTTAGAAAATGACTGTAAAAAAACAATGACATGAAACAAGCATTGACTCACCTTAAATGAAAATTTGAGCAAAAAGGCAAGCTTGGCTCTATCATTCACTGAATCAGATGGCTCATTCATCACAAAGCACACTGATATTTCCAACTAATTTAATGATTTTCTCATTGGCAAGATGAGCAAACTACATGCCAACAACAAATTCTGTACCTAGACAGCCATGCATACAAAACTGACCAAGACTATGAAAGATGGGTGTGTGTAAGAGGTGAAAAAGTTGTGGCTTGTCATTGTTGATAGACAACAGCCTTGTTTGTCACATGCACCGAATACAAAAGGTGTATTCGTGAAATACTTACAGGCCCTAACCAACAGTGCAATTTGTAAGTAAAAATAGGTGTTAGATAAACAATAGATAAGTAAGGAAATAAAAAAAAGAGTAAAAAGACAGTGAATAATAACAGTAGCGAGGCTATATATAGTACCTGTAAGGGTTTTCCTGTGGTGAAGGAGAAGCGGACCAAAATGCAGCGTGGTGGTTATTCATGTTCTTCAATAAAGGAACTTGACATGAAATAACTAACAAAACAATAAATGTACGAAAACCTAAACAGTCCTATCTGGTGCAAACACAGAGACAGGAAAAATCACCCACAAACACACAGTGAAACCCAGGTTACCTAAGTATGATTCTCAATCATAGACAACTAATGACACCTGCCTCTGATTGAGAACCATACTAGGCCGAAACATAGAAATACCCCAAAACATAGAAAAACAAACATAGACTGCCCACCCAACTCACGCCCTGACCATACTAAAATAAATACAAAACAAAGGAAATAAAGGTCAGAAGGTGACAGTAGCGAGGCTATAACAGTAGCGAGGCTATATAAAGGCAATGGTTAGTCAGGCTAATTGAGGTAGTATGTACATGTAGGTATGGTTAAAGTGACTATACATATATGATAAACAGAGTAGCAGTAGCATAAAAGAGGGGTTGGGGTACAGAATGCAAATTATCCGGGTAGCCATTTGATTATCTGTTCAGGAGTCTTATGGCTTGGGAGTAAAAGCTGTCGAGAAGCCTTTTGGTACTAGACTTGGCGTTCCGGTACCGCTTGCCATGCTGTAGTAGAGAGAACAGTCTATGACTGGGGTGGGTGGGGTCTTTGACAATTTTTAGGGCCTTCCCCTGACACCACCGGGTGTAGAGGTCCTGGATGGCAGGCAGCTTAGCCCCAGTGATGAACTGGGCCATACACACGACCATCTGAAGTGGTTTGAGGTCGGGGCCCGAGCAGTTGCCGTACCAGGCAGTGAAGCTGATGGTGCAGCTGTAGAACCTTTTGAGGATCTGAGGACCCATGCCAGTTATCTGAGGGGGAATCGGCTTTGTCGTGCCCTCTTCACGACTGTCTTGGTGTGTTTGGGTCATTCTTGGTGATGTGGACACCAAGGAACTTGAAGCTCTCAACCTGCTCCACTACAGCCCCGTTGATGAGAATGGGGGTGTGCTCGGTCCTCCTTTTCCTGTAGCCCACAATCATCTCCTTTGTCTTGATTATGTTGAGGGATAGGTTGTTATTCTGGCACCACCCGGCCAGGTCTCTGACCTCCTCCCTATATGCTGTATCGTCGTTGTTGGTGATCAGGCCTACCACTGCTATGTCGTCTGCAAACTTAATGATGGTGTTGGGGTCGTACGTGGCCAGGCAGTTATGGGTGAACAGGGAGTACAGGATGGGACTGAGCACGCACCCCTGAGGGGCTCCAGTAATGATGATCAGCGTGGCAGATGTGTTGCTACCTACCCTCACGACCTGGGGGTGGCCCGTCAGGAAGTCCAGGATCCAGTTGTAGAGGGAGGTACTTAGTCCCAGGATCGTTAGCTTAGTGATGAGCTTTGAGGGTACTATGGTGTTGAACGCTGAGCTCTAGTCAATGAATAGCATTCTCACGTAGGTGTTCCTTTTGTCCAGGTGGGAAAGGGCAGTGTGGAGTGCAATAGGAATTGCATCATATGGATCTGTTTGGGTGGTATGCATATTGGAGTGGGTCTAGGGTTTCTGGGATAATGGTGTTGATGTGAGCCATTAATAGCCTTTCAAAACACTTCATGGCTACGGACGTGAGTGCTACGGGTCTGTTGTCGTTTAGGCAAGTTGCCTTTGTGTTATTGGGCGCAGGGACTATGTTGGTCTGTTTGAAACATGTTGGTATTATGGACCCAATCATGGACATGTTGATAATGTCAGTGAAGACACCTGCCAGTTCGTCAGTACATGCCCGGAGCACATGTTCTGGTAATCTGTTTTGCCCCGCAGCCTTGTAAATGTTGACCTGTTTAAAGGTCTTACTCACGTCGGCTACGGAGAGAGTGATCACACAGTTATCTGAAACAGCTGATGCTCTCATGCATGCATCAGTGTTGCTTGCCTCGAAGCGAGCATAGAAGTGATTCAGCTCATCTGGTATGCTCGTGTCACTGGGCAGCTCGCAGCTGTGCTTCCCTTTGTAGTCTCTAATAGTTTGCAAGCCCTGCCACAAGATGAGCGTCAGAGCTGGTGTAGTACGATTCAATCTTAGCCCGAACTGGCTGAGGCGTTGGAGCCTGATTGGCCAGATGAAGCAAAACTAAAACTCCCTGATGCTTCTTTTATGGGTGTCAGCATTCTGTAAGGATCAACGCTGGTAGACGAGAAACAGGTACAGGAAGTGAACATTTAATTACCAACGGACATGGAAAAGGACAGGACAGAGTCTGGACATGAACACATAATGACTTTAACCTTTTGCGACTAGGGGGCAGTATTTTCATTTTTGGAAAAATAACGTTCCCCTAGTAAACGGGATATTTTGTCAGGACAAGATGCTAGAATATGTATATAATTGACAGCTTAGGATGGAAAACACTCTAAAGTTTCCAAAACTGTAAAGATATTGTCTGTGAGTATAACAGAACTGATGTTGCAGGCGAAAACCTGAGAAAAATCCAAACGGGAAGGGACTCTTATTTAGAAGGCTCTGCGTTCCTATGCGTCCCTATTTAGCAGTGAATGGGCTATCAACCAGATTACTTTTTCTATGGCTTCCCTAATGTGTCTAGTGTCACAATACATAGTTTCAGGCTTTTATTTAGAAAAATGAACCTGAACGTCAACATTGCGTCAGTGGTCAGCTGAAGTCTCTCATAGTGTTTGGTGCGTAAACGGACAAATGCGGCCATTGTTTCTCTCTCTCCTACTAAGAAGCCACCAGTCCCGGTTGATATATTATCGAATAGATATTTGAAAAACACCTTGAGGGTTGATTATAAACAACGTTTGCCATGTTTCTGTTGATATTATGGAGCTCATTTGGAATATTTTTCGCCATTTTCGTGACAGCAATTTCCGGTCGATTTCTTAGCCAAACGTGAAGAACCTCCACCTACAAAAAATAATATTTTTGGAAAAAAGGAACATTTGCTATCTAACTGGGAGTGAGTGAAAACATCCGAAGCTCATCAAAGGTTAACGATTTAATTTGATTGCTTTTCTGATTTTCGTGACCAACGACGCCTCCATGCTGTGCCCTTTTGGCCCTGAGGCACATCCATGCCTGCAGAAATACATTTGGGCAGATAAACACCACTTGTGGCAGGAGCTGGATGAACCAGCTTCAGTGGGGGATGGACACCTTGGCACTGGGGGCTCCCATTCGTCAGTGTCACTGTGAAAGAAAATGTTCAGTTAGAATAGTTTCACAAATGAGCACTGTATCAACAGGTATAATAAACAGATATATATAGAGTACAGGGAACACAAGGTTGAGTATATTATTATAGACCTGCTAGATCTACTGTCTCTTTTATATTATGACATTTCAGCTAGATCTACTGTCTCTATTATATTATGACAGACCAGCTAGATCTACTGTCTCCATTTCACTTTGGCCATTGTTGTGGGCCTGCCCTCCCATCAACAGCCTCAAATAGGCTATTTCATGTGGGTTGGGGTGGGGCGGCAGACACACACATCTCACATTTCATTACATTGCATTTTGATATATTGCTTCTAAAATAAAATAAAAATCACAAATAATATTTTATATTATTAATTTCAAACAAGGGCATTATCATGAGAAGAACTTACCATTCCAAAACGATGTCCTCTCCGTTAAAAAAATATTCCTCCACTTGGGAATCGCTAAGTGAATCGTCCTACAACAATCTCTGTCTCACTTTCCCAATTGTGTGTACGTCTGTATATCTGTGTGTACGTCTGTAAATTGTGTGTACGTCTGTATATCTAGACTTAGATTTAGCTTTCCCTGACTTAGTCGCCATACTGATTGATATATAAACAGCTGAATCTGTACATTTACCAAAACAATGCTGTGCATAATATGCGTTGCTCCTTCCGGTATGAAATGCGAATGACTCTCTTTACACCAGAGTTTACAACATGGGTTGGTCTTCCAACACATAACCATTACTTATTGCCAATTATCTCATTGGCTATCTACCCAGCTAGATTTCAAGACGATCAGTGGTCATTGGGTTAAAATACAGTCAATCAACGAAACAGTGGTCATATCATTGGTGCACATTGATGTCATTACTTGTTGTCTTCAAATCGGTTTCTTTCAGTCAATATGTCCCGCGAAATGGCCCATCACGTTCGGTTGTGTTACGAACAAACCAGTTGATTGCAATGAAACCAAACATGACTGGAAAAGTCACGTTTTGTGTGGGTATTTACCTCGAATGTGTCATCGAAAATGGAATGAGACAGAATTCACGACACAAGAGGTTCATAAAATGTTTCGTGTTCGGCTATAAAACGGATTTCATCAAACAAAAGATCATTCATTGTGTAACAATGAGCATTGGGATTTGTTTTTACCTTATTTAACTAGGCAAGTCAGTTAAAGAACAAATTCTTATTTTCAATGACAGCCTAGGAACAGTAGGTTAACTGCCTGTTCAGGGGCAGAACAACAGATTTGTACCTTGTTAGCTCAGGGGTTTGAACTTGCAACCTTCCAGTTACTAGTCCAATGCTCTAACCACTAGGCCGATTGCAAACAGACGAAGATCGTCAAAGGTAAACTATTTATTTTAATGCAGTTTGTGATTTTGTTACGCCTGTGCTGTTTGAAATAGTTGGTTTGATGGGGCTCTATCCTCAGATAATCGCGTCGTATCCTTTCGCAGTAAATTCTTTTTTAAATATGACGCAGTTGGATTAGCAAGATTCTATGCTTTCGAAACATGTGAGACACTTTATTTTCATGAATGTTTAATATGACTATTTATGTAGGGATCACTGTATGTTGTCGAATTTAATCCCGCTAACAGGTTCGGTGCTTAGAGAGGTTAATTAACACCTGCCCGCTTCACCTGGAAGCCAGCCGCACCAATGTGTATTCTATTAATTGTAGAATAATAATAACTATGAAATAACACGCATGGAATCATGTAGTAACCAAAAAGGTGTTAAACATTCAGACTGGCATTCTCTCAACCAGATTCATGAGGTAGTCACCTGGAATGCATTTCAATTAACATGGAACTGTATTCCACATCAAGTAACTTATGCAAGCAGTAAAATCAGATTAAAAAATCTGATAAAAATACACCTTATAGAACAGCGGAAACTGAAAAGACACACCCAGGCAGACACTCGCATACACACACGATAACATACACACTGTACACATGGATTTTGTGCTGTAGATATATGGTAGTAGAGTAATGGCCTGGGGGCACACAAGTATTGGGCTGTGAAATATGTTGTGAAATGTAATGTAAAGTTTTTAATCGTATATACACTGAACAATAAATATAAACGCAACATGTTTCATGAACTGAAATAAAAAATAAAAATAAAATGTCTATACACTCAAAAAGGTAATTTGTTAAAACCTCTTAAGGCTACCCCTGATTAATGCAACCTTCTGGAGGAATTGGGTACCCATATAAAACATGATACATTTTTGTCAAAAGTTGCTAATATATGCATATAAAAAATATTATCGAATAGAAAACACTCTAAAGCTTCTAAAACCGTTTAAATGTTGTCTCTATGTAAAGCAGAAGTGTCAGGGCATGCATTCTCCCAAAGTCTCTCTTGTAATGGAAAAAGTTGGCACCACTTTGACGTCATCGTATACGCACTTACCAAGCAGTTACAACCCTGGGAAGAGTCTGTATGTGTTCAGCGCGAAGCCTGCTTCCAATGAGACGTGTAACTGTGAGAATCGCGTGCTCACTAGACTTTGAGCGTGCCGAAAGGTCTCGGTCATGCCAAAAACAAGTGCACCTCTATGCGCGCTCTGCACTTTTTCTCTCTTTCCCTCAGGATCGATTAAAAGACGTGTGTGTGTCTGTTCGCCCTCACGATTGCTGTAGACCTTTATAACATGTTAAAGCTTAATTATGAACATAGTTTGACAAGTTTACTCGACATATAATATATAATTTCGACGTTTTGGTGCGCATCCAATTGAATTTTGCCTACATTTTGACCGAAATTAGGCTATTTTGAGAACCGAAAGACGCAGACTTGAAAACTGAACGCTAATTTGGTGAGTATAATCCCTTCCAGGTCTTCTGATGGAAGAACAGCAAAGGTAAGGGAATATTTATGTGTTAATTTTGGGTTTCTGTCGACTCCAAGATAGAGGAGTCATTATGCTAATGTGGGAGCGCCGACTCCCTATTATAGCCTAGTGAACGCAAAATGTAACGTTAAAAATAAATGTAACACAGCGTTTGCATTTAGAAGTGTATCTTGCTATACATATGTAAAACATGCATATTTAGTCAAAGTTTATGATGTGTATTCCTTGTTAGCTGACGTTAGCTGACGCAGTAGCATTTTTTGAATGATGCGTAATTGTAAACAGAGATTTATGGATATATATAGCATATTATTGGGAAAAAAATGAATGTACTGTGTAACATGTTATATTACTGTCATCTGATGAAGATTTCAAAAGGTTAGTGAAATTATTTTTCTTTTAATCCTGCGTTTGTTGATTGCATATTTTTTCCTACTTGGCTATGCTAATGAGGTATGTCTGCAGTGGTGGTTGGACATAAATATGTGCTATGTTTTCGCTTTTAAACATTTTAGAAATCTGACTTGCTGGGTGGATAAACAACTTGTTTATCTTTCATTTGAACTATTTTTCTTGTTAATGTGTGGAGGTTAAATATTTTTAGGAATATTTTTTCGCATTGTGCGTTATGCTAATGAGCTTGAGCCCTAGTCACAAACCCGCATACGGTTTTGGTGGACTAAAAGGTTAACATCACTGTTAGTGAGCATTTCTCCTTTGCCAAGATGCTGTAATCCATTCCCCTGACAGGTATGGCATATGAAGAAGCTGATTAAACAGCATGATCATTACACAGGTGCACCTTGTGCTGGGGACCATAAAACGCAACTTTAAAATATGCAGTTTTGTCACACAACACAATGCCACAGATGTCTCAAGTTTTGAGGGAGCGTGTAATTGGCATGATGACTGCAGAAATGTCCACCAGAGCTGTTGTCAGATAATTTAATGTCAATGTTTCTACTGTAATCTTCCTCCAACGTTGTTTTAGAGAACTTGGCTGTACGTCCAACTGGCCTCACAACCACAGACATTGTGCAACCATGCCAGCCCAGGACCTCCACATCCGGCTTCTTCACCTGCACGATCGTCTGAGGGGGGAGGGGTGCTGAGGAGTATTTTTTTTGTAAAGAAAAAAAAATCTGATTGGCTGGGCCTGACTCCCCAGTGGGTGGGCCTAGCTGCCAAGTGGGTGGGGCCTATACCCTCCCAGGCCCACTTATGGCTGAACCCCTGCCCAGTCATGTGAAATCCATAGAATAGGGCCTAATTTATTTACTTCAATTGACTGATATCCTGAAATTAAGTCTAACTTGGTAAAAGCTTTGAAATTGTTGCATGTTGCATGTATATTTTTGTTCAGTATAACGGCCTTAATTTTGATGGGCCCCAGGAAGATTAGCTGCTGCCTTGGTTAATGCGGATCAATAATAAACATGAATACCTCCCTATTCAGCTGCATGTGGACACACATACACATGACCCCTCCACCACCCTGCCTACTCCCCACATACCATACCTCCCCTCCTCCGTCCATCCTCAGCAGTCTGTAGTCTAAGCAGGTTGTCATGAATTGTAGAGATCATTCTTATTGATATGTTTAGCTGGCTGATTTCCTGTCTTCTGGGCCAGCCAATAAAGGCCAGCGCATTTCTATTCACTCAGTCCCACAATCAAAATGACCCTAAGGGTGACAACAAGGACGACAGCCATGGTTGTCAATTTGCCTGAATAACTGAATGAGTCATGTCCTTTGAAGATGAATTACTTTGCAAAGTGGCTGAGACAAGCCGTGTGTGTATTCGTTTAAAGTTAGATTTATGTATTTCAAAGCCCCAATGCTAGGCCTACGTGCCAGATTGCACAAAGTGCCTAATTCAGACACATTACAACTAAAGTAGAGCAAATCTGACACTCATCACATAGAAAATGATTAATGGATTCAATGTACCCACTCAGAGTTGGAGGATAAAAAGGCTGTTTACACCTCAACACGATTGTGTCAAACTGTCTGCTGGTCAACAATGTGAACTTCAGGTTAAAGTTAGTCAATTCTGATTAAATTTTAAAAAATTAAAAGGTTTTTTGCTCAGTCGTGATAAATTCTGAGTTGAGTTGACAATCTGAAAGGACCACGTGCATGTGGTGTGTGTGCACGTCTATGCCCTCTGAGCGTGTATCCTCTGATTGAACAACAACTCTCATGTCTGTTTGCATGGCCACTTATCAGCCTAATGTCCCTGCCTTCACGTCTGTCTTCACACTCTCCGAATCTAACCGAGAACTGAGGGGCGTCCTGTTACTTCCAGATGGCTGGAACATGGAGCATCTGATTCTAACTACCGTACGCCACGGTGTTGTGCACCCATTAGGCCAGTGACGCACCACAGCATCTCTTCCACAGGCTAATGTGATGTCAGCTTTTGTTATCTCTGTCACTGCCTGTTCTGCCTGCCTACTCTCCTGGAACTCTTCTTTGAGCTCAGAAAAACATAATTAAGACCAAAGATGAGAGGCCTTATTTTTCATTTGAGCACTTCATTTTCGGCTGGCTACACATCAAACCTATTTAGAGTAGACAAATTGACTCAATTCTCTCCATGTTTGTATCATACCTTAATTCCGCCATGCCCCCTCTGTTCGGCTAAGTGTGAGAAGAAACACAACATTGTTGTCGGTTTGTCCTTTTTGCTGGTTTGTGATGGGAACATCCAAGGACGATGATCGTCTTTTCTTTCTCAATCTAATTTAAATGTAACCAGAGAGATGAAGGCATTGAAATAATGTGATTAATGTAAGTACAATACTTTGGCTACATCCCAAATGGCATCCTGTTCCCTATATACTGTAGTGCATTACTTTTGACCAGAGACCTATGGGACTATGTAGTGAGCCAATTTGGGATGTAACCTGTGAGATTAGGACTAAGGAACTGTCATGACTCTCTGTTCTTGGTGAGGATCAAAAGGACCCATGGGCTAGGCAAAAGTTTGAAGATAGCCGTACCCCCCTCTCCTGGGGGAGTTTGGAAGGTTTTATGACTTATAACAACCAGTCGTACACTTTCTCTCTCTTGACCCTGCAGTATAGAGAAGTTAAAAATCCCTTTGTTACAACAGAGAGAGACTTCGCCAAAACTTCAAATGAATGAACATTGGGACAATACATTTCAATATCCAAATGTTGGGAGTTATGACAGATGGAATATGGAAAATTAATGTATATTTTGTGAGGTCATTAAAATTATCAGAAAGACTGTATAACAATATATATTTTTATTTATTTAACATTTATTTAACTAGGCAAGTCAGTTAAGAACAAAGTCTTATTTACAATGACGGTCTACCGGCGAACAGTGGGTTAACTTCCTTGTTCAGGGGAAGCTTGGTGATTCGATCCAGAAACCTTTCGGTTACTCGCCCAACGTTCTAACCACTAGGCAACCTGCCACTAACTACGGACATTGTGACCTCTGGTGGACAACCAGAGACTTACATCAAACTACTCGCCATAGACGGATAGAGTGGTTTCAACAGAGAGATGACAGAGAATTGTAACTCTGAAAGTGTACAAATCCTAGTTATCAGGTTTGCATCTAAATGCTGTATAAAATAAATTATTAAGTATAAGAATACTTTTGAAAAAAAAAAGTGATTTTAGCCTTCTGAATGAGATAATGGCTTTTCATATAAACCTGGGCCAAGTCAGTAAGCATGCCCACGTGAGCACAGACATTGTGTCGGAGTGATGGAACCACCTTTCTGACCAGAGTGTTTAAAATGATTCGTAACTAAATTTACATTAGACCAAGCAGGCGGACGATGTGAGCCGGACTTCACGAAATGGTTAAAACAACAAGACCAGAAAATGGTAAGACCCGAGCGAAGAAGTTGAAGACTATACCAAAACATTCCCAGTCTGCAGCTGGTATGTAATGTAGTCTAGGACAATTGACCAAGATGAGAGGGAAGGACAAATCTCTCTTACCATCATAGGTACCTCTGAGGTATCTATTATAACGAACAGAGGGAAGTACAGATCCCTCTGAACACAATGTGGTACACCTCTGATGTATCCATCTAACAAACACTCCGAGACAAAGAAGCCTAGAACTAAGGACATTGTGACCTCTGGTGGACAACCAGTAACTTACATTGAACTACTCACCACAGACGGATAGAGTGGTTTCAACAGAGACAACAGAGAAAGACGCGTAAATATATGTTGCAATTCTAATCCGAATGAGCGGTTGATAGGATGCTAAATATAAAATAAAAATGTACAGTGAGTGTATTTTCCAAGTGTATGTAAAATGAGTCAACTCTCTTTGTCTCTCCTGCTCTTTACCCCCCTTTCATTGAGTAACAAGCCGTCATATCGGTTTAGTCCACCAGGGACTTTTCATATGCATTATGTTAGTAATCGTTAACCTATACCTTGTGTGTGTGTTTATGTATCTGTGTGATTATTTATTATTATTATTATTTATTTAGTAAATAAATAATTAAGCCAATTTGTGTATCGCTGATTCAACACTTAGGCTATGGTTCTTGCGGACAAAAGGAAGTGGATGGAGGAATCTTTTAAACTTTTAAATTCGGATAACACAGAGATGCTAGTTCTAGGTCCCAAGAAACAAAGAGTTCTTCTGTTGGATCTGACAATTAATATTGATGGTTGTACAGTCATCTCAAATAAAATTGTGAAGGACCTCGGCATTACTCTGGACTCTGATCTCTCTTTTGACGAACATATCAAGATGTTTCAAGGACAGCTTTTTCCATCTACGTAACATTGCAAAAATCTGAAACTTTCTGTCCAAAAATTATGCAGAAAAATGTATCCATGCTTTTGTTACTTCTAGGTTAGACTACTGCAATGCTCTACTTTCCGGCTACCTGGATAAAGCACTAAATAAACTAAATACGGCTGCTAGAATCCTGACTAGAACCAAAAAATTGGATCATATTACTCCAGTGCTAGCCTCCCTACACTGGCTTCCTGTCAAGGCAAAGGCTGATTTCAAGGTTTTACTGCTAACCTACAAAGCATTACATGGGCTTGCTCCTACCTATCTTTCCGATTTTGTCCTGCCGTACATACCTATCATATGCTACGGTCACAAGACGCAGGCCTCCTTACTGTCCCTAGAATTTCTAAGCAAACAGCAAGAGGCAGAGCATTCTCCTATAGAGCTCCATTTTTATGGAATGGTCTGTCTATCCATGTGAGAGATGCGGACTCTGTATCGACCATTAAGTCTTTATTGAAGACTCATCTCTTTAGTAGGTTCTATTATTTGAGTGTAGTCTGGCCCAGGGGTGTGAAGGTGAACAGAAAGGCACTGGAGCGACGAACCACCCTTGCTGTCTCGGCCTGGCTTGTTCACTGGGATTCTCTGCCTCTAACCCTATTACAGGGGCTGAGTCACTAGCTTACTGGTGCTCTTCCATGCCGTCCCTAGGAGGGGTGTGTCACTTGAGTGGGTTGAGTCACTGTTGTGATCTTCCAGTCCGGGTTGGCACCCCCCTCGGAATCGTGCCGTGGGGGAGATCTTCGTGAGCTATACTCGGGCATGTCTCAGGGTAGTAGGTTGGTGGTTGAAGATATCTCTCTAGTGGTGTGGGGGCTGTGCTTTGGCAAAGTGGGTGGGGTTATATCCTGCCTGTTTGACCCTGTCCGGGGGTATCGATACCCCGGACAGGGCCACAGTGTCTCCTGATGCCTCCTGTCTCAGCCTCCAGTATTTATGCTGCAATAGTTTATGTGTAGGAGGGCTAGGGTCAGTCTGTTATATCTGGAGTATTTCTCCTGTCTCATCCGATATACTGTATGAATTGAAGTATGCTCCCACTAATTCTCTCTCTCTCTCTCTTTGTCTCTCCTTTCTCTCTTTCTTTCTTTCTTTCTTTCTCTCTCTCCTCTCGGAGGACCTGAGCCCTAGGACCATGCATCGGGACTACCTGGCCTGAGGACTCCTTGCTGTCCCCAGTCCAACTGGTCATGCTGCTGCTTCATTTTCAACTGTTCTGCTTGCTATGGAACCCTGACCTGTTCACTGGATGTGCTACCTTGTCCCAGACTTGCTGTTTTGGACTTGCTGTTCTCTCTACTGCAGCTGCTGTCTCAAAATCTGAATGATCAGCTATGAAAAGCCAACTGACATTTACTCCTGAGGTGCTGACCTGTTGCACCCTCTACAACCACTGTGATTATTATTATCTGACCCTTCTTGTCATCTATGAACTTTTATCATCTTGGCCATGTTCTGTTATAATCTTCACCGGCACAGCCAGAGGAGGACTGGGCACCCCTCAGAGCCTGGTTCCTCTCTAGGTTCCTCTCTTCCTAGGTTTTGGCATTGAGAGTTTTTCCTAGCCACCGTGCTTCTACATCTGCATTGCTTGCTGTTTGGGGCTTTTGGCTGGGTTTCTGTACAGAAATTTGTGACATCGGCTGATGTAAAAAGGGCTTTATAAATTAATTTGATTGATAGTTTGATGTTGAATTGTGAACATAGGCTTGATAGTTTTTGAGCTAAATAATATATTTTTTCACTAAGGATTATCAAAGGTCTGATGGGCAGTATTGAGTAGCTTGGATGAAAAGGTGCCCCCGTTTACAAGGTGCCCATTGTAAACGGCCAGCTCCTCAGTCTCAGTTGCTAATATATGCATATTATTATTAGTATTGGATAGAAAACACTCTAAAGTTTCCAAAACTGTCAAAATACTGTCTGTGAGTATAACAGAACTGATATTGCAGGCGAAACCCTGAGGAAAATCCAAACAGGAAGTGGCTTCTATTTTGAAAACTCCATGTTACATAGCCTCCCTTTGCTGGATTTAAAGGGATATGAACCAGATTCCTTTTCCTATCGCTTCCTCAAGGTGTCAACAGTCTTCAGACATAGTTTCAGGCTTTTATTTTGAGCCAGAACAATAACATCGCGTCAAGTAGTCATATGAGTTTTGCTCAGGCAACAGAATTTGGATAGGTATTGCTTTTCCCTCTCGTACTGTGAACGACATTTGTGCTTGATATATTATTGATTATATATTTTAAAAACAACCTGAGGATTGATTATAAAAAATGTTTGACATGTTACTGTGGACATTATGGAAACTATTTGGAATTTTTGTCTGCGTTGTCGTGACTTCTGAACATAACGCGAAAAGCAAACGGAGGTATTTTGGATATAAAAATAATCTTTATGGAACAAATGGAACATTTGTTGTGTAACTTGGAGTCACGTGAGTGAAAACATCCGAAGATCATCAAAAGTAAATGATTAATTTGATTGCTTTTCTGATTTTAGTGACCAAGCTTCCTGATACTAAGTGTACTTAATGTTTTATCGTGCGATATATGAATTTACATAAACGCTTGGATTGCTTTCGCTGAAAAGCATAATTTCAAAATCTGACACGACAGGTGGATTAACAAAAGGCTAAACTGTGTTTTGCACTTGTTATTTCATGAATATAAATATTTGTAGTAATATTTATTGAATGTAGCGCTATGCCAATCAGCGGTTGTTCATGACACTTATTCCCGATATCGGGATTGCAGCCATAACAAGTTTTTAAGACAGTTGGGGAGTTCTGAGAATGGGATACACAGTCATTTGCATTCAGAGCTAAACTAAGGCTTTTCCAAGGGAAAGTGAACACTTTGAAACTGGAGCAGTGGCATCTACATGTAAATATACATTTTTAGATAGTGACAGTATTTAATTTAATTTCAGAACCGCTGTATTTTCCTGGGGGCCTGTGATGCCAAACAATGTGATTCAATAAACTTTTACCGGCCGTTGCTATATCAATGGTGGGATGGCCTAATGATTCGAATTTTGGAGATCATTACAGCATAAATGACATACTTTTCATTCCCACTAGGGAAAAAAGGCTGATTTCCGCATCAATCTTTCTGTTTAACAAACTTCCAGACAAGCTTCAAAGCCAACTGCTTCAATGCCAACTGCACTAAATACAAGTAAAAACGAAATGCATGCTCTTCAACCGATTGCTGCCTGCACCTGCACGCAGTTTAGCATCACTACTCTGGAGGGTTCTTACTTAGAATATGTGGACAACTACAAATGCCTAGGTGTCTGGTTAGACTGTAAACTCTCCTTCCAGACTCACGTCAAGCATCTCCAATCCAAAATTAAATCTAGAATCGGCTTCATATTTCGCAACAAAGCATCCTTCTCTCATGCTGCCAAACATACTCTCGTAAAACTGACTATCCTAACGATCCTTGACTTCGGCAATGTCATTTACAAAATAGCCTCCATCACTCTATTCAGCCAATTGGATGCAGTCTATCACAGTGCCATCCGTTTTGTCACCAAAGTCCCATATGCTACCCACCACTGCGACCTGTATGCTCTCGTTGGCTGGCCCTCGCTACATATTCATTGCCAAACCCACTGGCTCCAGGTCATCTATTAGGTTTTGCTAGGTAAAGCCCTGCCTTATCTCAGCTCACTGGTCACAATAGCAGTCACCCACCCGTAGCACGCGTTCCAGCAGTTCTATTTCACTGGTCACACCCAAAGCCAACTCCTCTTTGGCCGCCTTTCCTTCCAGTTCTCTGCTGCCAATGACTGGAACGATTTGCAAAACTTTTTGACGCTGGAGACTCATATCTCCCTCACTAACTTTAAGCACCTTTAAGCACCAGCTGTCAGAGCATCTTACAGATCATTGCACCTGTACATAGCCCATCTGTTCCGCTAGCAGAACCCCTGCCCTAGGAAAACATTACGTCGACACTGCTTTTGGGTACCTTGTTAACATTTCAACAACATGAAATCCATGTCTTAAACGTTGCCATGTTTCAAAAATAGCAAAGAAAATGTGTAATCTGCTTGACACATTATTAATGTTACTTAAAACTTGTTAAGGATAGGGGGCAGTATTTCCCTATTTGGATGAATTGCGTGCCCATAGTGAACTGCATCAAAATCTGTCCGAAATTGCTCATGTATGCATATTATAATATTGGATAGAAAACACTCTGAAGTTTCTAAAACAGTTTGAATTATATTTGTGAGTATAACAGAACTCACAGGGTAGGCAATCTTGCAAACTAGTTTTGAAATCCTGAAAGTTGGGGCAACTTTGACGTCATCGCCTCCTCCCTCCCAACAAGTTATGGATCTGGAAACACTTCCTATGTCTTCCACTAGATGTCCTCATTCAGTAGAAAGTGTAATGGAGCATTTGCTGTGAACTTTGACCTAATGGGAAGGAAAGTGCTACAGTGTCGCAAAAGATTCATGTGCTTGAAGGCGCGTATGCGTTTGGAGTGCTTCGTCTGTTCCAATCAGCCCGATATGAACTAGGATTGCCCGGTTGGAATGCCATTCGTTTTGTATGTTTATAACATCCTGAAGATTGATTCTGCACTTAGTTTGACCAGTTTCGTCGACCTGTAATATGTAATTTGGATGTTTTGATGCAAAATTATCCTGGACCAGAAGTAATTTTTGGGGCATTTGAGCTGAAAGTGGTAGCAGATGCTGCTACATGGACACTAGAATTGAACATTATGAAACAAAACTATTTATTGTTGAAGTAGGACTCCTTGCACTACATTCTGATCGAAGACCATCAAAGGTAAGGGAATATTTATGTTGTAATTTTGTATTTCAGTTGACTCCAACATGGCAGTTACGTCTGAGCGCCGTCTCAGATTATTGCAATGTTAGGTTTTTTCCGTAACGTTTAAAAAAATTCTAACACAGCGGTTGCATTAAGAGCCAGTGTATCTTTTATTATATGTAGAACATGTATCTTTAGTCAAAGTTTATGATGAGTATTTCTGTTATCTGGCGTAGCTTTCTATAATTTCTCCTGATATTTTGGAGGAATTTCTGAACATGGCATCAATGTAAACCGAGATTTGTGGATAAAAAAATGCATATTATTGAACAAAACATAAATGTACTGTGTAACATGTCATATGACTGTCATCTGATGAAGATTTTCAAGAGGTTAATGATTCATTTTATTTCTAATCCAGCTTTTGTGAATTTATCTTTGGCTGGAAAAAATTGCTGTGTTTTTTCTTTGGTTTGGTGGTGGTCTAACATAAGTATATGTTGTGTTTTTGCTGTAAAACATTTAAAAAATCTGACATGATGGGTAGATGAACAAGATGTTAATCTTTCATTTTAGGTATTGGACTTGTTAATGTGAGGAACTCCTTGCCCCAACAGGTTTTAACAAAACTCCAAACGAGCTTCAATGTCATACAAAACTCCTTCCATGGCCTCCAACTGCTCTTAAATTCTAGTAAATCAAAATGCATGCTCTTCAACCGATCGCTGACCGCACCCGCCCGCCTGACTAGCATCACTGCTCTGGACGGTTCTGACTTAGAATATGTGGACAACTATAATATCCATTCATGCTGCCAAACATACCCTGATAAAACTGACTATTCTATTCTTCGGCGATGTCATTAACAAAATATCTTCCAACACTCTACTCAACAAATTGGATGCAGTCTATCACAGTGCCATCTGTATTGTCACCAAAGCCTCACATACTACCCACCATTGCGACCTCTATGCTCTCGTTGGCTGGTCCTCGCTACATATTCGTCACCAAACCCACTGGCTCCAGGTCATCTATAAGTCTTTGCTAGGTAAAGCTCTGCCTTATCTCAGCTCTCTGGTCACCATAGCAACACCCACCAGTAGCACACGCTCCAGCAGGTATATTTCATCCCCAAAGCCAACACCTCCTTTGGCCGCCTTTCCTTACATTTACATTACATTTACATTTAAGTCATTTAGCAGACGCTCTTATCCAGAGCGACTTACAAATTGGTGCATACACCTTATGACAACCAGTGGAACAGCCACTTGCATCTAAATCTTGTTGGGGGGGAGAAGGATTACCTACCCTTACTTACCCTATCCTAGGTATTCCTTGAAGAGGTGGGGTTTCAGGTGTCTCCGGAAGGTGGTGATTGACTCCGCTGTCCTGGCGTCGTGAGGGAGTTTGTTCCACCATTGGGGGCCAGAGCAGCGAACAGTTTTGACTGGGCTGAGCGGGAACTGTACTTCCTCAGTGGTAGGGAGGCGAGCAGGCCAGAGGTGGATGAACGCAGTGCCCTTGTTTGGGTGTAGGGCCTGATCAGAGCCTGGAGGTACTGAGGTGCCGTTCCCCTCACAGCTCCGTGGCGAGCACCATGGTCTTGTAGCGGATGCGAGCTTCAACTGGAAGCCAGTGGAGAGAGCGGAGGAGCGGGGTGACGTGAGAGAACTTGGGAAGGTTGAACACCAGACGGGCTGCGGCGTTCTGGATGAGTTGTAGGGGTTTAATGGCACAGGCAGGGAGCCCAGCCAACAGCGAGTTGCAGTAATCAAGACGGGAGATGACAAGTGCCTGGATTAGGACCTGCGCCGCTTCCTGTGTGAGGCAGGGTCGTACTCTGCGGATGTTGTAGAGCATGAACCTACAGGAACGGGACACCGCCTTGATGTTAGTTGAGAACGTCAGGGTGTTGTCCAGGATCACGCCAAGGTTCTTAGCGCTCTGGGAGGAGGACACAATGGAGTTGTCAACCGTGATGGCGAGATCATGGAACGGGCAGTCCTTCCCGGGAGGAAGAGGAGCTCCGTCTTGCTGAGGTTCAGCTTGAGGTGGTGATCCGTCATCCACACTGATATGTCTGCCAGACATGCAGAGATGCGATTCGCCACCTGGTCATCAGAAGGGGGAAAGGAGAAGATTAATTGTGTGTCGTCTGCATAGCAATGATAGGAGAGACCATGTGAGGTTATGACAGAGCCAAGTGACTTGGTGTATAGCGAGAATAAGAGAGGGCCTAGAACAGAGCCCTGGGGACACCAGTGGTGAGAGCGCGTGGTGAGGAGACAGATTCTCGCCACGCCACCTGGTAGGAGCGACCTGTCAGGTAGGACGCAATCCAAGCGTGGGCCGCGCCGGAGATGCCCAACTCGGAGAGGGTGGAGAGGAGGATCTGATGGTTCACAGTATCGAAGGCAGCCGATAGGTCTAGAAGGATGAGAGCAGAGGAGAGAGAGTTAGCTTTAGCAGTGCGGAGCGCCTCCGTGATACAGAGAAGAGCAGTCTCAGTTGAATGACTAGTCTTGAAACCTGACTGATTTGGATCAAGAAGGTCATTCTGAGAGAGATAGCGGTAGAGCTGGCCAAGGACGGCACGCTCAAGAGTTTTGGAGAGAAAAGAGAGAAGGGATACTGGTCTGTAGTTGTTGACATCGGAGGGATCGAGTGTAGGTTTTTTCAGAAGGGTGCAACTCTCGCTCTCTTGAAGACGGGAGGGACGTAGCCAGCGGTCAGGGATGAGTTGATGAGCAAGGTGAGGTAAGGGAGAAGGTCTCCGGAAATGGTCTGGAGAAGAGAGGAGGGGATAGGGTCAAGCGGGCAGGTTGTTGGGCGGCCGGCCGTCACAAGACGCGAGATTTCATCTGGAGAGAGAGGGAGAAAGAGGTCAGAGCATAGGGTAGGGCAGTGTGAGCAGAACCAGCGGTGTCGTTTGACTTAGCAAACGAGGATCGGATGTCATCGACCTTCTTTTCAAAATGGTTGACGAAGTCATCTGCAGAGAGGGAGGAGGGAGGGGGGGGAGGATTCAGGAGGGAGGAGAAGGTGGCAAAGAGTTTCCTAGGGTTAGAGGCAGATGCTTGGAACTTAGAATGGTAGAAAGTGGCTTTAGCAGCAGAGACAGAGGAGGAAAATGTAGAGAGGAGGGAGTGAAAGGATGCCAGGTCCGCAGGGAGGCGAGTTTTCCTCCATTTCCGCTCGGCTGCCCGGAGCCCTGTTCTATTTACAGATGGGCTGTGTACAGCTGCAGCGATCGGTAAGTTGTGTGCCCTGCTGCCAATGACTGGAACGAATTGCAAAAATCACTAAAGTTGGAGACTTATATCGCCCTCACTAACTTTAAGCGTCAGCTGTCGAGGCAACTTACCGATCGCTGCAGCTGTACACAGCCCATCTGTAAATAGCCAACTATCTGTAAATAGCCAACAACCTCATCCCCACATTTGTTTTTGTTTTTCTGCTCTTTTGCACACCAGTATTTCTACTTGTCCATCCTCATCTGCACATCTATCACTCTAGTGTGAATTGTAATTACTTTGCCACTACTGGCCTATTTATTTCCTTATCTCCTTACTTCATTTGCACACACTGTATACATATTTTTCTATTGTGTTATTGACTGTACATTTGTTTATCCCATGTGTAACTCTGTGTTGTTGTTTTTGTCGCAACGCTTTGCTTTATTTTGGCCAGGTCGCAGCTGTAAATGAGAACTTGTTCTCAACTGGGCTACCTGATTAAATAAAGGTGAAATAAAAAAATGTTAAAATTTAGATTGAATCATCTATTGATCTGTTGGGGCGGTATGCATGGCTAAAGATATGAGTGCTACAGGTCGGTAGTCATGTAGGCAGGTTACCTTAGTGTTCATGGGCACAGGGAAATTCCACTGTTGTATAAGAGCCCATAAAACGGCAGCCATCCCCTCCGGCGCCATCATACATCAATACATACATGTTCTGAGTGTTTGCATTGCTAGTGTTATTTAGTATGTTTGTCTCACATATTACATGGCCAGTATGATAGAGCAATAAATATTTGTTAGCAGATAATGACAACATGACAATAACAGTATGTGTAGATGACGTAATGAAAAGTTGGAGCGTGGTTGGTAATGGAGGAAATCAGGTGGTTGGGCTGAATTAGACATTTATTTTTCATTGAACCTTTATTTAACTCGGCAAGTGAGTTAAGAACAAAATCTTATATACAATGACAGCCTACATTAGCCAAACCCAGACAACGCTGGGCCAATTGTGCACCACTCTATGGGACTCCCAATCACAGCTGTTTGTGATACAGCCTGGACTTGAACCAGGGTGTCTGAAGTGACACCTCCAGCACTGAGATGTAGTGCCTTAGACTGCTGTGCCACTCAGGAACCCCTAGGTCTTGGGGAACAAGAACAGAGTTAAAGGGGACAGGGTAGGAGTGTCGTGGAAATTCTAATCAATAATGAAGTGAGAAAAGGTCAATTACCAATCAGGATATTACTTTATTTAAAACGCATTAAAAACATTGATTAATTAATGCAATAATGAAGCTCGTCAATAACCCACCCTTAGTTGATTAGTTGAGAGCCCAACGAGCGGATATGAGCCACAGCATTTTATAGCAAAGTACATCCTCCTAAATGTTCAATACAAACAACAGATGTATGGAATGGGTCACAAAGTAATTATTTGTATGAAAATACAAATAATTCACAGCAGACAGTATCTGCTGTAAAGACTGTTCTTATTGTGTAGAATGGAGGGTCTGGCCCCCAAAACAAAGTTCCCCTCATTATTATCCATTCCGGAGCCATCTCCACCCTTGTACCTCCCAGTACACAAACACCAACTCATTCTATGGAATGCGAGCTCCGAGAGAGGACAAGACCATCATAAATCAGTTGCTGGAGTTAAATCTCAGAAGCTCCTCTCAGTTCACAGAGTGTCACGTTGGTCACCTTAGTTCCTTTTTTAATTCTCTGTTTTAGTTTGGTCAGGGCGTGAGTTGGGGTGGGCATTCTAAGTTTTGTAGTCTAGGTTTTGTATTTCTGTGCTTGGCCTATAGTTCCCAATCAGAGGCAGCTGTCGATCGTTGTCTGATTGAGAACCATACTTAGGCAGCCTGTTTTCGCCCTTGAGTTGTGGGTAGTTATTTTCTGTCTCTGTACCAGATAGGATTGTTTCGTTTGTTCCGTTTTGGTCTAGTGTTCAGTGTAATTAAAATATCATGATCCCCTTCTTCCACCAACGACAACCGTTACAGAGACACAATATAGTTCTAAGAACCTTATTTTGTTGGACAAAACAACAATTTTATGCAATAACATTATTATTGTTAATCTTGTAATTTTACTCTCACAGGAGACAGAGACGTAACAAGCAAACACAAATGTGAAACTTTACTGTGAGAAAATTTGATGGATTAGTGTAGTGTTATAAATGGGAGACACAGAGCATTCAGAAAGTATTCAGAGCCCTTGACTTTTTCCACATTTTCTTACGTTACATTCTTATTCTAAAATGGATTAAATCATTTTTCCCCTTATCAATCTACACACAATACCCCATAATGACAAAGCAAAAAATGGAAATATCTCATTTACTTAAGTATTCAGACCCTTTACTCAGTACTTTTTTGAAGCACATTTGGCAGTGATTACAGGCTCGAGTCTTCTGGGTTATGATGCTACTAGCTTGGCACACCTGTATTTGGGGAGTTTCTCCCATTCTTCTCTGCAGATCCTCCTCCCTGTCAGATTGGATGGGGAGCTTTGCTACACAGCTATTTTCAGATCTCTCCAGAGATGTTAGATTGGCTTCAAGTCTGGGCTCTGGCTGAGCCACTCAAGGACATTAAGAGACTTGTCGCGACTCCATTCCTGCGTTGTCTTAGCTGTGTGCTGAGGGTCGTTATCCTGTTGGAAGGTTAACATTCGCCCGAGTCTGAGGTCCTGTGCGCTCTAGAGCAGGATTTCTTTGAAGATCTCTGTACTTTGCTCCGTTCATCTTTCACTTGATCCTGACTAGTCGCCCAGTCCCTGCTGCTGAAAACCATCCCCACAGCATGATGCTGCCACCACCATGCTTCACCGTAATGATGGTGCCAGGTTTACTCCAGACGTGACACTTGGCATTCAGGCCAAAGAGTTTAATCTTGGTTTCATCAGACTAGAGAATCTTGTTTCTCATGGTCTGAGAGATGCCTTTTGACAAACTCCATGCTGACTTTCATGTGCCGTTTACTGAGGAGTGGCATCTGTCTGACCACTATATCATATGCCTGATTGGAGTGCTGCAGAGGTGGATGTCCTTCTGGAAGATGGTTGTCCTTCTGGAAGGTTCTAATATCTCCACAGAGTTCCTCTGTCCAATGTCTGTGTTCTTTTGCCCATCATGATATTTTATTTTTATTGGCATCTGAGATATGGCGTTTTCTTTGAAACTCTGCCTAGAAGGCCGACATCCCGGAGTCACCTCTTCACTGTTGACTTTGAGACTGGTGTTTTGCGGTGCCATTTAATGAAGCTGCCAGTTGAGGACTTGTGAGGCGTCTTTTCTCAAACTAGACATTCTAATGTACTTTTCCTCTTGCTCAGTTGTGCACCGGGGCCTCCCAATCCTCTTTCTATTCTGGTTAGACAGTTTGCACTGTTCTGTGAAGGGAGTAGTACACCGCGTTGTATGAGATCTTCCGATTCTTGGCAATTTCTCGCATGGAATAACCTTCATTTCTCAGGACAAAAATAGACTGATGAGTTTCAGAAGATAGTTGTTTTTTTCTGGCCATTTTGAGCCTGTAATCAAACCCACAAATGCTGATGCTCCAGATACTCAACTAGCCTAAACAAGGCCAGTTTTATTGAACAAGAGAACAACAGTTTTCTCTACATAATTGCACAAGGGTTTTCTAATGATCAATTAGCCTTAAAAAAATGATAAACTTTGATTAGCTGGCACAACGTGCCATTGGAACACAGGAGTGATGGTTGCTGATAATGGGCCCCTGTACGCCTATGTAGATATCAGCTATTTCAGCTACAATAGTAATCAACATTATTAACAATGTCAACCCTGTATTTGTAACTACCCATCCCGGGTCCGGGAGCGTTGTCATCATCAGACACTAATTAGCATAACGCAACAGACATAAATATTACTAGAAAATATTCATATCCATGAAATCACAAGTGAAATATATTGAAACACAGCTTAGCCTTTTGTTAATCACCCTGTCATCTCCGATTTTCAAAATATGCTTCACAGCCAAAGCAAAACAAGCCTTTGTGTAAGTTTATCGATAGCCTAGCATAGCATAATGCCTAGCTAGCAGCAGGCAACCTTGTCACGAAAATCAGAAAAGCAATCCAATTAAATCGTTTACCTTTGAACTTCGGATGTTTTCACTCACGAAACTCCCAGGTAGATAGCCAAAGTTCATTTTTCCCCAAATATTATTTTTGTAGGCGAAATAGCTCCGTTTGTTCTTCACGTTTGGCTAAGAAATAGACCGGAAATTGCGGTCATGACAACTCTGAAAAATATTCCAAATTAGCTCCATAATATCGACAGAAACATGGCAAACGTTGTTTAGAATCAATCCTCAAGGTGTTTTTCAAATATCTATTTGATAATATATCCACCGGGACAATTGGTTTCTCAGTAGAAGCGATTGGAATAATGGCTCTGTACTTTACGCAAGATTTTCTCCGGGAGCATCATGTGACCACTTGCGCAATGTAGCCCCCTACGGCTATTCTTCAACATAAATGCGTAAATCTACGTCACAATGCTGTAGACACCTTAGGGAATATGTAGAAAGCGTAAGCTGGTTCATAGCACATTCACAGCTCAATGGGGACTCATTGCCACGCAAGCGCTTTCAAAATATGGGGCACTTCCAGATTGGATTTTTCTCAGGCTTTCGCCTGCAACATCAGTTCTGTTATACTCACAGACAATATCTTTACAGTTTTGAAAATGTTAGAGTGTTTTCTATCCAAAGCTGTCAATTATATGCATATTCTAGCATCTTGTCTTGACAAAGTATCCTGTTTAAAACTGGATTTTTTTTTTCTCCAAAAATGAAAATACTGCCCCTAGAGTCGCAACAGGTTAAGAGGCTCCTCTGTCCTCCACTCATTACCTGTATTAATGGCACCTGTTTGAACTTGTTATCAGTACAAAAGACACCTGTCCACAACCTCAAACAGTCACACTCCAAACTCCACTATGGCCAAGACCAAAGAGCTGTCAAAGGACACCAGAAACAAAATTGTAGACCTGCACCCGGCTGGGAAGACTGAATCTGCAATAGGTAAGCAGCTTGGTTTGAAGAAATTAACTGTGGGAGCAATTATTAGGAAATGCAAAACCACTGATAATCTCCCTCGATCCCCCTTTGAAGAGGGGGATGACTGCGGCAGCTTTCCAATCCTTGGGGATCTCAGACGATATGAAAGAGAGGTTGAACAGGCTGGTAATAGGGGTTGCGACAATGGCGGCGGATAGTTTCAGAAATAGAGGGTCCAGATTGTCAAGCCCAGCTGATTTGTACGGGTTCAGGTTTTGCAGCTCTTTCAGAACATCTGCTATCTGGATTTGGGTAAAGGGACCAGGACGACTGATCCATGTAAAGGAAAGAATGAATGGGGCCATGTATCGTGAGATTTTGAGAGAAAACCTCCTTCCATCAGCAACGGTATTGAAGATTAAACGTGGCTGGGTCTTTCAGCATGACAATGATCCCAAACACACCGCCTGGGCAACAAAGGAGTGGCTTCGTAAGAAGCATTTCAAGATCCTGGAGTGGCCTAGCCAGTCTCCAGATCTCAACCCCATAGAAAATCTTTGGAGGGAGTTGAAAGTCTGTGTTGCCCAGCAACAGCCCCAAAAACATCACTGCTCTAGAGGAGATCTGCATGGAGGAATGGGCCAAAAAAACAGCAACAGTGTGTGAAAACCTTGTGAAGACTTACAGAAAACATTTGACCTCTGTCATTGCCAACAAACGGTATATAACAAAGTATTGAGATAAACTTTTGTTATTGACCAGATGTCAGGCCTCTCTCATCTTTTTAAGTGGGAGAACTTGCACAATTGATGGCTGACCAAATACTTTTTTGCCCCACTGTATATATACTATAATCCTTGAGTAATTTTGGATCTAGAGCGACTTAAAAGAACAACTGAAGTTAAGAGCCTTAACCAAATCTCCTACCACTAGCCTACTTGCCTAAAAATATATGTTTTTCTCATTTGGAACACATTACAGCATATAAACAATATATAATGTATAATATATTGAATAATTCATTTGTTTAGATGCAATATTCATTAAAAAAAGTGAATAACTCGACCCTGTCACAGGTTTTACAACCCTGTTACAATGAAACATGTGCCAGCGTTGAGTATGACGGGGTTGAGCTTTTTGGCTCAAAATGGCCTCTGCTCCTCATGTGGTGAAGGACAGGAGACCACATGGTGTGCATGAAATTAATAGATTGTATATTTTAATGGATTAAAGTATAATTGTGATAAGTACTAGTTTTCCATCTTTATTTCATGTAATAGGCTTGATTTGGTCAGCTCGACGATCCCCAACTGACTTAAAAAAAATACAGATATAAAATAATGTGATTATTTGCCTGTTTCTGTACCATGCAGTTAAACATTGTTGAATGATTTCACTTCCTGTTAATGATGGCACATAAGGGTGGTCTGACTATTTCTATTGCCGTAGTTTGGTTGCCGTGACAGGGTTGACTAAGGGACAGAGTTAATTGTGTGATTTTGATCAATAATCATGCATTTATTTGATAAACATACTTTCTCAACTAAATAACACAAATAGATGTTTACATTAATGGCAAAAGTTATTAATTATGTGCACATTTTAACATTCATTTCCCAAGGGGTGAGGAGGACATTGAATCAATAGACTCCAGAGTGAACAGAAACGGTGCTGTACTTCAAAAAGTTGCAAACCGGGGAGGGGTTAGATTGTGAGGATTGTCAGGAAATAAATATGATTTTTTTAATAATAAGGTTAAAATTAATGCTATATTTATTTAAATTCATTATGATGGACATTTCAATTTATATAAAAAGTATTTTAACATTTTATTTTGGTGACCCAATACTTGAAATATAAAATAAAAGTCAGAGGGACGGAAATATTACCCGAGCCCAAGAATGACCCAATATTTTCTTATATAAAGACAAATATATGGTAAAGAAAGAGTTCTCTTTCCAGTCTTTTCGGTCCTCTGAAGCTGTAGGTAGTCAGCAGGTAGTCACTGTCAAAAATACCATCCTTGGAGAGCAATTCTGAGGTAATAATTTTGCGTGGACTGAGCGAGCGCTTATAAGGTGAAATAGAACTAGAACTGCCCACGTCCTGTGTGACCGATGTGAAGTAAAATAGAGCCAAGCTTTTTGACGGGGGGACACTATTTGGCATGACAGGCCCACGGTGTTTAAGAGATCAAGTTGTTTGTAAAACATTTCTGGGGACAAATTATATACTTTACTAGATTATCCTTGTCAATGGACAATTCTCACCTTCATGTTTACAAGTCAAATAATTTACATGATATATATATGTTGTTTCTCAATCTTTATGCTGCAAAAATCCCTCAACCTATGTCTGGTTTCTTCTCTCCTACCCCTCACGTCCCTAGCTAGCGGGCCCAGACAACCTTGAATATTTAGAGGGGTGAGGAGGACATTAAATCAATAGACTCCAGAGTGAACGGAAACGGTGCTGTACTTATCAAACAGTTGCAAACCAGGGAGGGGTTAGATTGTGAGTTGGGGGAACATTGTCGGCAAGGCAACTGCCCTTTAAATACATTACTCATTGCTTCAAGCCACACCTCGCCACACCCACCATACGGGAGCAAACGTACCTCAAAGTCTGTTCAAGAACATACAGGAACGTTTTGAGGCAATGTGTTGTTCAGTACAAAACGTTCCGTAACGTAGGAAACATCCCAGCTAGCACATGAACGCTGACATATTGGCGGGGTTGTGTTTCGGAAAAGACGTACGACCTTTGCTTCTCCCGAGACCATACGGGAGTTGCAGTGATGAGACAAGACAATTGGATATGACGAAAAGGGGCAAATATATATATATACATTTATTTAAATTTGCATCGGGCTGCTTCTGGGGGGATTCTGGTAAGAAGTCGGCTGAATCCTGGTAGATGGAAACTGGTAAGAAGTCGATTCTGATAAGAAGTCAGCCGATTCTGAGCAGTCATTCATTTTGATACCAGGCCAAGTCCGACACCCAATTTCAGGCCGATTCAATCAGTTCCGGCCCCCCGGAAGAGGCCCGCTTCTGGGCTGATTCCTCATTGCTAGCTGGGATTCAAGGGAACTGAACGCACCTCAGGTTAATAGCACTGGTGTTTTTGTAATCAAGATCATCAACTATTAATATGCTATTGATTAGAGTCAGCTGCTGAGAATTAAAGGCAGCCCGGGGAAAGTATTGTCCTTGTCTCCACAATGACACAGCCTGGTCTAGGGTGAGATGGGAGGGATGAAAGAGAGGGAGGAAGAGGAATAAATAAATAAAAAGGGAGAAAAGGAGGAGGGAGGAAGAGAGAAAAGGAGAGGGAGATAGGAAGAGGATTGGGAAGAGAAAGAGGGAAGGAGGGTGGAAGAGAGAGGGATAGAGAGAGACAGAGAATGGCCTGCTGTTTTGGGTTAGCTGATGTAGAAATTGAGAGACCAGACTAATGATGAAGAGAAGGTGAAGGTTGAGAAGGAGAGAGAGAAAAAGAAAGAGAGAAACAGTAAAAGTGTTTTTAAATTCTCCGATCAGCATCAGTAATGGATCTATCTATCTGACCTGTCTGCTCTGGTCTCTCTTGTGAGACCCAGCTCTGGTCTGATCAAAAATCTGTTTTTTTCAAAGCTAAAATATAGAAAATGTATTCATTTTATTTAACTTTTCTATCAACCCTAGAGGTGGAAAAGCTTTGAGAAATATGATTTAGTATCATCTTGGCTTTTTGGATATATTGCTGTTTACT
The DNA here is from genome assembly GCF_023373465.1 of Oncorhynchus keta. NCBI lineage: Eukaryota > Metazoa > Chordata > Actinopteri > Salmoniformes > Salmonidae > Oncorhynchus > Oncorhynchus keta. The sequence goes on along the minus strand of NC_068433.1, from coordinate 36,342,860 downwards.
ATTTATTTTTCAAAATATGACAATTCGAATGCATATCTTCAAAACTTAACATTTCAAAGCAATGGCTGAACATAACAAGAGTATTGGATTGGAATTCAAATTAATCGTATTCTTCTGTCTCTTTGTGACTAAATATTTGGCATTCAACTGGTCCTCAAGTTGATGTCATCACTTCATCAATCTCTAATTGATTATTGGGTTTCAAACATGTTTTGGACTCCTTTTCCCTTTTCAAGGTTGAATAATCTTCTAAAGTTCTGTTTAAAACTTACAATCCCTTTAAAAATGGATTTCTCCCCCAAAACCTTTGAAGTAATGTCTTGAATGCAGATTAGACAAAGTAGTGTTGATAAATTGGGGGGGAAAGCTTCAGATACAAATCCCTCTCTTTTAATTCTGCTATGCCCCAGAGGAATGCAACTAAAAATAACAATCTAGCCCAAATAAACATAATTTTCACAGAACTCAGTCAGCGCTAACATGAAAACGCTGAAAAGGGGAAACATGTCAAATACAAAACATCTCTCAGCTTTGAAAAACAGTACATTCAGGTTCTGAATGTTCTCAATGGCAATCCCTTATTACTTCTCCTGCCCTTGTGGATTGTATGTAGGCCTAACTGCAGCCAAGAGTATTACATTTTTATTATGCTCTCAATCTCATGAATCATATGCGAACATGGCAATCATTATCATATTGTATGAGGAATTTGAGATATATGTTTGATTGCTTATAGCAAATCTAAATAATATGCCTTGTGTACACTTCAAATGAATCAATAACTCAACTCAATCAATAGCTCATTAACCAAATGCATACCGGCGTATTATCTGTTAGCTTTATTCCCAGAAAGACAGAGAGTCCAACACCTATCGTCTTATACAACCCCACTATTCCCCCATTACCAGCTGGAAAACATTTGTTTTAGTTAATGGAGCCGTCAACAATACCTTTGGTGGAGGGAGTCAGATTGACTATGACTCTTCAGAGAGAGAGAGACACACATCTCTCTCGATCATTACTGTCGACATTACTGGGAGCCCATACAGGCGTGGATGGAGCACAGCTGGACACCCAGGTCTTCAAAGATGATCATGCTATAAATTCCCCACACTGTATAATAGGTCTGTCACTCTGAAAGCTGGGGCTGTTGGACAAGAGAAATAATGCCCTGCAGATTTTACCCTCCCATAGGGATCCTTCCACCGCAAAAAGCAGAAGAAAGAGGATTTTGACAACCACCATCTCAGATTGTTCTGAAATCTTTCCTGTTGTTAAAAACATATAATATTAATAGCATTACTGCAATAGCATTACTGCAACATCATTTTGTTGAAATATAATTTGATCTCTGAACAAATTAAGCTAATTGATTACACCTATATTAGCATTTTCACAGTTCATGCCCAAATCATCCAAAAGTATCTAAAAATGGATTGTGTAACTCAATGATGTTACCTATCGATGATTTGAATATGAAGCGAGAAAATGCTAATAAAGGTAACATTGACTTGCACTGTATTTGTGCCACATATTCGAAAAAGGTAGCATTTGAAACAGTGGCCAGGTAAACAAAACCGAAGGATGGGTTGCTGTCCGAGCCGCAGCTCCACACTACATGGAGAACTGATACTACAGTATGTACTCGTTAATGGGGTGAGATTGCCGTGGGGTGTGGGGGGATCTATGGATGGCTTTTGACCACTTATTTGGATTCCTCATGTCTTAGCCATTGTTAGAAAAAGTTTGGTCCAAATCAGATGCTAAGTACTATCATTATTGGATATTATAGGAATCCTATACATTAAAATTGCCAATTTGGGTGCAATCAATTCACTTAATTTTTTAGGGATCAAGTTACATTTTTAAAAAAATTATGTTTCCGGAATGCTTATCTGATCTGTTTCTGAGTACGAAACGATGTAAAAAAAATCTGCAATGGTGGGTCTCATGGCTTGCTGAAATGATATGGAACGACCTAACGTGCTTCTGCTGATTACTTTTAAGTAAGAGATCCTTCACTTGTTTATTTAACGGGCTCGTCGTAAATATGTCCAGTCTGTAGCTTTTTATTGTGATCGCCACTGTCCAATAGCCATATGTCCCTTTCAATCACCACGTTATCGTTAAATCTAGATGGATGTTATTAGCAATTGTGATTGTGCTACTTTAAACAATCTCTTGGCTCTTACAACAGGCCTACAAGCCCTCAGTCCAGCCTCTCTCAGCCTATTGGTATAACTCAGCAGTTGATGTTGCCATCCTGTACCTGTCCCGCAGGTGTGATGTTCGGATGTCCGATCCTGTGCAGGTGTTGTTACAAGTGGTCTGCCACTGCAAGGACGATCAGCTGTCCTTCCTGTCTCCCTGTAGCACTGTCTTAGGCGTCTCACTGTACGGACATTGCAATGTATTGCCCTAGCCACATCTGCAGTCCTCATGTCTCCTTGCAGCATGCCTAAGGCACGTTCACGCAGATTAGCAGGGACCTTCTTTATTTTGGTGTTTTTCATAGTCAGTAGAAAGGCCTCTTTAGTGTCCTAAGTTTTCATTAATTGCCTACAATCTGTAAGCTGTCAGTGTCTTAACGACCGTTCCACAGGTGCATGTTCATTAATTGTTTATGGTTCATTGAACAAGCATGGGAAAGAGTGTTTTAACCCTTTACAATGAAGATCTGTGAAGTTATTTGGATTTTTACGAATTATCTTTGAAAGACAAGGTCCTGAAAGTTTACGTGAGAGTTTATGTGAGATTCTAAGCAACTATGTTTTCATTCTGATTCAATTCTTAAACACAATTCAAGTGTTTAATAAAACCTCATTTTGAGGGGCTAGTTTGACCCTAATATAGTGTTCTGAAACTGATGGTTTTCAGGCGTGCAAGTCACATTATGATTGCTTGTATAGTGATGTGTAATTCCTATCGGAATCTAGCCAAAGTGGGGATATCCAGCATTTATTATTTGTATTTTCCCACTTTCAGGGATGTAAGGATGCATGAGTTTGGAGGAGATGCACTTCATCACTTCAATTTGAGCTGGTAAAACTATTTCTGAATAAATTCTATTTAATTATCATTAAAATTCCATGAAAGACGATAGAACGACAAACCAAATAAATATGTGTAGCAGCATATAGGTAGGTAAATAATAGTTCATTCTCTGTCTTCTCTCTGGTGGTGGTGAAAATGATGAAAAACTATATAGGCTACATGTGTGCACTGCGGGTGCCTGTCAAAGGCTTGACCACTTTTGCCAATAATAACTTTTTATTTGACCTTTATTTAACTTGGCAAGTCAGTTAAAAACAAATTCTTATTTTCAATGACAGCCTAGGAACAGTGGGTTAACTTCCTGTTCAGGGGCAGAACAACAGATTTGTACCTTGTCAGTTCGGGGGTTTGAACTTGCAACCTTCTGGTTACTAGTCCAACACTCTAACCACTAGGCAACCCTGTTGCAACCAATCTTTGAAAATAAATCCTAATTCATTGCGTATCTGCCTTTCTGGTCATAAAACTCCAAGCAACCCCCTCTCTACTCTTGCGCAGTGGAATCCAGAACTATATGTGACCACTTGGTTAAGGCGACACCGGTCTGCCGAGGACACCTAAACCTGATTTGCCACAGCAAAGCCCAAGGAGCCTGATACTCTCTGGAAATTACTGTAGCCCTGCTTTGGATACAGTGCCTTCGGAAAGTATTCAGACCCCTTGGCCTTTTTCACATTTTGTTACGTTACAGCCTAATTCTAAAATTGATGAAATACATAAAAATCCTAAGGAATCTACACACAATTCCCCATAATGACAATGTGAAAAGAGGTTTTTAGAAATGTTTGCTGAATTATTTGCTAAATTATCCAGACTATGAGACTAGAAATTGAGCTCAGTTGCATCCTGTTTCCATTGATCATCCTTGAGATGTTTCTACAACTTGATTGACATCCACCTGCAGTAAATTCAATAGATTGGACATGATTTGGAAATGCACACATCTGTCTATGTAAGGTCCCAAAGTTGACAGTGCATGTCAGAGCAAAAACAAAGCCATTTTATCTGTTATTTTACCAGGTAAGTTGACTGAGAACACGTTCTCATTTGCAGCAACGACCTGGGGAATGATTACAGGGGAGAGGAGGGGGATGAATGAGCAAATTGTGAACTGGGGATTATTAGGTGACCGTGATGGTTTGAGGGCCAGATTGGGAATTTAGCCAGGACACCGGGGTTAACACCCCTACTCTTACGAAAAGTGCCATGGGATCTTTAACGACCTCAGAGAGTCAGGACACCTAACGTCTCATCCGAAAGACGGATGTCCCATCCGAAAGACGGATGATGTAGAAATGAGGAAGGAATTATCCGTAGAGCTCCGAGACAGGATTGTGTCGATACATAGATCTGTGGAAGGGTACCAAAAATGGCTGCAACATTGAAGGTCTCCAAGAACACAGTGGCCTCCGCCATTCTTAAATGGAAGACGTTTGGAACCACCAAGACTCTTTCTAGAGCTGGCCGCCCGGCAATTGGGGAAGAAGGGTGTGGGTCGGGGATGTGACCAAGAACCCAATGGTCCCTCTGACAGAGCTCCAGAGTTCTTCTGTGGAGATGGGAGAACCTTCCAAAAGGACAACCATCTCTGCAGCACTCCACCAATAAGGCCTTTATGGTAGAGTGGACAGACCGAAGCCACTCCTCAGTAAAAGGCACATGATAGGCCATTTGGAGTTTGCCAAAAGGCAAATAAAGCACTCTCAGACAGTGAAAAAAAAACGCATGGACTGGGAGACTAGTCGGGATTGAGGGTAAGATTAAAAGAGCAATGTACAGAGATATCTTTGATGAAAACCTGCTCCAGAGAGCTCAGGACCTCAAACTGGGTTGAAGGCTCACCTTCCAACAGGACAACAATCCTAAGCACACAGCCAGGAGTGGCTTCGGGACAAGTTTCTGAATGTCTTTGAGTGGACCAGCCAGACGCCGGACTTGAATTTGATCGAACATCTCTGGAGAAATCTGAAAATAGCTGTGCAGCAACTCTCCCGTTCCAACCTGACATAGCTTGAGAGGATCTGCAGAGAATGGGAAAAACTCCCCAAATACAGGTGTGCCAAACTTGTAGCGTCATACCCAAGAAGATTTGAGGCTGTAATCGCTGCCAAAGGTGCTTCAACAAAGTACTGAGTAAAGGGTCTGAATACTTATGTAAATGTGATATAACTGGGGTTTTTGTAATGAAAAAACCCTGCTTTTGCTTGTCATTATGGGGTATTGTTTGTAGATTGATGAGAGGGGGAAAAACTATTTAATCAATGTTAGAATAATGCTGTAACCTATCCCCACTCTTTCCCGGAAAACACATCAGCAGCCAGAGGCCAGACACACCTCTACTTTTATGAACAAACACAGGGATGGAATGACGGGAAAGGAAGTCTTCTTTTGATAAATGCCCCCCGGAATTCTGTAAATTCCAGTTCTCCTCTCGAACACTGTGAATGTCCGCTAGTGTCAGAGTGTCTTACCCTCCCGCAGTGTGTGATATGAATCCAAGTAGTTATTTTAGCTATTCTCAGGGTGAAGGCTGTCACCAGGAGTCCTTAGTATGGCCCCACCCAACGTGCTGCTTCCCGTCTATTCTCTTCGGGGACTGGATTGAGTGAATCATCTTATCCCGTAGTTCACCTGGAGTGCATAAATCTTGGACAGGTTTGGTTAACAAACAGTTTCTCATATGTTCTATCTGATTATATCTTTAAGTGTCTTATATACTTTAAGAGGTATCTGTGTTCAATTCCTCTCTGCTCTCAAATCTTCAAGGTCTCAGCAGTGCGGGGAGGACTTCCTCTGTCTGCCCTTTCCCCTATCTGTCTGATGTGTTGCTTCCAAATTTTAACTAAATGTCTCACTGTTTGGCTTTATCTCAACTCATGGATTTTTTTTAGAAAAACATGTCTATGGTGTCAATTTCTAAAGTCCTTATATAGGTTAATTAAGGTTCTCGATCCTATCCCTAATCCTGAATCACCACATATGTCATATATCCCTGTCAAACTTTAATACTATTTAAATACAAATATTCTAATGGTTAATTAAAGCCAAAATGAATGCTAACCATATCCCTAAGAACTGCAACTTATTTCTATTCATAAATCATTTTAATGCTTATAAAATCACCTTTTCTATCATGTATTTTCCTGCCCTATTGGCTTAACTTAGAACCACCCATCCCGGATCTGGTATATTTGTCATCAGCAACGCTGAATAGCATAGCGCAACAGTCAAATAATATTACTAAAAAATATTCATATTCATGAAATCACAAGTGAAATACAACGAAACACAGCTTAGCCTTTTGTTAATCACCCTGTCGTCTCAGATTTTGAAATTATGCTTTACAGCGAAAGCAATACAAGCGTTTGTGTAAGTTTATCGATAGCAAAACAAAACAATAAGTACACCTAGCATCAGCTAACTTGGTCATGAATATCAGAAAAGCAATCAAATTAATCGTTTACTTTTAATGATCTTCGGATGTTTTCACTCACGAGACTCCCAGTTAGACAACAAATGTTCCTTTTGTTCCATAAAGGTATTTTTTATATCCAAATACCTCCGTTAGTTTGGTGCGTTATGCCCAGGAATCCACCGTAAACAGTGGTCACGACAACGCAGAAAAAATGTCCAAATTATATCCATAATGTACACAGAAACATGTCAAATGTTTTTATAATCAATCCTCAAGTTGTTTTTCAAATATCTATTCGATAATATATCAACCGGGACAGTTGCCTTTTCACTAGGACCGGGAGTAACAATGGCCGCCTCTCTCTTTTGCGCACAAATCACTCTGAGAGCCCCCCACCTGTCCACTTACGCAATGTGGTCATTCACGCTCATTTTTGAAAATGATAGCCTGAAAATATGGCTAAAGGCTGTTGACACCTTAGGGAAGCCATAAAAAAAGGAATATGGTTGATATCCCTTTCAATGGGCAATAGGGATGCATGAACACAAGGGGTTTCAAAATAAGAGTCACTTCCTGATTGGATTTTGCTCAGGCTTTCGCCTGCAATATCCGTTCTTTGTACTCACAGACAATATTTTTACAGTTTTGGAAACTTTAGTGTTTTCTATCCTTATCTGTCAATTAAATGCATATAATAATAATAATATATGCCATTTATGCTAGCATCTGGTCCTGAGAAATAGGCCGTTTACTTTGGGAACGTTATTTAAAATAGTGTCCCCTAGCTTCAAGTAAACTGTGTCCTGTCCAAACCTTAAAAGACCATCCTCCCCCATTTATTATCGATGATTAACATGATTTCTGTTCCTGTTGTAGTACTAAATCAATAGTAGCCAATTTGAACCCTTCACAGCCAATGTTTTAAACAGAACCCTGAACCTGGCCTTCTTCCTCACTAGAGTTTGTTCCTCCGCTCCCCATAATTTGTCCTGCCTCAATTCCTCTTTCTCCTCTGTGGTTCAAAACTAATACTTGTGGTTCTAAACTAATAATTCTGTCCAAGAGCTATAAACCCATTATAATTCATTTACCTTATAAACCAGTACCACCCATGACCACAAATTCATTATTCAAATGGCTCTCCCCTGCGGCTGATCAGACCACCCGGGAATGCCATGAAAAACTGGTCAAAGGTTACACCACCCCTTTACATCCGTGTTTCATACCATATTATACATATTAAAGAACCCTTTATCTTAAAAATGTTTACTTTATTTTTTACTTGTCCACAGGGCATATGTTTTGTCCATTTGCAATATGATTCATAGGAAGTCAAAAGTCACTTTTTGGGGAGGGGGGGCAAATGCCATAAGAAATGTCCAAATACAATATGAAAGATTTGAAAGTGCCAAATCAGGATGTTATGTCCATTTGCCACGTGCAATCAATGGAAGTCGGTTTACAAACCCAAAAGTCAGTGAACCATGTCCAAAAGGCATTTTTACTGGCAAAATGATATATAGCACTATGTTAAGCCATGAATCAACCTAGATGGTCTATTTGTCATGTATGATGAGGGAGAAGTGGGACTGTTGTGGGACTGTTGATTTTTTGAAAAATGTCCAAAATGACAAGAGGCCCCCTATAGGATGGGCACGGGTGGGGGGTGTTCCCTACCCACCCGTGGACCCCAACCGTGGACCCCTTGCTACCCCATAATGGCATTAAAACCCATTTTAAAAATGTGCTCTGGTAACCCGTTCCCATCACCAGGTGCACTGCTGTGCATTCGCATTATGTTTCAATGTGCATTTACCATCACGAATTTGGTATGCTCAAAATACTGCAGAAATGCTAAATTGACTGGCCTGATGAACACAGGATAGCCGGGCAGTGATGGTTGTTCCTTTCGATCGCTCGTTGTGTTGATTTCATCATGTCCATTTTGTGATGTTTTTTCACTATAGAATCATATTGCAAATGCACGTGCATTTGCAATATGTTTCAATGGGCATTTACCATCACAAATTTGTCGTGCTCAAAAATCCTGCAGGAATGCAAAATTGACTGACCTGATGAACACAGGATGGCCGGGAAGTGATAGTGGGTCTTCTCCATCGCTCGTTGTGTTGATTTCATGATGTCCAGTTGTTTATGTTTTCTCACTTTTGCAAAGTCACTGTGCATTTGCAATATGGTTCAATGGGCATGTACCATCACGAATTTGTCATGCTATAAAAATCCTGCAGGAATGCGAAATTGACTGGCCCGATGAACTCGGGATGGCTGGGCAGTGATTCTGGTTCCTCTCAATCGGGTTGATTTCAGAATGTCACTTTGGTGATGGTACCTCACTGTTTAAACATATTGCAAATGGACAAGTCACCAGCAAGTCACCGTCCATCAGTCAATTAGATATCATTCTGACACCAAACTGATACAAACTGACACCAAACCCACTTTTTCCAACTCGTTTAGTAGCCAACTATCACATACTACAGAGATGGCCCAAAATTCACAACGCATTCTATTCAAACCATAATAAAAATGTAAAACACAAAGTTACGTTACAGCTGCGGGTCCAGTTCAGATGTCATGTTTAGGCCTAGCTGAGGCGACCCCGAATCCCAAGTTCCGGCTCGATAGGTCATTTGGTGTCCGAGCAAGACCCTAATTGGTGCTGAAAATCTACTTTTTTCCATAACTTGCTACGGGGTCGTTGAATGAGCTGTCGGACTGAAACGTTGGGGTCCATCTATGTGGGCTGAGACGGTCGCAATGCACCTAGTCTTGCGACTCTGGGACATTTCTAAATGTTGTCATTTTCGTGATGCAAAAATGAATTGAAGTCATTGCAAATGTACGAGGCTGTTTCTCGGTCTGAGAACCTTCTAGAGCCACGTAACTCACCACGCACTATCGACCTGAGGTCTAGAACAGGTTTCTAAAGTTTCGGAACTCTAAGTCTGATGGTTCTTTAACTTCCAACAAGGTTAACTAATGCAGGCAGTGTATGTCTCTACGCACCCCAATGTTTCCCTCCTTCCAAGCTGTGTGTGTCTGTGATTTCCTGAGTTTTCCTTTGACATTTTATGGGAGAAATGACTGATTTACAGTTCATGGGGGTTGCCTAATCACACATATAAAGTTTTGGAAAGATCTGACTTTTTTAACCCTTCGAAACAGCCCCTGAGACACCAATTATGGCACTTCCGGTTGGCACAGGAAGCTATAAGTCAACCCATATCCTCATTGGGGTATGCTTTTACAGAATCCTGAGTTTTAAGTCCTTACGTTAAGAACTGACTGATTTACACAGGGTTGAATGCAGTATTTCTATCAAACTGCAGGTAGAGTATGGATATACACTTTTAGGATGATTTTAACCACTTCCGGTTGGTCCAGGAAGCTTAGAATCGACACAGGTAGACCTCATCGTGTCCTGATGGACTGTCATCGAAGACATAAGGCATTTATAACCCACATAGGCTTCAGGTTGACTTTAGAGGAGCAGGCAATGTATTCCTATGGGGAGAGATGTCATTGTAATCTGTGAGATAAAAAAAAAACTGTTTTACTGTTAAGGGTTAATGCCACACGGTCAAGGTTACGCTTGCACAGATCGGGAGGACCTTAGGAACGTACCTGAGGTCGAATTGTGCTTCTCACCCTAACGGTTCTCTCACTGTCACCCAAAAGCAAATGACCTTTAGGGCCAGGCTTAATTTTGGGCCTACTTTTTTTCACGGTCGCTGCACTCACAGCGAGCTACGGTCAAGCGGGGCGTCTCGTTGATCTCGGCACAGTCTGGAGACTATGGTGATGCCATTTTTTGTGTTGATTTCAGAATGCCAGTTTGGTGATGGTCCCTCTCCGTTTAAACATATTGCAAATGTACAAAAATCAACTAGCAAGTCAGTGTCCATCAGAGCGAGCTACGGTCAAGCGGGGCATCTCATTGAACTTGGCACGGCCTAGAGAATATGGAAATGCCATTGCAGGCTCTGTGTGTCTTTAAGCACCGCACTTTGCCACTCCATCCTTGCTGTGTGTGTGTGTCTGTGTGTGTGTGTGTGTGTGTGTGTGAGAGAGAGCATTTCTTTGACATCTGTTGGGAGAATGGACTGACTTACAGTTTATGGGGGTTGCCTAATCACACGTATGAATTTATGAAAATATCGAACCTTTTTAACCCTTGGAAACAGCCACTATGACACCATTTAAGGCACTTCCGGTTGGCACATGATGCTATAAATAAACTCATATCCTGATTGGGGTATGCCTTTACAGAATCCTGAATTTGAAGTATTTACGTTTAGAACTGAGTTAGTGAAAAAAAGGGTTTAGTGAGTGTGTGTTATTTCAGAAAATTATAGAAAATCACAGAAATCTCACAGAGCTCCGCAGCACACTTTAAAAATATTCGTATGAACACCCTGCAACTGGATCTGTAACTGTTTAAAAAAAAAAACTATTTTTGAACATCACCAATTTGACATTGTTCTCTTAAATGACAATAGATAAATGGCTGGTTCTTTTTTTATTGACACCGGAGCCTCCTTGACTTTGACGTGAAGCGGAAAAATTATTTCTCTATTTTCATTTTGGACCTTTAATCCCAGAAAAGTGGCCATAACTCAAAAGCCGTTGAGGCCTAGACGCCATCTTGTTCGGAGCCAACTGCCCATAATGCCAAACCTACGCTCACCAAGTTTCGGCTTCGAAATATTTTCCGTTTTGGAGATAAGGCCACGTTGTGATTCGTGATGTTTTGTACATTTGCAATATGATTGCATATGCCCTCTTGTGGGATTTATCGGGACAGCGGAAAAATGACCAAAATTAGATTATTTTATAAAAACGGAAACCGAATGTCCGGCCCTGCCGCTCGGCCCGACGCCATCCGCAAATTTTACAAATGTTTTCGGACGTCTAGTAAGGGACCGTACATTTGCAATATGGACTTTCTCACTAACCATACGGCAAATGTCAAAATGTTCCCTTAAGGTTCCAACCATCTGCCTCCTGTGTCTGCATTTGGGTTTCGCCGTGTGCCTTGATAAGGATGCATCCCAAATTGCACCATATTTCCTATGGGTGCCATTTGGGACACAAACCTAGACTGCCTGAACAGGCAGTTAACCCACTGTTCCTAGGCTGTCATTGAAAATAAGAATTTGTTCTTAACTGACTTGCCTAGTTAAATAAAGGTAAAATAAATAAAATAAAAAATGTGGCTTGAGAACCTGATTCCATATCAGCCACTTGTTTAGATCTGCCCCTACTTAGTCCATGCCCACATTCAGCCGGTGGTGCTCACACTTTTTCATGTTTACATGCCTGTTATCTAATATCATTCAGACTCTTTTCATTTAATCCATTCACCTCCATGACCACCCCATTCATCTCTTTATCTGTATATTGTTCTCTATGTAACTCTCTATTTGTGTATCTCTCTTTATAATATCTCTTTCAACCTCTTTCTTTCTCTTTCTTTCTTTTTTCCTTTCAACAACCTTGTGATTTTGTTAAGCTTTCTCTCCTCCACCACTATCTGTGGTGTGGCGGCATCGGCGGACGAGCCGGGTGGTGAGCGGCTCCTGGGCCGGGGCCCGGGAGAGCTGGGAAATCGTAGAATGAAGATGTGCCAGTGATCAATCTTATGCCATGCTGCTATCCAACTCTATCTCTCCACTCTCTCTCCTTTCTGTCTGTCTCTGTTTCTCTTGTTCTCTGTGTCTCACTCTCTAACAATTCAATAAAAAGAGCTTTATTAGCATGGGAAACATGTTTACATTGCCAAGGCAAGTGACATAGACAATACATACAAGGAAATAAACACAAGTTTTAAAAGTATAGACATTTCAAATGTAATATTATTGGCTATGTACAGTTTTGTAACAATGTGCAAATAGTTGAAGTGTGAAAGGGAAAATAAATAAACAGGTAAATAGAGGTTGTATTTACAATGGTGTTTGTGCTCCACTGCTTGCCCTTTTCTTGTGGCAACAGGTCACATATATATATATATATACAATTATATATATAATATATATATATATATATATAAATTCAATATTTAATAACAATATATAAATAAGCATGCCCATTCAAGAAAATTAGAACCAGGACTTGGTTCTCTCCAGACCTGACGGCCCTTAACCAACAAAAAACATCCTATGGCGTTCTGCATTAGCATCGAACAGCCCCCGTGATATGCAACTTTTCAGGGAAGCTAGAAACCAACATATACACAAGCAGTTAGAAAAGCCAAGGCTAGCTTTTTCAAGCAGAAATTTGCTTCCTGCAACACAAACTCAAAAAGGTTCTGGGACACTGTAAAGTCCATGGAGAATAAGAACACCTCCTCCCAGCTGCCCACTGCACTGAGGATTGGAAACACTGTCACCACCAATAAATCCACTATAATTGAGAATTTCAATAAGCATTTTTCTACGGCTGGCCATGCTTTCCACCTGGCTACCCCTACCCCGGTCAACAGCACTGCACCCCCCACAGCAACTCAAGCCTTCCCCATTTCTCCTTCTCCCAAATCCAGTCAGCTGATGTTCTGAAAGAGCTGCAAAATCTGGACCCCTACAAATCAGCCAGGCTTGACAATCTGGACCCTTTCTTTCTAAAATGATCTGCCGAAATTGTTGCAACCCTTATTACTAGGTTGTTTAACCTCTCTTTCGTGTCGTCTGAGATTCCCAAAGAATAGAAAGCAGCTGCAGTCATTCCTCTCTTCAAAGGGGGGGACACTCTTGAACCAAAAATGCTGCAGACCTATATCTATCCTACCCTGCCTTTCTAAGGTCTTCGAAAGCCAACTCAACAAACAGATTACCGACCATGCAATCTGGTTTCAGAGCTGGTCATGGGTGCACCTCAGCCACGGTCAAGGTCCTAAATGATATCTTAACCGCCATCGATAAGAAACAATACTGTGCAGCCGTATTCATTGACCTGGCCAAGGCTGTCAATCACCACATCCTCATCGGCAGATTCGATAGCCTTGATTTCTCAAATGATTGCCTCGCCTGGTTCACCAACTACTTCTGTAATAGAGTTCAGTGTGTAAAATTGGTGGGCCTGTTGTCTGGGCCTCTGTCAGTCTCTATGGGGGTGCCACAGGGTTCAATTATTGGACAGGCTCTCTTCTCTGTATACATCAATGATGTCGCTCTTGCTGCTGGTGAGTCTCTCATCCACCTCTACGCAGATGACACCATTCTGTATACTTCTGGCTCTTCTTAGGACACTGTGTTAACAACCCTCCAGATGAGCTTCAATGCCATACAACTCTCCTTCCATGGCCTCCAATTGCTCTTAAATACAAGTAAAACTAAATGCATGCTCTTCAACCGATCGCTGCCTGCACCGGCCCGCCCGTCCAACATTATTATTATTATTATCACTACTCTGGACAGTTCTGACTTAGAATATGTGGACAACTACAAATACCTAGGTGTCTGGTTAGACTGTAAACTCTCCCTCCAGACTCACATCAAACATCTCCAATCCAAAGTTAAATTCAGAATTGGCTTCCTATTTCGCAACAAAGCATCCTTCACTCATGCTGCCAAACATACCCTCGTAAAACTGACCATCTTACCGATCCTCGACTTTGGCGATGTCATTTACAAAATAGCCTCCAACACCCAACTCAACATATTGGATGCAGTCTATCACAGTGCCATCCGTTTTGTCATCAAAGCCCCATATGCTACCCACCACTGCGACCTGTACGCTCTCATTGGCTGGCCCTCGCTTCATTCTCGTCGCCAAACCCACTGGCTCCAGGTCATCTACAAGACCTTGCTAGGTATAGTCCCCCCTTATCTCAGCCCACTGGTCACTATAGCAGCGCCCACCCGTAGCACGCGCTCCAGAAGGTATATCTCTCTGGTCACCCCCAAAACCAATTCTTCCTTTGGCCGCCTCTCCTTCCAGTTCTCTGCTGCCAATGACTGGAACGAACTACAAAAATCTCTGAAACTGGAAAAACTTGTCTCCCTCACTAGCTTTAAGCACCAGCTGTCAGAGCAGCTCACAGATTACTGCACCTGTACATAGCCCATCTATAATTTAGCCCAAACAACTACCTCTCCCCCTACTGTATTTATTTATTTAGCTCCTTTATACCCCATTATTTCTATCTCTACTTTGCACTTTCTTCCACTGCAAATCTACCATTCCAGTGTTTTACTTGCTATGTTGTATTTACTTCGCCACCATGGCCTTTTTTATTTTTCCCTTTACCTCCCTTATCTCACCTCATTTGCTCACATTGTATATAGACTTACTTTTCTACTGTATTATTAACTGTATGTATATTTTACTCCATGTGTAACTCTGTGTTGTTGTATGTCAAACTACTTTGCTTAATTTTGGATCAGTCACAGTGTTCAGGTATTCTCTGTTTAGTGTCAAATAATATTTGCTCTGTTTTTGTTGATTCTTCCAATGTGTAAAGTAATTATCTTTTTGTTTTCTCATGATTTGGTTAGGTCTAATTGTGTTGTTGTTGGGGTTATGTGGGGGTTGTTTGTGTTTGTGAACAGAGTCACAGTACCAGCTGGCTGAGGGGACTCTTATCCAGGTTCATCTCTCTGTAGCTGAAGGCTTTGTTATGGAAGGTTTGAGAATTGCTTCCTTTTAGGTAGTTGTAGAATTTCATTTATCTTTTCTGGATATTTATAATTATCAGGAATAGTCCTTATTCTTGTCTGCGTGCATTATTTTGTGTTTTGCATTGTACACAGAGGACTCTTTTGCAGAATTCTCTCTCTCCACTACCAACACCCTTATCCAGGCTTTGGGAAGCAATTTCCCCCCTCCATACGCTACCGCAGCATTGGGTTCTCACACCTCTTACTGCCTTATGTCTACTCTAATCCTATCAGTAGTCGGAGGCTGATGTGGGAGCACCCTCATCATCCCTACCATACCATACCATCCTTTAACACATATTGTGCCATTAAATCTTACTGTACAGTACCATACCACAGTCTACACTGCAAAAATGAAATTATTTGTCACAGTAAATGCTTATATAATCAACAGTATCATACTGTAGAAACTGAATACATACATTGCATTGTGGGGAAAAATTAAACGGACTCGAAATATTTGATGTCTTCTGGATGTTACAGTAATATTGGATGTATTTTAGATTTTACCGTAAAATATGCTACCTAAAAATACAGTAGCAGTTTACTTACTGTGAATGTTCAAAATAGAACGCCACACAAAGAGCACAATCGCGACAAAATCAAAGCACATCCTCTCTAAAGCAGGTAATCCCGTCAGGGGTACGCCAAATAAAAATTAAATAAAAAAGTTATTTTTATTTAAAAATAAATTCTTCACATTTTCAAAACAGCCCATTTATATTTTTAAACAGGGCTATACATTTGGGTGAGTTTTTTGGGGTTCACTTATGTTGGGAGTAGTGCCTTTCCTCAGCCACAGTGTGTTATATGTGCAAAAGTACTATCTCACAACTCGATGAAACCTTCACTCTTGCGCAAACATTTAGAAACAAAAAATGCCAATTTGAAAAATAACCCAAGCAAGTTTTTGTGCAAGAATTAAGATGACTTTCGAGTAGTAAGACATGTATAAAAGCAACAGATACCATTAACAAGAAGGTGCTAGAAGCGTCTTATATGGTGAGCTACCGAGTGGCTAGGACAGGCAAGCCTCATACTATTGTGGAGGACTCAAATCTTCCTGCTGTCACAGATATGGCTGGGACAATGCTGGGGGAAAGGCCCAAAAAACTATACAGACAATTCCTTCATCAAACAACAGTTTCACAACGATTCAGTGACATGGCAGGAGATGTTTTGAAACAATTACTGATTCGCATAGAAGCGAGTGAATTATATGTAATACAGCTGGATGAGTCAACAGACGTGGCGGGCCTGGCACAGCTCCTGGTATATGTCCGTTACGTTTATGGGGGTTCAATTAAGGAAGACATCCTCTTCTGCAAACCACTTGTAACCTGGACAGCATGAGAGGATATTTTTAAAGTGGAAATGGTTAACTTTTTAAAATCAAGGACCCTGAATTCTTGTGTATTTTCTGCACTCTGCAATGATATGGGCGTTGACCATGTAACACTTTTACAACATACAGAAGTGGGCTGGTTATCAAGGGGATGAGCGTAAAGTTTAATTTGCTGACCATAATTTTCACTTGTCTGAACACTTGCATGATGACGGGTTTCTCACACGAATGACCAATCTGGGTAATGTTTTGTCTCGCCTGAATGATCTGAATCAATGATTACAGGGACTCTCCAGAACTATAGTCAATGTGCAGGAAAAAAATCGAGGCTATGATTAAGAAGTTGGAGCTCTTCTCTGTCTGCATTAACAAGGACAACACACAGGTCTTTCTATCAGTGTATGATTTATGTGTTCAAATTAACTCAAGCTTACGGACAAGGTCAAATGTGAAATAGCAAAGCACCTGAGTGAGTTGGTTGCACAATTATGTAGGTACTTTCCCGAAACGGATGACACAAATAACTGGATTCGTTATCCCTTTCATGCCCTGCCTCCAGTCCACTTATCAATATCTGAAGAAGAGAGCCTCATCGAAATTGCAACAAGCAGATTCTGTGCAAATTTAATTGAATCAGAAGCCACTGGCAGATTTCTGGATTGGGCTGCGCTCAAGAGTATCCTGCCCACTGCACTGAGGATAGGAAACGCTGTCACCACCGATAAATCTATGATAATCGATAATTTCAACAAGCATTTTCCCACAGCTGGCCATGCTTTCCACCTGCCTACCCCTACCCTGGCCAACATCTCAACACCCCCTGCAGCAACTTGCCTAAGACCCCCCCCCCTCTTCTCCTTCACCCAAATCCAGACAGCTGATGTTCTGAAAGAGCTGCAAAATCTGGATCCCTACATATCAGCTGGGCTAGACAATCTGGACCCTCTCTTTCTAAAATGATCCACCGAAATTGTTACAAACCCTATTACTAGCCTATTCAACCTATCTTTCATATAGTCTGAGATCAACCAAGGATTGGAAAGCTTCCTCAGTCATCCCCCTCTTCAAAGGGGGGGACACTTTAGACCATAACTGTTATAGACCTATACCCATCCTGCCCTGCCTTTCTAAAATCTTTGAAAGCCAAGTAAGCAAACAGATCACCGCCATTTTTAATCCCACCGTAAAATTCCTTGCAGAGGCCCTCTCCCCCTTTGGACATGCAGTATGGGGAGGATTTCACAGTGAGACAAAATATATTCTCCTGCCAAAACTCCTACATCCCCAAAATTGGAGAATAAAATAATATTTCTATTTTTGAGAATGTGGAACCGGTCAGTGGGAAATTAAAGAATGATCCTGTCAAATTTGTTTCATTTTGTGACATCATGAAAGACAGTAGACCAATATAACTGTAACTTTGGAAGTGTACATTCCTCAGTTATTAGCTTTCTACCGGAATGTTGTATAAAATGAATGATTAAGTATAAGACTACTTTTGGAAATATGTAATGTGATGTTAGTCTTCTAAATGAGAATTGTTTTTCATAGTAACTTATGATCAGTCAGTGGCCATGCCCCCGTGAGCACAGACATTTACACCGGTGTCATGGAAAGACCCCTTTTCTACTCCAGTATAAAACCTGCTCCCAACAAAATTTACAGTAGAACAGAAAGCATGAAACTGTAGCTACATGTTGAAATCGTTGGAATTGAAATCTCTACACACCAAGGAGACAGACGGTGTGAACTGGTCATCACGAATTGCTTAGACAATAGAAACCAATAGATTGCTACAGAAGGAGCAAATCCTAGACTCCCTTTACCAGTCTGCAACTGAAAATGTGTGTAAGTCTAGGACGAGGATACCGACAACCACGGAAGCATCTTCTCTATCAGATCAACTCTAGGAGAATGGTACGTCTCACGTATCCATTACAACAGACACTATCCAGAGCCCGCTGAGAGAACTACAACAACGAAAGACCTTGTAACTTCTGGGGTACACCCACCAGAGACTCCCTGATGAACTATTATCCAGCAGACGGACCGACGATCACAGAGAGGGACAACAAAGGCATACAGTCGTGAATATGTAAATTGGAATTTATTTTCAAATGAGCAGCTGTTCATGTTCAAAGTATTCGCATTTCCATAAGTGTAGTTATCAACTGTATTACAGTGGGTCCACTCTGAGTTTCCTGATCTTGAGCTGTCCCCACCCCTTTCCTTTGTCTACCAAGCCGTCATATCGGTTTCATCCACATTTTCTTTGTATCATGTTAGTAGCCAATGTATGACCTAATGTGTGTGTGTTTATGTAATTCTGTGATTAATTAGTTAGTAGGTAAATAAATAATTAAGCCAATTTGTATATCGCTGATTCAGGATTTATGCTTGGGTTCATGCAGATATCCAAGGGTTTGTGGCATTCAGAATGAGAGTGATGAGGTAACAATACATTAATAGAAGACTGTAAATGATAAGATAATAAAATATTATATTTGTGTCATATTCATTGAAATTATAACTCTGTAAACAATATTTTCCCGTTGTGCCCCGACTTCCCAGTTAATTACTATTCCGTGATTTGTTTACACATACAGAATTGATTTGATAATATAACAGTCTTCACATTTAAAGACAGCAAATGCTACGACAATGTGTATATACTGTAAGTTACAGCCAAAAACATGAACACATGTATTTTTGAAGTAGACAACTTGCTTGCATCAATTACATGTAATTACCGTAAAATACTGTAAAATACAAACCCCATCTCCCCTCAAAGAATGTAATTCACCAATTCATTCATTACAATTATTTTAATACTATTACAGTAATTTACTGGTGTTTTATTGAAACTTACAGACAGCCAGTTACCACAAACACAATGGTAAGTGGCTGCCAGTAAGTTGCTGTAAAAACAACAGTATTTTTTTTCATTGTAAGACCCGAATCTTAAACCTCTGTCTCACCTTCATTTTATTTTCTCTTGTCCTGTTGAAACAGTAACACAATTATCCTCTCCTCATGGTTTTGTTCTCCTCTCTAGCTATCTACATTTCAATGTCTAACCAAACACCCTGATCCATTTGAATATATAACAGCATTTTTCACTAATGCAGAAGTCTTCTTTTATAAGTAGTTTAAACATGTTAACCATGCAGGGGCCTTATAGGGCCTACAGAGCTGCAGTCAGGTATTGCTCTTAGTGTCTGTGTGTGATTGCTGAGATCAGAGAGGAGGTTTAACCTACTCTATCAGGCTAAATTAATGAGGCAATTCAAGTATTGGGTGGAATTAGAGGCTGACACTTCTCCTGCCCATAGGCTGAGGCAGCTGGTTGTGTAGAGACGGAGGTAGCTGGTTGCGTAAAACAACAGTACAGTCCATTAACCTAATCTTATTACGGTAATTATAATCAGGTTGTATCCTGAAGAGATATAGATCCTATTTTTAAAATTCTGGATTGTCCATTGTGATCATTCTTATTTCAGCATAGCATAAGTATACTCCCAAACACATAATGACATTTCTGAAGATCTGTTTCTTATCGATTGTCACCTTCAAAACTCAGTTGATATCATAAAAACCTGCTTTGTACTAATTAAAGCATTCCGCTACACTCGCAATACCATCTGCCAATCATGTGTACGTGACCAATAAAATGTGATTTCATATACGATTGAAAAATAAGGGTACAATGAAAAAGAGTAACGTGTGATTTCTTCCATCCATTGGTGTTTCACTCACCAATGGATGGACGCAGGAGGGTTTTTTACCTGTAGCTTTTCTAATTCTAAACACCACAGGAGCTCTGCAGTCGTTTCTCCAGTAATCACGTTTAAGTCTTATTACATTCTAGTGATCAATTTCTGTCCGTACTGGATACGCAATTAAGCTGGCTTCTCACATACACACATGCATACACACATGCACACACACACTTTCTAACAAAGTCAATTATACATCTTCAAAGGGAGGGTTCTGCAGAGAGGGTAAGAAGAGTGATTATTATTGAGTGGAAATGCCTGCGGGTGACACACACACACACATCTTCATGTCATCTTCATGTTAACTCTTGGTAAAAATATAACATGATGATTAGCTGCATGACCTTTTCACCATTCACTGTCATTAACACCTTTCAACTGGATCAGCATGTGTCAGTGCATGGAACATTGTCACTTGTCATCTTGTTGCCCTTGAGTTGGCCTCTGATTTCAGTCACTGCGTCATACCACACAGGTATAACTGAGTTGTCTTCCTCTGCTCTTCAGATAAAAAATATATTGTTTTGTTTATCTAAGCGAGTCAATTAAGAACAAATTCTAATTTACAGTGATGGCCTGATGACAGTAGATCTCAGCTGGAACCAGCTCCCTGCTTCTCTTATTCCTGGGTCAGCAACATGTGATGTTTGACAGATAAGAAGGACAAAGAGGGGGAGGAGAGTGACATTTCATTCTCACCTTCTGAAACAACCTCTGCTCTCACTCTCTCACTTTCTGCTTTGACATCTCCCTCAGCATATGGCAAACGCCAAACCACAAGAAAGCACTGAACATTTGTAATTATCATTTTTGGACCTGTAAATTAATTACATATATACCCATTAATTCTTGAATATAACTCATGAGCTTAGTTCAACTGTCGTACCCTATGAGAACCCAAAATATAAGCTTGTGTTAGTCCAATGTTTCTAAACAATGTACATGTAAACACAGCCTCAAAACATGGATAAAACTAATTTTGATATCATGGATGGGCAGTCCTTGCACCCATAGCTCTGTGTATGAATTTGAGAGTGATTGCATTTCGCCAGGCCCATCCCTCAGCTTTATACCAAAACAGAGGCAGGTGCCCACTTTGTTATTGTTTCAATTAAGGATTCTAGATTTAAGAAATTACTTAACACAATTTTCTACACACATCTAATTTTCTCTTCCATGAGTGTCCAGCGTTGGCCAGTGAATTTGTTGCATTTTTACATTTTTCGCTGTGGTTTTTCAGGCTCATTGAACTGAGAGAATATGACATTTAATTACTGCTGAGAAGTCAGGCAGTTCGGCTAATTACCATCCCCTGAGTTTAGTCATCATATCTAATTAACTTTGTGTGCATCCCAAATTACGCACTGTTCCTTTATGTAGTGCACTACTTTTGACCAGGGCCATAGGTCTCTTGTCAGAAGTAATGTACTACATAGGGAATAGGGTGCCAATTGGAACATGTCCTTTCACTTTCATGAAAGCTTAATGCAGATCTCTCTGCTCAGTGCTGTACTTCAGGAATATTGATAACGGGTTTGGAAATTAATTTCAAATAATTTCCTCTTTACTATCTTGTTGAGATTAGACACACAGGCTGTGACTTGAATGGAAGTATTTTCTCTATAGTGCACGTGGTAAAACGGTTCTGGTTTATAGTCGTGCACTTCTCGTTTGTGAATCATCCACAATGTAGTCTCCTACAATATAAACTATTTTGTAACGGTCAATCTCTTTTTATATAAAGTTGTTTAATTTACTGTTAATACTAAGTATCACACACTTATATCAAATGGTCATTTCAAGTGTTTTGAGTGTTGAAAAGGCAGGTCAAGCATTTAACAGCACCTATGTTATTAACAAAGATTGTCTTTAACAAAGTGAAGGTGTGGTGTGTGTTGCTGCCACAATTTCTGCCAATGTTGAGGCATCAACCAGGCTCTAGGACCTGGGGTTCCTTCCTCCAGAATAGACAGGGCAAATTGGTCAATGGAAATCCCTCAAGTACCTCCATGCTCCTGTCCCAGGCAGTTCTAAGGGTACCTCTTGTCATAGGATGGAGTGTGTGCTGCGCTGTGCTGAGCTGTGCTGTGCTGTGCTGTTGTTTCTGTAATACTAAAAGGGTAGGTAGTGAATTTGCCCCAGAAAACAAACATATGGTCAGAAGGGCCTCCTGGACCCCGGCTCTTGTTAAATGTCATAAAGATTTTTGTTGCTGGAGTTTTTTTCCTGTAGCTTTTACCTATAACTGCAATATTCACATTTCAGTTAGATATTATTCACGTTGTTGTTGTTGTTGGGACAAATGAGCTATTACAGTTGGTATGTTTCCAAGACATAATATATAAGAGTAGGAGTAGTTGAATCTCAGGGCATAACCGCACTATCATCATCATCACCATCATGTATACCCTAGGACAGAAAAAGCATAATCATGAATTTCCAGCACACTCAAAAGTGACCCTCATCTACAAGGCCCTCTAACAGAGTCATATACAGTATGTTGCAAAGTGCAACCAAGCTGCCATATAATGCTGAAAAACATGAACTATACAACACGCCACTATGATGGATAACTCATATGCCTTTGTCACTGTGTCCTTCACTGGCCGAGGTCGATGAGACCACTCATTCCTGTAACGTGTCTGTATCGTTTTTTTTCTTCTTGTCTGTGTGTGTGTGTCAGAAGAAAGGTGGACAACCGGCAGTGGGTTAAATCACTCTGTCCACCCCTAGCCCTTGAGGACCATGTCTCTCTTGTCTTATCAATCTATCGACGTGGCACCTGCATTGCCCACGCTGTCTGAGGCCCGGGAGGCCGATTCTCTGGGCCCACCACAGAGGAATACTAATGTAGATGCAGATAGCAGCTTTCTGGGCTCGTTTGACCACCTCAGCAGACATTGATCCTTCTGCAGGGCCAGTGTGGAGAGGGAGACGGATGGAATGTCACCTCTGAAAGAAATGGATTTGGACCTGTCTCTCTCTGTCTGAGTGAGATATGTGTTCTGCTTCCTCTGGCATTGACACACATTCGCACACACACATATTGATATAAGCATGCACGCATGTGCACAGTCATATACACACACACACACTCACACACACAAACACATACAAAGGGAGAGGGGGAGAGAGTGAGGGAGAGAGGGGGAAGAGAGAAAGAGAGAAACCACCAACTCAATTAGGAGACTCAAATGGGACTTACAGTATATAATACAGAACAATTGTGGATTATGATGATCCAGATGACATTGGGGGAATGGCAACATTTTACAATTTCCCCTCAGTATTAGATAATTGGTCAATGAAGAAAATGTGAAAGGATGTTTTGAAATGTTCATGTTCCTTATAATACCACTCAGCCTCCTGTGTGTATTTTTACCGTCAGGTTTCCTGGTTGCATGTTTGGCGTTGTGCTGTGCTTTAGAGAATACACATCAGTCATGTCTATCAGACAGGGGAGATCACATCCACATATTGGCTGACTGAATACATTCTCTGGACAACTTTACAATGATGCAGATAAAGGGTGATGTGTGTACCATACAAACACACCCACAAACACATCCACGAACACCACGCATGCACACACACACAATCTGTTTGTGTGGACTTTTGAGCGGTTTACACCTTCTAACAATATGTAAAGGCTTCCCTCTGTATTACTGTTATTACCATTATGTCTATACCTCTGACATTACACGTGTCTGTCTGCAATAAGATACATTTTCTTTGTAATGTCACTTAACATGTCTTCAGTTTTCAACAGTCAGTTTGCCAGAGATATCTAGTTTCTAATGTGATTGAAGCTCTTCTCTTTAGTGTCACAGCGAACATTGAAAGGGAGATGGAGGGAGGAACAATGACTACAGCCAGGCTCAGGAGAATATTAGTTGTGTGCCTCTCCTACTTCCCGTGTTCACATGCATAATGATCCCAAATAAGAACATCTAAATTAATGGGAATGTGTGCCTCTCTGGTCTTACATGTCTTGGGAGAAAGGCATTTTTTGGGGGGTTATATAGGCATACAAAAGGTTATGTAAAAAGCCTATTGGTTTAGTTGGAGGCTATTCAGCTGGATCTTGAGCTGAATGATAAAGGTCACTGCCCAAATGTGCATTTCCAGTATGGGTCTGTGTCCAAAATGATACCCTATTCCCTATTTTGTGCAATATTTTTGACCGGGGCCCATAGGGATAGGGTGCTATTTGGGACACAGCACTGGTCTTATTGGAGAGTGTGGCACCATTTAGCACTGTCAGGCCCCCTTCAGACCCCTTTACCTTTGCCTGAATAAAGGTCAAACAATCAGGCACATGGGTGAACAGCTAATTTGTCATAGCTTGACAAACATGTCAGCATCCAATTTTGTCCCTAGGATGACACTGGCATAACTTAACACTACAGAAAAGGTTAAGAGATTGAGAGTCTCACCTTGCTCTCTATCTAAACAAGTCAACAAGATGACATGCGGCGAACCAGAAAATTAAATATTTTTATTCAATAGTTCAAGAGCATATACGGTTGGTTTTCAAGGACCGCCCATTACTCAAAAGAGTCTTTAGCATGCTTGGATTCACAAAATGACACTCCGCCACAGGGACAAAGAGCACCACTGTCATGACATCACAATCAGGAACACTTTTCACTTCAACCTCCTTCACCTAAACAGACTAGCTGATTGCAGTCATATTATTTATACTGCCTTGTCGTTCTTGTTTTTTCCTTTCTCTAACATTGACTCTCTCTCTCTCAATTCAATTTGCTTTATTGGCATGACATATACAGAGGCGCGAAGCAGTGGTTACTGTCATTTGCCAGCGGTAACCTCTGCGGCGTGGAGCTCATTGTATTGTTTTCATGCTACTCTGGTGGTTTCCATCCAGGGTAATATAGTAGGACTGACAGCATGGTGTCAGAGAGACACAGAGAGAGGAGGGAGGGAGACAAAGAGAGGAAAATATAGAGTTTGTGTGTATGTGTGATGCTTAGAGAACATAATGTGGCAGAGGCTCACTTCAGGAATATTGTCACTATGCCTGCTGACTGGGTGACAGGCTGTCATTTAAGCCTTGCATGCGAGGGTATTTGCCTTGGCACGCCAAGCTATTTAATAAAATTGTTTAAAAAAAGTGAAATTGCATTTGTTTCGAAAATGTCTTCTAAAATGGCTACTGCTTTGGACCTGACTATGTTTGTGAGATTATTCCTTATGTGTGAAGATAATGTATCTTGAGTATCATTTTAAATGTCACAACAACAAGAAGGGGAGAAGTGTGTGGCGAAGATGCGCTAACAACTTCTCTCTCCAGAATGCGCTCTCTGTCTCCTGCCAAATCGTGCGCATTCGTTGTTTCATTTTGTGAATCGTTGCCCTTTGATTGTCTGATTATCATGATCAATTCCCCATTACATATAGTGAGGTCTGAAATTGACACCCTTGATAAAGATAAGCAATAATGACTGTATAAAATAAATTATTTAAATACTGAGCTACAGTCCCCTTAGAAAGTATTCACACCCCATAACGTTTTATACATTTTGTTGTGTTACAGACTTTTTTTGTCACTGGCCTACACACAATACCCCATAATGTAAATGTGGAATTATGTTTTTCGAAATCTTTACTAATGAATAAATAAATAAAAGCTGAGTATTCAACACCTATGTTATGGCATGTCTAAATAAGCTCAGGAGTACAAATTTGCTTAACCAGTCACATAATAAGTTGTATGGACTCACTCTGTGTATAATAATAGTGTTTTAACATGATATTGTAATGGCTACCTCATCTCTGTATCCCACACCTACAATTATCTGTAAGGTCCCTCAGTCGGGCCCTCCCGAGTGTCTCAGCAGTCTAAGGCACTGATCAGTGCTTGAGGCATCACTACAGATCCGTGTTCGATCCCGGGCTGTGTCACAGCTGGCCGCAATCGGGAGACCCATGAGGTGATGCACAATTGGCTCTGCGGCATCGAAGTTCGCCAATTGTACGGTGTTTCCTCAAACAAATTGGTGTGGCTGGCAGCGACGGGACTAGACTGTAACTACCAATTGGATATCATGAAAATTGGGGAGAAAAAGGGGTAAAAAGTCAACAATTAAAAAAGGTCCCTCAGTCAAGAAGTGAATTTTTAACACAGACTCAACCACAAAGACCAAGGAGGTTTTCCAATGCCTCACAAAGAAGGGGCACCTGTTGGTAGATGGGTAAAACAAATAAACAGACATTGAATATGGTGAAGTTATTACACTTCGAATGGTGTATCAATACACTAAGTCACTTCAAAGATGTGGGCGTCCTTCCTAACTCCGTTGTCGGAGTGGAAGGAAACAACTCAGGAATTTCACCATGAGGCCAATGGTGACTTTAACCTGTTAAATCGACCCTCTACTTTTTCGAACATTCTGTTAAAAATCGCGCAACATTTCAGTGCCCTGCTACTCAGGCCAGGAATATAGTATATGCATATGATTAGTATGTGTGGATAGAAAACACTCAGACATTTATAAAACTGGTTAAATCACGGCTGTGACTATAACAGAACGTGCGTTTCATCGAAAAGTGCAGGAAAATCTGATCACTGAAAATGGAAATAAATATCCTTGCGCTACTTCCAGGAATTGTTCAAAGTGAACCGAATTAAATGAGGCTGAGGTTGCAGTGCCTACAGCTTCCACACGTTGTCTAGAGACTTGTCATTTGATTCAGCTTTGATTCTTGGTCAAACCGAATCTAGGGAACCGATTCCCTCCGGTCTCCGACCGGATGTTTTGGTCGAGCTCTCTCCAGACATTTTTTCGAGACGGACACCTATAGAATTGACATCGCCTCCTGATGAATTTTATCACTTATTAACGTGTACTAATACCTAAAGTTGCATTACAAAAGTCTTTCGAAGTGTTTTGTGAAAGTTTATCGTCGACTTTTTGAATTTTAAAAAATGACGTTACGTTATGAAACGCTATTTTTTTTTGTTTATCACACAGTCTTCATAGATCGATATCTAGGCTATATATGGACCGATTTAATCGGAAAAAAAAGACCCAATAGTGATTATGGGACATCTAGGAGTGCCAACAAAGAAGATGGTCAAAGGTAATGAATGTTTTATATTTTATTTGTGCGGTTTGTGTAGCGACGACTATGCTAATTATTTTGTTTACGTCCCCTGTGGGTCTTTTGGGGTGTTACATGCTATCAGATAATAGCTTCTCATGCTTTCGCCGAAAAGCATTTTAAACGCCTCGGCCGGGAACCAAACCGTGGATTACCGTTGGTGAGACTGCTGCGCTCACCACTATACTACCAGCGCTCTGAATTTGACCGAGACTCTCCGCAAATATACCCATTTTTACAGTTATCTGTATTTGTTACTCCGACATCTAGACAGCAGAAAATAGCCCCAATTTAACACCCAAAGTTTTCCCTCAGTTAGAATTCTCGTTTTCTGCGCGTCTCTTTCTCTTTTTTTTGCTTCCCAAAGCCAAACTCCGGCTGTGTATAACCCCTGTTTATTCTGCTTTTCACATTATTACCACATTCCTTATGTATCTGTTTTATAAGGGATTCTAGCTTTTCTACATTTAAACGGCCATCAAAATCGTATTTTTATTTTTATTTTTTCCATCTTAGACAGAAATCGATATTTCTCTTGTCTTTCTGTGCCATGTAACGCTCGTCTCCCTTTAGTTCTGGGGCTTCTTTCGAGGCATTTCTCCCCATTCTTAATCCTTACCATTACTAGTAGCAATGTCTTTAAACACTTATCTATGCCTTTCTATATAATTTTAAATTCTATGTGCGTGCAGTTCTATAAATTTGTAATTTACCGTTACTTAGTTACTTCTATTTACTATCCTGTCTGCCTATGTGTGTGTTCCTTTAAAAATAATCAGTATGTATTTTCCATCCTGTGAACCGCGTCCATAGAAGACTTTTGATCGGACAATAACATTTCACCCATAGGATATTCCTTTTGGGACTTTCAACGTAAAATGTCTCAAATCTCACTACTCTAGACTAAGTTGACCTCTCCTGTGAACCACGTCTATAGAATACTTTTGATCGGACAATAACATTTCACCCATAGGATATTCCTTTTGGGACTTTCAATCGTTAATGTCTCGAATCTCACTAATCTAGACTAATCACTTATCATTTGATATTAATTTCGTTCAGCATTGTACAGGTTAATTTATTCTGTTCGCCTAGAATTACCCTGCCTTCTCACCAAGCCTAATTTATCCTCACCTGTTTTAACATATCTATCTGCTACTTTCCGCAGTCAGCTTCCCATATACAGATAGACTATTAGGTAAACACTTTATTTAGGTATGTTTATTGAATTATTGGCCATCCTATTTGTACGGAACAAGTGTCCTAATTCTCCAATGCGTACTATATCACTCCTTAATAATCCTTGGCTTGCAAAACCAGGCCGTATTAAGCTCTAGTTTATTTGGTGGTAGTGCACTTACCTCAGGTCAATTTCGGACCTGCTTCCTTTTTATCGATATCCTGGTTAATACCCCCGGTAGAAACCCATTTTATTTTTTCGGAATATTCAAGCACCTATTATTGATCAAATTCAACTCCTTTATAACATTTTAATCAATAAATATCCTAAATAATCCCTCCCAAATTCGAGAATAAAGGCTACTTTACCTGCTGCCGACTGGGATAAGCATTGTTCGTTGTATCTAGTCACCCTTCCTGTCCTCTGTGATAATACGCAGGCCTGTTTCAATTTTAACCTCAATTCAGAGGTCAGGTCTTTAGTGAAACGAGTCAAAAACTCGTCCGTGCACGATTTTTCAGCGTATTACCTTCAGATAACAGGTAGAGTTGTTTAGATCCGGCTCGAAGGACCAAATTGATAGAGGAATTCTAAATTCCTTTATGTTTTAATTGCCAAAACCAATTTCGCACTCGTTTCTAATTCATTAATGAGGTGTAAGTTCATTAATTATGCATGAAGTAGATCGAGACCAGTCTTAAAAGCCAGGTTAAAGAGCGTTTAATTCCAGAGAGTACTAACTACATACACAGATTTCCACAGGTTATAAACTCAAAATGACATCATCAGTTTCCCACGATAGCCCCGTTGTTTTTTTGTTTAGGTCCGGAGATGCTTTCTACTCCCCTCATAAACCAGACATTACAACCTGTCTAAAAGATATACTTTTCTCTCACCAATGGAACAAAACCCAAACATTCTTATCTTGTCTGAAAAGCTTTTTCTCCCCCTTGACCTTCCCAAGAGGCACAGACAATCAAATTAGTTCTGCTTACATTTTCAGTAACAGCTTAACCAATAACTTTTACTTTTCATATCATAACATAATAGTATTAGAATAAATGGTTCTAATCAATAATGTATACATAATTAATCATCTTAACTACGATTTCCTCTAACAAGATATATTTTTTAATGGTTCTTTTTAATATCTGTGTTTTTGCCTGTACTGTATATTGATTGATTAATCTTACAGTATTCTACTGAAAGATAATTAACACATTTTTCAGTTTGTTAGATTTTTTGCATCAGTTACTGAAATGGTTGTTCCAGTTTAAATGGTTTAGGTCGTCTCCTTTTGTGGGTGAATAACAAATTCCAACTGTTGGATATTCTAACTCTAACTGAATTCCAACAGGAATTACACATCACTTGCAAGCCAGCATAATGTGCCTTGCAGGCCTGATGTGGCCTGTAAACTATTATTTTCAGGCCACTGTATTAGGACAAAACTATTCCTTTAAAGTAAGCCTTTATGATATCAGTAATGTATTGCCATAAAGAGTTGAATTTTAATGATTACATTCACCTAGGACAGGGGTGGTCAAATTATGGAAGGGGTGGGGGGGGGTGCAAATAAAGATTTTAGATGGGTATACTATGAATCAAGCTATATCTACTCTGGGGGTTCTAAAGTTACCCAGCTTCAATTAGATTCCGATTGCAGATCTGTCCGTTGGTGAATATTGATCGTCAACCTGCCGCTAACTCTAGCAGACTCGTACTGCGCGTGCATGTCGCATATGGCTAGTCTAACACAAAACATCAATCAGTGCAACATTTTAATTTGCACCGGAAGCAAAATTCAGCAGGCTATCGTGTTAAATAGACTTTTAGTGCTGTCTTTATTTTATTACTTTGGTGTGCTTTGTTGTGGTTATCAATGCACAAGCACATGTTTTCTCACTCCTATCAACAAAAGTTTGAAATGCATTTGTCATGACTAAATATCTCATGTGAATTTTTATTTTCATCAGTTCTGACTTCATTGGTCCTCAACTTACACCTCAAACATTTAATTCAGGAAAAATTTAGCTTAGCTCTAAATTAGCCTATGCAGAGCAAGTTAGATGTGACGGATTCATTGACATTGAAATTTACCTGGTTAAAAGATGAGCCACTAGCCTCCCGAGTGGCGCAGTGTATCAAAATCAAATAAAATAAAAATAAATGTATATATTTATTTATAAAGCCCTTCTTACATCAGCTGATATCTCAAAGTGCTGTACAAAACCCAGCCTAAAACCCCAAACAGCAAGCAATGCAGGTGTAGAAGCACGGTGGCTAGGTAAAACTCCCTAGAAAGGCCAGAACCTAGGGAGAAACCTAGAGAGGAACCAGGCTATGAGGGGTGGCCAGTCCTCTTCTGGCTGTGCTAGGTGGAGATTATAACAGAACATGGCCAAGATGTTCAAATGTTCATAGATGACCAACAGGGTCAAATAATAATAATCACAGGGGTTGTCGAGGGTGCAACAGGTCAGCACCTCAGGAGTAAATGTCAGTTGGCTTTTCATAGCCGATCACATTCAGAGTATCTCTACCGCTCCTGCTGTCTCTAGAGAGTTGAAAAAAGCAGGTCTGGAACAGGTAGCACGTCCGGTGAACAGGTCAGGGTTCCATAGCCGCAGGCAGAATAGTTGAAGATGGAGCAGCATCACGGCCAGTTGGACTGGGGACAGGAAGGAGTCATCAGGTCAAGTAGTCCTGAGGCATGGTCCTAGGGCTCAGGTCCTCTGAAAGAAAGAAAGAAAGAAAGAAAGAAAGAAAGAAAGAAAGAAAGAAAGAAAGAAAGAAAGAAAGAAAGAAAGAAAGAAAGAAAGAATTAGAGAGAGCATACTTAAATTCACACAGGACACCGGATAAGACAGGATAGTTATTTTCTTGGATTATATGACGATTTGGTTTGCCTAATTTGAATTGATTAATTTATTGAATTTTAAAGGAATGATGATTATGAGCTTTTTTTTACATTTACCTCTAAATAATGTTAGGAAAAAACAAATAAAATGACCAATGGTTGAGTAAGGTATGCCTTGCAATTGGGTATATTTGTTACACCTATTAGAGTCCTGTCCCAATTTAACCTGTTTGTGATAGGAGGCAGCATTTTCACGGTCGGATGAAAATCGTGCCCAGAGTAAACTTCCTGCTACTCAGGCCCAGAAGCTAATATATGCATATTATTATTATTAGTATTAGATAGCCAACACACTGAAGTTTCTAAAACTGTTGGAATTATGTCTGTGAGTATAACAGAACTCATATGGAAGGCGAAAACCTGAGAGAAATCCAACCAGGAAGTGGGAAATCTGAGGTTTGGGGTTTTTCAACTCATCGCCTATCGAATATGAAGTGTCTATGGGGTCATATTGAACTCCTCAAGGCTTCCACTAGATGTCAACAGTCTTTAGAACATTGTTTGAGGATTCTACTGTGAAGTGGGGGCGAATGAGAGCTGATTCAACCAGAGGTCTGGCAGAGTGGCATGAGCTGATCACCTGCGTTCCATTGCATTTCTAAAGACAAAGGAATTCTCCGGCTGGAACATTATTGAAGATTTATGTTAAAAACATCCTAAAGATTGATTCTAACATCGTTTGACATGTTTATACAAACTGTAATATAACTTTTTGAACTTTCGTCTGAACTTTCGCCATGACTTTCCCGCGCCTCGTGAGTTTGGATTTGTTTACTAAACACGTTAACCAAAGGAGGCCTTTGGACATAAATTATGGACTTTATCGAACAAAACAAACATTTATTGTGGAACTGTGATTCCTGGGAGTGCATTCTGATGAAGATCATCAAAGGTAAGTGAATATTTATAACGCTTTTTCTGACTTTTACTGACTCCACAACATGGCGGGTATCTGCATTGCTTGTTTTTGTGTCTGTGCACCGTACTCAGATTATTGCTTTTTCCGTAAAGCTTTTTTGAAATCGTGACACAGCGGTTGCATTACGGAGAAGGATATCTATAATTCTGTGCATAATAATTGTATCTTTTATCAAAGTTTATTATGAGTATTTCTGTAAATTGATGTGGCTCTCTGAAAATGTGCCTGATGTTTTCGAGGTACAACATTACTGACCATAAAGCGCCAATGTAAACTGAGATGTTTGGATATAAATATGAACTTTATCGAACAAAACAAACATTTATTGTGGAACTGTGATTCCTGGGAGTGCATTCTGATGAAGATCATCAAAGTTTAGTGATTAATTCTATCAGGTAACTTGGTCACGAAAATCAGAAAAGCAATCAAATTAATCGTTTACCTTTGATGAGCTTCGGATGTTTTCACTCACAATATTTTTACAGTTTTGGAAACTTTCGAGTGTTTTCTATCCTAAGCTGTCAATTATATGCATATTCTAGCATCTGGTCCTGAGAAATAGGCAGTGTACTTTGGGAACGTTATTTTTCCAAAAATAAAAATGGTGCCCCCTAGCTTCAAGAGGTTATTAAGCTTTAATTTGTTGTATTGCACTTGTGAATGTATGAAAGTTACATATTTCAAAAAAATATTTTTGAATTTCGCGCTCTGCCTTTTCAATTGTTACAAAACATTTTTACTTGCTATGACTGTGATGTGTTTTTTTATCAACCATGGTTGAATGCACTGACTAAGTTGATTAGGACAAGAGCACACGCTAAATTACCAAAATGCAAATATAAACATGAAAACTGGGTCATGTCATTGCATGGGTAATTCCAGTAATATACTGTAAATTAGATCACAGTAACATTTGTGGTACTGTAAAATGGATTACAGTGCCTGTAATGTTACAGTTATGTCCTGTCTCCTGTCTGATAAGTGAGATTACTTTTCCCCCTCCCACTGTAATATGAGTTGACACCTATTTGTGACATATGACTGTATCATAGATTGCCTGCCTGGCAGATAGCATCTCTTTTCTCCACCCCTCCTGAGCCTGGATGGGATAGAAATATGGAGTGATGGGGGAATGGAGAGATGGAGGGGATGGAGAGATGGAGGGGATGGAGAGATGGAGGGAGGGGATAGCGATATAGAGAGATGGAGGGATGGAAGGATAGATAAATACCTTAAATGCGCCGTTTGTATTGAGAATTTTCCAGAACATGTGTCGCCGTTATACATTTCAGGATAGTCAGAGAGATGAGTGCACTCTATATGTGGGTCTGGGTCATTAGATACCATTAGACCTGTCTGGGGAGTGGACGTGACTGGTTATTTCTGTAATAGTTTGTGGCCTAATATGTACTGTTGCTATGGTTACACCTCTTGGGTCTTTTCCAAACATTGGTGTTCCTTTCAGAGCTGTAAAGTGCCAAGGACTGTTGCTATGGTCCTACATGCATGCACCTTTCCTCTTGGAACTACCCATCCCGGATCCGGGAGAATTGTCATCAACTAACACTAATTAGCATAACGCAACGGACAAAAAATATTACTAGAAAATATTCATATTCATGAAATCACAAGTGAAATGTAGTGAAACACAACTTAGCCTTTTGATAATCACCCTGTCAACTCAGATTTTGAAGGTATGCTTTACAGCTAAAGCAAGACAAGCATTTGTGTAAGTTTATCGATAGCCTAGCATAGCATTATGTCCAGCTAGCAGCAGGAAGCTTGGTCACGAAAATCAGAAAAGCAATTAAATTAACCATTTACCTTTGATGATCTTCTGATTTTTTCACTGACGAGACTCCCATTTAGACAGCAAATGTTGATTTTGTTGCATAAAGATTATTTTTATAGCCGAAATACCTCCGTTTGTTCTTCACATTTGGTTGAGAAATCCACGGGAAACTGCGGTCACGACAACGCCGAAAAATATTCCAAATTAGATCCATAATATCGACAGAAACATGGCAAATGTTTTTTATAATCAATCCTCAAGGTGTTTTTCAAATATCTATTCAATAATATATCAACCGGGTCAGTTGGCTTCTTAGTAGGAGCGAGAGAAACAATGGCCGCATTTGTCTATTACGCACAAATCACTCTGAGAGCCACCAGCTGACCACTGACGCAATGTTGTCGCTCACGCTCATTTTTCAAAATAAAAGCCTGACACTATGTCTTGTGACGCTAGACACATTAGAGAAGCCATAGAAAAAGGAATCTGGTTGATATCCCTTTCAATGCTCAATAGGGATGCATAGGAACGCAGAGGTTTCTAAATAAGAGTCACTTCCTGATTGGATTTTTCTCAGGCTTTCGCCTGCAATATCAGTTCTGTTATACTCACAGACAATATTTTTACACTTTTGGAAACTTTAGAGTGTTTTCTATCCTAAGCTGTCAATTATATGCATATTATATTATCTGGTCCTGAAAAATAGCCTGTATACTTTGGGAACGTTATTTTTCCAAAAATGAAAATAGTGCCCCCAAGTTTCAAGAGGTTTCCTCTTAGGAGCTACCCCCCTATTTTTTTTCAATTTACACCTGAAGACATACCCAAATCTAACTGCCTGTAGCACAGGCACAGAATATGCATATTATTGATACCATTTGAAAGAAAGCACTCTGAAGTTTGTGTAAATGTGAATTGAATGTAGGAGAATGTAACACAATAGATCTGGTTTAGATAATACAATGAAAAAGAAAATAAGTTATACGTTTTGAATGGAATAACTATATACAAAATACCAAAATGGTATTCTAACACACCACCCCAAAAAATGGAGAAAAAACATGAAAAAAAAATACATTTACAAAATAACACTTTCAATATTTGGAAGACCCTCAGTCCTCTACACAATATTGTGCTGCTGATGCCAGGTGCCATAGCAGTCTCTTTCTGCTGTAAAGCAGAGGGTCACCAACCATGTGGTGCGGGTGATGGAGGACTTCATTTTGCAAAGAACACAGCGACGCCTCCATGCTGTGCCCTTTTGGCCCTGAGGTACATTCATGCCTGCAGAAATACATTTGGGCAGATGAACACCACTTGTGGCAGGAGCTGGATGAACCAGTTTCAGTGGGGGATGGACACCTTGGCACTGGGGGCTCCCATTCGGAGTCAGTGTCAGTGTGATAGAAATGTTCAGTTAGAATAGTTTCACATATGAGCCCTGTATCAACAGGTACAATAAACAGATATATATAGAGTACAGGAAACATACGGTTGAATATATTATTATAGACCTGCTAGATCTACCGTCTCATTTATATTATGACATTTAAGCTAGATCTACTGTCCGTATTATATTCTGACACACCAGCTAGATCTACTGTCTTTATTATATTACAACAGACCAGCTGTATCTACTGTCTCCATTTCACTTTGGCCATTGTTGTGGGCCTGCCCTCCCCTCAACAGCCTCAAATAGGATATTTCATTTCACAAATAATATTTTATATTATTAATTTCAAACAACGGCATTAGAATGAGAAGAACTTACCAGTCCAAAACGATGTCCTCTCCGTTCAAAAAAATATTCCTCCATTTGGCAATTGCTAAATGAATCGTCCTAGATCAATTTCTTCTAAAATTGTGTGTTTAGACTTAGATTTAGCTATCCATGATTTAGTCGCCATAC
Source organism: Oncorhynchus keta (assembly GCF_023373465.1). Lineage (NCBI taxonomy): Eukaryota > Metazoa > Chordata > Actinopteri > Salmoniformes > Salmonidae > Oncorhynchus > Oncorhynchus keta. The sequence goes on along the minus strand of NC_068433.1, from coordinate 36,306,750 downwards.
TGATTGATATATAAACAGCTGGATATGCGCTTTACCAAAACAATGCTGTGCGTAACATGCGTTGCTCCTTCCGGTATGAATCGTCAATGACGAATGAACCTCTTCACGCCGGAGTTTACTACATGGGTTGGTCTTCCAACACATAAACATTACATATTGCTGTTTACCTCAGCTCATTGGCTATCTACCTAGCTAGATTTCAAGACGATCAGTGGTCATTAGGTTAAAATACAGTCAATCAACGAAACAGCGGTCTTATCATTGGTGCACAATGATGTCATTACTTGTTGTCTTCAAATCGGTTTCTTTCAGTCAATATGTTCCGCAAAATGACCCATCAGGTTTGGTTGTATTACAAACAAACCAGTTGATTGCAATGAAACCAAACATGACTGGAAAAGTCACGTTTTGTGTGTGTATTTACCTCGAATGTGTCATCGAAAATGGAATGTTTCGTGTTAGGCTATAAAAATGGACTTTATCAAACAAAAGACCATTCATTGTGTAACAATGAGCATTGGGTTTGCAAACAGAGGAAGATCGTCAAAGGTAAACAATTTATTTTTATTGCAGTTTGTGATTTTATTACGCCTGTGCTGGTTGAAATAGTTGTTTTTTATTGGGCTCTATCGTCAAATAATCGCATCGTATTCTTTCGCAGTAAACCCTTTTTTAAATCTGACAACGCAGTTGGATTAGCAAGATTCTAGGCTTTCGAAACATGTGAGACACTTGTATTTTCATGAATGTTTAATACGACTATTTATGTAGCGATCACCTTATGTTGTTGAATTTCATCCCGCTAACGGGTTCTGTGCGCAGAGAGGTTAAAAACGGTCATATATTATGTTTCACCGAGTCGAGGCTAAACGATGACACAGATAATATAGAGCTGACTGGGTTTACTGTGCATCGGCAGGACATAGAAGCTACTTCTGGTAAGACGAGGGGCTGGGGTGTGAGTCTACTTGTCAATAGCAATGTCAAATATTAAATAAGTCTCGAGGTATTGCTCACCTGAAGTAGAGTACGTCATGATAAGTTGTTGACCACACTATTGACCAAGTGAGTTCTCAACTATATTATTCGTAGCCTTCTATTTACCACCACAAACCGATGCTGGCACTAAGACCGCACTCAACGAGCTGTATAAGGTCATAAGCAAACAGAAAAATGCACATCTATAAGCGATGCTCTTAGAGACCGGGGACTTCAATGCAGGCAAACTTAAATACGTTTTACCTCATTTCTACCAGCACTACCAACTTTATTCCATACACAGAGACGCATACAACGCTCTCCCTCACCCTCCATTTGGCAATTCTGGCCAGCACAGACTGGAATATGTTCCGGGATTCATCCAATGGCATTGATGAGTATACTACCTCAGTCACCGGCTTCATCAATAAGTGCATCGTCCACACAGTGACTGTGGGGACAGGCAACATCCGCATCAAGCTGAAGGCTAGAGCTGCTACTTTCAAGGAGCGGGAGACTAATCCGGATGCTTATAAGAAATACCGCTATGTCCTCAGATGAACCATCAAACCAGCAAATGGTCAATACAGGATAAAGATTGAATCCTTCTATCCTACTCAGTCACCGGCTTCATCAGCAAGTGCATCGACGATGTCGTTCCTCAGTGGCCATTGGTGCTGTCACTGAATCCTACTACAGAATCGGTCTGCCGCTCGTCGGATGTGGCAGGGCTTGAAAACTATTATGGACTACAAAGGGAAACCCAGCCGCAAGCTGCCCAGTGACGCAAGCCTACCAGATGCTCACTTATGCTCACTTCGAGGCATGCACAAGAGCACCAGCTGTTCTGGATGACTGTGTGATCACACTCTCCGTAGCCGACTTGAGCAAAACCTTAAAACAGGTCAACATTCACAAAGTCGCTGGGCCAGATGGATTACCTGGACGTGAATTCAAAGCATGCGTGGACCAACTGGCAAGTGTCTTCACTGACATTTCAACCTCTCCCTGACTGAGTCTGTAATGCCTACATGTTTCAAGCAGACCAACATAGCCCCTGTTTACAAGGAAGCGAAGGTAACCTGCCTAAATGATTTCCGCCGCGTAGCACTCACTTTGGTAGCCATGAAGTACTTTGAAAGGCTGGTTATGGCTCACATCAACACCATCATCCCGGAAACCCTAGACCCACTCCAAATCGCATACTGACCCAACAGATCCACTACACACTGCCCTTTCCCACCCGGGCAAAAGGAACACCTATGTGAGAATGCTGTTCATTGACCACAGCTCAGCATTCAACAAAATAGTGTCCAACAAAGCTCATCACTAAGCTAAGGACCCTGGGACTAAACACCTCCCTCTGCAACTGGATCCTGGACTTTCTGACGGGCTGCCCACAGGTGGTGAGGGTAGGCCACAACATATCTGATCCACAACATATCTGATCCTCAATACTGGGGCCTCTCAGGGGTGCGTGCTTAGTCTCCTTCTGTACTCCCTGTTCACCCAATACTGTGTGGCCAAACACGACTCCAACACCATCATTAAGTTTGCTGATGAGATCAGAGACCTGGCAGTGTGGTACCAGGACAACAACCTCTCCCTCAATGTGAGCAAGATATAGGAGCTGATCGTTGCCATGCTTTCCACCTGGCTACCCCCCACCCCCCCTGGTTAACAGCTCTACACCCTCCTAGGCAAATTGCCCGAGCCTCCCCCATTTCTCCTTCACCCAAATCCAGATAGCTGATGTTCTGAAAGAGCTGCAAAATCTGGACCCTACAAATCAGCTGGACTAGACAATCTGGACCCTCTCTTTCTAAAATTATCCACCGCAATTGTTGCAACTCCTATTACTAGCCTGTTCAACCTCTCTTTCGTATTGTCTGAGATTCCCAAAGATTGGAAAGCTGCCGAGGTCATCCCCCTCTTCAAAGGGGGAGAATTTCTCGACACAAACCTTCTAAGGTCTTCGAAAGCCAAGTTAACAAACAGATCACCGACCATTTCGAATCCCAACGTACCTTCTCCACAATGCAATCTGGTTTCCGAGCTGGTCATGGGTGCACCTCAGCCACGCTCAAGGTCCTGTACGATTTCATCAAAAGACGATACTGTGCATCATCATCGATCTGGCCAAGGATTTTGACCCTGTCAATCACCGCATTCTTATCGGCAGACTCAACAGCCTTGGTTTCTCAAATGACTGCCTCGTCTGGTTCACCAACTACTTCTCAGAGTTCAGTGTGGCAAATCGGAGGGCCTGTTGTCCGGACCTCTGTTCGTCTCTATGGGGGAGCCACAGGTTTCAATTCTCGGGCCGACTATTTTCTCTGTATACATCAATGATGTCGCTCTTGCGGCTGGTGATTGTCTGATCCACCTCTACACAGACAACACCATTCTATATACATCTGTCCCTTCTTTGGACACTGTGTTAACAAACCTCCAGATGAGGTTCAACTCCATACAACTCTCCTTCCGTGGCCTCCAACTGCTCTTAAATGCAAGTAAAACTAAATGCATGCTCTTCAACCAATCGCTGCCCGCACCTGCCCGCCCACCTAGCATCACTACTCTAGACGGTTCTGACTTATGCGGACAACTACAATTACTGTAAATTGTAAACTCTCCTTCCAGACTCATATTAAGCTTCTCTAATCCAAAATTAAATCTAGAATCGGCATCCTTCACTCATGCTGCCAAACATACCGTCGTAAAACTGACTATCCTATCGATCCTTGACTTCATTCTTTTCATTAACAAAATAGCTTCCAACACTCTACTCAGCAAATTGGATGCAGTCTATCACAGTGCCATCCGTTTTATCACCAAAGCCCCATTTACTCCCCACCACTGCGACCTGTATGCTCTCATTGGCTGGCCCTCGCTTCATATTCGTAGCCAAACCCATTGGCTCCAGGTCATCTATAAGGTGGGGCTTTACCTAGCAAAGACTTATCTCAGCTCACTGGTCACTATAGCAGCACCCACCCGTAGCACGCGCTCCAGCAGGTATATTTCACTGTTCACCCTCAAAGCCAATTCCTCATTTGGCCGTCTTTCATTCCAGTTCTCTGCTGCTAATGACTGGAACGAATTGCAAAAATCACTGGAGCTGAGGACTCATATCTCCCTCACTAACTTTAAGCATCAGCTATCAGAGCAGCTTACAGATAATTGCACCTGTACATAGCCCATCTGTAAACAGACCATCCAACTACCTCATCCCCATATGGTTAATTTTTGTGTGTTTTTTTTGCTACCTTGCACCCCAGTATCTCTACTTGCACATTCATCTTCTGCACATCTATCACTCCAGTGTTTATTTGCTAAATTGTAATTATTTCCCCACTACAGCCTATTTATTTCCTTACCTCCCTAATCTTACCTCATTTCCACACACTGTATATAGACTTTTCTATTGTGTTATTGACTACGTTTGTTTATTCCATATGTAACTCTTTGTTGTTTGTGTTGCACTGCTTTGCTTTATCTTGTCCAGGTAGCAGTAAATGAGAACTTGTTCTCAACAAGCCTAGCTGATTAAATAAAGGTGAAATAAATAAAAAATTTAACGGGTCCGATCAGGCTCCCATTAACATCAACGGGGCTATAGTGGAGCGATTCGAGAGTTTCAAGTTCCTTGGTGTCCACATCACCAACGAAATATCATGGTCCAAACACACCACTTTTTCCCCCTCAGGAGATGGAAAAGATTTGGCAATTGGTCCCCAGAGCCTCAGAAATTTGTACAGATGCACCATAAAGAGCATCCTGACCGGTTGCATCGCTGTCTGGTATGACAACTGCTCAGCATCTGATCGTAAGCCGCTACGGAGGGTAATGTGTACAGTCCAGTACATCACCGGGGCCAAGATTCCTGCCATCCAGGACCTATATACTAGGCGGTGACAGAGGAAGGGCCCAAAATTTGTCAAAGACTCCAGTTACTCATAGACTGTTCTCTCTGCTACCGCACGGCAAGCGGTAACAGATGATGTTTACATATGTTTACAATGATATTTACATATCTTGCATTACTCACCCCATATGTATATACAGTATTTTATACCATCTATTGCATCTATATATTGCCAGTCAGTCATTGCTCATCCATATATTTATATGTACATATTCTTATTCCATCCCTTTTCTTTGATTTGTGTGTATTAGGTAGTTGTCGGAATTGTTAGATATTGCTGTACTGTCGGAACTCGAAGCACAAACATTTTGCTACACCCACAATAACATCAGCTAACCATGTGTATGTGACCAATAACATTTTATTTGGTTTGAAGCGGTACCTGAGCGCCAAGTCTAGGACCAAACAGATTCCACCCCCAAGCCTCTACCCAAAGCTGATAAAGCATGAGGGAGAGGAGGTAGAAAGAGGTGACACTCTAACAGGGGCTGTCCTGTGTGTGTAGGCCACTGTGAGTGTGAGCGAGTGACACTGGAGCAGGAAGGAGGGAGGTAGAGACCAGCATCCAACCAAGCCGACTCGCAATATAGTAGACTAATAGCTGCCAATGCTAGGTTATTATCATCTAATATGATTGCGTAATACCTGTGTTGACTGCATCAAACTGGGATAATCTAGTTAAAAACCTCTTGGGTTTTGGGCAGATAGGACGGTAGCATTCCACCTGGCCAACATCCGTTAAAATTGCAGGGCGCGAAATTCAAACTACAAAACTATAAATATTTAACTTTCATAAAATCACAAGTGTAATACATCAAAATAAAGCTTAACTTCTTGTTAATCCAGCCACTGTGTCAGATTTCAAAAAGGCTTTACGGCGAAAGCACATCAAGCGATTATCTGAGGACAGCGCCCCTCATACAAAACCATGAAAAACCTATTTTAACCAGGCAGGTGCGCCATGAAAGTCAGAAATAGCAATATAATAAATGCCTTACCTTTGATCTTCTTCTGTTGGCACTCCAAAAGGTTCCAGGTACATCACAAATGGTCCTTTTGTTTGATAATGTCCTTCTTTATATCCATAAAAACTCAGTTTAGCTGGTGCGCTTCAGTCAATAATCCACCCAGTTTCCCTCCATCCAGATGCATACGAAATGAATCCCAAACGTTACTAATAAACTTTTCCAAACAAGTCAAATAACATTTATAATCAAACCTTAGGTACCCTAATACGTAAATGAACGATACAAATTAAGACGGAGAATCGTTATTGTCTTTACCGGAGAAAAATACCAAAAAACTGTCTCTCTTCCACGCGCTTGGAAACACAACAGTCAAAATGGGAGCCACCTAGAAAAACAATTTCTGGCCAATTTTTCTAGAAACCATCATGAAAGTCTTTCTAAAGACTGTTGACATCTAGTGGAAGCCCTAGGAACTGCAATCTGAGGAATTTGCATTATAATAAAAGTGACAGCATTTGAAAACAGTGGTAGGCTGAATTTGTTTTTTGGGGGGAGGGTGTTTTTGTCCTCTGGGTTTCGCCTTCCATGTCTGTTCTGTCATACTCACAGACATAATTTAAAACGTTTTTGAAACTTTAGAGTGTTTCCTATCCAATGCTACCAATTATATGCATATTCTAGCTTCTGGGCCTGAATAACAGGCAGTTTACTTTGAGCATGCTTTTCATCCGGAAGTGAAAATACTGCCCCCTACCCAAGAGAGGTTAAGCTAATTTGCTAGGCTGATTGAGGCTGCATGAGCTTTATCGTCCTACACAGTTACAAACAAAATAAACTCCATTCAGAATATTAATTAGCAACCTACCTGTTGGCTCTTGATCGTCGTTCTACTTTAACTTTTCATTCGGTCATTTTAATTATACCTTCAATTGATTATATATCTCCTAACTTTTCTCACACACGGAGGATATATGACTGTTGCTTATTGCCGCTTTGATGACTTATATTTGTCCAACAACAAAAACAAGCTAAATATGCCACTCTCGTGCAAAGCAGCGCAGCAGAATAAATGATAAACATTTTGTCTACAAGTCAGTTAATATTACACATTCCCAAATCCGTGACAATCCGATCAGACCGAAACCTGTGACATTATTTAGAATTCAGTATGTGAAGTGACCTTATGTCTACTTTTTACTTTTTTGTACCCCAGGGAACGACACTGTACCCTAACTGTACCATATTTTTGAGCGTGTGGATGTATGTTTTTGTAAAGATGTACCTGGTGTATCTGGTGCCACCGCTGAAACATTAGTCCACATCTTCCAAAAAGCTTGCAAGTTCAAACCCCAAAGCATTTATGAGTACTTTTACATCCCTGAGTACTACAATTTTTTAAATAAAAAAAATAAAAAAACATTTTATGATTTTTTCCTAGAAGGCCAGCATCCCCGAGTTACTGTTGACGTTGAGACTGGTGTTTTGCGGGTACTATTTAATGAAGCTGCCAGTTGAAGACTTGTGAGGCATCTGTTTCTCAAACTAGACACTCTAATGACCTTGTCCTCTTGATCAGTTGTGACCCGGGGCCTCCCACTCCTCTTTCTATTCTGGTTAGAGCAAGTTTGAGCTGTTCTGTGAAGGGAGTAGTACACAGCATTGTAAGAGATGGTTAGTTTCATGGCAATTTCTTGCATGGAATAGCCTTAATTTCTCCGAACAAGAATACACAGACGAGTTTCAGAAGAAACTCTTTGTTTCTGGCCATTTTGAGCCTGTAATCGAACCCACAAATTCTGATGCTCCAGATACTCAACTAATTGGAAAAGTGTTTTCTAGTGATCAATTATCCTTTTAAAATGATAAACCTGGATTAGCTAACACAACGTGCCATTGGAAAAAGTTAAGTATTTGGTTAGTTACAGACGCACAAATAGCATACCCCCTAGACATGCTAACCTCTCACCATTACAATAACAGGGGAGGTTAGCATTTTTGGGGGGTATGATATTTTTGTGTCTATAATGTTCTCACTCATTATTCACGATTCTTTCAGGAATATCCATAATCATGGTAGCATCCACATGAATGGAGAAGTGTTTATAAACATTTTATAACAGTTTATAATCATTTTAGTCAATAAGATTCTTGCTACGTAAGCTTAACTTTCTGAACATTCGAGACGTGTAGTCCACTTGTCATTCCAATCTCTTTGCATTAGCTTCTGTAGCCTGTCAACTATGTGTCTGTCTATCCCTGTTCTCTCCTCTCTGCACAGACCATACAAATGCTCCACACCGCGTGGCCGCGGCCACCCTAATCTGGTGGTCCTAGCGCGCACGACCCGCGTGGAGTTCCAGGTCTCCGGTAGCCTCTGGAACTGCCGATCTGCGGCCAACAAGGCAGAGTTCATCTCAGCCTATGCCTCCCTCCAGTCCCTCGACTTCTTGGCACTGACGGAAACATGGATCACCACAGATAACACTGCTACTCCTACTGCTCTCTCTACGTCCGCCCACGTGTTCTCGCACACCCCGAGAGCTTCTGGTCAGCGGGGTGGTGGCACCGGGATCCTCATCTCTCCCAAGTGGTCATTCTCTCTTTCTCCCCTTACCCATCTGTCTATCGCCTCCTTTGAATTTCATGCTGTCACAGTTACCAGCCCTTTCAAGCTTAACATCCTTATCATGTATCGCCCTCCAGGTCCCCTCGGAGAGTTCATCAATGAGCTTGATGCCTTGATAAGCTCCTTTCCTGAGGACGGCTCACCTCTCACAGTTATGGGCGACTTTAACCTCCCCACGTCTACCTTTGACTCATTCCTCTCTGCCTCCTTCTTTCCACTCCTCTCCTCTTTTGACCTCACCCTCTCACCTTCCCCCTACTCACAAGGCAGGCAATACGCTCGACCTCATCTTTACTAGATGCTGTTCTTCCACTAACCTCATTGCAACTCCCCTCCAAGTCTCCGACCACTACCTTGTATCCTTTTCCCTCTCGCTCTCATCCAACACTTCCCACACTGCCCCTACTCGGATGGTATCGCGCCGTCCCAACCTTCGCTCTCTCTCCCCCGCTACTCTCTCCTCTTCCATCCTATCATCTCTTCCCTCTGCTCAAACCTTCTCCAACCTATCTCCTGATTCTGCCTCCTCAACCCTCCTCTCCTCCCTTTCTGCATCCTTTGACTCTCTATGTCCCCTATCCTCCAGGCCGGCTCGGTCCTCCCCTCCCGCTCCGTGGCTCGACGACTCATTGCGAGCTCACAGAACAGGGCTCCGGGCAGCCGAGCGGAAATGGAGGAAAACTCGCCTCCCTGCGGACCTGGCATCCTTTCACTCCCTCCTCTCTACATTTTCCTCCTCTGTCTCTGCTGCTAAAGCCACTTTCTACCACTCTAAATTCCAAGAATCTGCCTCTAACCCTAGGAAGCTCTTTGCCACCTTCTCCTCCCTCCTGAATCCTCCTCCCCCCTCCTCCCTCTCTGCAGATGACTTCGTCAACCATTTTGAAAAGAAGGTCGACGACATCCGATCCTCGTTTGCTAAGTCAAACGACACCGCTGGTTCTGCTCACACTGCCCTACCCTGTGCTCTGACCTCTTTCTCCCCTCTCTCTCCAGATGAAATCTCGCGTCTTGTGACGGCCGGCCGCCCAACAACCTGCCCGCTTGACCCTATCCCCTCCTCTCTTCTCCAGACCATTTCCGGAGACCTTCTCCCTTACCTCACCTCGCTCATCAACTCATCCCTGACCGCTGGCTACGTCCCTTCCGTCTTCAAGAGAGCGAGAGTTGCACCCCTTCTGAAAAAACCTACACTCGATCCCTCCGATGTCAACAACTACAGACCAGTATCCCTTCTTTCTTTTCTCTCCAAAACTCTTGAACGTGCCGTCCTTGGCCAGCTCTCCCGCTATCTCTCTCAGAATGACCTTCTTAATCCAAATCAGTCAGGTTTCAAGACTAGTCATTCAACTGAGACTGCTCTTCTCTGTATCACCCCCCCAAAAGATGTAGATGCACTATTGTAAAGTGGCTGTTCCACTGGATGTCATAAGGTGAATGCACCAATTTGTAAGTCGCTCTGGATAAGAGCGTCTGCTAAATGACTTAAATGTAATGTAAATGTATCACGGAGGCGCTCCGCACTGCTAAAGCTAACTCTCTCTCCTCTGCTCTCATCCTTCTAGACCTATCGGCTGCCTTCGATACTGTGAACCATCAGATCCTCCTCTCCACCCTCTCCGAGTTGGGCATCTCCGGCGCGGCCCACGCTTGGATTGCGTCCTACCTGACAGGTCGCTCCTACCAGGTGGCGTGGCGAGAATCTGTCTCCTCACCACGCGCTCTCACCACTGGTGTCCCCCAGGGCTCTGTTCTAGGCCCTCTCCTATTCTCGCTATGCACCAAGTCACTTGGCTCTGTCATAACCTCACATGGTCTCTCCTATCATTGCTATGCAGACGACACACAATTCATCTTCTCCTTTCCCCTTCTGATGACCAGGTGGCGAATCGCATCTCTGCATGTCTGGCAGACATATCAGTGTGGATGACGGATCACCACCTCAAGCTGAACCTCGGCAAGACGGAGCTGCTCTTCCTCCCGGGAAGGACTGCCCGTTCCATGATCTCGCCATCACGGTTGACAACTCCATTGTGTCCTCCTCCCAGAGCGCTAAGAACCTTGGCGTGATCCTGGACAACACCCTGTCGTTCTCAACTAACATCAAGGCGGTGGCCCGTTCCTGTAGGTTCATGCTCTACAACATCCGCAGAGTACGACCCTGCCTCACACAGGAAGCGGCGCAGGTCCTAATCCAGGCACTTGTCATCTCCCGTCTGGATTACTGCAACTCGCTGTTGGCTGGGCTCCCTGCCTGTGCCATTAAACCCCTACAACTCATCCAGAACGCCGCAGCCCGTCTGGTGTTCAACCTTCCCAAGTTCTCTCACGTCACCCCGCTCCTCCGCTCTCTCCACTGGCTTCCAGTTGAAGCTCGCATCCGCTACAAGACCATGGTGCTTGCCTACGGAGCTGTGAGGGGAACGGCACCTCAGTACCTCCAGGCTCTGATCAGGCCCTACACCCAAACAAGGGCACTGCGTTCATCCACCTCTGGCCTGCTCGCCTCCCTACCACTGAGGAAGTACAGTTCCCGCTCAGCCCAGTCAAAACTGTTCGCTGCTCTGGCCCCCAATGGTGGAACAAACTCCCTCACGACGCCAGGACAGCGGAGTCGATCACCACCTTCCGGAGACACCTGAAACCCCACCTCTTTAAGGAATACCTAGGATAGGATAAAGTAATCCTTCTCACCCCCCTTAAAAGATTTAGATGCACTATTGTAAAGTGGCTGTTCCACTGGATGTCATAAGGTGAATGCACTAATTTGTAAGTCGCTCTGGATAAGAGCGTCTGCTAAATGACTTAAATGTAAATGTAACATATTAGATATTTGTGTACAATAAAAGTGACTACAAAATGACACAGTAAATGATTTACCATTCATTTCTATTGTGCACAAAATAATCTAAAACACAATCAAAACAAACAGCAAATACTGTACATCCAACAAATTTGTAAAGTCACAAGCTTGATGGAGTCATTGCGAGCTATGAATTTGGGACCAAATACTTTTTAGTACTTTCATAGGGGACTATGCACAACAAGTGGCTGTCATTTCTAAATGGTTCATCCGGTATGGATGAAAATATCCTGAAATGAAAGCTGAATGTCTGCACATTAACCTCATTGTCATTGTTTGATTTCAAATTCAAACTTTTGGAGTATAGAGCCAAAAGAAGAACAAATTAATCACTGTCCCAATAATTACAGCGGGCACTGTAGCTCCAGGAAATACGGTAATCTGGTCATTCCATCACTCTCACATCCCACAGCCATCTCCCCATTTTAGGCTCTCCCTTCTTCCCTCCTCCTCTTCACCCTCTCTCTCCAATTCTTCCTCTCTCCCCTTCTCCTCATCATTCCCTTCTCCCCCTCTCCCCTTCTCAGAACCCACTCCTTGAGTCTAATGACTATTTAATAAGCCAAGAGCCAAGGATGGGTCTGGAATGACATTACTGAAAAGGTATACAGCAAATTGGCCAGTGTTAGCTAGTGTTGATATTTCACTGTAACATTTTGAGTGTTGATTTCGGAGTTAAATTAGCTCTCTAAGAATAAAATTAACACAGTGGTGTAAAAGCCTGATGTTGTACCATGTTAAGTGGTGCATGGTTATGTTAATTAAAGATTGAGCATGTCCACTGCCGGTTCTAAAGTCTGTAAATGCTTATTTGAGGTGTAATTGCACAACACTAAAATTGTTAATGACCTAACACTGACAAAGTGTAACAGCCTCAGCACTAAGCATAGTGTTAGTTTTACACTCAAAAGCGTGGAACCGTATAGACACTGGCCCAGTGTTAAATTTAAATTTGCTGTGTATCAAGCACATCAAACACACACATGTTTACGATGTTCTATTTAGTCCATTTAGCCAGACACCAGCGTCCACTGGCCTGCAGCGCCACCTCCCAGCAGAGCTCTGAGTGATGCTTAGGGTTGCAACATTGTGGTAAAATGCCCAAAATTCCCTGGTTTTCCAGAAATCCCCGTTGCAGGATTCTTGCATTTCCTGCTTATTCCCTCTTAATTCCTGGAAACTTCAAACCTATATTTCTGTAAAAACTATGATTTTTCTTTGCAACCCTAGTGATGCTGCTGCTGCCTCTACCCTGGTGGTCTTACCAATCTGTGAGAGAAGGAAGCAATAACATCCTGGGGGGTGTCGTTGCTTCCATTTAACACATTGTATCACAAGTCCGACAGACAGGCCGCTGAGCCGTGTGAGTGAGAATCGGATTGGGGAAAGAGGGGGAGGGAGAGGAGGAGAGGGTGGAGTATAGGGAGGTCCTCCTGTCCCAAACCAGACGCTGGGGAGCTCAGGATGTCACCCGCCTCGCTTTCTGCCAGGCTTTGAGTGACATTGATGGGAGCCAGGGGCTGAGGAATCCAGCACTTCTGCTTTCTCCTCCCCAATTCCCTGGGTCTCTTACAAACTGTGACTTGGAGCTGGAGCTGTCTCTCTGTCTCTGTACAAGGCATCTCTCTCTCACTCTCTACTTTTTCTCTTTCTCTCTCTATCACTGTCTCACTCTATGGCACTGGAAGATGATGTGTGGTTATTTCTGTAGTGTTGTTACTGATATGTCAAGGAGCAATTGATATGACTGACATGACAAGCTAGAGCTGTACTCTTCACTGGGACTTCACTCCGCTGTCGTAGAATTACAACATTATGTTAAATCTCATTACTTTTATATTAGAATGTACTCCTATATTAGTACTCACACTGTCTGTTTGTCTTAGAGGCAAACTAATATGTTTCTTAGTACTCTCATGTGTCTGTGTAAAGAGAGAGAAGCCTCTGAGATTTAACGTTGACAGAAGATTTACGATGTCTTGGTGATAAGACAACATGCCTGTCTGTTGGTAACAGGGAGAACCAATATTCAGTTTATTTAAGGAAAGGATTTAGTATTCTAGGTTGCATTAGTATTTTTGTTTAAGCAAGCAGTAAATGAACGAGAGACCGATATTTGGCACCATTTAAACCTTGATGTCTGTTGCATGAGAGCACAATGTACCTTTTGTATAATTTCAACGTATCTGTTTTTTGTTTTTTTTATTACCTCTATTTAACCAGGCAAGTGAGTGAAGAACACATTCTTATTTTCAATGACAGCCTGGGAACAGTGGGTTAACTGCCTGTTCAGGGGCAGAACGACAGATTTGTACCTTGTCAGCTCGGGGGTTTGAACTCGCAACCTTCCAACGCTCTAACCACTAGGCTACGCTGCCGCCCCTTTGTCGCAAGGACTCAGAATCCTGTTTATTTGGGCTTTAACGCTACACCATTGGGTGATTGTTAATGTTCCATTACTGCAGTAATTACTAATAATTACTAAGTTTAATTGTTTTGAAGAAATCCAAAAGTCTCTCCTTTGAATAGAATAATTCCACGACACTGCTAATTGTGAATTGGACACAACAGACATATAATGGGAATATACAGTATCATGCAAAGGATATTATACACTGCTTAAGAAAATATAGTAGACAGTTATATACACTTCCATGCTTAACTTAAAATGTTAAAACATCTAACCAGATTCCTTACTAACTGTCAGGGTGTGTTAAGTAGTACTAGAAAATTATATTTCCAAAAATAAAATGTGTGTGCTGAGTCAGATGTACCCTCAGGGACAATTGAAACAGTTGCTTGCAATCTTCCTTGGCTGCAGGATAAACCAACCCTGAGTGTGCTGTCCTTCCTACATGCCTTGATGGGGTCTCCACTCCCATTCCAGGTTGATGGAAACCTCACATTTCCCCAGTTTATAAGGTAAGGAAAGCAACATAATATCCCCATATATTATCCCCCACCAGCATACAAGTTATTTTTAAAGAGACTAGATTAAGATTAGAAGGGTGAAAGTGGCCTCCAAGGCAAATAGACAGGCTAACAAACACATAGCTAATGTAATCATCAGTCAGCCTGTTGTGGCTCATGGTGAAATTGTCTCATTACTGTATAAGCTCTCCTGTGTGTTCACATGCAAGCAAGCACGCACGCATACACACGCACACACCACTGTAGTGGGATTGTAGTAGAGCTGGAGCAATGATTTACCTGGACTCTTCATCATCTTACTTCAAGTAATTCTGCGTCCCAACTTTTGAGTGGTACGCTATATATGGAATAGGGTGTCATTTAGAACATCATATAGATGGGCAGTATTCGTGTTACATATATTTTAAATAAGTATTTTAATAACTTCTGAGTATTTTCTCATTTGAATTGCACTGGGCTGAACTATTCACATCTTTTGCTATGAGACTCGAAATTGAGCTCAGGTGCATCCCGTTCCCATTGATCATCCTTGCTATGATTCTACAATTTGATTTGAGTCCACCTGTGGTAAAGTCAATTGATTGGACATGATTTGGAAAGGCACACACCTGTCTATATAAAGGTCCCACAGTTGACAGTGAATGTCAGAGCAAAAATCAAGCCATATGGTCGAAGGAATTGTCTGAAGAGCTTTGAGACAGGATTGTGTCGAGGCAGAGATTTGGGAGAAAATGTCTGCAGTATCGAAAGTCCCCAAGAACAAAGTGGCCTTCGAACTCTTGAAATCTTTTGCCTGAATTCCAAGCGTTACGTCTGGAGGAAATCTGGCATCATGCCTACGGTGAAGCATGGTGATGGCAGCATCATGCTGTGGGGATGTTTTTTAGTGGCAGGGATTGGGATACTAGTCGGGATCGAGGAAAAGATGAACGGTGCGAAGGTTCACCTTCCATCAGGACAACTACCTTAAGCACTCAACCAAGACAACGCAGGAGTGGCTTCAGTACAAGCCTCTGAATGTCCTTGAGTGGCCCAGCCAGAGTGCGGACTTGAACCCGATCAAACATATCTGGAAAAACCTGAAAATAGCTCACCATCCAACCTGACAGAGCTTGAGAGGATCTGCAGAGAAGAATGGGAGAAACTCCCCAAACACAAGTGTGCCAAGCTTTTAGCGTCATACCAAAGAAGACTCGAGGCTGTTATCGCTGCCAAATGTGCTTCAACAAAGTACTGAGTAAAGAGTCTGAATACTTATGCAAATGTGATATTTCATAAATTAATAAACACTTCTAAAAACCTGTTTTTCCTTTGTCATTATAGTTTTTCCTTTGTCATTATATTGTGTGTAGATTGATGAGGGTGAAAAAACGATTGAATCAATTTTAGAATAAGGCTGTAACAAAATGTGTAAAGGGTCAAGGGGTCTGAACACACACACATGTATGCCCAATTCTCCTAGTCTGTCTGGCCTCTCTGTTCACTGACGTTGTCCTTTTGTCTGTAAACCTATCCCTGTGTGATAGCTCTGCTGTCCGGTCTGTGAGACACAGATCTAGTTATCCATCCTTTATGATCAGGCCTGTTCTGTTATGTTTCATTGCATTTAGCTTTACAGAAGAACAAACACTGTCACTGAGTTACGGACAATAACACTCTGCTGTCTTCTCATGAGACACTGATGTACAGTTTAATATGAATGAGAAGAGAAAAGAACAGAAGACAAGAGCACAATCAGGATGACAGAAGAGCAGAAGACATGACTTTACTTTGAAGCAAACGGAGTTGTTGATGTCAGTAAAAAGACTGATACTGTTTTAAAACCTCCCTGTACAAACAGGCAAATAAAACAATGCAACAAACATCTCAATGATCAATTGATCAATTAGATGAGAAAGCTTATCTCAGTGTAATTTCATCATGCATGGAGAGAGCAGAGAGCTACAGTTAGGTAGTTGTTCCCTTTGAGGTTGATGTGTTAAGAAATCTTGTCTTCCTAGTTAGAAATATTTTCCAGGTTAGCTAAGAGTACAAAGGGGAGACTGGTGAGAGTTAGATCACATAGATCACAGATCTATGAGACAGGAGGGATGCATTTTTTTTTACATCTCCACTCTCTAGCTCAGTTTTAGTACTTGTATTATTTAACAGTTAGCTAAGCTTTTCAGTTGTCATGACTGTCCTGTAAGGATCCGAATGGGTCAAATCAGCTTGGCAATGGATGACAGTAACCAGACCCTCTCTCACCCACAGAGGGAGCTGGTGGGGACAGCTCACAACCTGTCATAAATTAAAGGAGATCCAGAGAACACCCCTCTCCAAATTGTCTCCTTAGACTTTTCCTGACGAAACTCTAACACGTTCTAAAGGGAATACTGAAAAAAATATTTCCTAACAGAGAATGTGGGGAATGGTCAGAGGCGAGCTAAAGAATTATAATGTCATATGGGTTGTTATTTTGTGATGTCATTAAAAGTGTAATGAAGGAAATACTGTAACTTGAAAGCTATATACACTACATGCACAAAGTCTCCATCCTTTATGTTGTGCATGAAATATTAACAATTATGACAGTATGTTTGTTAAGATAGGAATGTGATTTTAGAGCCATAAGAGATAATTGTCTTCAATAAACTTTGCACTGTAAGTAGCCACGCTCCGACTGAGGTCAGAGAGTACATCAGCCTGACATGTAGACCAGGAAAGACAGAGTTTCAGCCAACTTATAAAGTGTTTTGAACTCTGAATCTCAAACGTGGTTGAGACAATAAAGTCACCTCTTGGAGAACCACTGGTACGGCTGATTAGCTGTCCTAAGTAAAATCTCTTCGAAAGTGAATTTAAGTGGGAACATTCTAATACTCTGTCAAATCCCCGTAGTACGCTACTCTCATCACCCAATTGGAACCATCAACATGGCTGGCTAGCCTATCTTCAATGAAGCTTCAGGAGCGAATGAGAGGAGAACAGAGAAACACCTCTTGGACAATCAGAGCCTTACAAACGTGCAGAGGAAAGGCCCAACACCCTTTCTAAGAAGGTCTGGTTCCGACAAAGTTTCATGGCGAACGAAGGCATTCACACATAAATAGATTCATGATTTCTTACTCCATACGGGCAGCAGTTCATGTGCAAAGTATATGATTACTGTGAGAGTAGTTCCTAAAATGTATCAACGATATGTGTCTTATTCTCTCTCTAGCTCTCCCTCCCTGTCATTCTCCTTGGTAACAAGCCGCCACAGGTTGTGCCAGTCCACTAGGGACCTTTCTAATGTATTAAGTGTGTATGTTTATCCTGTGTTATCATTTAGTAGCTAGTAAATAAATAATTAAACCAATGTGTAGCACTGAATCTTAAGTAAGGCTGGGGTTTTTGCAGGACATTACGACTGTTCAGAATGATGATATGATACGAGGTAATGATTAATACATTGACCGTTTTATGGATATGATCGGTAAAAGACCTTTAGAGTTGTAATGAGTTTCCTCCTCTTCTTCCGAAGAGGAGAGGCGAAACGGATCAGAGGACCAATACGCGGCGTGGTAATTTTCCATGGTACTTTTTAATGCTATAAGGTACACATGAACAAACTAACAAAACAAGAAATGTGAAAACTCAAAAAACAGTCCTATCTGGTGCACACACAGAGACAGGAAACAATCACCCACAAACACACAGTGAAACCCAGGCCACCTAAGTATGATTCTCAATCAGAGACAACTAATGACACCTGCCTCTGATTGAGAACCATACTAGGCCGAAACATCGAAATAACCAAAACATAGAAAAACAAACATAGACTACCCACCCAACTCACGCCCTGACCATACTAACTAAACACAAAACACAGAAAATAAAGGTCAGAACGTGACAGTACCCCCCCCCAAAGGTGCGGACTCCGGCCGCAAAACCTTGACCTATAGGGGAGGGTCTGGGTGGGCGTCTGTCCGCGGTGGCGGTTCTGGCGCGGGACGCGGACCCCACTTCACCATTGTCTTTGTCCGCCTTATTGTCCGCCTCCGTGGCTTTCTCACCATGGCAACCCCTCTCAATGACCCCACTGGACAGAGGGGCAGCTCGGGACAGAGGGGCAGAAGCTCTGGACAGAGGGACAGGGGCTCTGGACAGAGGGACAGGGGCTCTGGACAGAGGGACAGGGGCTCTGGCGCCTCTGGGCTGAGGGGCTCTGGCGCCTCTGGGCTGAGGGGCTCTGGCGCCTCTGGGCTGAGGGGCTCCGGCAGCGGCGCCGGACAGGCGGGACGCTCCGGCAGCGGCGCCGGACAGGCGGGACGCTCCGGCAGCGGCGCCGGACAGGCGGGAGGCTCCGGCAGCGACGCCGGACAGGCGGGAGGCTCCGGCAGCGGCGCCGGACAGGCGGGACGCTCCGGCAACGGCGCAGGACATGCGGGGACGCTCCGGCAACGGCGCAGGACAGGCGGGACGCTCCGGCAGCGGCGCAGGACAGGCGGGACGCTCCGGCAGCGGCGCCGGACCGGCGGGACGCTCCGGCAGCGGCGCCAGACAGGCGGGACGCTCCGGCAGCGGCGCCGGATGGGCGGGACGCTCCGGCAGCGGCGCCGGACAGGCGGGAGCACCTGCAGAGAGGAGACAGAGAGACAGCCTGGTGCGTGGAGCTGCTACAGGAGGCAGCGATGCCGGACAGGCGGGACGCTCCAGCAGCGGCGCCGGACAGGCGGGACGCTCCGGCAGCGGCGCCAGACAGGCGGGACGCTCCGGCAGCGGCGCCGGACAGGCGGGACGCTCCGGCAGCGGCGCCGGACAGGCGGGAGGCTCCGGCAGCGGCGCCGGACAGGCGGGAGGCTCCGGCAGTGGCGCCGGACAGGCGGGAGGCTCCGGCAGCGGCGCCGGACAGGCGGGAGGCTCCGGACAGGCGGGAGGCTCCGGCAGCGGCGCCGGACAGGCGGGAGGCTCCGGCAGCGGCGCCGGACAGGCGGGAGGCTCCGGCAGCGGCGCCGGACAGGCGGGACGCTCCGGCAGCGGCGCCGGACAGGCGGGAGCACCTGCAGGGAGGAGACTGAGAGACAGCCTGGTGCGTGGGGCTGCCACAGGAACTACCAGGCTGGGGAGACTTTCAGGAGGCTTGATGTTAGGAGGAGCCTGAAAGATCGGGCTGTGGGGAGCACTGGAGCTCTGGTGCGCAACCTTGGCACCACTTCCCCAGGCTGGACAACTACTCGAGCCCGGACCCTCCAGAGTGCAGGCACAGGTTGAACCGGGCTGTGGGTGAGCACGGGAGATCTAGTGCTTACTACACGCACCTCTCCCCTAGGCTCCACTCCCACAGTTGCCCGGTACGAGCGGAGCGCAGGCAGAGAACGCACTGCACCCTCCCAGCGCCCAGGAGACACAGCACGCAGAGCCGGCGCAGGATAACCTGGACCAAGACTGCGTACCGGCGACCAGACCCGCTGAGCAGGCACCATACGCCCTGGCTCAATGCCCACACTCGCATGGCACTCTCGGGGGCTGCCCTATAGCGCACCGGGCTATGGACACGCACTGGCGACACCGTGCGCTCAACCGCATAACACGGTGCCTGACCAGTAATGCGCTGCTTATCATAAGCACGAGGAGTGAGCTCAGGTCTGCTACCTGGCTTAGTACCACACCTCGTGTGCCCCCCAAAAAAAAAAAAATTTGGGGCTGCCTCTCGTACCTGTCGCACTGCCGTGCTGGCTTCGCCAACCTCATTCTCCTGTAACCTTCCTTGCATTGCTCCATCGAATCCCAGGCGGGCTCCGGCACTCTCCCTGGGTCGACCGCCCACCTATCTATCTCCTCCCAAGTTGTGTAGTCCAGATTCAGCTCTGATGCTGGCCGCTGTTGTTGCTGCTGCTGCTGCTGTCGTCGCTGTCCTTTACCACGCCGCTTGGTCCGATTGTGGTGGGTGATTCTGTAATGAGTTTCCTCCTCTTCTTCCGAAGAGGAGAGGCGAAACGGATCAGAGGACCAATACGCGGCGTGGTAATTTTCCATGGTACTTTTTAATGCTATAAGGTACACATGAACAAACTAACAAAACAAGAAATGTGAAAACTCAAAAAACAGTCCTATCTGGTGCACACACAGAGACAGGAAACAATCACCCACAAACACACAGTGAAACCCAGGCCACCTAAGTATGATTCTCAATCAGAGACAACTAATGACACCTGCCTCTGATTGAGAACCATACTAGGCCGAAACATCGAAATAACCAAAACATAGAAAAACAAACATAGACTACCCACCCAACTCACGCCCTGACCATACTAACTAAACACAAAACACAGAAAATAAAGGTCAGAACGTAACAAGAGTTAAATTCAGGAGATGGTAACTCTTTAAACAACTACTCTCATGGTGCTCCAAAGTCGTAATGAGTTCGTTGTTACATGATTCACTCGCTCTGAGACCTTGAAGTAGTTGTTCCCCTTGCAGATTTTGTGGAGTGATGGTTAACGATGCTTCGAGGGTGGCTGTTGTCGATGTGTGCAAAGGGTCCCTGGTTTGGACATGATTTGGAAAGGCACACATCTGTCTATATAAGGTCCAACAGTAAGAGAAAAATCCAACCCATGAGGTCAAAGGAATTGTCCATTGAGCTGTTATAAAAAAAAATATTTCACCTTTATTTAACAAGGTAGGCTAGTTGAGAACAAGTTCTCATTTGCAACTGTGACCTGGCCAAGATAAAGCGTAGCAATTCGACACATACAACAACACAGAGTTACACATGGAATAAACAAAACATACAGTCAATAATGCAGTAGAACAAAAGAAAACAAAAAGTCTATATACAGTGAGTGCAAATGAGGTAAGTAAGTTAAATAAATAGGTCATGGTGGCGAAGTAATTACAATATAGCAATTAAACACTGGAATGGTAGATCAGCAGAAGATGAATGTGCAGGTAGATACAGGGGTGCAAAGGAGCAAAATAAATAAATACCAGTATGGGGATGAGGTAGGTAGATACATGGGCTGTTTACAGATGGGCTATGTACAGGTGCAGTGATCTGTAAGTTGCTCTGACAGCTGGTGCTTAGAGCTAGTGAGGGAGAAATGAGTCTCCAGCTTCAGAGATTTTTGCAATTCGTTCCAGTCATGGGCAGCAGAGAACTGGAAGGAAAGATGACCAAAGGAGGAATTGTCTTTGGGGGTGACCAGTGAGATATACCTGCTGGAGCGCGTGCTACGAGTGGGTGCTGCTATGGTGACCAGTGAGCTGAGATAAGGCGGAGCTTTACCTAGCAGAGACTTGTAGATAACCTGTAGCCAGTGGGTTTGGCGATGAGTATGAAGTGAGGGCCAACCAACGAGAGCGTACAGGTCGCAATGGTTTGTAGTGTATGGGGCCTTGGTGACAAAATGGATGGCACTGTGATAGACTGCATCCAGTTTGTTGAGTAGTGTTGGAGGCTATTTTATAGATGACATCACCGAAGTCGAGGATCGGTAGGATGGTCAGTTTTACGAGGGTATGTTTGGCAGCATGAGTGAAGGATGCTTTGCTGCGATATAGGAAGCCGATTCTAGATGTAATTTTGAATTGGAGATGCTTAATGGGAGTCTGGAAGGAAAGTTTACAGTCTAACCAGACACCCAGGTATTTGTAGTTGTCCACGTATTCAGAGCCGTTCAGAGTAGTGATGCTGGACGGCCTGGCAGGTGCGGGCAGTGATTGATTGAATAGCATGCATTTAGTTTAACTTGTATTTAAGAGCAGTTGGAGGCCACAGAAGGAGAGTTGTATGGCATTGAAGCTCATCTGGAGGTTGGTTAACACAGTGTCCAAGGAGGGGCCAGAAGTGTACAGAATGGTGTCGTCTGCGTAGAGGTGGATCAGAGAATCACCAGCAGCCAGAGCAACATCATTGATGTATGAGAGTCGGCCCGATATTTGAACCCTGTGGCACACCCATAGAGACTGTCAGAGGACCGGACAACAGGCTCTCCGATTTGACACACTGAACTCTATCAGTGAAGAATTTGGTAAACCTGGCGAGACAATCATTTGAGAAACCAAGGCTATCGAGTCTGCCAATAATAATGGTGTGATTGACAGAGTCGAAAGCCTTGGCCAGGTCGATGAATACGGCTGCACAGTAATGTCTCTTATCGATGGCGGTTATGATGTCGTTTAGACCCTTGAGCGTGGCTGAGGTGCACCCATGACCAGCTCTGAAACCAGATTGCATAGCGGAGAAGGTATGGTGGGATTCGAAATGGTCAGTAATCTGTTTGTTAACTTGGCTTTCGAAGACCTTGGAAAGACAGGGTAGGATAGATATAGGTCTGTAGCAGTTTGGGTCTAGAGAGTCACCCCCCTTTATAGAGGGGGATGACCGCGGCAGCTTTCCAATCTTTGAGAATCTCAGACAATACGAAAGAGAGGTTGAACAGGCTAGTAATAGGGTTTGCAACAATTTTGGCAGATCATTTTAGAAAGAGAGGGTCCAGATTGTCTAGCCCGGCTGATTTGTAGGAGTCCAGATTTTGCAGCTCTTTCAGAACATCAGCTATCTGGATTTGGGTAAAGGAGAAATGGTGGGGGCTTTGGCGGGTTGGTGTGGAGGGTGCCAGGGAGTTGACCGGGGTAGGGGTAGCCATGTGGAAAGTATGGCCAGCCGTAGAGAAATGATTATTGAAATTCTCAATTATAATGGATTTATCGGTGGTGACAGTGTTTCCTAGCCTCAGAGCAGTGGGCAGCTGGGAGGAGGTGCTCTTATTCTCCATGGACTTTACAGCGTCCCAGACCTCTTTTGAGTTGGTACTACAGGATGCAAATTTCTGTTTGAAAAAGCTTGCCTCTAACTGCCTGTGTATATTTGTTCCTAACTTCCCTGATAAGTTGCAAATCACAGGAGCTATTCGATGCTAATGCAGAATGCCACAGGATGTTTTTGTGCTGGTCAAGGGCAGACAGGTCTGTAGTTAACCAAAGACTATATCTGTTCCTAGTTCTACATTTTTTGAGAGGGGCATGCTTATTTAAGATGGTGAGGAAGGCACTTTTAAATCCTGTGAGTCAGGATTGTGTTGAAGCACAGATCTGGGGAAGGGTACCTAAGAACCCGATGGTCACTCTGACAGAGCTCCAGAGTTCCTAGGTGGAGATGGGAGAAGCTTCCAGAAGGACAACCATCTCTGCAGCACTCCACCAATCAGGCCTATATGGTAGAGTGACCAGACAGAAGCCACTCCTCAGTAAAAGGACAGGACAGCCCGCTTGGAGTTTGCCAAAAGGTGCCAAATGGACACTCAGACCATGAGAAACAATATTATCTGCTCTGATGAAACCAAGATTGAACTCTTTGGCCTGAATGCCAAGTGCCACATCTGGATGAAACCTGGCACCATCCCTACGGTGAAGCAAAGTGGTGGCAGCATCATGCTGTGTGGATGTTTTTCAGCGGCAGGGACTGGGAGACTAGTCAGGATCGAGGGAAAGATTAACGGGGCAAAGTATAGAGAGATCCTTAATGAAAACCTGCTCCAGAGTGCTCAGGACCTCAGACTGGGACAAAGGTTCACCTTCCAACAAGACAACACAGGAGTGAATTCGGGACAAGTCTCTGAATGTCCTTGAGTGGCCCAGCCAGAGACTGGACTTTTGGCTTCATGTTTTTTTAGATATAGGCCTATTGTAGTCTGCTGAGAATCCGTAGGCTTGCAAGTAAACTCCCACTGCCATCTGTTCTTCTTGCTAACGTGCAATCATTGGAAAATCAAATATATGACCTACGATTAAGATTATCCTACCAACGGGACATCAAAAACTGTAACATCTTAGGTTTCACCGAGACGTGGCTGAACGACGATACAGACAATATAGCGCTAGCTGTATTTTCCATGCACTGACAGAACAGAGATGTTACCTCTGGTAAGACAAGGGGAGGGAGTGGAGTGTGTGTCTATTTGTCAAAAACAGCTGCTGCGTGATGTCTAATATTAAAGAAGTCTCAAGGCATTGCTCGCCTGAGGTAGAGTACCTTATTATAAGCTGTAGACCACATTATCTACCAAGAGAGTTCTCAATTATATTACTCGTTGCCGTCTATTTACCACCACAGAACGAAGCTGGCACTAAGACTGCTATCAACCAACTCTCTAAGGCCATAAGCAAAGAAGAAAATGCTCACCCAGAAGTGGCCGGGGACTTTAATGCAGGCAAACTTAAATCAGTTTACCAAATTTTTACCAGCATGTCACATGTGCAACCAGAGAAAATAAAATCCTAGACCACCTTTACTCCACACACAGAGATGCATACAAAGCTCTCCCCTGCCTTTCATTTGGCAAATCTGACCATAATTCTATCCTCCTGATGCCTGCTTTCAAGCGAAAACTAAAGCAGGAAGTACCAGTGACTCGCTCAATACGGAAGTGGTCAGATGACATGGATGCTACACTAATGGAATTGAGGAGTATACCACCTCAGTCATCATCTTACGTGCATCTACAACATTGTCCTCACAGTGACTGTACGTACATATCCCAAACAGAATCCATGGATTGCAGGCAACATCCGCATTGAGCTAAAGGCTAGAGGTGACGCTTTCAAGGAACGGGAGACTAATCCGGACGCTGATAAGAAATCTGGCAATGCCCTCAGACGAACCATCAAATAAGCAAATCGTCAATGCAGGATTAAGATTGAATCCTACTACACTGGCACTGATGCTCGTCGGATGTTGCGGGTCTTGAAAACTATTACGGACTGCAATTGAAAACCCAGACGTAAGCTGCCCAGTGACACGAGCATACCATACCAGCTAGATGCCTTTTATGCTCACTTCGATGCATGCACGGGAGAACCAGCTGTTCTGGTTGACTGTGTGATTACGCTCCCGGTAGCCGATGTGAACAAAACCTTTTAAACAGGTCAACATTCACAAAGCAACTGGGACAGACAGATTACCAGAACGTATACTCAAGCATGCGTGGACCAACTGTCAAGTGTCTTCATTGATATTTTCAACTTCTCCCTGACCGAGTCTGTAATACCTACATGTTTCAAGCAGACCACCATAGTCCCTGTGCCCAAGGAAGCGAAGGTAACCTACCTAAATGACTACTGCCCTGTGGCACTCACGTCGGTAGCCATAAAGGGCATTGAAAGGCTGGTCATGGCTCACATCAACAACATCCTCCCGGACATCCTTGACCCACTCCAATTTGCATACCGCCCCAACAGATCCACAGATGACGCAATCTCAATTGCACTCCACACTGCCCTTTGTTGTGTCTTTGGCTATGCCAGATTAAGTGATATGACATGCTATTCTATAAAATAATTTCTCCGTAATTAATATTACCTGATTGAGCTAATCATGTAAATGTATTAACTAGAGAGTTGGGCACCACAAAATAATATTTATAGAGCTGTTATCTTCCGAATAAACTCTTAAAGACCTAGTAATATTTACATCAATAGCAGTCAATATTAATCGTCATCTTAATTCAGTCTCATCTGAAAGTTGTAAATTCTTAGTTATCTGCACAAACCCTGGCTAACAAGTTGAATCAACAATACAAAACTGGGTTTAATTATTTATTTACTAAATACCTAACTAATCACACAGAATTACACATACACATAATTAAATCATAACTTGACTACAAATTACGTCATAAAGGAAAACGTCCCTAGAGGGTGGAACAGATATGACAGCTTGTTACACAAAAGAAAGGGGGCTGGGTGAAAGTGAAAGAGCGGGAAGACTGAGGAACAAAGGGCGAAGCTGTGCTATCGTAAATACAGTATCTTATGCATTCTAAATTACCACCCATTTGGAAAAGGAAAATGCAATAAACATTTACTCTGAGCTGCACTTCGGTAGGTTGGTGATAGATGGAAGGCCGTGTTGTCCAACTGAGTCTTTTGTCTCTTGAAGAATGTCTCTGCTGGTAAATTGAATAAATTGTCATAACGTTTTTGTGTGGTAGACGGGATACTCTGTCTGTTCCTTCCTAACCCTCGTTTTCAGCGGCTGTTGCTAACTCAATGGCGAGGAGGTATCACTTCTGTAGTGAATAAGAATTCAAAGTTCATACCATTTGCAACCAAAGCTCACGCTGATGTTGGCTTCATTCTGTAGTTATTATATGAACCATTCTGACATCGGACCGTCGTCCTCACGTACTCGGAACAGGAAGTTATATTGTCGTTAAGGGCTTATATAGGAAGGGAGAGGAGGGGGTGTTTGAAAAGTTTTATAGCCCATGTCCCTTCACAGGGGTGGGCCACTGATTGAGCAGAGCCCTATCTTATGAAAACCCAAATCTCACATTTTAGAAGGTAAAATCACATTTCATCCCATCACGAATAATTTCATATTCAAACACTTAAGTTGAACAACAATTCCATGTGAATCCGATAACTCTGATGTGTAGACTTTCCAATGTAGAGTTTGTCATCTTATCATTGATGAGAATGTCTCAGATGACAACCGAACTGACATCATATTCATTAAGTACCACCGCATATGTTCAATTGGTCGGATTACCAGAATATAGTTCATTTCCCCCCACCTTCTGATGTTCCCAGAATCTCTATGTTAACGAAGGGTTTTGCAAATGTAACATCAGTAGGGTAGAGAGAGGAAAAAGGGGGGAAGAGGTATTTATGACTGTCATAAACCTACCCCCAGGCCAACGTCATGACACCTTTCTCACCTGGACAAAAGGAACACCTATGTGAGAATGCTGTTCATTGACTACAGCTCAGCGTTCGACACCATAGTGCCCACAAAGCTCATCACTAAGCTAAGGACTCTGGGACTAAACACCTCCCTCTTGCAACTGGATCCTGGACTCCTGATGGGCAGCCCCTAAGTGGTAAGAGGAGGCAACAACACGTCTGTCACGCTGATCCTTAACACTGGGGTCCCTCAGGGGTGCGTACTTAGTCCCTTCTTGTATTCCCTGTTCACCCACGACTGCGTGGCCAAACACGACTCCAACACCATCATTAAGTTTGCCTACGAAAAAACAGTGGTAGACCTGATCAGCGATGAGACGGCCTATATGGAGGAAGTCAGAGAACTGGCAATGTGGTGCCAGGGCAACAACCTCTCCCTCCGCGTGAGTAAGACAAAGGAGCTGATCGTGGACTACAGGAATGGGCGGTAGAACAGAACTCCATTAACATGGACGGGGCTGCAGTGGAGTGGGTCGAGAGTTTCAAGTTCCCCAGATCCTCAAAAGGTTCTACAGCTGCACCATCGATAGCATCCTGGCCGGTTGGATCACCGCCTGGTATGACAACTGCTCGGCATCTGTCACGTTCGTGAGCTGAGTGGGCATTCTATGTTGTGTGTCTAGTTTTCCCATTTCTATGTTTGGCCTGATATGGTTCTCAATCAGAGGCAGGTGTTCGTCATTGTCTCTGATTGGGAACTATATTTAGGTAGCCTGTTTTGTGTTGGGTTTTTGTGGGTGGTTGTCTTCTGTCTTCGTGTGTCTGCACCAGACAGAACTGTTTCAGTTTTTCACATTTGTTCTTTTGTATTTTGTAGTGTTCACGTTTACCTTCTTTATTAAACATGATGAACACTAACCACCCTGCGCTTTGGTCCTCTCCTTCGTCCACAGAAGAAAGCCGTTACAGCATCTGACAGTAAAGCGCTAAGGAGGGTAGTGCGAACGGCCTAGTTCATCACTAGGGCCAAGCTCCCTGTCGTCCAGGACCTGTGCAATAGGCTGTGTCAGAGGAAAGCCCATAAAATTGACTCTAGTCACCCAAGTTATAGACTGTTTTCTCTTCTACCTCACGGCAAAATGTACCGGAGCGTCAAGTCTAGGACCAAAAGGCTCCTCAACTGCACTGATGGTTAAAAGGGCTTGTAAGTAAGCATTTCACGGTAAAGTCTATGCTTGTTGTATTCAGCGCATGTGACAAATAAAGTTTGATTTGAACTTTAAGAGGGTATGAACAATGCTGAATGGATGTAGACAAAGGAGACTCTCCAGCAGGTACCAAAAATTCAAAGGCTCTTTTCTCAAAAGTGAATTTACAAGTTTATCAACTTTCAAAGCATAATTATTTTTGCATTGTTCCTCAAAAATGCAGTATATGACATACAATTTTGTAGCTCTGAGTCTCTACTTTTCTCTATTTTTTTTTTTACAAATGTCAAATGTTGCTACATAAGACCAACATTTTTCTGCTTGTGCAGTCTTTTCAGAAATGGCTTTCACAAATATGTGTTGTTAAATTGACACAACGGTTATAAATGAGGTCCCTGAATAATTGTGAATAATATTGTAACATCCTTAACCCAACACTGAGCGACCTTGTCCAGAGATATGGACCTCTGGGCATAATGGTTCAAACATACTGTATTGGTGCAAACTATAATACACTTCCTAGTGTTTACCAAAGGGTAACACTTTACTTGACACCCAGTGTTATAACACTTTATGACAAGGTCATAACCATGTCATAACAGCTGACATTACCTGTCATAATATGGTCATAACACTGCCATGACCCATATAATTACCCCTGTTGTGACATATACAGTGTTATTTTATGGCTGGTTAGGAAACCTACTTAAGTGTCAAAACCCACATGTTTTTCCCTGCCAAGAAATTTCCTTTCATTTAAGTTTGTTTCTTAAATCCTTTGTTGTTGTTGTTGTTGTAATGGATTCTTTACAGTCATGTGTTTCATCATATTTTAAATACACTTTATGACACTGTCATGATGCATTATGACAATTCTGTGTCATTTTACTTGGACTAAGAATATTATGACACATTATGACCATCATAATCATAAAAGCCAGATAGGCCTATCACGTACATGCCATTATTTCAATCATCCGTCAAAAATAGGGTGTCTTGTCCTGCTGCTGAAATCTGCTCCTGCATTTATCCCAGATATCAACTGGGATAGGTTCATGTCTGACATCAATGTCTGTGTAGCCTATGTGTCAACAGTATGTTTATGGTGTAATGGAATGTTTTGGTTAGTGGGGTGGGTTTTGTTGGTTTTGCACTCTTATATAGGTGTCACAACCCGTCATAAAATAATGTAATATATGTCACAACAGGTCTAAATACATCTTATGACCACATTATAACTGGTTATGACAAGTTATATCAGCTGTTATGACATTATGACATGGTTATGACCACGTCATAATGTGTCATGACACCGGGTGTCAAGTAAAGTGTTTCCAAAAAACAATATGAGTTATTGCATAACACCATTGGTGTAAACTATATACACTTCCTAGTGTTAAAAATATGATATGAGGTGTTATTGAGTAACAGCACTAAGCAAAGTGCTTGAATGAATGAATGCGTTCCACATTGATCCACCTGCAGCTGACATGCAGAGATATTAACATGCATTACAGAACAGTAAAACACAATCATCAACAAGGGTACTGATGCCTGGTAGCACAGTCAATGGGATGCCATTGTTGCAGCAACTATTTTACAACACTTATTGTTTGAAGTTATAAGAAAAACTGCCAGGTATACAAGAGGCTGAATTAGATGAGAGTGAATGAAGGCTATACGAGCTCTCTTATCAGTGGCTCTGGCACAGAGACTGTCTACCAGACCTTTCAGACAAACAAACAGCACATTGTTTTCCTCTTGTTCTGTAAATATAGTCACAGGTGGCGTCAGTCAGATCTGACCACACAGCTTCATCCACAGAGTGTGGTATTAAAACAGTGGTTGTGTAAAGTGTAGTAAAAGCCTACTGCGTTAAATGACCCAGGTCTCATTTCACACTTTCTCTCTGTATTGTAGATCAGAGCTATGGGGCACACAGGCGCACACACACACTCACTTGCTGTAAGAAGCCCTTGTCATTATGGCAGTGTGGCGCCCACCACAGAACAGTCCATTGTGGCTATGTACTTGATTTGTGTCGCCAAGGTTCCTCTCAGGAATAACATTTTCCAGCCTCCCTTTCTGTCTACATGCTGTGTAGGCAAGTGTTTGGTAATCCAAGTTTAAACTGTGTGAACAAACAGTCCCGGTTGTGTAATACTGTCATCTTGGAGTTTATTATAGTAGATCAATCAATGTAGGGTAAAGGAGTACAGTATGCAAAAGTGTTACATGTTTATAACAAAATAATTTTAAGTTAATGGTATTAATTCTAGCTTATTTTTTCTATACAGGCTAATGATATTATCCAACAGGTATATTAAAGTAAACTGAGTTGCCATGGTAATATCATGATATTGCCACGCCCTGATCTGTTTCACCTGTCCTTGTGATTGTCTCCACCCCCTCCAGGTGTTGCTTATTTTTCCTGGTGTATTTATCCCTGTGTTTCCTGTCTCTCTGTGCCAGTTCGTCTTGTATGTTCAAGTCAACCAGCGTGTTTTTCCTGTGCGCCTGCTTTTCTATTCTTTTACTTGTCCTCCCAGTTTTGACCTTTGTCTGTTTTTCTGGACTCCATTCCTGCCTGCCTGACCATTCTGCCTGCCCCGACCTTGAGCCTGCCTGCCATTCTGTACCTCTGGAACTTTGAACTTATGCCTGTACATGACCATTCTCTTGCCTACCCCTTTTGGATTATTAATAAGCATCTTGGACTCTAACCGTCTGCCTCCTGTGTCTGCATCTGGGTCTCGCCTTGTGCCCTTATAGATATTGTGCACTACTTTTGACCGGGGCCCATAAAGTCAAAAGTAGTGCACTATATAGGTTGCCATTTGGGGCGCAACCAACGAAAGCAGTTCCATGTCCAGTATAGAATAGATAATTGTCGAGAGACTTCTCCGGCGAACAAATATTCTGTCCTTCGCCACGCAGCGCTTCTCTGCTTACAACCAACATCGGATCAAATGCCCCTGAGGAATAGGGCACTGTTACCAATAACATGATGTTTACTCAGGTGAAGATATGTCATATCAGTGGGTTTATTTCCTGGAAACAAGTTGCTAAACAGGTAAAAAAAAAAAAAAAAAAAAAAAACAATACAAGGCTGTGATTCCCAAATGTTTTTGAGTGTTTCAGGCTGTCTTCAAAGTGAACAACTAATCTAATCAATACTGTCGTTAACCAGTTTTCACACTATAAGCTGCAACCCTCGAAGCCAAGGGTGTGATCCAACTAGCCTGGTCCTAAATCTGTTTGATGTCTTACACTTGGCAAGATTGCACAAACAGTTCTGGGATCAAGCTAGGTTCCAACCCATTATTTGGTAAACACAAGACTACTAGTGCATGATCCCCAAACAGTGTCCTCTAGGGTTTGAGAGAGGACAATACGCTGCCACTGCATTACACTAGCAGCAACTCAAGCAGAGCCTTCTCAGAAGCCTGCTAGGCTATTTCTCTTTAAAAGCAACTTAAAAGTCAACCTGTTAATAATGAATGGTTGTTAGTGATGGGACAATAGTGGTATATATAAAGACCCTATCTTTATTAATTCAAATAGAGGTCACTCTCACAGGTGTCTACCTCTCTCAAACTCTCCCTCTCTCTATAAATTGCATCTTCTCTCTCGACCATCTCTTTTGAGCGAAATATTCCCTCTCTCCGTCTCTCTCTCACAAAGCCCAGGTTCCATCAGGGGAAGAAGACCACATTTAAATGGAATAAATCATCCATCTGATTAAAAGAATATTCCCTGTGATGTGGAAGAAGAGAGAGTTAATATGGAGGAGTTGATGAATTGGAAATGAAGGAGAGATAAATGTGACTCTTTCCTCTCTGTCCAAGCAAGACCTTAAGTTTAATAATTTACCACCTCGGGAAATAATGCCGTGGACTCATTAAAAGAAGAGAAAGTTCTCTGGATATCGATGAATATGTCTGCTAATAGATGTGTCTTACAGACCCATTAGACTGTACTTTCACATTAGTGATGAATGGTGTCTTTAGCTGCTTCGCTTATTAGGGAATGTTTGAATGTTTAAAAAAAACATGAATTAGGATCAAAGGTAAATAAAACAAAGACAAATCTAATTATTTATATTTTATTCCTATCACAGAAAGTAATATAATGTGTTCTAAATACCTCCTGCTGATATAGACAGAGGCCTACTGTACTCCTAAAACCACTGTCTGCCACCTGTATAGCTACACTCTCATGCCGACTTTCCTCTACCAAACTACTGCTGCTGTTGAAAATTAGTAGGGGAGAAATGGTACTCCAAAGGGCACAAAAGAAAATGATAGATAGCAACTTGGCTTTCCAGGAACTGCGAGTAAAAATACACATTTGTCTTTGTAAATATTAAGGATCCTGATCCTGGTGTCCAGCAACATTAAGGCAGTTATATACAATTAAAAACATTATACTGAACAAAAATATAAACAACATGTAACGTGTTGGTCTCATGTTTCATGAGCTAAAATGAAACACCTGAGAAACAGATTTGTTTACATCCCTGTCAAGACAATCCATCCATCTGAGTCTCAAGAAGCTGATTAAACAGCATTAGCATTACACAGGTGCACCTTGTGCTGGGGACAATAAAAGGCCACACTAAAATGAGAAGTTTTGCCACAGAACACAATGCCACAGATGTCTCAAGTTCTGGGGTAGTGCGCAAATGGCATTCTGACTGCAGGAAGGTACACCAGAGCTGCTGCGTTGAGAATTTAATATTAATTTCTCTACCATAATCTACCTCCAACTTCGTTTTAGAGAATGTGGCAGTACGTAAAATCGGCCTCACAACCACAGACCATATTTAACCATGCCAGCCCAGGACCTCCACATCCGGCTTCTTCACATGCATGATCATCTCAACCAAGA
Source organism: Oncorhynchus keta (assembly GCF_023373465.1). NCBI lineage: Eukaryota > Metazoa > Chordata > Actinopteri > Salmoniformes > Salmonidae > Oncorhynchus > Oncorhynchus keta. The sequence continues at coordinate 36,273,707 of NC_068433.1, read as the reverse complement.
CATCCGGACAGCAGATGAAACTGAGGAGCATTTCGGTCTGTAATAAAGCCATTTTGTGGGGAAAAACTTATTCTGATTGGCTGGGCCTGGCTCTCCAGTGGGTGGGCCTAGATTCCAAGTGGGTGGGCCTATGCCTTCCCATACCAACCCATGGCTGCGCCCTGTCAAGTTGTGTGAAATCCATAGATTAGGGCCTAATTAATTTTTTGAAATCGACTGATTTCCTTTTATTAACTGTAACTTAGTAAAATTGTTGCATGTTCGTTTATATTTTTGTTCAGTACACATCACTTTTCACAACGCATTAAGTGTGTGACCTCAGGCCACTACTCTAGTACCACAATACAAAATCTACAATACAAAATCCATGTGTAAATGTGTGTAGAGTGCAGGGGAGGATCATGTGTATGTGGAAGTGTGTGTCTGTGCCTCTTCACAGTCCCCGCTGTTCCATAAGGTGTCACGTCTGCTCCTGTTCTTCCCCCCCTGGTGCTCGAGGGCGCCAGGTTGCCCTGCATCACATCTCCCTCGCTGCAGCGGGATCTACAGGCGTCTTGTCTCAGACGGATTGTCGGGCTTCCATGGCTCGCCAGGCTCTCACGCTCCTGCCGGTTCGTTGGGCTCTCACGCCCCAACCGGCTTGCCCAGTGCCCATGTCTCGGCCGGTTGGCCCAGGTGGGACGCCGGGTGGCGCCCCTAAAGGGGGGGTACTGTCACGTCTGCCCCCCCCCCGGCACTTGAGGGCGCCAGGCTGCCATGCATCACTCACTCCTATCCTATATTACGCACACCTGCCTTCCCTCGTCACACGCATCAGTGATATTGGACTTACTTGGACTCACTCATCTGTTTATTTCCTCCCCTATATTTGTCAGTTCCCTTGCTCTGTACCCCAATGCTGCATTGATTGTTACCGCCTCGTTCCATGTCCATTCTATATTCAATGTTTTACTCGTACCTGCTTCTTTTCTCCAGCGTCATCCCATGTGACATAAGGTGTATTTTCATCAGTTTCTTTTTATGTGATTCTACTGCTTGCATCAGTTGCCTGATGTGGAATAGAGTTCAATGTATCCATTGCTCTATGTAGTACTGTGCACCTTCCATAGTGCATTCCGCATGTCCATACTTATTACAAAAACAAGTAGTAATGAAGTCAATCTCTCCTCTACTTTGAGCCATGAGAGAATGCCATATTAAAATTAGATCCCTGTGTACATTTAAGGACCAGCCATGCTTCCCTGTTCTGAGCCAATTTTAATTTTCCTAAGTCCCACTTTGTGGCACCTGAACCAATGCGCCAAAACTAGAGTCTGTAGAACCTGCCTTGTTGATAGTGTTGTTAACAAAAAGCTGCAGTTAATTCCAGAACGGGTGGCAAGAAATAAGTTAGTCCTAAATATTTCTTAAACAAAAAGCATTGCATTTGGGACTAATCATAACCTAAATCCTAAACCTCAAATACATATTGTAATGAATAATGTGGAAATTGAGTAAATTGAGGAGACTAAACTGCTTAGAGTAACCCTGGATTGTAAACTCTCATGGTCAAAACATGTTGATGCAACAGTAGTTAAAATGGGGAGAAGTCTGTCCATAATAAAGCACTGCTCCGACTTCTTAAAAGTTGCGTCATACTGCGGCACACCTTGTCTGCTGCTGCAGCATTTTGTGGCACATCATTTAATTGTCAGCCATTTTTGCTGTTACTGCAAGTTATTGCTAGTTTGACCACCAGAGGGCATCTTTGAGAAACATTTGATAGTAATTCCGTATTGGCATTACCAGAGAATTTAAAACCTTTTTTGTAATAACATAGTATATGGGACTGATTTTAAGAAATTTGGCTAATTCATTTGATTAATATTATGGTGTTTTTATTCAGAAAAAAATGAAAAACAAAACCCTCAGGGTGTCCATTAGGATGAGATGGAAAATATGGCACTGTACAACGTGACGGTCGGGAGTAGGCAACAGGATAGAAGAATTCTAAATTGTTTGCCTTCATTAGACAACTTTGTTCCAATATTTCTGTAAATCAGTGATATTTATTCCCATAGTAATTCGATATGAATCCATAACTAAATCAACATCTGCATTTTGAAAGAGTATTATTTATATAATTATTTCTTTTACGTTCCCCAGTTTCTGTGTTGTGGGTTTGTGTATATGTATGTATTTCAGGAAATGGCTTCCTGGATTTGAAGAAGCTGATTGGTCGGCCCCATCGATGAGTGGAGATCTGACCCCGCCCTCTCGACAGGAGATACAGCTGTCTTCAATTACAAACTCCTTTTGCAGCAGGATAAAAGCCAGTGTTCCTTTGTTAGGAGAGAGAGCTTCTTGGTATGTCCTGTGTTTCGTTGTTGGTCCTCCTGCAGAGGTATGTGTATGCCATAGAACTTAATGCTTTTTGGGTTTATTGAAATGTTTTACTTACGTTAGTAATTTTACTTTTGTATCCAAGGGAGAAGGGGAAGGCACCTTGGGAGTGCTTAGGCAAGAGGCCTGCGGACATATACACTGCTCAAAAAAATAAAGGGAACACAAAAATAACACATCCTAGATCTGAATGAATTAAATATTCTTACTTAATATTAAATACTTTTTTCTTTACATAGTTGAATGTGCTGACAACAAAATCACACAAAAATTATCAATGGAAATCAAATTTATCAACCGATGGAGGTCAGGATTTGGAGTCACACTCAAAATTAAAGTGGAAAACCACACTACAGGCTGATCCAACATTGATGTAATGTCCTTAAAACAAGTCAAAATGAGGCTCAGTAGTGTGTGTGGCCTCCACGTGCCTATATGACCTCCCAACAACGCCTGGGCATGCTCCTGATGACTTGGCGGATGGTCTCCTGAGGGATCTCCTCCCAGACCTGGACTAAAGCATCCGCCAACTCCTGGACAGTCTGTGGTGCAACGTGGCGTTGGTGGATGGAGCAAAACATGATGTCCCAGATGTGCTCAATAGGATTCAGGTCTGGGGAACGGGCGGGCCAGTCCATAGCATCAATGCCTTCCTCTTGCAGGAACTGCTGACACACTCCAGCCACATGAGGTCTAGCATTGTCTTGCATTAGGAGGAACCCAGGGCCAACCGCACCAGCATATGGTCTCACAAGGGGTCTGAGGATCCCATCTCGGTACCTAATGGCAGTCAGGCTACCTCTGGCGAGCACATGGAGGGCTGTGCGGCCCCCCAAAGAAATGCCACCCCAAACCATGACTGACCCACCGCCAAACCGGTCATGCTGAAGGATGTTGCAGGCAGCAGAACGTTCTCCACAGCGTCTCCAGACTCTGTCACGTCTGTCACATGTGCTCAGTGTGAGCCTGCTTTCATCTGTGAAGAGCACAGGGCCTCAGTAGCGAATTTGCCAATCTTGGTGTTCTCTGGCTAATGCCAAACGTCCTGTCTCCTGGTAGCACCTCCATGCTCTGGACACTACGCTGTAAGACACAGCAAACCTTCTTGCCACCACTCGCATTGATGTTCTATCCTGGATGAGCTGCACTACCTGAGCCACTTGTGTGGGTTGTAGACTCTGTCTCATGCTACCACTAGAGTGAAAGCACCGCCAGCATTCAAAAGTGACCAAAACACCAGCCAGGAAGCATAGGCACTGAGAAGTGGTCTGTGGTCACCCCCTGCAGAACCACTCCTTTATTAGGGGTGTCTTTCTAATTGCCTATAATTTCCACCTGGTGTCTATACCATTTGCACAACAGCATGTGAAAATTATTTTCAACCAGTGTTGCTTTCTAAGTGGACAGTTTGATTTCACAGAAGTGTTATTGACTTGGAGTTACATTGTGTTGTTTAAGTGTTCCCTTTATTTTTTGAGCAGTGTATATACCCGTAGTATTGACTATGTCTATGAACGCTAGGTAAGACCTAGGCGTACCATCCCTTGTATTTTAGTTAGTGCGCCAGGTGGTGCTAAGATGGGTAAGTTGTTTGTGTTGGGGGGCTAGGGTCAGTCTGTTATATCTGGAGTATTTCTCCTGTCTTATCCGGTGTCCTGTGTGAATTTAAGTATGCTCTCTAATTCTCTCTTTCTTTCTCTCTCTCGGAGAACCTGGACCATGGCTCAGGACTAATATAATAATAATATATGCCATTTAGCAGACGCTTTTATCCAAAGCGACTTACAGTCATGTGTGCATACATTCTACGTATGGGTGGTCCCGGGAATCGAACCCACTACCCTGGCGTTACAAGCGCCATGCTCTACCAACTGAGCTACAGAAGGACCACCTGGCATGATGACTCCTTGCTGTCCCCAGTCCACCTGGCCGTGCTGCTGCTCGAGTTTCAACTGTTCTGCCTGCGGCTATGGAACCCTGACCTGTTCACCGGCCGTGCTACCTGTCCTAGACCTGCTGTTTTCAACTCAGGAGGGGTAGAGATACTCTCAATGATCGGCTATGAAAATCCAACTGACATTTCTCCTGAGGTGCTGACCTGTTGCACCCTCGACATCTACTGTGATTATTATTATTTGACCATGCTGTTATGAACATTTGAACATCTTGGTCATGTTCTGTTATAATCTGTTATAATCTCCACCCGGCACAGCCAGAAGAGGACTGGCCACCCCTCATAGCCCTGGTTCCTCTCTAGGTTTCTTCCTAGGTTTTGGCCTTTCTAGGGAGTTTTTCCTAGCCTGTGTGCTTCTACACCTGCATTGCTTGCTGTTTGGGGGTTTTAGGCTGGGTTTCTGTACAGCGCTTTGAGATATCAGCTGATGTAAGAAGGGCTATATACATTTGATTTAGTAGGTAGGAGTTTTGGTTCTGTCCAGCCCCTTTTCCACAAATTACCATGTGAAAGAAATAAATTCCCTGTTAAAGGTAAAATTCTCTGCATCTGTCATCGTTACCCGCACCTGCAGTCACATACTACTTTCACTCCACAGAGAGTTGAGAGTAGCAGGGTGTTGTATTCCCTCCAAGAGGCGTGCGTAACAATGTCATTAACAAAATCTGTTTATTAGGCTACTGTGCAGTCTACAATACATACTGTAATGAACATGGAAAGTGCCTAACTCCTTACATAAGGGAGAGCAGGCCATGTCTGTACAACAGAATGCGGGAGACCGGGGTTCAAATCCCAGTTGGGGAGGATCGATGTCCTTGCAAATATGAATTGTTTAACTGATTTAATATGTGTAATTTCATGTTTGTGATGTTTTCACTATGACACAATGTAGAAAAATGTAAAATATATGACGCTGTACAACGTCGGCAGTACAGTATAGTTGTAGGCTTTTGCATCTAACTTTCATATGCTCTTTAAATAAGACCTACACCATTTTTAACAGAACCTTACTCAACACTAGTAAGACTCATTCTGCCTATGGCAGGCCTACAGTATATATGTTTTTTAAGTTAAATGACGTGACTCCGCCAATAATTACATTTAAGCGATTGGAGGACTCTAAATTAATATCTAAGGGGCATTTTCCAATAGATTTTCTCACAGATCCTAAGGGGGTTTTATATAATTCTAAATGAATTAATATTACATTTCTTTAACCCTTTCACACGTACCATCACAAGGGTGTGATCATTCTACAGTGGTCCCTGAAGCATACGGTCACACTAGAATGCTTATTTAGAATGGCCAGTTTCGAATGACGCAACAATCAGCATTTGAGCTAGCCACACTTGATTCAGAAACTATTTACACAAACACAGTCCTTACAGAGTTATATCCAGAATGTGAGCAGTTTATTTTGGATGCAATGTTCAGATATTCACAGCAATATCTATCATAACACAATAATCCAAACCAGAAAAATGTAGGCAACATTTGTCCTAGCACTAACTGTGGAAAGATTGACGCAACATAAGCATCGTAACATCGTATAACTCTCAGCTGACAAACTACAATATGAATTTGTTCACATAACGGGTGAGCTCATCATTGATCAAAATATAGCACATAGTGGACTTTCTACTAGGGCACACCGCCTCAGTGCTAACAGTAACACTCTGATTCATTGGCACATGATTACTGTATACAATAGCTGTAGGCTCGACAGAGGCATTCAGGGGAGTTAAAGGGACTTAAATTATGTTACTTACATTGTGACTGCCAATGCTCCTGGGATAATGTACATTATACAACGACTACAACTCAGCAACACATTGGTAGGTACTATCTGAGCTAGGTTTAAGGCTGTGGCAGTCACACAATTTCATCAGTCGGTGATTGTCAAGCAAAAAACTGTCAGTCTCACGGTAATTGACCATAATTAACATAAACAAATGTAGCATCTCCTGGCTTCCACACATAGCCTACAAGCCACTGATGCAGACCTTTGGAACATCTATATTTGTATTCTAAGAAATCCATGTAATATAGCCTACACCTTCACACTAAATCCATTATTTATTTCAGACAGGTCTAAAGAAGCATGATATGAAGAATAGTATACTCTGAGTTGTCCTTATGTTAGGTCCTGATCTGGCTATGCCAAATGGCTATGGGCTACACTAATTCATTTAGCAGACATTTAGCAGACATTTAGCAGACAGCATTATTTTATAGTATGAAGAATACAAGGCTGAATAAAATATAAATAATACTTTATCCAATTCCGAGGTGCATATAGAAGATATTGGAAGAACAGTCCACATTTACTTTTCGTCAGCCAACAAGATGAGTAGGCTTAACAAACAGCAAAAGCACTAGCCTATGTCAATCTACTATCCCCCATAGTACAAAAGTTTAAAAATAAATATTCCAAACTTAGTCTGCGACAGTTATGGGATGCGATAGATCCCAAATTAATACAACTACTAGAATCAAAGAACATATTTGGCTGACAAAACAGATCAGAATATTTAGCTTAAAATGTTGATAAACTATTAGGCTATTTATTCACATTATAAGTGCAGCAATGCGCACGAGGCATTGTGTGCGCGCTGCTTATGTATGCCAGTTAGGCCCTACACCCCTTGGAAAGCAGATTCATGTTCTAAATTTTAAGAAGTTATTTGGCAAGTTTAGTTGTGATACAAACCTTATCAAAACATATAGGCCTATGGGCTAGGCTATACGAGGTGACCAAAAAAAAAAGCAAAAAAAAAGTATTTGTCTGCTGCCTTACGCTGGGCATAATTCACAAGGGATAATATATAATTCAGTCATTCAAGTGATAGGCTAATATTCTCACCCAACAGGCTATTCTTGAATTAATCTTGTCCTTCTGTAGCTCAGTTGGTAGAGCATGGCGCTTGTAACGCCAGGGTAGTGGGTTCGTTTCCCGGGACCACCCATACGTAGAATGTATGCACACATGACTGTAAGTCGCTTTGGATAAAAGCGTCTGCTAAATGGCATATATATTATTATATATTACATATACTACATAATATATCTGTGAAATTTGTTTTGATTTAGAATGGATCATTATCATGCACCTATCTCGAAACAGGGGCAGGGTAAAAAATACATTCAATCTATGCACTTAAATAGCAAATGGAGTACCGCTTTTCCCATGGTCCATTTTCATTCCAGCCAGGTAGGCTATAATCCTGTTGTGAAGATAAGCCATGTGCTTAATATTAGGAAAGTTGAGAAATAAATATAGTAGGCCTAGCCTACAGAAAGCTGAGGCCATAGAGGCCATCACTCTGTTTTCTCGCATAATTGCATAACCAATAGAAATGTTGCTCAACATGGGCTCTCATGAAGTGTTTGATTATATTTTCAATACATTTGCATTGATGTCAGAGTGATTAGAGGGACAATATAGTGCTGAGTACCAGGCAGTTAGCAAGTTTGGTAGGCTACTAATAAAATAAAATCAAATGTATTTCTATAGCCCTTCTTACATAAGCTGATATATCAAAGTGCTGTACAGAAACCCAGCCTAAATGCAAGCAATGCAGCAAGCAATGCAGGTGTAGAAGAACGGTGCCTAGGAAAAACTCTAGGACGAAACCTAGAGAGGAACCAGGCTATGAGGGGTGGCCAGTTCTCTTCTGGCTGTGACGGGTGGAGATTATAACAGAACCAAGATGGCCAAGATGTTCAAATGTTCATAAATGACCAGCATGGTCAAATAATAGTAATCACAGTGAACTAATGAGAAGCATCAGAGCTTGGAGAAGCCTAATTACAGTGGCTAAACAATCACGTGGAATTTGACTGCCTTCATGACTAGTGACTGCCGGTATGGCGGTAATACGGTCACCGCAACCTGCCCTAGCTGGGCTTGGGTCATTGTAAGTCATTATTTCAATGCAGCCTTGAAATGTGTGAACATAGTTCACAGATGTTAGTTCATAGATGATTTGGATGGACTCATTCCTGTAGAGCAGTGGTTCCCAAACTTTTTACAGTCCCATACCCCTTCAAACATTCAACCTCCAGCTGCTTACCTCCTCTAGCACCAGGGTCAGCTTACTCCCAAATGTTGTGTTTTGCCATCATTGCAAGCCTGCCACACAATACAATACAATAAATATTTTAAACATAAGAATGAGTGAGTTTTTGTCACAACCAGGCTTTTCACAGAACTGCTTGTTGCAATTTCGATGAGGCTCTCTTGTTCAGATATCGGTATGTGGACTGGAGGCAGGGCATGAAAAGGATAATGAATCCAGTTGTTTGTGTCATCCGTTTCCGGAAAGTACCTGCGTAATTGCGCACCAACTCACTCAGGTGCTTCACTATATCACATTTGACATTGTCCGTAAGATTGAGTTCATTTGCACACAAAAAATCATACAGTGATAGAAAGACCTGTGTGTCCTTGTTAATGCAGCCAGAGTGCTCCAACTTCTTAATCATAGCCTCAATTTTGTCCTTTATTTAACTAGGTAAGCCAGTTAAGAACAATTTATTATTTACAATGACGGCCTACTGGGGAACAGTGAGTTAACTACCTTGTTCAGAGGTTGAACAAAATATTTTTACCTTGTCAGCTCGAGGATTCAATACAGAAACCTTTCATTTACTGACCCAATGCTCTAACCACGAGGCTACCTGCCACCCCAGATAGGCCAGTCGTGTGAGAAACTCCTCATCATGCAAGTGGTCAGACAAGTGAAACGTATGACCAGTAAAGAAACTTTAAGCTTGTCTCTCAGTTTAAAAAAATATGTCAATACTTTGCCCCTTGATAACCAGCGCACTTTAGTTGTAAAAGCGTTACATGGTCGCTGCCCATATCATTGCAGAGTGCACAAATTACATGAGAGTTTGGGGGCTTGTTTTAACAAAGTTAATTAACCATTTTCACTATAGTGTCCAAAACGGCTTTCAAGCTGTCAGGCATTCCCTTGGCAGCAAGAGCCTCTTGGTGGATGTTGCAGTGTACCCAAGTGGCAACTGCGTTGACCCCGCGTTACCACTCCACTATGTCTCCCTGTCATGGCTTCTGCACCATCTTGAACACCAAAGTCCATTTGATGCCCCAAAGCTGTCCAGTACTTTAAAAATATCCTCTACTGTTGTACTGGATGTCTTCCTTAATTGACCCCCCACAAATGTAACGGACATATACCAGAAGTTGTGCCAGGCCCGCCACATCTGTTGACTCATCCAGCTGTAACGCATAGAATTCACTGGCTTGTGTGTGAAGCAGTAAATGCTTCAAAACATCTCCTTCCATGTCACTGATGCATTGTGAAACAGTGTTGTTTGATGAAGGAATTGGCTGTATATTTTTTGGGGCCTTTTCCCCAAGCATTGTCCCAGCCATATTCACAGCAGCAGGAATAATTAAGTCCTCCACAATAGTATGGGGCTTGCCTGTTCTAGCCACTTGGTAACTAACCATATAAGACGCTTCTAGCTCCTTCTTATTAATGGTATCTGTTGCTTTTATACATGTCTTACTACTCGGGAATCGTCTTAATTCTTGCTCAAAAAACTCCTGGGGCTTATTTTTCAAATTGTGATGTTTTGTTTCTAAATGTCTGCGCAAGAGTGAAGGTTTCATTGAGTTGTGAGATAGTACTTTTGCACATATTACACACTGTGGCTGAGGAAAGGCATTACTCCAAATATAAGTGAACCCCAAATGAATGTAGTTCTCATCATATTTGTGCCTCTTCGATGGTCCAACGTCCGTGTCTGATGTTCGGTGCTTTCCAGGGTATGGGGCAGTAGCTCTTCAGCTGCATCATATTCACAACTGTTAGTGTCCATGCTAGCTAGGCTAACAACAAATGTAAAATTACTGATGCTAGCATTGGATGTGCTCGTGGAAGCAGAACAGCTTGTGTCATCAACAGGTACAGGTAGCAGTACTACCAATAGAGCTTGTATGTGTCTCTATGTGTCTCTATGGATACGGGAATTACTTTTTAAAATCATTTTAGAGCAAATGGAATGAGCAGCAGCTACATTTGGCTACATACGGACCGTTAGTGGAATTCCCGCGAGAGAGTAACGGTTAATGTGATTGCATGTTCATTATTTGACTAGGCTACCTGTATTTGACCTTGTGTTGCTATTTTCTGAACACTAGATGGTTTAATTTTTATTTTTGGCAGTGAAACGAGGCTACTCAGGCGACAAAAAAAATATTTTAATAAAGAAACATGTGAATCCCATTTTTATTTGGCGTACCCCCGACGCATTGCGCATACCACCAGTTTGGGAATACCTGCTGTACAGCATCTTTTGTTTCCAGAAAGTGTTAAAGCTATCTGTAAAAGTTATTCCAACAGAGCTACAGTAATCTTTTAGCCAGGTGTGTAATGCCAGTAGCCTGCTGAATCTTTTACAGCCACGGCCCAACGATGATTTCAGACCTGAAATAATTGGCCACTTTTTGGAATCTTTCAGACAGAATAATTTCTTTAAAATCCATTTTCAGCAGATACTAGCTAGCCCTCCTAATGTCGTTTGACCCCACATGGACTACAACAGCATCAGCTCCTGGCAGCTGTTGCAAAACGGTCGGAAGCAGCCTTGTTATGTCCTGTATTCGTGCTCCAGGATAGCACAGGGTTTTTGCCACGGGAACCAATATGTTTCTTACCATAGAGCTGCAGATGACGACAGCTTGTGCAATGGCCGAGGACATCAGGCCGTTCTTTTGCTTTGGGTGGTTCATAGACCCCAAATACTATTTGAACCCAGGTCAGAATCCTCTACCACCACAGCTGTACCTGATGTGTGTATAAGAGAGAGAAGTGGAGCGAGAGACACTGTGAGCAACAAAGATGGCAAAGTATAGAGAAACTGTAGGTGACAGAGAAACAGTGAGCAAATGAGAGAGAAACAGAATGAACGAATGAGAGAGAGAGAGATGGATGGATAAATGTGGTTGAGTTCCACAGATGTATGACCGGGGTCACAACAACTCCTGAACCCTCCTTTCTCCATCCTCTCATCCTCCTCCTCCTTCCCTCTCTCTCTCTTTCTCTCACACTCACATGCGCTCTCTCGTGCCCTCTCTCTGGGCTTTAAAAGCCACTGGAGTGTACAGATTCAGCCTGGACTAGGCTGTGCTCATGCCGACCAATATCCTCCCCTTGCTATGCATTGGTTGCCGCCCGTTGGTTGCTGTGCATTGGTTGCCATAATAATGGGAAGTTGGTGGGTGCTTATATTTGTTCTATTTCACACATGTACAAGTGAATATTAATATGCATATGTGAATTGGAAATGTGTATTTAGCATATCCCTACTCTCTCTGAGACAACCTCGTAGTGTGGGATCATGACAAGGGTCTGACATTATCAACCGCGACCCTGGAACAATGGACGTTTGTTGCCATACGCTGGATGCTGTGTGTTCAATGCATTGCCATTTGTTTCATGCATTTTAATGGGTCTGAGCACATAGTCTGTTTACTTCACCTTCATTATGCTATATGCCCATAATGACACAAAAGGAGAAAGAAAGAGGTAGATGAGGGGAGAGAGTGAATGGAAATGGAAAAACCTTTCTGAATGTGTGCCTTGCCTTGTGCCATGACTCCCACATACAGTGGGGCAAAAAAGTATTTAGTCAGCCACCAATTGTGCAAGTTCTCCCACTTAAAAAGATGAGAGGCCTGTAATTTTCATCATAGGTACACTTCAACTATGACAGACAAAATGAGGGAAAAAAATCCAGAAAATCACATTGTAGGATTTTTAATGAATTTGTTTGCAAATTATGGTGGAAAATAAGTATTTGGTCAATAACAAAAGTTTCTCAATACTTTGTTATATACCCTTTGTTGGCAATGACAGAGGTCAAACATTTTCTGTAAGTCTTCACGAGGTTTTCACACACTGTTGCTGGTATTTTGGCCCAATCCTCCATGGAGATCTCCTCTAGAGCAGTGATGTTTTGGGGCTGTTGCTGGGCAACACTGACTTTCAGCTCCCTCCAAAGATTTTCTATGGGGTTGAGATCTGGAGACTGGCTAGGCCACTCCAGGACCTTGAAATGTTTCTTACGAAGCCACTCCTTCGTTGCCCGAAAGGGGGGGTTTGGGATCATTGTCATGCTGAAAGACCCAGCCACGTTTCATCTTCAATGCCCTTGCTGATGGCTGATGGAAGGAGGTGGAGGTTTCACCCAAAATCTCACGATACATGGCCCCATTCATTCTTTCCTTTACACGGATCAGTCGTCCTGGTCCCTTTGCAGAAAAACAGCCCCAAAACATGATGTTTCCAACCCAATGCTTCACAGTAGGTATGGTGTTCTTTGGATGCAACTCAGCATTCTTTGTCCTCCAAACACGACGAGTTGAGTTTTTACCAAAAAGTTATATTTTGGTTTCATCTGACCATATGACATTCTCCCAATCTTCTTCTGGATCATCCAAATGCTCTCTAGCAAACTTCAGATGGGCCTGGACATGTACTGGCTTAAGCAGGGGGACACGTCAGGCACTGCAGGATTTGAGTCCCTGGCGGCATAGTGTGTTACTGATGGTAGGCTTTGTTACTTTGGTCCCAGCTCTCTGCAGGTCATTCACTAGGTCCCCCCGTGTGGTTCTGGGGTTTTTGCTCACCGTTCTTGTGATCATTTTGACCCCACGGGGTGAGATCTTGCGTGGAGCCATAGATCAAGGGAGATTATCATTGTATGTCTTCCATTTCCTAATAATTACTCCCACAGTTGATTTCTTCAAACCAAGCTGCTTACCTATTGCATATTCAGTCTTCCCAGCCTGGTGCAGGTCTACAATTTTGTTTCTGGTGTCCTTTGACAGCTCTTTGGTCTTGGCCATAGTGGAGTTTGGAGTGTGACTGTTTGAGGTTGTGGATAGGTGTATTTTATACTGATAACAAGTTCAAACAGGTGCCATTAATTCAGTCGACCCGACACGCATGCGTCCCATCTAGCCATCTGGAAATGCAAATGTGCTACGCTAAATGCTAATAGCACTCGTTAAAACTCAAACGTTCATGAAAACACACATGCAGGGGAATTAAAGCTACACTCGTTGTGAATCCAGCCAACAAGTCAGATTTTTAAAATGCTTTTCGGCGAAAGCATGAGAAGCTATTATCTGATAGCATGCAACACCCCGAAATACCCAAAGGGGACGTAAACAGAATAATTAGCGTAGCCGGCGCTACACAAAACGTAGAAATAAAATATAAAACATTCATTACCTTTGACGATCGTCTTTGTTGGCACTCCTAGATGTCCCATAAACATCACTATTGGGTCTTTTTTCTGATTAAATCGGTCCATATATAGCCTAGATATCGATCTATGAAGACTGTGTGATCAAGGAAAAAACACAGTTTTAAAATGCAACGTCATTTTTTTTAAATTAAAAAAGTTGACGATAAACTTTCACAAAACACTTCAAAATACTTTTGTAATCCAACTTTAGGTATTAGTAAACGTTAATAATCTATCAAATTGATCACGGGGCGATGTGTATTCAATAGCTCCACGTCTTGAAATCATGTTCAGAAATTTCTACTTCAAAACATCCTGTCGGAGACCGGAAGGAATGAACTCTCTCTCACTCGTTTGACCAAGAAACAAAGGCCAGGCAAATGACGAGACTGGCAACATCGTGTGGAAGCTGTAGGACTTGCAATCTCAGCCCCATTTAATTTGCTTTCCAATAGACAATACATGCAAGTGGCGCATTGATATATTTTCCGGTTTTCAGTGATCAGATTTTCTTGCGCTTTCCGATGAAACGCACGTTCTGTTATAGTCACAGCCGTGATTTAACCAGTTTTAGAAACGTCAGAGTGTTTTCTAATCATATGCATATACTATATTCTTGGCATGAGTAGCAGGACGCTGAAATGTTGCGCGATTTTTAACAGATTGTTCGAAAAAGTAGGGGGTTGACTTAAGAGGTTTTAATACAGGTAACGAGTGGAGGACAGAGGAGCCTCTTAAAGAAGAAGTTCCAGGTCTGTGAGAGCCAGAAATCTTGCTTGTTTGTAGGTGACCAAATACTTATTTTCCACCATAATTCATTAATTAATTATTATTAATTAATTATTTCAGCCCAGCTGCAACTTAGATTTTGGCCACTGGATGGCAGCAGTGTATGTGCAAAGTTTTAGACTGATCCAATGAACAATTGTATTTCTGTTCAAAATCTTGTGTCAAGACTGCCCAAATGTGCCTAATAGGTTTATTAATAACTTTTCATGTTCACAACTGTGTACTCTTCAAACAATAGATGGTATTATTTCACTGTAATAGCTACTGTAAATTGGACAGTGCTGTTAGATTAACAAGAATTTAAGTTTAATGCCAATATTAGATATGTCCTGAGAAATGTCCTTGTTATTTGCAAACTCATGCTAATCACATTAGCCGTGGACGGGACACCGATTCCGAAGAAGATGTACAGTACCAGTCAAAAGTTTGGACACACCTACTAATTCAAAGGTTTTTCTTTACTTTTACTATTTTCTACATTGTAGGATAATAGTGAAGACATCAAAACTATGACATAACACATATGTAATCATGTAGTAACCAAAAAGGTGTTAAGTTCCTTGGTGAACACATCACTGATAAACTGAAATGGTCCACCTACACAGACAGTGTGGTCAAGAAGGCGCAACAGCAGTTCTTCAACCTTAGGAGGCTGAAGATATTTGGCTTGTCACCTAAAACCATCAATCTTTTACGGATGCACAATTGCGAGCATCCTCTCAGAATGTATCACTGCCTATTATGGCAACTGCACCACCTACAAACGCAAGGCTCTCCAGTGGGTGGTGCGGTCTGCACAACGCATAACCAGAGGCAAACTACCTGTCCTCCAGGACACCTACAGTACCCGATGTCACAGGAAGGCCAAAAAGATCATCAAGGACAACAACCACCTAAGCCACTGCCTGTTCACCCCGCTACCATCCAGAAGGTAAGGTCAGTACAGGTGCATCAAAGCTGGGACTTAGAGACTGAAAAACAGCTTCTATCTCAAGGCCATCAGACTGTTAAACAGCCATCACTAACACAGAGAGGATGCTGCCTACATACAGATTTGAATTTATTGGCCACTTTCATAAATGGATCACTAGTCACTTTAATAATGCCAGTTTAATAATGATTACATGTCTTGCATTACTCATCTCATATGTATATACTGTAGTTTATAAAATATATTGCATCTTGTCTATGCCGGTCTGTCATTGCTCATCTATTTAAATGTATACAATTGAAGTCGGAAGCTTACAAACACCTTAGCCAAATACATTTAAACTCACTTTTTCACATTTCCTGACATTTAATCCTTAAAAATTCCCTGTCTTAGGTCAGTTAGGATCACCACTTTATTTTAAGAATGTGAAATGTCAGAATAATAGTAGAGAATTATTTATTTCAGCTTTCATTTCTTTCATCACAGTCCCAGTGGGTCAGAAGTTTACATACACTCAATTCGTTTTTGGTAGCATTGCCTTTAATTTTTTTAACTTGGGTTAAACGTTTCAGGTAGCCTTCCACAAGCTTCCCACAATAAGTTGGGTGAATTTTTGCCCATTCCTCCTGACAAAACTGGTGTAACTGAGTCAGGTTTGTAAGGCCTCCTTGCTCGCACACACTTTTTCAGTTCTGCCCACAAGTTCTCTCTGGGATTGAGGTTAGGGCTTAGTGATGGCCACTCCAATACCTGGACTTTGTTGTCCTTAAGCCATTTTGCCACAACTTTGGAAGTATGCTTGGGGTCATTGTCCATTTGGAAGATCCATTTGCGACCAAGCTTTAACTTCCTGACTGATGTCGTGAGATGTTGCTTCAATATATCTACATAATTTTCCTACCTCATGATGCCATCTATTTTGTGAAGTGCACCAGTCCTTCCTGCAGCAAAGCACCCCCACAACGTGATGCTGCCACCCCCGTGCTTCATGGTTGTGATGATGTTCTTCGGCTTGCAAGTCTCCCCCTTTTTCCTCCAAACATAACAATGGTCATTATGGGCAAACAGTTCTATTTTTGTTTCATCAGACCAGAGGACATTTCTCCCAAAAGTATGATCTTTGTCCCCATGTGCAGTTGAAAACTGTAGTCTGGCTTTTTTTAGGCGGTTTTGGAGCAGTGGCTTCTTCCTTGCTAAGCGGCCTTTCAGGTTTATGGTGATATAGGACTCGTTTTACTGTGGATATAGATACTTTTGTACCTGTTTCCTCCAGCATCTTCACAAGGTCCTTTGCTGTTGTTCTAGGATTGATTTGCACTTTTTGCTCCCAAGTACATTAATCTCTAGGAGACAGAGCGGTATGACGGCTGTGTGATTCCATGGTGTTTATACTTGCTTACTATTGTTTGTACAGATGAACGTGGTACCATCAGGCGTTTGTAAATTGCTCCCAAGGATGAACCAGACTTGTGGAGGTCTACAATCTTTTTTCTGAGGTCTTAGCTGATTTATTTAGATTTTCCCATGATGTCAAGCAAAGAGGCACTGAGTTTGAAGGTCGGCCTTGAAATACATCTACAGGCACACCTCCAATTGACTCAAATGATGTCAATTAGCCTATCGGAAGCTTCTAAAGCCATGACATACTTTTGGGGAATTTTACTAACTGTTTATAGGCACAGTCAACTTAGTGTATGTGAACTTCTGACCCACTGGAATTGTGGTACAGTGAAATAATCTGTCTGTAAACAATTGTTGGAAAACTTAATTGTGTCATATACAAAGTAGATGTCCTAACCGACAAACTATAGTTTGTTAACAAGAAAGTTGTGGAGTGGTTGAAAAACGAGTTTTGATGACTCCAACCTAAGTGTATGTAAACTTCTGACTTCAACTGCATATTCTTATTCCATTCCTTTACTTAGATTTGTGTGTATTAGGTAGTAGTTGTGAAATTGTTTGATTACATGTCAGATATTGCAGCACTGTCGGAACTAGAAGCACGAACATTTCGCTACACTCGCAATAACATCTGTTAACTCTTGCAACGAGCAATCCCCGATCCGGGATCGTAATCATAGCCTCAAACGCATTAGCATTACGCAGCAGACATAAATACCCCTAGAAACGTTTCCTATTCATGAATATCGCAAATGAAATTAAATAAATACATTCAAACACAAGCTTAGCCTTTTGTTAACAACACTTTCATCTCAGATTTTCAAAATATGCGTTACAGCCAACACTAGACAAGCATTTGTATAAGTTTATCATGGCATAATGCTATGCTAGCTCTGCTGGCAGCAGGCAACATTTTCACGAAAATAAGAAAAGCAACCAAATTAAATAATTTACCTTTGAAGAACTTCGGATGCTTTCACTCAGGAGACTCTCAGCTAGATAGCAAATGTTTCTTTTTTTTCCATAAATATTATTTTTGTAGGCGAAATAGCTACCGTTTCTTCATCATGCTTGGCTAAGAAATCGACCGTAAAATGCTACAACGCCAAACTTTTTTCAAAATTAGCTACATAATATCGACAGAAACACGGCAAACGCTGTTTAGGATCCATCCTCAAGGTGTTTTTAACAAATATATTCGATAATATATATTCGATAATTTGGTTTCTCATAAGAAGCGATTGGAAAAATGGCTACCTCAGTATTTTACGCAAGGTTTTCTGCAGGAGACACCATGTGACCACATGCCATATATGGTCCCTTACAGCCATTATTCAATGGAAATGCCTAAAAAGACGTCACAATGCTGTAGACACCTTGGGGAAAATGTGGAAAACGTAAGCTCATTCGTAGATCATTCACAGCCATATAAGGAGTCATTGGCATGAGGCGGTTTCAAAAATGCGGCGCTTCCTGGTTGGATTTTTATATGGGTTTCACCTGTAACATCAGTTTTGTGTCACTCACAGACAATATCTTTGCAGTTTTGGAAACGTCAGTGTTTTCTTTCCAAAGCTGTCAATTATATGCATAGTCGAGCATCTTTTCGTGACAAAATATCTTGTTTTAAACGGAAACGTTTTTCATCCAAAAATGTTAATAGCGCCCCCTAATGCATGTGTATGTGACCAATAAAATTTGATTTGGTTTGACATAACCAGTAGTCTATGGTCTAGATACTGGTATACTCACCACTACTGGGGACCAACAAACTCCAACCACCTATTCCGCATGATATAGGGTCCTTTGGCAGGGCATGCAAATCTAAGTTGGTCAATCTGTATAGGACTTTTCAGTTTCAAACATCCATGATCCTTTGAATGCGTTGGGGACAGTGCATGTGAGCGGAGTTCAGCAGTTGGATATCCCGCTCGTTGGTCGAGTGGTGATGACTCCTGCACTCCATGTTCTTTCCAACTGCTCCACTAATTTTCACTCCGTGCTCACAGGGGGAAAAGTTGCCGCTCAAAATTCGCTCCATTCATTAAAATCACAATTTAACCAACACCCATCTATTTTCATGACTACCTGGACCTACCAGTTGGTTAAGTATTGAAACCAAACCATATGACTTTGATTCAAAAACATTTGAATAAACATGAAAATGTTTTCTATAGTAAGAAGCGAACATCATTTCAAATAGGCTACATGTCAAATTAAAACAACATATAAAGGTCTGTCCGTAATGAAGAGATGCTCTGCTTTTTTGAAACCACACTTCAAAAAGCAAGTCCTGCAGGCTCTAGTTTTGTCTTATCTTGATTATTGTCTAGTCATGTGGTCGAGTGCTGCAAGGAAAGACCTATTTAAGCTGCAACTGGCCCAGAACAGAGCAGCATGTCTTGCTCTTCATTGTAATCAGAGGGCTGATATAAATACTATGCATGCCAGTATCTCTTGGTTAAGAGTTTATGAGAGACTGCCTGCATCACTTCTTCCTTTTATAAGAAACATTAATCTATTGAAAATTCCAAATAGTCAACATACACACAGCTCTGACACACACACACACACACACACACACACACACACACACACACACTCACGCCACCAAACATGCCACCATGGGTCTTTTCACAGTCCCCAAATCTAGAAAAATTCAAGAAAATGTACAGTATTATAAAGAGCTGATATTGCATGGAACTCTGTTCCATCTCATATTGCTCAAGTGAACAGAAAACCTGGTTTCAAAAAACAGATAAAGAACACCGCCTCTCCTCTATTTCACCTGGATAGTCTATATATCAATATATACAGACAAACTATGTGTCTTTGTAAAAATAAAAAAAATAATGTTTTATGTTGTTGTTGTGTCTGACTATCATTATTGTGATGACATGGTATTTTATCAAATTGATTACCTAGGGTATAATTGATTACGTGATTGAATTAAATCATGCAACCATTAACTAATTAATAACCTGGGGCACCACAGAGAAGTTTATTTAACCTCTCTGAGATATGTGGGACGCTAGCATCCCACCTGGCCAAAAGCCAGTGAAAATGCAGAGCGCCAAAATCAAATAAATTACTATAAAAATCAAACTTTCATGAAATCACACATGTAAGATACCAAATTAAAGCTGCACACGTTGTGAATCCAGCCAACATGTCAGATTTCAAAAAAGCTTTTCGGCGAAAGCAAACGATGCTATTATCTGAGGATAGCACCTCCGTAAACAAAGAGAGAAAAGCATATTTCAACCCTGCAGGCGCGACACAAAACGCAGAAATAAAAATATAATTCATGCCTTACCTTTGACAAGCTTCTTTTGTTGGCACTCCAATATGTCCCATAAACATCACAAATGGTCCTTTTGTTCGATTAATTCCGTTGATATGTATCCAAAATGTCAATTTATTTGGCGTGTTTGATCCAGAAAAACACTGGTTTCAACTTGCGCAATGTGACGACAAAATATCTCAAAGGTTACCTGTAACCTTTGCCAAGACATTTCAAACTACTTTTGTAATACAACTTTAGGTATTTTTTAACATAAATAATTGATAAAATTGAAGACGGGATGATCTGTGTTCAATACAGGAGGAAAACAACCTATAGCTAGCTTTCTGGTCACGCACCTCTATCTAACAGTACACTTGAAGTTACCCTCGTTCAAGATGGCCGTACTTCTTCATTACACAAAGGAAAAGCCTCAACCAATTTCAAAAGACTCATGACATCCAGTGGAAGAGGTAGGAACTGCAAGAAGGACCCTTAGAAATCTGGGTTCCCAATGAAAACCCATTGAAAAGAGAGTGACCTCAAAACAAAATATCTGAATGATTTGTCCTCTGTAATACACACAGACATGATTCAAACAGTTTTAGAAACGTCAGAGTGTTTCCTATCCAAATCTACTAATAATATGCATATCTTATCTTCTGGGGATGAGTAGCAGGCAGTTGAATTTGGGCATGCATTTCATCCGGACGTGAAAATACTGCCCCCTGTCACCAAGAAGTTTAGGAGTTCCATCTTCTGAATTAACTCTTAGAGATCTGAAAATCTCTTGCATTTCAGTCATCAAACAGTCATTAATTATTCTTTACCTTCTATCAGTCTCATCTGAACATCGTAAAATTCTTGGTTATCTGCACGAACCCTAGTTTCCAAAATGAATCAGCAATATACAAATTGGATTAATTATTTATTTACTAACTAACTAAATAATCACAGAAATACACCACAAACAAACAGTAGATATTGGTTACTAACAATGACTGAGAAGTCCCGAGTGGTCTTTGCCAATGTGACTGCTTGGTAGTCAAAGGAAAGGGGTGGGGACTGAGAAAGAGCGGGAAAGACTAAATGGATTCACTACACACTGTCTATAATTATATTAATTGAAATGCTAATCCTTTTCAAGAATAATTGCAATGTACATATATTTATTCCCGTATGTCATTGTTGTCTTCTCTGTTGGAATCCTTCATCAGAGTCTCTGGTTAACTTTCCCAGATGTCACAATGTCTTTTGTGGTTGTATGTGGTTAGATGGATACTTCAGAGTACCATTTGGAAATGTTCTCATAGAATAGTTGCTTCGGCAGTTGTCAGTATTCTCGTTCTAGACTTTCTAGCTGCAGACTAGTAATTATACGTCGAAGGTTTGCTCTTATTCTGTTTTGATCTATATTCTCAGAGTTGAACCATTTCCAGCCGTGTAGCCAATGCTTTCAACATGTCATATCAGCTGCATGTTTTCTAGTCTGGTGCAAATTTCTTTAGGAGGCGGTGTTATCCTCTTTTGAAAAACAGGTGGTTCTGTGATGCCTAATAATGTCTGTGCTCACACGGGTGTTTCCACTGACTAGTTAACCTATATATGAACATCCATACTCTCATTTGGAAGGTTAATATAACATTACATCTTTTCACAAATAGTTTCATGTTTAATCACATATGTTTCACAATATTTAGATGTAAACCTGACAGCTGGGAAAGATACACTTGAATAAATACTGTTGTGTGTTTCCTGACCTTCATGAGATCACCAAATTAATCACACTGTTAAAAAGTGTCCATGGCCCATTCCCACATTCTCAAAAGTGGAAATATCATTTAATTCTCCCATTTTGTGGATTTAGGAGTTTGGCCAAGTCTCTCTTTGTTCTGGTAGACTCTCTCAATAGTGCATTGCAGTTTCTACCAGGTATTTATGACCTGTTGTAAAGTCATACAACTGTAGAGAGAGAGGGGTGTTATGGTCCTCCCCCCAGGGCACGTCATGACATAGTTCTGTCCTTGAGCTGTTCTTGTCTATACATTTTCTTTATTATGTCATGTTTCATGTATATTGTGGACCCCAGGAAGAGTAGCTGTTGCTTTTGCAACAGCTAATGAGGATCCTAATAAAATACAAACACCAAAAAAGCTGTGCCGCAACTCTCCCCATCCAACCTGACAGAGCTTGAGAGGATCTGCAGAGAAGAATGCGAGAAACTCCCTAAATACAGGTGTGACAAGCTTGTAGCATCATACCCAAGAAGATGCAAGGCTATAATCGCTGCCAAAAGGTGCATCAACAAAGTACTGAGTAAAGGGTCTGAATACTAATGTAAATGTGATATTTCAGTTTTTACATTTTAATACATTTGCAAACATTTCTGAAAACCTGTTTTTGCTTTGTCAATATGGGCTGTTGTGTGTAGATTGAAGAGGGGAAAAAATTATTTAATCAATTTCATTACAATAAAGCTATTTTGTTATTGGTATTATATTAGGATACCCATTAGCTGTTGCAAAAGCAGCAGCTGCTCTTCCTGGAGTCCACACAAAACACGAAACATGACGTAAGAAAATGTGGAAAATGTCAAGGGGTCTGAATACTTTCCGAATGCACTGTATTATTTTGTAAATATATTCTGTTCCTCATCTTCTTTCTTGGATTACCTGCCATTTACCTGGGGGCGGCAGGTAGCCTAGTGGTTAGAGCGCTGATCGAATCCCCTAGCTGACAAGGTATAAATCTGTCGTTCTGCCCCTGAACAAGGCGGTTAACCCACTGTTTCCTGGTAGGCCCAGCCTGACACAGGCTAGCCCACAACACGCCCACATCAGCCTATACCAGCCCAGCATTGGCTTTCCCACAGCTAGCGGACTGAACTCCACTCCATGGTGAAGGAAGCTCCGACTACATTTATTTGCCCAACAAAAAAACATTTGAATTATGAAACGGCCACCTCGTACGTAGTATTATCCTCTGTAGTTGCATGCCTCTGTTTGCTCAAATCCATACTTTTTTTATAAACATTAATCAAATGCAACCACTGACTGTTTGCTCATTACTGTTGTTCTGGCAACAACGCAAAATTTTCCATTCTCAGGTGAGATGAGGGCAGTGGGAAGGTAGGCCCCTAAATTATTTTTATATATTTTTATTTAACCTTTATTTAACTAAGCAAGTCAGTTAAGAACAAATTCTTATTTACAATGACGGGTATGTGGGCTAGCCGGTGCTGGGCTAGACCGTTTTGTGCTGATGTGGGATGCTGTGGGCTAGCACATTCTGGGCTAGCCCGTGTTTGGCTGGTGTGGGCTTTGTGTTAGCTGGCCCCTGCCCACATTGCTCAAAAATAACTATGCTTACAGCTAGCAGCTAGGGTTGGGCCGATTCCATATTAATTCAGTCAATTTAGGAAATAAACTTAAAGGGAATTGGAATCTCAGTTTACTTCCTGAATTGAAATGGAATTGACCCCGACCATGCTAGCAGTAGCGTATCAGCTCTCAGTGGGACCTACAAGGGGAATTACAGTGAGTGAAGGCCTCCTACTGCCTGTGGCTTAGCCTCAGCAGGCCTTGCATGGGATCGACAGCCAAGAAAGACATTAATCTCAGATAAACTGGGAGATGATGAGGCTCCCAGATAAACACTGGAGCAGCATCTCATCTGTTTCATGCAGATGCGACAAGGATGTAGTTTGAGGCTGTAGACACGGGCAGTAATTGCATCCATGAGTGTGCATAAATTAGCTGTGGTTTTGCCACAAATCTATAGGAGAGTAGCTGGGGCTTTGAGAGTGGGATCAGTCCCCTTCAATCCCCCACTCGGAGCCTTCAGCTGAACGATGGGGGAGATGGATACAGATTGATGAGACCAGGCTAGGATGGGATAAAGTATCATTTCCATTTCATCACTGTCAATAAGCATTTGATTACAGGGAGGGGATGGAGGGATGAAATGAAAATTGCAAGGAGGAATAGAATGTTATGATAATAACAGAGATTTAATGCGATGGTCTACTGTCTTGGTCGAATGGATATCTCTTCTGACATGACATGGCTGACTAACGCACATTTCAGACTCCAAACTCATCACGAGTCGACCTGAATAGAAATGAAAAGTGGGCTGGCACAATTGAGAGCTTTGCTTATTGGTTACATACCCAAGGTTTCATACAACTGCTTTAAACACAGCGGACTGCCATGTTGGTTTTGGATCAAATTCAGGCATAACAGCGATCTCTTGTTTTACTGAAACCACAATGTTTATTGCACAAACAATACAAAGAAAGACGATTCACACACCTGTGCAGCGTGGAAGGTCTGAAACAATGAATATGATCGGTTTAATGCGACTCGGTTAAGGTAACTTGTCTTCAGATTTCATAACTCCCTTTTACGAAGGAATCACAAAGTCTCCTCGGTTGTGAATGTTTCAACCTCTGTTTTGAGAAGTCATGCTTTTACCATCTATTCCTGGCTTCAAATAGCACCAAAAACTAAACTAACCACGCGCCTTAGCGATTCTGACCCAGCGTCTGCTTTAACGTGGACACCTGCGAATCCGAGGCCATGGATGCATTGAGTATGTTTTTACGTTCTGAAATGTTCAGTTTAATGGAAACAGTGCTGTACTGAACGACCAGTTGAAAAACAGGGAGGGGCTGTGGAACACTGTCAGCATGACCACTGCCCTTTAAATACGTCACTCATTGCTTCAAGCCATATCTCACCAAACCCACCAAGCGGGGGCAAGTGTACCTCAAAGTCTGTTCAAGAACGTACGTTTTGGCAAAACGTGTCATTGATACACTGTGATCCATTGGCGACTACAGGAATGAGTGCATGGAACTCAGAGATGGCCTATATATGGCCTATAACT
Organism: Oncorhynchus keta; assembly: GCF_023373465.1. Taxonomy (NCBI): domain Eukaryota; kingdom Metazoa; phylum Chordata; class Actinopteri; order Salmoniformes; family Salmonidae; genus Oncorhynchus; species Oncorhynchus keta. Next base: position 36,248,798 of record NC_068433.1, on the reverse strand, counting down.
TCCATCGTCAATTAAGTAAAATACATAGGCCTAAACCGACAAATCAAAACAGTACAAAACATCCTGATGAAAAAGCAGGTTCTTTCAATCGCATTGATCTCTCTTCTCTGCCTGCGTCCCTTTCTATCTCTTTACTTGAGCTATTGCTAGTGAAGTGCAACATTGTACAAAATCAATCAACTGGGTCAGGCCTGAAGCTTTACCTATTGAAGTTGCAACATTGTATCAACTACCTTATTCGGTGCCCTTAGAGTTTCCAGCGCCAGTGAGCTCGGTACAGACAGCTGTTTGTAAGGGAAAAGTGTTCCACTGGATATGGGACCATCAGATCATTATATTTTGCTCTTTCAGAACGAGCCTTGGTGATTATTGAGGCTGGAAGAGTGTTGGAAAGATTTTTCAAATACTATGAGGAACTATTATCTTTCATAATGGATTTTTTTTTAAATACTTTGTTGACTTAAATTACTGTAATTAATACATGCATTAACAGAAATGTATGTAACCAAATGACAGGATTAACAACTGGCCTTCTTTAGACTAGTTGAGTATCTGGAGCATTTGTTCAGCATTATTACAGGCTCAAAGTGGCCAGAAACAAAGAACTATCTTCTGTAACTCGTCAGTCTATTCTTCTTTTCTTATTCTTGTTACTATTTAATGAAGCTGCCAGTTGAGGACTTGTGAGGCATCTGTGAGGCGTCAGAACAAGAATAGACTGACGAGTTTCAGAAGAAACTTTGTAATCTGGCCATTTTGAGCCTGTAATCGAACCCACAAATGCTGATGCTCCAGATACTCAACTAGTGTAAAGAAGGCCAGTTGTATTGCTTCTTTAATCAGAACAACAGTTTTCAGCTGTGCTAACCATTTTAAATGGTTTTTCTAATGATCAATTGGCATTTTAAAATGATAAACTTGGATTAGCTAACACAATGTGCCATTGGAACACAGGAGTGATGGTTGCTGATAATGGGCCTCTGTACGCCTATGTAGATATTCCGTTAAAAATCGGCCGTTTCCAGCTACATTTGTCATTTACAACATTAACAATGTCTACAATGTATTTCTGATCAATTTGATGTTATTTTAATGGACAAAAAATGTGCTTTTCTTTCAAAAACAAGGACATTTCTAAGTGACCCAAAACTTTTGAACGGTAGCATAAATAGTGAGATAGTAAGCATAATCTGCACAAAACCATGGAAAATAATTGCTACATTAGACATATTTCACCAAATAGTTAATCTTCTTACATAAACTACTGTAACTACTGTCACAATAAGAGCACGCACCAATTACCACCATTAGGCCTACAAAACATCAGCTTTGACAATAGTTCCTTGTAAACAACAAAAATGAACAGCTTTTTATTTTACAACACAACAGTGACTTTACAGGTCAATACATTTCCTCAACATTTCCCCATCTTGTTTTTCTTAAACCAGCAATAAACTAACATTTACCCCATTTTGAAGCATTTCTGTTTGCTTTGGGATTGTCGGGCTCACATCCTCCCCTTTTTCAGTCTAACTGTTTTAAGATAAAAAGAGCTTATACAGATTATTCCTGGCTTGCATGCCATTATCATTAATCAGTGGATATTGACTGCTCTTTCCTTTCCCTGTTTCAAGTTCAGACCTGGGCTAATCCACAGATCTTGCCGTGAAGACACACACACACCTACTCAGGGCGTTAGAGCACAGCTCGAACTGAGTGTTAATATGGCACTCTTTAGATTCTAGTCTTAGTCTTAGTCATTTTGACAAAAATATCATTAAGTCGTACTCACATTTTTGTCATTTGAATAATGATTTAGTGTAGTTATTGTCAAAATGACAAAAACAGTGGGACATTTTAGTCAACTAAATTCCATTTAATGTTTGTCATATTTTAGTCACATCACATTTGTATTGCCTCATTAACCTATAGTAAACATAAATCACTGACTTTCATATGCACAAACATACATATCCTTGTCCTACCAACACATTTTTCTGCATAACATCATATTCTCTTTCCAAACATATTTAAGAATAAATGTAAGAATAATTTCACCTATCTAGATATTGTACATTACATACAAAACACGCAGAGAAAAGCACAACCATCGGGTTGATGGTGCTCCAAAGTGTTGGCAAAGAAGTATGGGTTGCAGCTCCGGATCCTACGGTCACATCATTACCATTGTTATCAACATTCCACAGACTCCACAGCCACGTTGATGTCCAAAAATAGAATGGGGGCTAATGACTGTTTCGTCCGGCATTGAGGAGTACACCACGTCAGTCACTGGCTTCATCAATAAGTGCATTGAGGACGTCATCCCCACAGTGACTGTACGTACATACCCCAACCAGAAGCTATGGATTACAGGCAACATTCGCAATGAGCTAAAGGGTAGAGCTGCTGATTTCAAGGTGCGGGACGCTAACCCGGAAGCTTACAAGAAATCCTGCTATGCCCTGCGACTAACCATCAAAAAGGCAAAGCGTCAATACAGGGCTAAGATTGAATCATACTACACTGGCTCCGACGCTCGTCTTATGTGGCAGGGCTTGCAAACTATTACAGACTACAAAGGGAAGCAAAGCCGCGAGCTGCCCAGTGACACGAGCCTACCGGGTGGTGCCAGAATAACAACCTATCCCTCAACGTAACCAAGACTAAGGAGATGATTGTGGACTACAGGAAAAGAAGGACCGAGCACGCCCCCATTCTCATCTACTGGGCTGTAGGGGAGCAGGTTGAGAGCTTCAAGTTCCTTGGTGTCCACATCAACAACAAACTAGAATGGTCCAAAGACACCAAGACAGTCGTGAAGAGGGCACGACAAAGCTTAATACCCCTCAGGAAACTAAAAAGATTTGGCATGGGTCCTCAGATCCTCAAAAGGTTCTACAGCTGCAATATCGAGAGCATCATTGCCTGGTACGGCAATTGCTCGGCCTCTGACCGCAAGGCACAACAGAGGGTAGTGCGTACGGCCCAGTACATCACTGGGGCTAAGCTGCCTGCCATCCAGGACCTCTACACCAGGCGGTGTCAGAGGAAGGCCCTAAAAATTGTCATAGACCCCACCCACCGCAGTCATAGAATGTTCTCTCTACTATCGCATGGCAAGCGGTACCGGAGTGCCAAGTCTAGGACAAAAAGGCTTCTCAACAGTTTTTACCCCCAAGCCATAAGACTTGAACAGGTAATCAAATGGCTACCCTGACTATTTGCATTGTGTGCCCCCCAACCACCCAACCCCTATTTTTACGCTGTGGTACTCTCTGTTTATCATATATGCATAGTCACTTTAAATATACATTCATGTACATACTACCTCAATTGGGCCGACCAACCAGTGCTCCCGCATATTGGCTAACCGGGCTATCTGCATTATGTCCCGCCACCCACCACCCGCCAACCCATCTTTTACACTACTGCTACTTTTTATTCATCACATATGCATAGTCACGATGCCTGGGACTTCATGGCTCCACCAATAACAGCCAAAGTAGGCTCCATGCTGACTAGAAACCTAAAAACCTGAAGATTTGGACAGAAAAAAAAGTGGATTGGAAGATGTCTTTCTTTCACACATCACATTAGGCGCTAATACTTTATAATAACAGCTTAAGATTTCTAGTCATGCCATCTGCTTTGACATCCTAAGGTAGATTTATGTAGAGTACAAGTTATCAGTTGCAGTTTGCCCCCAATGCACAAACAATGTATGAAGTACATTATTATTTTTAAAAATTAACCCGTTTTTCTCCCCAGTTGGTAGTTACAGTCTTGTCTCATCACTGCAACTCCCGTACGGAATCTGGAGAGGGGAAGGTTGAGAGCCGTGCGTCCTCCGAAACACAACCCAACCAAGCCGCCCTGCTTCTTGACACAATGCCCACTTTTAACCTGGAAGCCAGCCGCACCAATGTGTCAGAGGAAACACTGTACACCTGGCTACCATGTCAGTGTGCACTGCCCCAGGCCCACCACAGGAGTCGCTATTGCACGATGGGACAAGGACATCCCTGCCAGCCAAACCCTCCTCTAACCTGGACGACGCTGGGCCAATTGTGTGCCTCCCCATGGGTCTCCCAGTCGAGGCCGGCTGCGACACAGCCTGGGATCAAACCCGAGGCTATGGTGGCGCAGCTAGCACTGCAGTGCCTTAGACCACTGCACCACTCGGGAGACCCACATAACTCAGAAAAACATTATTGTGAGAACACAGCTGTGTGGATATTAAGCACATTGCTTCTCTTTACAAGAGGAGAAGCGTCCTCCATTTGCTATTGAAGTGCAGAGATGACGTATCTTTTTCCACTGCCCCTGTTTCGAGACAGCTGCATGATGGTCCATTCTAATCAAAACAAATTTCACACGTATTATTTAGTACAGTGTAAAGTAAAATACTTATTTTTCCACCATAATTTGCAAATAAATTCATAAAAAATCCTACAATGTGATTTTCTGGATTTTTTTCTCATTTTGTCTGTCATAGTTGAAGTGTACCTATGATGAAGATTACAGGCCTCTCTCATCTTTTTAAGTGGGAGAACTTGCACAATTGGTGGCTGACTAAATACTTTTTTGCCCCACTGTATATATAAATAGAAGATAAAATCAAGAATACTTTGATGGGTGACAATATTAGCCTATCACTTGTGAATGATGCATTATCACTTGTGAATGATGCCCAGCTTAAGGCAGCATAATCGCATTTGTGGTCACTTTTTAGAATGGTGTTTTCCTCCTAATGGAGCACTCGGCTTATGATGTGAAGAACTAGTATTATAGTTTAAAAACCTTTCAAGCTAAACATTCTCAACTGTTGCATCAGGCTCATTGCTTAAAACAGTATTTTTATGCTAGTGGTTGTATTAATTTGGGATCTATCGCATCCCACAACTGTCCCAGACTATGTTTGGAATATTTATTTCTCCCACATAATAGAATAGGTCGAATTTTGTATTATGGGGGATAGTAGATTGACATAGGCTAATGCATTAGCTGTTCGTTAGGCCTACTCATCTTGTTGGCTGATGAAAAGTAAATATGGACAGTTCTTCCAATACCTTCAATATGCACCTCGAAATTGGATAAGGACACGCGCTGTTGCATCCCCGATGTGACTTCCACACATCCTAGCTTCCACACATAGCCTACAAGCCACTGATGCAGACCTTTGGAACATCTACACTTTAAGAAGTCTAATAAATCCATGTAATATAGCCTACACCTTCGCAATAAATCCATTATGTATTCTAGACAGGTCTAAAGAAGCATGATATGAAGAAAATGTAGTCTATTTCACAAGAACAGAATAGCATAGTCTGAGGTGTCCTTATGTTAAAGTCCTGATCTGGCTGTGCAAAATGGCTATGGGCTACACTAGGTCATTTAGCAGTCAATATTTGCTTAGAATTCCATGCCATTATTTTATTGTGTGAAGAATATAATTGAACAAAGCTGAATAAAATTGAAATAATATTTTCTCCAAACGATTTGAGTGGGCACATTCTGTGTTTGGCGGTTAACAAAGAAATAGGTATTCCTATAACCATTATGTATTCTAGACAGGTCTAAAGAAGCATGATATGAAGAAAATGTAGTCTATTTCACAAGAACAGAATAGCATAGTCTGAGGTGTCCTTATGTTAAGTCAGCAGGGTTGCAAGTTCAAACCCCCGAGCTGACAAGGTACAAATCTGTCGTTCTGCCCCTGAACAGGCAGTTTACCCACTGTTCCTAGGCCGTCATTGAAACTAAGAATTTGTTCTTAACTGACTTGCCTAGTTAAATAAAGGTTAAAAAAATAAAATAAAATAAAAAAAGCTTAATTTAGAGTTATGGTCACACCAGACATAGACAGTTTTTTTTATCCACACCCCTATCTTTTTTTCTGATGCATATCTGTATTCCCAGTCATGTGAAATCCATAGATTAGGTCCTAATGAATTTATTGATTTCCTTAAATTACCTATAACCTCAGTAAAATCTTTTAAATTGTTGCGTGTTGCGTTTATTTATTTTTTCAGTGTAGAAGGGAGCAAGAGACTTTATAAATTGGCTACAATTATTAAATGTCTTCACCAGTTTAACAAATGAGACACTAAGATATACCTTACACTCACTCCTCCCAAACAACTTTTTTTCCCGCACTTGGGCTGTTGCTGCATTGCCTGCACTATCACAACAGCTGTTGTGTGTGTGTGTGTGTGGGGGGGGGGGGTAATTGGTAGGTCATTTATGTAAATTCGATGCATTGTGTTGTCAATCAAAATCATGGGAGGCGTTTGTGTTTGATGGTGTTTTGATCAGGTCGGATCAGTAGAACAATACAAATGGGTTGTTCAAACATCGGTTATATTTGAAATTCTATGTGCATCAATATAGTTTCAGTATATTGATGAAATTTGAAAAATATGAGAAATCTAATTGTGACTGTCAAACCATAATTCTCCTAAAATAGCATAAAGAATGAATCCTGATTTTTTTGTTATGGCAAATTGGCTCAATATTGTCTACTCACATGTTGACAGACACACACCCTACCTACATTTGTTCAGACAGAACATTTGAATTTGACACTTGTGTGTCTCTTTTAAATTATTGCCATTCTAAACAGATTACTTCTCCTACTGCATGTCTGGAAACGACTCTCTGCAGAGTTCCCTTTGCAATTTAAACATATTTGTACCCATCCTCCTTTCAGGTCTTCAACACATCAGATGATTTCCCTAACACAGCCCCGGCTAAGACTCAGTACCCCTCCTCATTTGTAAAAACAAACAATAAAAAACATTTGTTAAAACAAAAACAAAACAACAAATATATTGATTAGATACGGTGTCTTCAGAAAGTATTCATGCCCCTCGATTTATTCCTCATTTTGTTGTGTTACAGCCTGAATTCAAAATGGATTAAATAGATTTTTTCCTCACTCATATACCCCATAATGACAAAGTGAAAACAGGTTTGTATAAATGTTTGCATATGTCTTGAAAATGTGATCAGACGCAATTGCAGCGCGTTAGCTAATCAGACAGGTAGCCGGGGTTTGGCTGTAATTTTCTTTAAAAGCCCTGTGTTTTTATGGTGTTGAGGGCTGGGAGTTGAGTGGAGAATGTCTCGCCATGGGGGATCTGGCCTCTATGCAAGTTGCCATGTCTTGTCTGTTTGGGCGTTTGCTGTGATCGCACTGGACCATTGTCTGTGGAACGAGAAGTCGTACTAGTGGATTTGAGTGAGGAAGTGGCTGGCTGCGCTGATGATGAGCTGGGGTTGTGGAGGTGAGTAGTGATCTGAGAGCAGAGGACCAAGAGAGGCAGTGGTACATCGCACATCTTGGCGCTTTAACTCTGCCATGTAAAGGTGTGTTCCTTTTACACTACTTTCTCTCACTGGGCTGTTTTGCCATGCCTCTAAAATATACTATTGTCGGCAGGTTCCCCTCTCTATTTTGTCCCATAGCAGTCCGTTACAGGGGTTGGCAGAGTAGAGCAGGGCCAAGGGTGTGTGCAGCACCAGTGTGAGATTGTAGTGCCTTTCACCATATTGTTTGCTGTGCCCTCAATTAGAATAACTAACTTGTTGCAGGGCCATATCAAAATAATTTGTAGTGTCACTTTTGCATGCCCGATATATACCTGAGTGAGTTAGGGGGAGGGCACAATCTGGGAAATCATAGTATGCTGTGAGAGGTGGGGAAATGGGATGTGATCAATGTCAATCAATGTCAAACCCAACACACACCCAACACAGAGGTCAAGGGCAGGTAAGTAAGCTCAAGGTAAATTGTATTTTAAATTCATGGGTTAACATTGATCAGTATTGGGCATGTGTGCTGGATAACATTAAATCCTGTGTTGGGTGGAGTTAAATGGGATTCACACTAAACTGTGACAATGTACTGGGGCGTGGTCAAATGTGTCAACATTCAGTGGAAGTGTTGTTGCAGTTTAAGTGTTTGATGGTGTTGTGACGTTGTATTGATTAATGTGACGACTGCTGCTCATTGAATAATTAACGGTTTATAATTAGGTGATTTAATTAATTGGGTAATTATTAACTCATTAACCTGGGGCACCATGGGAAAGTTTGGTTTTATTGAGATTCTATTTCCCAAATTAACTCAAAGAATATCAGAATATCGATTTTACAACAGTCGCTAATTAATCAATTTCCTGTAGTCTCATTCTGAACGTCTCATAATCTGTGAATCTGCATAAACCCAAGTCCAACCAATGAGTCTGTACCACCAAATTGAGTTGATTATTTATTTACTAACAAGCTAAAATGATAATATAAGACACACAAACAGTCTAGGCTATTGATTAGAATTTCGTACAACAAAACAGCTCCCTAGTGTGCAAACACAATATGACACGTGTCACACAAAATGGGGATTTCAAAAGAGAGAGAAATAGAGAGAGCACACGAGAGAAAAATACACTCCGGTTCATTTGTCAGCTATGCTTATTTTAACCCTAACCTTGCCCTAAACTGCCAATCTTATGGGTCAGAATATTGTGATGTAATTACGTGTTGATGGGGTCTCTGCGTGGACCGTTTCGGCTTCTCGGATGACGCACTTCTCTGGTTACAGGATGTAACTCTCTGTTGTCCTCACGATGTCAATGTCCTTTGTCTTAGTGGTCTGTTTCCTCGCCCTTGCTCTGAAAGGGATCTTTGAGAACAGCCAGCCTTGTAGCTCAGGGCTCACAGCATAGGAATGAAAGCAGTGTAGACACACGATTCGGTGGAGAGTGGTGACCGGGTGGTCCTGCTTGACTTCATCCTCTTAGACGCAGCTACTCATCCGTAGCATAGATAGATAAAAGGTCCCTTTGTCCTCAACCTCGTGTTGCGTTTGAGTTTGTTCACTACTCAGACCTTGGCTGCAGCTCCGGTCACTTAGTCTGGTATGTTGATTCTTAACTCACATGTTTTATACCCTCAGGTCAGAAATGGGTGTTTCCATGTTTAGGGCAATTCTCTGGGCGTACCAAGTTACGAGGCAAGGTCTAGATTTTACTCAGATCCAATTTAGACAACTAACTTCACATTTCATCTTTAAAAAAACATTCTCTTTGATCTGGACATTTTCCACACAACATACAATGTATAAATATCAAGCATATACTAGGAAAACTCGTAAAGTTGCAATGTTTTCGTTAAAACGTCATCCTTTAACTTTTAATAACGTAATGCTTATGTCATGCAATAAAATGCAAATTAATTTACTTAAAAATCATACAATGTGATTTTCTCGATATTTGTTTTAGATTCCGTCTCTCACAGTTGAAGTGTACCTATGATAAAAATGACAGACCTCTACATGCTTTGTAAGTAGGAAACCCTGCAAAATCGGCAGTTTATCAAATACTTGTTCTCCCCACTGTAGGTAGGCAGACATATTTAGCTATAGCCATGTCTAACAGGAATGCTTAGGCACATGTTTTTTTTTTTGTAAAACCAGATGATTAGTTTTAGAGATTTACAATAGTTAAATTGTTTTGTTTCTCCTCACTGTTAACTAATACACTTGTCTAGTTAGCTTGCTGGATAGACAATTGTTATTTACATCTGTTTTTGAATCTATCTTGTGTCATAATCATAACTAATGTTATGTCAATTATGTTACGTAGCATGACAGGAGTTGGCTATAGATTGGCAATAGATTTCCCATTGTAAAACCTTATATATATTTAGCCATAGATATGGCTACCTGTAGTTGTTTATCCAGCTACCTAAGTTAGCAAACAACATTTATTTGATTTTCCAATATTTGTAACACAGTATGTTAGCCAGCAATACACAATATGGGTTTCATTAGATAAACTATAGTTAGCTAGCTAAATAAAGATCCAGTCCATGAAAACATTTGGAGGCCCCTTACACCAGTGTTGTAAAGCATTGCACATAGAATTTTAAAAAGTATTGTTGGATATTTTCTATACTAATCAGACAGGTTTTTTTACATGGCCGATACATTGGAGATAATATAAGACAAGTACTGGAAACAATAGAACACTATGCAAAATCAGGGGAAACCAGGTCTGGTATTCATAGCTGACTTTTAAAGGGCTTTGATAATGTACAGCTGGAATTTATATATAAATGCCTTGAATATTTCAATTTTGGAGAATCATTTGTACAATAGATTAAAGTTATGTATAGTAACCCAATGTGTAAAATAGCCAATAATGGCTGCTTCTCAGAAAGTATTAAACTGTCAACAGGAGTACAACAAGGTTGTCCACTATCAGCATATCTATTTATTATGTCCCTTGAAAAGATGGCTATTAAAATCAGATCCAACAATAGCAAGGAGATAGAAAAACAGGGCTTAAAAACACTATGCTGATTCATGTATTCTTTTTAAATCCACAATTTGGATCCCTCCACAGCCTCATAGAGGATCTAGATAATTTTTCTAACCTCTTTGGATTACAACCAAAATACACTGCTCAAAAAAATAAAGGGAACACTTAAACAACACAATGTAACTCCAATCAAACTGTCCACTAAGGAAGCAACACTGATTGACAATAGATTTGACATGCTGTTGTGCAAATTGAATAGACAACAGGTGGAAATTATAGGCAATTAGCAAGACACCCCCAATAAAGGAGTGGTTCTGCAGGTGGTGACCACAGACCACTTCTCAGTTCCTATGCTTCCTGGCTGATGTTTTGGTGGTAGCATGAGACGGAGTCTACAACCCACACAAGTGGCTCAGGTAGTGCAGCTCATCCAGGATGGCACATCAATGTGAGCTGTGGCAAGAAGGTTTGCTGTGTCTATCAGCGTAGTGTCCAGAGCATGGAGGTGCTACCAGGAGACAGGCCAGTACATCAGGAGACGTGGAGGAGGCCGTAAGAGGGCAACAACCCAGCAGCAGGACCGCTACCTCCGCCTTTGTGCAAGGAGGAGCAGGAGGAGTACTGCCAGAGCCCTGCAAAATGACCTCCAGCAGGCCACAAATGTGCATGTGTCTGCTCAAACGGTCAGAAATAGACTCCATGAGGGTGGTATGAGGGCCCGACGTCCACAGGTGGGGGTTGTGCTTACAGCCCAACACCGTGCAGGACGTTTGGCATTTGCCAGAGAACACCAAGATTGGCAAATTCGCCACTGGCAACCCTGTGCTCTTCACAGATGAAAGCAGGTTCACACTGAGCACATGTGACAGACATGACAGAGTCTGGAGATGCCGTGGAGAACGTTTTGCTGCCTGCAACATCCTCCAGCATGACCGGTTTGGTGGTGGGTCAGTCATGGTGGGGGGTGGCATTTCTTTGGGGGTACGCACAGCCCTCCATGTGTTCACCAGAGGTAGTCTGACACCATTAGGTACCGAGATGAGATCCTCAGACCCCTTGTGAGACCATATGCTGGTGTGGTTGGCCCTGGGTTCCTCCTAATGCAAGACAATGCTAGACCTTATGTGGCTGGAGTGTGTCAGCAGTTCCTGCAAGAGGAAGGCATTGATGCTATGGACTGGCCCGCCCGATCCCCAGACCTGAATCCAATCAAACATCTGGGACATCATGTCTCGCTCCATCCACCAACGCCACGTTGCACCACAGACTGTCCAGGAGTTGGCGGATGCTTTAGTCCAGGTCTGGGAGGAGATCACTCAGGAGACCATCCGCCACACTACTGAGCCTCATCTTGACTTGTTTTAAGGATATTACATCAAAGTTGGATCAGCCTGTAGTGTGGTTTTCCACGTTAATTTTGAGTGTGACTCCAAATCCAGACCTCCATGGGTTGATAAATTTGATTTCCATTGATAATTTTTGTGTGATTTTGTTGTCAGCACATTCAACTATGTAAAGAAAAAAGTATTTAATAAGAATATTTCATTCATTCAGATCTAGGATGTGTTATTTTAGTGTTCCCTTTATTTTTTGGAGCAGTGTATTAGAAATGTAACATATCACATATTGGATCCCCCAAAAAAACTTTTACATTACCGTGTAGTTTACCAATTCAATAGTCTGACGGTGATGTAGACATACTCAGTATTTACATCCCTAAAGAAATAATCTCATTACAATACATTTGTAATTGAAATATAGCAAAAATAGATGCCATCGAGCTACCATGGAAAGGAAAATACCTGTATTTGTGGAAAAATCACTTGATTAACTTTATAGTCATATTCCAGTTTACCTATTTGATAATGGGCTTGTAACTTGTTTTTTAAAATTATATGAGTAAAAAATATAATATTTTATTTGAATCTGCGAGCCATACATTTTTTACAGGCTTATTTATTTATATGTGTCTTAGCCATGTCTGAATCCTGGCTTAGGAAGACCACCAATAACTCTGAAATCTCCATCCCTAACTACAACATTTTCAGACAAGATAGAACGGCCAAAGGGGGCAGTGTTGCAGTCTACTGCAGAGATAGCCTGCAGAGTTCTGTCCTACTATCCAGGTGTGTACCCAAACAATTTGAACTTCTACTTTTAAAAATCCACCTCTCTAAAAACAAGTCTCTCACCTTTGCCGCCTGCTATCTTCAGAGCTCGTGCTGCTAGGTGACTGTGACATGCTTAACACCCCGGTCATCCTACAATCTATGCTTGATGCCCTCAATCTCACACAAATTATCAATGAACCTACCAGGGTCAACCCCAAAGCCATAAACACGGGCACCCTCATAGATATCATCCTAACCAACTTGCCCTCTAAATACACCTCTGCTGTTTTCAACCAAGATCTCAGCGATCACTGCTTCATTGCCTGCATCCGTAATGGGTCAGCGGTCAAACAACCTCCAATCATTACTATCAAACACTCCCTGAAACACTTCAGTGAGCAGGCCTTTCTAATCGACCTGGCCCAGGTATCCCGGAAGAATATCGACCTCATCCCGTCAATAGAGGATGCCTGGTTATTTTTTTTTTAATGCCTTCCTCACCATCTTAAATAAGCATGCCCCATTCAAGAAATCTAGAACCAGAAACAGATATAGCCCTTGGTTCTCTCCAGACCTGACTGCCCTTAACCAACACAAAAACATCCTGTGGCGTTCAACATTAGCATTGAACAGCCCCCGGGATTTAGGGAAGATAGAAACCAATATACACAGGCAGTTAGAAAAGCCAAGGCAAGCTTTTTCAAGCAGAAATTTTCATCCTGCAACACAAACTCAAAAAGTTCTGAGACATTGTAAAGTCCATGGAGAATAAGAGCACCTCCTCCCAGCTGCCCACTGCACTGAGGATAGGAAACTCTGTCACCACCGATAAATCCACTATAATTAAGAATTTCAACAAGCATTTGTCTATGGCTGGCCATGCTTTCCACCTCGCCACCCCTACCCAAGTCAACAGCACTGCACCCCACACAGCAACTCGCCCAAGCCTTCCCCATGTCTCCTCCCAAATTCAGTCAGCTGATGTTCTGAAAGAGCTACAAAATCTGTACCCCCACAAATCAGCCGGGCTAGACAATCTGGACCCTTTCTAAAACTATTGCAACCCCTATTTCTAGCCTGTTCAACCTCTCTTTCGTGTCATCTTAGATTCCCAAAGATTGGAAAGCAGCTGCGGTCATCCCCCCTCTTCAAAGGGGGTGGACACTCTTGACCCAAACTGCTATAGACCTATATCTATCCTACCCTGCCTTTCTAACAGATCACCCACCATTTCAAATCCCACCGTACCTTCTCCGCTACGTAACCTGGTTTCAGAGCTGGTCATGGGTGCACCTCAGCCATGCTCAAGGTTCTAAACGATATCTTAACCGCCATCGATAAGAAACAATACTGTGCAGTCGTATTCATTGACCTGGTCAAGGCTTTCGACTCTGTCAATCACCACATCCTCATCGGCAGACTCAACATCCTTGGTTTCTCAAATTATTGCCTCGGCTGGTTCACCAACTACTTCTCCGACAGAGTTCAGTGTGTCAAATCTGAGGGTCTGTTGTCCAGGCCTCTGGCAATCTCTATGGGGGTGCCACAGGGTTAAATTCTTGGGCCGACTCTCTTCTCTGTATATATCAATGATGTCACTCTTGCTGCTGGTGAGTCTCTTATCCACCTCTACGCAGACAACACCATTCTGTATACTTCTGGCCCTTCTTTGGACACTGTTAACAACCCTCCAGACAAACTTTAATGCCATACAACCTTCCTTCCGTGGCCTCCAACTACTCTTAAATACAAGTAAAACTAAATGCATGCTCTTGAACCGATCGCTGCCTGCACCTGCCCGCCCGTCCAGCATCACTACTCTGGACGGTTCTGACTTAGAATATGTGGACAACTACAAATACCTAGGTGTCTGGTTAGACTGTAAACTCTCCTTCCAGACTCACATCAAACATCTCCAATCCAAAGGTAAATCTAGAATTGGCTTCCAATCGATCCTCGATCCAATCAAAGTCGATCCTCGACTCTGGCGATGTCATTTACAAAATAGCCTCCAACACCCAACTCAACATATTGGATGCAGGCTATCACAGTGCCATCCGTTTTGTCATCAAAGCCCCATATGCTACCCACCACTGCGACCTGTATGCTCTCGTTGGTTGGCCCTCGCTTCATACTCGTCGCCAAACCCACTGGCTCCAGGTCATCTACAAGACCCTGCTAGGAAAAGTCCCGCCTTACCTCTGCTCGCTGGTCACCATAGATGCACCCACCCGTAGCACTCATTCCAGCAGGTATATCACACTTGTCACCCCCAAAGCCAATTCCTCCTTTGGCCGCCACTCCTTCCAGTTCTCTGCTGCCAATAACTGGAACAAACTACAAAAATCTCTGAAACTGGAAACACTTATCTCCCTCACTAGCTTTAAGCACCAGCTGTCAGAGCAGCTCACAGATCACTGCACCTGTACATAGCCCATCTATAAATAGCCCAAACAACTACCTCTTCCCCTACTGTATTTATTTATTTATTTAGCTCCTTTGCACCCCAGTATTTATACTTTGCACACTCATCTACTGTCAAATCTACCATTCCAGTGTTTTTAATTGCTATATTGAATTTACTTCGCCACCATGGCCTATTTATTGCCTTTACCTCCCTTATCTCACCTCATTTGCTCACATTGTATATAGACTTGTTTTTCTACAGTATTATTGACTGTATGTTTGTTTTACTCCATGTGTAACTCTGTTGTTATATGTGTCGAACTGCTTTGCTTTATCTTGGCCAGGTTGCAGTTGTAAAGGAGAAATTGTTCTCAACTGGCCTATCTGGTTAAATAAAGGTGAAATAACATTTTAAAAATAAAATAAATGTATATCATGAACATGAAATCGTAGGGCAGAAATGACTAAATATTAAAACATTCTACCTCTCACTAAGGCTTCGGTCAAACAAAAGTTATACTTAAATCTGAACTGATTCTCTAGCAAATTAGTAAGAATCTCACCCCATGTTCAAAAATGGCCTTTCCCCCTTTATTCAGACTACAACCTCATACTTTTGGTTATTTGAAAATGAAATCATTGACCAAATATCGCTATTTTTTAAATAATTGATAGAAAGTTGGTTTCAATTTCAGTTTAATCCATCAGAATAGACCCAACCAAATAATACAACCAATATTGGTGCTAAATTCAAATGTGCTAATTCATTCAAAAAATTAATTGTTTTTGGAAGAAATGTTTTAAACGAGTATAATCTTTCTAAATTATATCGTAAATAGTACTGGTTGAGTTGTGTGATTTGTTGGCTATTTAACAATTATTTACTTAACGAATACTGTGGTAAGACATTTCTTTCCTTTATTCTGAATGAACTGCGATGACTTTTTTGAAGCTGGGGCTGGCAACTGATTAAGTGATGGTTAACAGAACAAAAGCCTCAGTATTCCTAAATATCCTGGCATTAGGGAGACAGCACCAGAGGCAGATGACCACAGCATGAACCCAAAGTGGCTTATGGTGCCCCCAATCTATATGGGAAGGGTGACTGTGCAGTATTGCTATCAGCTACAGTTGAAGTCAGAAGTTTACATACACCTTAGCCAAATATATTTAAACTCAGTTTTCACAATTCCTGACATTTAATCCTAGTAAGAATTCCCTGTCTTGGGTCAGTTAGGATCACCACTTTATTTTAAGAATGTGAAATGTCAGAATAATAGTAGAGAATTATTTATTTCAGCTTTTATTTCTTTCATCACATTCCCAGTGGGTCAGAAGTTAAACATACACTCAATTAGTATTTGGTAGCATTGCCTTTAATTTTTTTAACTTGGGTCAAATGTTTCGGGTAGCCTTCCATTAGCTTCCCACAATAAGTCGGGTGAATTTTGGCCCATTCCTCCTGACAGAGCTGGTGTAACTGAGTCAGGATTCTAGGCCTCCTTGCTTGCACACGCTTTTTCAGTTCTGCCCACAAATTTTCTATAGAATTGAGGTCAGGGCTTTGTGATGGCCACACCAATACCTTGACTTTGTTGTCCTTTAACCATTTTGGCACAACTTTGGAAGCATGCTTGGGGTCATTGTCCATTTGGAAGACCCATTTGCGACCAAGCTTTAACTTCCTAACTGATGTCTTGAGATGTTGCTTCAATATATCCACATCATTTTCCTTCCTCATGAAGCCACCTATTTTGTGAAGTGCGAAATAGCCCCCCTGCAGCAAAGCACCCCCACAACCTGTGATTCATGGTTGAAATGGTGTTCTTCGGCTTGCAAGCCTCCCCCTTTAACCTCCAAACATAATGATGTTCATTATGACCAAACAGTTACTTTTTCGTTTCATCAGACTTGAGGACATTTCTCCAAATAGTATGATCGTTGTCCCCATGTGCAGTTAGTTGCAAGCCGTAGTCTGGCTTTTTTATGGCAGTTTTGAAGCAGTGGCTTTTTCCTTGCTGAGCAGCCTTTCAGGTTATGTCGATATAGGAATCGTTTTACTGTGGATATAGATACTGTTGTACCTGTTTCCTCCAGCATCTTCACAAGGTTCTTTACTGTTTGTTCTGAGATTGATTTGCACTTTTCACACCAAAGTACATTCATCTCTAGGAGACAGAACACGTCTCTTTCCTGAGTGGTATGACGGTTGCGTGGTCCCATGGGGTTTCTACTTTATACTACCTTCAGGCGTTTGGAAATTGCTCCCAAGGATGAACCAGACTGGTGGAGGTCTACAATTATTTTTCTGAGGTCTTGTCTGATTTCTTTTCATTTTCCCATGATGTCAAGCAAAGAGGCACTGAGTTTGAAGGTAGGCTTTGAAATACATTCACAGGTACACCTCCAATTGACTCAAATGATGTCAATTAGCCTATCAGAAGCTTCTAAAGCCATTACATAATTTTGTGATATTTTCCAAGCTGTTTAATGGCACAGTCAATTTAGTGTATGTAAACTTCTGACCCACTGAAATTGTGACAAAGGATATTTCATTAATTATTCAGTCTGTAAACAATTGTTGGAAAAATTACTTGTGTCATGCACAAAGTAGATGTCCTAACTGACTTGCCAAAACTATAGATTGTTAACAAGGAATTTGTGGAGTGATTGAAAAACGAGTTTTAATGACTCCAACCTAAGTGTATGTAAACTTCCGACTTCAACTGTTTATAAGAAACAGCATGGTCTATAAAGGGTAGACTGCAATAATTATTCAATATTAATTTAAGATGATTGTTTGAAGATATTTTTATTTCACCTTTATTTAACCAGGTAGGCTAGTTGAGAACAAGTTCTCATTTGCAACTGCGACCTGGCCAAGATAAAGCAAAGCAGTTCGCCACACATCAACACAGTTACACATGGAAAAAACAATGACCAAGTCTCTCTCAGTACTGAATGTTCACAACAGTTATCACACAGAAAAAAATGTATTTACTTAGCTAGTGACTGTATTTTTCATCTGTCCTCTTGATGCTAGAATCGGCTGTAGCTGCACTTCTAGCCAAATCCAACGCTTTGTTTAGAATCCTCTTCACTATATTCCAGTTGAAACATGTGTTGAATGTCACCATGTAGCTAAAAATAAAATTTCCCATTGTGGAATTCGTGTTGATGAAAGAAATCACCTGAAGCCATTGTGTTCTGGTCAGTTCTTTCAGTTTGCCCAAAGGATTGTGTTAGTGTCCCTTTCAAAAAATCCTGCCTTGTGGGAGGGACGGGGCCAGAGCTCGAACCACCACCCCCAACAAGTTGTAGTTTTTCAGGGACTGGAAAAATGTTGACAGCTTGCATATTTAGCAATGAATCTGCTGATAGGAACATCGCTGAAAGACAGCCAAATGATATATCGAACAACAACCACCATATCTACATGAACAAAACATTGTGCGATAAGTATCAAATCGAGCCTTCCTGACATGACCCAAACAGTACTACATGTATTTTCATATCCACCCCCAAAAAATTGACAGCTTGCATATTTAGCAATGAATCTGCTGATAGGAACATCAATATAGCCATTAAGTGTATTTTCCTAGCAGATTCATTGCTAAATATGCAAGCTGTCAAATTTGACAATGGATGCCGTCATAGGGTGTATTGCTCAGAGTGCGAAGCCCAGTCCTGCCTTCCTCCTGGGCAATTATGTGACCTAGAAATGCCTCAGACATGATGAAAACAAGCCTAGATTCCCCCAGGGCGAAATTACCCTGTAAGAGAAATCCCATGCAGCCTTGTTTTACAAGTTGGAACACTAGAATGTGATGTAGCTTACACCTTGATAAGACTGATATAAATCATTTTTCTTTAATGATTTTCAAATTGAGTGTCATTATTTCTATAGACACTACACTTTCTCGTTCTTAACTTCTAACGCAAGAAGCAACCCAGTAGGATGGATGTCTTCTCGACAATGACCACAGGAGCAACTGCTCACTGATTTTGACAGCTTTAATGCAGTTGACAGCTCTAATGTTATCACGTGTTTCCGCTTTATATGACTGAATCTAGGCCTTAAGCACATTTTAACTCCTGAATTGATTTACAATAAAGGTCAAAAGTTTTAAAATACCTACACATTCAAGGGTTTTTATTTTTACCATTCTCTACATTGTAGAATTAATGTGAAGACATCTCAACTATTAAATAACACATCCTGTAGTAAACAAACAATATGTTTGAGATTTTTCAGAAAGCCACTCTTTGCCTTGATGACAGCTTTGCACACTCTTGACATTCTCTCAACCAGCTTCACCTGGAATGCTTTACCAACAGTCTTGGAGTTTCCACATATGCTGAGCACTTGTTGGTTGCTTTTCCTTCACTCCGTGGTCTGAATCAGGTTGGGTGATAGTGGAGGCCAGGTCATCTGTTGCAGCACTCCATCACTCTCCTTCTTGGTAAAATATCCCTTACACAGCCTGGAGGTGATCTCACTAGGATAAAGACCACCTCCATTCCTGTCATTATTGAAAGAGATCATGATACCTCACATCTCAAAATAGGGCTACGTAATGTTAGATCCATTACTTCAAAGGCAATTATAGTCAATGAACTAATCACTGATCATAATCTTGATGTGATTGGCCTGACTGAAACATGACTTAAGCCTGATGAATTTACTGTGTTAAATGAGGCCTCACCTCCTGGCTACATTAATGACTATATCCCCCGTGCATCCCGCAAAGGCGGATGTGTTGCTAACATTTACGATAGCAAATTTCAATTTACAAAAAAGAAAGATGTTTTCGTCTTTTGAGCTTCTAGTCATGAAATCTATGCAGCCTACTCAATCACTTTTTATAGCCACTGTTTACAGGCCTCCTGGGCCATATACAGCGTTCCTCACTGAGTTCCCTGAATTCCTATCGGACCTTGTAGTCATAGCAGATAATATTCTAATCTTTGGTGACTTTAATATTCACATGGAAAAGTCTACAGACCCACTCCAAAAGGCTTTCGGAGCCATCATCGACTCAGTGGGTTTTGTCCAACATGTCTCTGGACCCACTCACTGTCACAGTCATACGCTGGACCTAGTTTTGTCCCATGGAATAAATGTTGTGGAGCTTAATGTTTTTCCTCATAATCCTGGACTATCGGACCACCATTTTATTACGTTTGCAATTGCAACAAATAATCTGCTCAGACCCCAACCAAGGAACATCAAAAGTCGTGCTATAAATTCACAGACAACACAAAGATTCCTTGATGTCCTAACAGATTCCCTCTGTCTACCCAAGGACGCCAGAGGACAAAAATCAGTTAACCTAACTGAGGAACTCAATTGAACCTTGCGCAATACCCTAGATGCAGTTGCACCCCTAAAAACTAAAAACATTTCTCTTAAGAAACTAGCTCCCTGGTACACAGAAAATACCAGAGCTCTGAAGCAAGCTTCCAGAAAATTGGAACGGAAATGGCGCCACACCAAACTGGAAGTCTTCCGACTAGCTTGGAAAGACAGTACCGAAGTCAGTACCGAAGTACCGAAGTACCGACTGCTGCTCGATCATCCTATTTTTCTAACTTAATTGAGGAAAATAAGAACAATCCGAAATTCCTTTTTGATACTGTCGCAAAGCCAACTAAAAAGCAGCATTCCCCAAGAGAGGATGACTTTCACTTTAGCAGTGATAAATTCATGAATTTCTTTGAGGAAAAGATTATGATTATTAGAAAGCAAATTACGGACTCCTCTTTAAATCTGCGTATTCCTTCAAAGCTCAGGTGTCCTGAGTCTGCACAACTCTCCCAGGACCTAGGATCAAGAGACACGCTCAAGTGCTTTAGTACTATATCTCTTGACACAATGATGAAAATAATCATGGCCTCTAAACCTTCAAGCTGCATACTGGACCCTATTCCAACTAAACTACTGAAAGAGCTGCTTCTTGTGCTTGGCCCTCCTATGTTGAACATAAACGTCTCTCTATCCACCGGATGTGTACCAAACTCACTAAAAGCGGCAGTAATAAAGCCTCTCTTGAAAAAGCCAAACCTAGACCCAGAAAATATAAAAAACTATCGGCCTATATCGAATCTTCCATTCCTCTCAAAAATGTTAGAAAAGGCTGTTGCGCAGCAACTCACTGCCTTCCTGAAGACAAGAATTGTATACGAAATGCTTCAGTCTGGTTTTAGACCCCATCATAGCACTGAGACGGCACTTGTGAAGGTGGTAAATTACATTTTAATGGCATCGGACCGAGGCTCTGCATCTGTCCTCGTGCTCCTAGACCTTAGTGCTGCTTTTGATACCATCAATCACCACATTCTTTGGGAGAGATTGGAAACCCAAATTGGTCTACATGGACAAGTTCTGGCCTGGTTTAGATCTTATCTGTTGGAAAGATATCAGTTTGTCTCTGTGAATGGTTTGTCCTCTGACAAATCAACTGTAAATTTCGGTGTTTCTCAAGGTTCCGTTTTAGGACCACTATTGTTTTCACTATATATTTTACCTCTTGGGGATGTTATTCGAAAACATAATGTTAACTTTCACTGCTATGCGAATGACACACAGCTGTACATTTCAATGAAACATGGTGAAGCCCCAAAATTGCCCTTGCTAGAAGCATGTGTTTCAGACATAAGGAAGTGGATGGCTGCAAACTTTCTACTTTTAAACTCGGACAAAACAGAGATGCTTGTACTAGGTCCCAAGAAACAAAGAGATCTTCTGTTGAATCTGACAATTAATCTTAATGGTTGCACAGTCGTCTAAAATAAAACTGTGAAGGACCTCGGCGTTACTGTGGACCCTGATCTCTCTTTTGAAGAACATATCAAGACCATTTCAAGGACAGCTTTTTTCCATCTACATAACATTGCAAAAATCAGAAACTTTCTGTCCAAAAATGATGCAGAAAAATTAATCCATGCTTTTGTCACTTCTAGGTTAGACTACTGCAATGCTCTACTTTCCGGCTACCTGGATAAAGCACTAAATAAACTTCAGTTAGTGCTAAATACAGCTGCTAGAATCCTGACTAGAACCAAAAAAATGTGATCATATTACTCCAGTGCTAGCCTCTCTACACTGGCTTCCTGTCAAAGCAAGGGCTGATTTCAAGGTTTTACTGCTAACCCACAAACCATTACATGGGCTTGCTCCTACCTATCTCTCTGATTTGGTCCTGCCGTACATACCTACACGTACGCTACGATCACAAGACGCAGGCCTCCTAATTGTCCCTAGAATTTCTAAGCAAACAGCTGGAGGCAGGCCTTTCTCCTATAGAGATTCATTTTTATGGAACGGTCTGCCTACCCATGTCAGAGACGCAAACTCGGTCTCAACCTTTAAGTCTTTACTGAAGGGGTCATATGATTGAGTGTAGTCTGGCCCAGGAGTGGGAAGGTGAACGGAAAGGCTCTGGAGCAACGAACCGCCCTTGCTGTCTCTGCTGTCTCTGCCTGGCCGGTTCCCCTCTTTCCACTGGGATTCTCTGCCTCTAACCCTATTACAGGGGCTGAGTCACTGGCTTGCTGGGGCTCTCTCATGCCGTCCCTGGAAGGGGTGCGTCACCTGAGTGGGTTGATTCACTGATGTGGTCATCCTGTCTGGGTTGGCGCCCCCCCTTGGGTTGTGCCATGGCGGAGATCTTTGTGGGCTATACTCAGTCTTGTCTCAGGATGGTAAGTTGGTGGTTGGGGGCTGTGCTTGGCAAAGTGGGTGGGGTTATATCTTTCCTGTTTGGCCCTGTCCGGGGGTGTCCTCGGATGGGGCCACAGTGTCTCCTGACCCCTCCTGTCTCAGCCTCCAGTATTTATGCTGCAGTCATTTAGGTGTTGGGGGCTAGGGTTATTTTGTTATATCTGGAGTACTTCTCATGTCCTATTTGGTGTCCTGTGTGAATCTAAGTGTGCGTTCTCTATTTCTCTCCTTCTCTCTTTCTTTCTCTCTCTCGGAGGACCTGAGCCCTAGGACCATGCCCCAGGACTACCTGACATGATGACTCCTTGCTGTCCCCAGTCCACCTGGCTGTGCTGCTGCTCCAGTTTCAACTGTTCTGCCTTATTATTATTCGACCATGCTGGTCATTTATGAACATTTGAACATCTTGGCCGTGTTCTGTTATAATCTCCACCCGGCACAGCCAGAAGAGGACTGGCCACCCCACATAGCCTGGTTCCTCTCTAGGTTTCTTCCTAGGTTTTGGCCTTTCTAGGGAGTTTTTCCTAGCCACCGTGCTTCTACACCTGCATTGCTTGCTGTTTGGGGTTTTAGGCTGGGTTTCTGTACAGCACTTTGAGATATCAGCTGATGTACAAAGGGCTATATAAATATATTTGATTTGATTTGATTTGATTAATCCCACTAAGCCCAAACCAGATGGGATGGCGTATCACTGCAGAATTCTGTGGTAACCGTGCTGGTGACTTAAGGTATAGGGGGCAGCATTTTCACTTTTGGATAAATAGCGTGCCCAATTTCAACTTCCTGCTACTCGTGCCAAGAATATAAGATATGCATATTATTAGTAGATTTGGTTGAAAACACTCTGAAGTTTCTAAAACTTTTGAATCATGTCTGTGAGTCTAACATAACTTATGTAGCAGGCAAAACCCTGAGGACTAACCGTTCAGAATAATTATTTTTTTAGGTCTCTGTCTATTCACTAAGTTGTCATTGGCAAACGATATTTCGGAACTTGTTTTCAGTTGCTACCGCTTCCACTGAATGTTACCAGTCTTTGGAATTTGGTTGAGGTTATCAATTTGTGCAATGAAGAAGTACGGCCATCTAGGAACTGCGTAACACTGTTGAGAGTTGCGCAAGAAAAGTAGCTTGGGTTGTTGTGTTCCTGTATTGAACACAGATACCTAAAGTTGTATTACAAAAGTAGTTTGAAATATTTTGGCGAAGTTTATAGTATCTTACAGGTGTGATTCAACGAAAGTTAGATTTTTATAATTAATTACACCTTCTCACCCCCCTAAAAGATTTAGATGCACTATTGTAAAGTGGCTGTTCCACTGGATGCCATAAGGTGAATGCACCAATTTGTAAGTCGCTCTGGATAAGAGCGTCTGCTAAATGACTTAAATGTAAATGTAAATGTAAAACATTTGCTGCGCTGCATTTTCCCTGTCTTTTGCCCAAGTGGGACGCAAGCCTCCCCTATACCATAAGAAGTTAAGTGTGCTTTGAATTCAAAATGAATCCGTGTCACTAGAAAAGCACCCCCACGCCATAACATAGCTTTACATTGTGAAATACACATGCGGAGATCATCTGTTCACCCACACACCGTGTCTCACAAAGACACGTGGTTGGAACCAAAAATCTCAAATTTCCACCAGTCTAATGTCCATTGCTCGTGTTTCTTGGCCCAAGCAAGCCTCTTCTTCTTATTGGTGTTTAGTGGTGGTTTCTTTGCAGCAATTCGACCATGAAGGCTTGAATCACGCAGTCTCCTCTGAACAGTTGATGTTGAAATGTCTTACTTGACCTCTGAAGCATTTATTTGGGCTGCAATTTCTGAGGCTGGTAACTCTAACGAACTCTGGGTCTTCCATTCCTGTGGCGGTCCTCATGTGAGCAAGTATGATCATAGCGCTTGATGCTTTTTACGACTGCACTTGACATTTTTCTTCATGTCTTAAAGTAATGATGGACTGTCATTTCTCTTTGCCTATTTGAGCTGTCCTTGCCATAATATGGACTTGGTATTTTACCAAATAGGGCTATCTTCTGTATACCACCCTTACCTTGTCACAACACAACTGATTGGCTCAAACGCCAACGAAGGAACGAAATTCCATTAACTAACTTTAAACAAACACCTGTTAGTTGACATGCATTCCAGGTGACTAACTCATGAAGCAGGTTGAGATGATTCCGAGATTGTGCAAAGCTGTCATTAAGGCAAAGGGCGGCTATTTGAAAAATCTCAATTATATTTTGATTTGTTTAACTTCTTGCGTCGAGCCATCCCGGATCCGGTATCGTGACTACAGCCTCAAGCTCATTACCATAACGCAACGTTAACTATTCATGAAAATCGCAAATGAAATGAAATTAATCTATTTGCTCTCAAGCTTAGTCTTTTGTTAACAACACTGTCATCTCAGATTTTCAAAATATGCTTCTCAACCATTGCAAAACAAGCATTTGTGTAACAGTATTGATGGCTAATGTACCATTTAGCATTAGCATTCAGCATGCAACATTTTCCACAAAAACCATAAAAGCATTCAAATAAAATCATTTACCTTTGAAGAACTTCAGATGTTTTCAATGAGGAGACGTTTTTACAAAAAATATTATTTGTGTCGACGAATCGCTCCGTTTTGTTCATCGCGTTTGGGTAAGGAAAAAATAAGTCATTAAAACGCAAACTTTTTTCCAAATTAACTCCATAATATCGACAGAAACATGGCAAACGACGTTTAGAATCAATCCTCAAGGTGTTTTTCACATATCTATCGACGATAAAATCCATCGTGGCAGTTTACTTTCAATTCTGAAGAAATGGAACGCGCATGGACATACAGATTACGCACACAGGACACCGGGCGGGACACCAGGTAAATGTAGTCTCTTATGGTCAATCTTCCAATGATATGCCTACAAACACATCACAATGCTGCAGACACCTCGGGGAATAGACAGAAAGCACAGGCTCATTCCTGGCGCATTCACAGCCATATAAGGAGACATTGGAACACGCGCCTTCAGAATCCGGGGCATTTCCTGTATGAAACTTCATCTTGGTTTCGCCTGTTGCATTAGTTCTGGGACACACACAGATAATATCTTTGCAGTTTTGGAGACGACAGAGTTGTGTCTTTCCAAGGCTGTCAATTCCATGCAAAGTCGAGCATGGAATTGACAGCCTTGGAAAGACACAACTCTGTCCAATAATGACACAGCGCCCCCATAAGTTCAACAGGTTAACACTTTTTTTGGTTACTACACAATTCCATGTGTTATTTCATCGTTTTTATGTCTTTACTATTATTCTACAATTTAGAAAAAAAAGTTCAAATAAATAAAAACCCTTGAATGAGTAGGTATTCTAGAACTTTTGACCGGTAGTGTAGGCTTACCATAACAAGGGGGGTGAATACAGTGGCTTGCAAAAGTATTCACCCCCTTGGCATTTTTCCTATTTTGATGCCGTACAACCTGGAATTAAGATTTTTTGGGGGGGGGGTTGTAGCATTTGATTTACCCAACATGCCTAACACTTTGAAAATGCAAAATATTATCTTATTGTGAAACAAACAAGAAATAAGACAAAAAAACTGAACTTGAGAGTGCATAACTATTCACCCCCCTAAAGCCAATACTTTGTAGAGACACCTTCTGCAGCAATTACAGCAGCAAGTCTCTTGGGGTATGTCTATAAGCTTGGCACATCTAGCCACTGGGATTTTTACCCATTCTTCAAGGCAAAACTGCTCCAGCTCCTTCAAGTTGGATGGGTTCCCGCTGATGTACAGCAATCTTTAAGTCATATCACAGATTCTCAATTGGATTGAGGTCTGGGCTTTGACTAGGCCATCCCAAGACATTTAAATGTTTCCCCTTATACCACTCGAGTGTTGCTTTAGCAGTATGCTTAGGGTAATTGTACTGCTGGAAGGTGAACCTCCGTCCCAGTTTCAAATCTCTGGAAGACTGAAACCGGTTTCCCTCAGGAATATCCCTGTATTTAGCTCCATCCATTAATCCTTCAATTCTGACCAGTTTCCCAGTCCCTGCCGATGAAAAACATCCCCACAGCATGATGCTGCCACCACCACGCTTCACTGAGTCAGATGTTGTTCTCTGAGTGATGAGTGGTGTTGGGTTTGTGCCAGACATAGCATTTTCCTTGATGGCCAAAAAGCTCAATTTTAGTCTCATCTGACCAGAGTACCTTATTCCATATGTTTAGGGAGTCTCCCACATGCCTTTTGGCAAACACCAAACATGTTTGCTTATTTTTTTCTGGCCAATCTTCCTTAAAGCTCAGCTCTGTGGAGTGTACAGCTTAAAGTGGTCCTATGGACAGATTCTCCAATCTACGCTGTGGAGCTTTGCAGCTCCTTCAGGGTTATCTTTGGTCTCTCCATGAGTTTTGGTGGCCATATTCTTTCAATGTTTTAATATTGGATTTAATGGTGCTCCGTGGGATGTTCAAAGTTTCTGATATGTTTTATAACCCAACTCTAATCTGTACT
Source organism: Oncorhynchus keta (assembly GCF_023373465.1). Lineage (NCBI taxonomy): Eukaryota > Metazoa > Chordata > Actinopteri > Salmoniformes > Salmonidae > Oncorhynchus > Oncorhynchus keta. Next base: position 36,221,716 of record NC_068433.1, on the reverse strand, counting down.
TCTCCACAACTTTGTACCTGACCTGTTTGGAGAGCTCCTTGGTCTTCATACTGCTGCTTGCTTGGCGGTGCACCTTGCTTAGTGGTGTTGCAGACTCTGGGGCCTTTCAGAACAGGTGTACAGTATATATACTGAGATCATGTGACACTTAAATAAAGTCCACCTGTGTGCAATCTAACTAATTATGTGACTTCTGAAGCTAATTGGTTGCACCAGATCTTATTTAGGGGCTTCATAGCAAAGGGGGTGAATACATATGCACGCACCACTTTTCCATTAGTTATTTTTTTCACTTCACCAATTTGGACTATTTTGTGTGTGTCCATTATATGAAATCCAAATAAAATGTATTTAAATTACAGGTTGTAATGCAACAAAACAGGAAAAACGTCAAGGGGGTTACTTTTGCAAGGCGCTGTACTTACAGTGCGTTCGGAAAGTATCCAGACAATCAACATTTTGTTATGTTACAGACTTAATCTAAAATGGATTAAATAAAAAATCCACAGCAACCTACACACAATACCCCATAATGACAAAGCGAAAACAAGTTTAGAACGTTTTGCAAATGTATTTTTAATAAAAAACATACCTTATTTACATAAGTATTCAGACCCTTTTCTATGAGACTCGAAATTGAGCTCCGGTGCATCCTGTTTCCATTGATCATCCTTGAGGTGTTTCTACAACTTGATTGGAGTCCACCTGTATGAAAGACAATTGATTTGATATGATTTGGAAAGGCACACACATCTATATAAGGTCCCACATATGACAGTGCATGTCAGAGCAAAAACCAAGCCATGAGCTCGAAGGAATTGTCTGTAGAGCTCTGAGACAGGATTGTGTCGAGGCACAGATCTGGGGAAGGGTACCATTTCTGCAGCATTGAAGGTCCCCAAGAACATGGTGGCCTCAATCAATCTTAAATGAAAGACGTTTGGAACCACCAAGACTCTTCCTAGAGCTGGCTGCCTGGCCAAACTGAGCAATTGGGGAAGAAGGGCCTTGGTTAGGGAGGTGACCAAGAGTCACAGAGTTCTTATGTGGAGATGGGAGAACCTTCCTGAAGGACAACCATCTCTGCAGCACTCCACCAATCAGGCCTTTATGGTAAAGTGGCTAGACAGAAGCCACTCCTCAGTAAAAGGCACATAACAGCCTGCTTGGAGTTTGCCAAAAGGCACCTAAAGACTCTCAAATTCTCAAGTCCGATGAAACCAAAATTGAACTCTTTGGCCTGAATGCCAAGCGTCACATCTGGAGAACCTGTCCCCATCCCTACTGTGAAGCATGGTAGTGGCAGCATCATGCTGTGTGGATTTTTTTCAGTGGCAGGGACAGGTAGATGAGTCAGGATTGTGGGAAAGATGAACGGAGCAAAGTACAGAGATCCTTGCTTCAGAGCGCTCAGGACCTCAGACTGAGGCAAAGGCTCACCTTCCAACAGGACAACAACCCTAAGCACACAGCCAAGACAATGCAGGAGTGGCTTCAGGACAAGTCTGAATGTCCTTGAGTGGCCCAGGCAGGACTTGAACCCGATCAAACATCTCTGGAGAGACCTGAAAATAGCTGTGCAGCAACGCTCCCCTGCTAACCTGACAGAGCTTGAGAGGATCTGCAGAGAAGAATGGGAGCACTTCCCAAATACAAGTGTGCCAAGCTTGTAGCGTCATACCCAAGATTACTGCTGTAATGCTGTAAATGCTGTCAAAGGTGCTTCAGCAAAGCACTGAATAAATGGTCTTAATACTTATGTAAATGTAATATCAGTTTTTTATACAAATTAGCAAACATTTCTAAACTTGTTTTTGCTTTGTCATTATGGGGTATTGCATGTAGATTGTGGGGGGAAACTATTTAATACATTTTAGAACAAGGCGAACGTTCAAAATGTGGAAAAATTATAGGGGTCTGAATACTTTCCGAAGGCACTGAATTGAAATACATGTAAATAAAAATATAGGACAAAACACACATCACGACAAGAGACACCACAACACTACATAAAGAAAGACATAAGACAACTTGGCATGACAGCAAAACATAACAACACAGCATGGTAGCAGCACATGGTAGCAGCACAACAGGGCAACAGCACAACATGGTAACAGCACAAAACAGGGTCCAAACATTATTGGGCACAGACAACAGCACAAAGGGCAAGAAGGTAGAGACAACAATACATCACGCAAAGCAGCCACAACTGTCAGTAAGAGTGTCCATGATTGAGTCTTTGAATGAAGAGATTGAGATAAAACTGTTCAGTTTGAGTGTTTGTTCGAACTGAAAAGACGAGCGACACAGGGATGTGTGTGCTTTGGGGACCTTTAACAGAAGGTGACTGGCAGGATACCACCCCCAACTTGTCACAACACAACTGATTGGCTCAAAATAGGAAAACAATTCCACAAATTAACTTTTAACAAGGGACACCTGTTAAATGAAATGCATAGGGTGGCTACTTTGAAGAATATAAAATAAAACAACTTAAACCAACTAAACAGTATAGTCCTAGGACAAGTCAATGTAATGTAACAACTATAAATGTGCTGTCGTTGACTAGGGAAAATATGATTTGATTGAAATTTCATTTCTCCCCTAGCCAACAGCCTTTAGGCAAATTATGACATTTTTGGGGCAGAATACGTTTACAATAAAAAGTTGATTACATACTTTTCTGTTTTCTGTTTTATTTCAGAAATGGAGCCCAGGAGTCAAACAAAGTACTTAATTTCAGGGAAACAAACATATGCTACATTTGTATTTTTCTGTCTCTTTTTTTGTTACAGAACGCTTCTCCAATCAACCCATCACCCACTACAAACTCATTAAGTCATATATTCCAATATATGTTACATTTTTTATTTTTATATCAGCATAAAGCATCAAAGCAACAATTGTTGATAACATACTTTTCTTGTTCTATTTTATTTCAGATAGAACCCAAGAGTCAAATAAAACATTTAATTTCAGGTAAACAAACACATTACATCTATTTTTAAGGAACATTTCCCCTATCTCACCCATCCACCACCTCAAGTCATACATTTCAATACATATATATATATATATTTAAATCAGAATAAAGCAACAATTGTATCAGTCATTTTAAGCCTACTTTCCACCTAGTAGTGCTTCAGGGTGTGGCGCACAAGGCTGTGTTACATGGTAGATGTTAGAAATACTTTGCAATGCCTCCTTGTGCTTTTTCCTTGCAGGGTGGTCTGTGGGACATCACTTTGGAAGTGGCGTCTCGTGAGGCGTAAAGGATTGTTAGAGGGAAGCCGGCCCCCAGCAGACAGATGAGGAGGTGGTGTGGTGGACCCAAAGAGCTGCCACATCAGTTTTATCCTGCACTGCTGGTACGAAATCACCTGTCCTGTGACCTGCTGGTGGACAATGTGGCCATTGAGGAAAGCTATGTCTATTAGGTGGAAAAATGGCTTCTTGTACCATTTAAGGGGCATTCTGGCACATGCAACAAAACTGTTCTGCATGTCCACTTTGTCAACTGCTCCCATCTTCTTATTGTACTCCAAGACATAGTCTGGCTTCATTTTCCTCTCTCTGGGAACTAAGTCCAGTTTTCCTGTGTCTGACATTTTAGAGGTGTGCACAGTGGACAGAACATAAACATTGCGTTTGTTGTGCCACTTCACTGCCATCTCCCCGTTTGTTTGGAACTCCCTCTTGCTCATTTTTTCTGTTGGAACTCACTGTGCCACAGGCCCCTGTGTTCTCCCTCAAAAAGGATTGAAAAGGGGTAGGGCTACTGTACCAGTTGTCCACAAATACAGCATGCACCTTTCTGATGTAAGTCTGCAGAATGGTAATCACTACCGATTCAGATATGCCAAGAACCTCAAAATGCCTTATATCTGTGGTGGCACCGGTGTAGATGATCCTTCTGTAGCTCAGTTGGTAGAGCATGGCGCTTGTAACGCCAGGGTAGTGGGTTTGATTCCCGGGACCACCCATACGTAGAATGTATGCACACATGACTGTAAGTCGCTTTGGATAAAAGCGTCTGCTAAATGGCATATATATATATATGATCAGGTCCTGTATCATACTGTATCCTGTCAAGTTTACATATTTTGAGAGTTTCCCTTTTAAGCCATGGGCAGTCTTCTCTTACAGTGCACAACAAACATGTATATTTAGTAGGCTAAAGGCATTCTGAATTTGATACTTTTGAAGAGAGCCTTGGATTTTTCAGTAATATAGGTAATAATCATACCTGTTGGTTTCCTGCACTACACTCTCCACCAATTCCTAACCAAGGAACAGTTTAAAACAATCTGCCTCTGAGGGGGTAGACAGGATGCTTTGCATGCCAGGCAGGGTGTTATTGAAGTAACAGGAACTCCACAAGTGGGGACCATCCTCCTAAATTTCAGCCTGTTCTCCCTCACAGCCTACAAGATTGGCAGCAGCACCAGCATCTTGGGAGGGTGAGGGATGCTCATTGCCTGCAAGGTTGGGGTGGGCACCATTGTCCTCAGACATCTCACGCTCACAGTCCAGAAGGTTGGGTCAGATATTCCTCATCACTATCTGATTGATCCAACTCACTCTCACACAGATTCTTCATCAGAATTACAAAATATTTATTTCTCTCTTCAGTGAGGCATTTCCTTTTGAGGGTTGCAGGCTTTTTTGTCAATGGGCGCAGACATCTTTGACCTTGGTTATTTTGCACCTTATGCCACGTTCAAAACATCTGGGAACTCTGAAAAATACAATGTATTTGTCACATACACATGGTTAGCAGATGTTAATGCGAGTGTAGCGAAATGCTTGTGCTTCCGACAATGCAGTAATAACCAACGAGTAATTTAACCTAACAATTCCACAAGTACTACCTTATACACAAGTGTAAAGGACAAGTGTAAAGAACATGTACATAAATATATATGAATGAGTGATGGTACAGAACGGCATAGGCAAGATGCAGTAGATGGTATCAAGTACAGTATATACATATGACATGAGTAATGTAGGGTATGTAAACATAAACGTGGCATAGTATAACCTGTTATGGCTGCAATCCCGATATCGGGATCGATATAACAACTACCAGTGAAAATAGAGGGCGCCAAATTCAAACCACAGAAATCTCATAAATACAATTCCTAAAACATACAAGTGTTTTATGTAATTTTAAAGCTATTCTCTTTGTTAATCCCACCAATGTATCCGATTTCAAATAGGCTATTCAACGAAAGCACTACAAATGATTATGTTAGGTCTCCACCAAACCACAATAAGCACAGCCATTTTCCAGCAAAATATAGCATTCACAAAAACAAGAAATAAAGATAAAATTAATCACTAACCTTGAATTATCTTCATCAGATGACACTCATAGGACTTCATATTACGCAATACATGCTTGTTTTGTTTGATAAAGTTCATATTTATATAAAATAAATCACTAATTCCAAAAACATCAAGTGATTTTGCATAGCCACATCATTCAACAGAAATACTCATCATAAATGTAGATGATAATACAAGTTATACACATGGAATTATAGATATACCTCTCCTTAATGCAACCGCTGTGTCAGATTTTTTTTTAAACGGAAAGAGAAACGCATGCAATAATCTGAGACGGCGCTCAAAAGTAAAAACACCACAGCCGCAAAGATGGCGTCAACATAAACAAGAAATTACATGATAAATATTCCTACCTTTGATGATCTACATCAGAAAGCACTCCAGGAATCACAGGTCCACAATAAATGTTTGTTTTGTTCGAAAATGTCCGTTTATTTATGTCCAAATACCTTCTTTTGTTAGCGTGTTTGGTATGTAGCAGTGTAGCCTAGTGGTTAGAGCGTTGGACTAGTAACCGGAAGGTTGCGAGTTCAAACCCCCGAGCTGACAAGGTACAAATCTGTCGTTCTGCCCCTGAACAGGCAGTTAACCCACTGTTCCTAGGCCGTCATTGTAAATAAGGATTTGTTCTTAACTGACTTGCCTAGTTAAATAAAGGTCAATAAAAACATATCCAAACGCTAATTCTGGGCAGTGTTAAATCAGACAAAAACTTCAGAAAGTGATATTACCGGTCAAAGAAACATTTCAAACTAAGTACAGAATCAATCATTAGCATGTTTTTAACATATAGCTTCAATAAAGTTCCAACCGGAGTATTCCTTGACTTCGTGAGCAATGGAACGCAAGTGACTACCATGAGGAAAAAGCACGATCACAAAATGGCTGCTTGATGGACATCTGATATATTCTGCTCTCATTCACTCCCACAACAACATAGAAGCCTCATTATAATTTCTATTGATGGTTGACATCTAGTGGAACCCCTAGGCAGTTCAACATCATTCATATCTCAACGGGATTTCATTGGGGACTCTGGTGAATACATACAAGCTCAGATTTCTGACCTCCTGTTTTGATTTCAACTCAGGATTTTGCCTGCCAATATGAGATCTGTTATACTCACAGACATCATTCAAACAAGTTTTAGAAACATCAGAGTGTTTTCTATCCAATACTAATAATAATATTCAAATATTAGCAACTATGACTGAGGAGCAGGCCGTTTGATATGGGCACCTTTCATCCAAGCTACTCAATACTGCCCCTGCAGCCATAAAAAGTTAAAGTGGCTAGTGATACATGTATTACATAAAGATGGCAAGATGCAGTAGATGACAGTACAGTAAATATATATATACATATGAGATGAGTAATGTAGGGTATGTAAACATTATATTAAGTGCATTGTTTAAAGTGGGTAGTGATACATTTGTTACATCAATTTCCATCCATTTCCATTATTTTGGTGACAAGCCAAATTTCTTCAGCCCCCTGAGGTTGAAGAGGCGCTGCTGCGCCGTTCTTCACAACGCTGTCTGTGTGGGTGGACCAATTCAGTTTGTCCGTGATGTGTACGCAGAGGAACTTAAAACGTACTTCCCTCTCCACTACTGTCCCGTAGATGTGGATAGGGGGGTGCTCCCTCTGCTGTTTCCTGAAGTCCACAATCATCTCCTTTGTTTTGTTGACATTGAGTGTGAGGTTATTTTCCTGACACCACACTCCGAGGGCCCTCACCTCCTCCCTGTAGGCCGTCTTGTCATTGTTGGCAATCAAGCCTACCACTGTAGTGCCGTCCGCAAACTTGATGATTGAATTGGAGGCGTGCATGACCACGCAGTCGTAGCTGAACAGGGAGTACAGGAGAGGGCTCAGAACGCACCCTTGTGGGGCCCCAGTGTTGAGGATCAGCGGGGTGGAGATGTTGTTACCTACCCTCACCACCTGGAGGCGGCCCGTCAGGAAGTCCAGTACCTAGTTGCACAGGGTGGGGTCGAGACCCAGCTTGATGATGAGTTTGGAGGGTACTATGGTGTTGAATGCTGAGCTGTAGTCGATGAACAGCATTCTCTCATAGGTATTCCTCTTGTCCAGATGGGTTAGGGCAGTGTGCGGTGTGGTTGAGATTGCGTCATCTGTGGACCTATTGGGGCGGTAAGCTAATTGGAGTGGGTCTAGGGTGTCAGGTAGGGTGGAGGTGATATGGTCCTTGACTAGTCTCTCAAAGCACTTCATGATGACGGAAGTGAGTGCTATGGGGCGGTAGTTGTTTAGCTCAGTTACCTTAGCTTTCTTGGGAACAAGAACAATGGTGGCCCTCTTGAAGCATGTGGGAACATCAGACTGGGATAAGGATTGATTGAATATGTCCGTAAACACACCAGCCAGCTGGTCTGCGCATGCTCTGAGGACGCGGCTGGGGATGCCGTCTCGGCCTGCAGCCTTGCGAGGGTTAACACGTTTAAATGTTTTACTCACGTCGGCTGCAGTGAAGGAGATTTCGCAGGTTTTGGTAGCAGGCCGTGTCAGTGGCATTGTATTGTCCTCAAAGCGAGCAAAGCAGTTATTTAGTCTGTCTGGGAGCAAGACATCCTGGTCCGCGACGGGGCTGGTTTTCTTTTTGTAATCCGTGATTGACTGTAGACCCTGCCACATACCTCTTGTGTCTGAGCCGTTGAATTGCAACTCTACTTTGTCTCTATACTGACACATAGCTTATTTGATTGCCTTCACTGACGTCAAGGTAAAATCATGACGTCAGTGATCTTCAGGTCATAAAGTCTGAGCTTTAGCAGGAGGCCCAAGATTCCGAGTTGGATGACCATTCAAATCGATTTTCCCAGTTGGAGCAATTTTTTTTCTGAGTTTCCAGATGTTTTGAACGCGGCATTATAGTGAATGGCATTCTGGGATCAGGGAGTTTTTTCTTGTCAAGTATAAACAAACAAGGCTGCCATCATAAAGAATTTAGCTGCTCTTGGATTAACATTTGTCCCTTGTGCTCACCAGAGATGTGGTACATTGTCAACAAGTCTAGCTGTTAGGGCTCTAACTTATGTTTTGTTTTTTGTCAGGGCAACCTGTTATTTAGACTGGTTTGGCTGTGCTCCATGTGATGATTGGATGACGAAGTTCACATTTATCTTTTAGAATAAAAGGTCAAATTGAGGAAGAAAGTTTAAGACCTTTATTTTACATCGGTACAATTTTTTTTTAAATATTTGGGGGGTATTTTCTCCCAATTACGATCTTGTCTCATCGCTGCAACTCCCCAACGGGCTCAGCAGAGATGAATGTCGAGCCATGCGTCCTCCAAAACATGACCCACCAAACCGCACTCCTTAACACCTGCCTGCTTAACCTAGAAGCCAGCTACACCAAGGCAATGCATCTGTCCTCGTGCTCCTAGACCTTAGTGCAGCTCTTGACACCATTGATCACCACATTCTTTTGGAGAGGTTGGAAATCCTAAAGACAAATACTTGCCGAGTTTAGATCTGTCGGAAAAATATCAGTTGTGTCGATGGATGGTTTGCCCTCTGACAAATCAATGGTTTCGGGGTTCCTCAAGATTCCGTTTTAGTACCACTATTGTTTTGCCTATATAAAATCAGCAAAAAAAGAAACGTCCTCTCAATGTCAACTGTGTTTATTTTCAGCAAACTTAACATGTGTAAATATTTGTATGAACATAAGATTCAACAACAGACATAAACTGAAGAAGTTCCACAGACAATTGAGTAATGTGTCGCTGAACAATGGGGGGGATCAAAATCAAAAGTAACGGTCAGTATCTGGTGTGGCCACCAGCTGCATTAAGTACTGCAGTGCATCTCCTCCTCATGGACTGCACCAGATTTGCCAATTCTTGCTGTGAGATGTTACCCCACTCTTCCACCAAGGCACCTGCAAGTTCCAGGACACTTCTGGGGGGAATGGCCCTAGCCTTCACCCTCCAATCCAACAGGTCCCAGACGTGCTCAATGGGATTGGATCCGGGCTCTTCGCTGGCCATGGCAGAACACTAACATTCCTGTCTTGCAGGAAATCACGCACAGAACGAGCAGTATGGCTGGTGACATTGTCATGCTGGAGGGTCATGTTAGGATGAGCCTGCAGGAAGTGTACCACATGAGGGAGGAGGATGTCTTCCCTGTAACGCACAGCGTTGAGATTGCCTGCACTGTCAACAAGCTCAGTCCGATGATGCTGTGACACACCGCCCCAGACCATGACGGACCCATCACCTCCAAATGGATCCTGCTCCAGAGTACAAGCCTCGGTGCAACGCTCATTCCTTCGACAATAAACACGAATCCGACCATCACCCCTGGTGAGACAAAACCGCGACTCGTCAGTGAAGAGCACTTTTTGCCAGTCCTGTCTGGTCCAGAGACGGTGGATTTGTGCCCATAGGTGACGTTGTTGCCGGTGATGTCTGTTGAGGACCTGCCTTACAAGCCCTCAGTCCAGCCTCTCTCAGCCTATTTTGGACAGTCTGAGCACTGATGGAGGGATTGTGCATTATTGGTGTAACTCAGGCAGTTGTTGTTGCCATCCTGTCCTGCAGGTGTGATGTTTTTTTTTACCCCTTTTCTCCCCAATTTCGTGGTATCCAATTGTTAGTAGCTACTATCTTGTCTCATCGCTACAACTTCCGTACGGGCTCGGGAGAGACGGAGGTTGAAAGTCATGCGTCCTCCGATACACAACCCAACCAAGCCACACTGCTTCTTAACACAGCGCGCATCAAACCCGGAAGCCAGCCGCACCAATGTGTCGGAGGAAACACCGTGCACCTGGCAAGCTTGGCCTGGGCGTGAACCCAGAGTCTCTGGTGGCACAGCTGGCGCTGCGGTACAGCGCCTTTAACCACTGCGACACCCCGGAGGCCCCTCAGGTGTGATGTTTAGATCTGCCGATCCTGTGCAGGTGTTGTTACACGTGGTCTGCCACTGAGAGGATGATCAGCTGTCTGTTCTGTCTCCCTGTAGCGCTGTCTTACATGTCTCACAGTGAGGACATTGCAATTTATTGCCCTGGCCACATGTGCAGTCCTCATGCCTCCTTGCAGCATGCCTAAGGCTCGTTCACGCAGATGAGCAGGGACCCTGGGCATATTTCTTTTGGTGTTTTTCAGAGTCAGTAGAAAGGCCACTTTAATGACTTAAGTTTTCATAACTGTGACCTTAATTGTCTGCATCTGCAAGCTGTTAGTGTCTTAACGACGTTCCACAGGTGCATATTCATGAATTGTTTATGGTTCATTGAACCCGCATGTTTAAACCCTTTACAATCAAGATCTGTGAAGTTTTTGCAAATTATCTTTGAAAGACAGGATCCTGAAAAAAAGGATGTTTCTTTTTTTGCTGAGTTTATTCTACATCTTGGTAGTGTGATTCGGAAATGACACACAGCTGTACATTTCGATGAAACATGGTGAAGCCCCAAAATTGCCTACCCTTGAAGCCTGTTTTTCAGACATAAGGAAGTGGATCGCAGCAAATGTTTTACTTTTAAACTCAGACGAAACAGAAATGCCAGTTCTAGGTCCCAAGAAACAAGAGATCTGCTGTTTGATCTGACAATTAATCTTGATGGTTGTACGTCTCAAATAAAACTGAAAGACCTCCGTGTTACTTTGAACCCTGATCTCCCTTTTGACAAACATATCAAGATAATTTAATGAGCAGCTTTTTTCCATCCTCGAAGGATTGAAAAAATCTTAAACTTTTGGTCCAAAAATGTTGCAGAAAAGGTAATTCATGCTTTTGTCTCTTCTAGATTAGACTACTGCAATGCTCTACTCTCCAGCTACCAGAATAAATAACTACATAAACTTCAGTTTATGGCAGGTCATACAGGAAAGGCACACACCTGTCTATATTAGGTCCCACAGTTGACAGTGCGTGTCAGAGCAAAAACCAAGCCATGAGGTGGAAGGAATTGTCGATAGAGCTCCGAGACAGGATTGTGTCAAGGCACAGATCTGGGGAAGCGTACCAATAAATGCCTGCAGCATTAAAGGTCCCCAATAACAGTGGCTTCCATCATTCTTAAATGGAAGGTTGGAACCATCAAGACTCTTCCTAGTGCTGGCCGCCCAGCCAAACAGCTATCGGGAGAAAAGGGCCTTGGTCAGGGAGGTGACCAAGAAACCGATGGTCAGAGTTCTAGAGTTCCTCAATGGAGATGAGAGAACCTTCCAGAAGGACAACCATCTCCGCAGCACTCCACCAAACTGTCAATGGTGTGCATACTGGGAGCGGAGTCAGGTGCAGGAGAGCAGAGAGTCGTGAACAGGCGCACACTTTATTTAGGCAGGAGAAACTAACAAACGGACGCCACTGCGTCGAAACCTCCATCCAATATGCCAAAGTGCAAAAACGCGCAAACAGTCACAACAATAAAGTACAACCAAATAAAAATACCTCGTGAATATAAAACACGGAATAAACACACACCAGAAATAGCGCATCAAAAATGTCACGTAACACGAAACAATCACACACAAAGACATGAGGGGGAACAGAGGAAAAAATACATATAGTGTGATTGGGAATGAAAACCAGGTGTGCAGGGAACAAGACAAAATGAAAGGATAAATAAAAAATGGAGTGCCGATAGCTAGAAAGCCGCAGACGTGGACCGCCGAACGCTACCCGAACAAGGAGAGAAGCTGACTTCGGCAGAAGTCGTGACACAAACAGGCCTTTGTCTTGGTAGAGTGGCCAGACAGAAACCACTCCTCAGTAAAAGGCACATGACAGCCTACTTGGAGTTTTCCAAAAGGCACCGAAAGAGTCTCATATCATGAGAAACAAGATTATCTGGTCTGATGAAACCAAGATTCAACTCTTTGGCCTGAATGCCAATGTCACGTCTCAAGGAAACCTGCCACCATCCCTACGGTGAAGCATGGTGGTGGTAGCATCATGTTGTAGTGTTGATTTTCAGCGGCAGCGAGTGACTAGTCAGGATCGAGGCAAAGATTAACTAAAAAAAATGAGCAAAAAAATTAACGGAGCAGAAATCCTTGATGATAACCTGCTCCAGAGCGCACAGGACCTGGGGCGAAGGTTCACCTTCCAACAGGACAACAATCCTGAGTACACAGCCAAGACAATGCAGGAGTTGCTTTGGGACAAGTATCTGAATGTCATTTAGTGGCCCAGCCAGAGCCCGGACTTGAACCCAATCAAACATCTCTGGAGAGACCTGAAAATAGATGCGCAGCAACTCTCCCCAGCCAACCTGACAGAGCTTGAGAGGATCTGCAGAGAAGAATGGGAGAAACTCCCCAAAAACAGGGGTGCCAAACTTGTTGCGTCATACCCAAGAAGACTCAATGCTGTAATTGCTGCCAAAGGTTCGTTATCAAAGTACTGAGTAAAGGGTCTGAATACTTATGTAAATGTAATGTGTTTTTTATTTGAAAATAATTAGGAACAGTTTCTAAACCTGATTTTGCTTTGTCATTATGGGATATTGTGTGTACATTGAGGGGGAAAAACAATAATCAAGAGGTCCTAATACTTTCCGCTGGCACTGCTAGTGCCTTATTAATGTGTTTGGACCCCAGGTAGAATAGCTGCTGCCTTGACAGCAGCTGATGGGGATCCCTAATAAAAAATATAAAAAATAGAAATTCAAATTAAATTATTTAAAACAATACATATTTAATGAGGCCAGCCTTATTTTGAGAGCCTAGTTTTACCCTAATACAGTGTTCTGAAACTCATGGTTTACAGGCCACATCAGGCTTACAAGTCACATTGTACTGGCTTGCAAAGTGATGTGTACATTTCTATTGGAATCCAGCCAGTGGGGATATCCAACATTTTGCATTTTTATTAACCCACAACCTGCATTCAGAATGGATGGGAAGACCAAGATATGAGACTACCTAAGCATCTAAACTGGAACAACCATTTCAGTAATGGGTGCAATATATCCAAGTTACAGATTAGGATTTCGGGAAATGTATTTATTTATACACTGTGTACAAAACATTATGAGCACCTTCTCTTTCCATGTCAGACTGACCAGGTGAATCCAGGTGAAAGCTATTATCCCTTATTGATGTCACTTGTTAAATACACTAACTGTGAGTCTCGTGAGTGCAAACATCCGAAGATCATCAAAGGTAAGCGTTTTAATTTATTGATTTTCTGACTTTCGTGACCAATCTACTTGGCTGCTAGCTGTTTGTAATATTTTGTCCACTGAGAGAGATGTTCTTACATAAACGCTTGGTATGCTTTCGCCGAAAACCTTTATTGAAATCTGACACGCCAGGTGGATTAAAAACAGGCTAAGCTGTGTTTTGCAATATTGCACTTGTGATTTCATGAAAATTCAATTTTTGCAGTAATTTGAATTGTGCACCTCTGCAATTCAGCGAATGTTGACGTAAATGATCCCGCTAACGGGATGGGTGCATATTAAACTACTGTCTCATGCAAATACATGCTCTTCAATTCCTCAGTTCCCTAAAAAACCTTTGCCATGTTTCCTTATGCATCAGATCCCATACAAGTCCAAAAGCAGATAAGCCAGCAGAAGAAAAAAATAAAATGTACATCTGACAGAAGGACATAGCAGGTCAATTACAGGATAATTAAACCAGTGAATAACATTTTGAGAAGGGTAGAGGTGGGCCTTAGGGGCCCGCCCTACTGTACCTCCTTGCCCATTCAAATAAACTATTTAAATATAGATAATTTGCGCGCCGACAGAAAAACAGATAGGATGTCCCTTTGTCACGAACCGGCTCAAAGCCCGTAACAAAAGGGAGACAACGTGGAGATAAGGAGTAACAAAATATATATTTATTAAATAAGTAACTAAGTATAATATGCAATGGTGTGTGTAATCAGTAGTGTGAGTGTTTTGCATGCATGAATGTGATAATGCAGGGTGTTGAAAGATGCTAAAGCAAACAACCAAAAAACCACCAAGAAACACAACAAAATCTATAAAGGTGTCTGCATGGAGAGAGTCTCCTCCATGAATGGGGAAGTGGTGTATTTAGCCTGGGAGACACCGGGCCCTGGTGTTTCCCATGTAGCTGACGACCCTCCCAACTCCGCCCACCAGCATCCTAATAAGGAAACAAAGAGAGAATACGGTAGACAGAGTGGGAGGGTCGTCACACTGTGAAAAAAACATGTCCCTCTATGAATTTCAAATGCCCATCCAAGTGGTTTGTTCTGGCGCTGGCCCTGGGAAACAACAGGCTGTAAGAGTGAATGAGGGAAAATTGAGAAAGAGAAGACCGATGAGAAAGAGAGAGATGTGGTGAGTGAGAGATGGAGGTTGAGACAGGTAGAACGAGAGAGTGGTGGAGAGCAGAGACAGAGAGTGAGGTGGCAAGGTGTACACAAGCTTTATGAGCACAAGCCTCACCCAGATCATCAATGGCACTCATCTCAAGAAGCCTTTATCATTGGCTAGTGTCGGAGCCGGAGTGCCACGGAACGAATGAAGGGGAGTGTTTGCAAATATGAGACAATGAATGAAGGACAGAAATAATCTGTGAATAAATTAACTCTACAGCTGACAGCTTTATTAATGCCTCATTCTGTGTGTGTGTGTGTGTATGTGTGTGTGTGCGCGATGCCTCAGCCTTGTTTCACACCGATAACAAACAATGCATAGCAAAACCCTCGCTTAACGACCTCGTTAGAATATCACCTCCCCCATATGACATATGAGTAGCCAGGAAAGAAGAGGAGAGCACCCCTATAGTCCTTAATGATATTGAGGGCCCGTTCCAAATGGCACCCCATTCACTATATTGTGCTCTACTTTTGTTCAGGGCCCAAGTAGTGCACTATGTAGGGAATAGGGTAACATTTGGAACTCAAAAACCATAACATAAAGCCATATTCAAGCCCCGATTCCTAACTTCTAATGGCGACATAAAATGACAGCTGTGCTTAGTGTTACTGTGTCGCTCGTAAGTCTGGACCCAATTCTGTGGTTATGAGGATTGGAAATACTCTCTTGTGCTGTAAAACTGTTCTGTTGATACCCCATTCACATTTGAAGGCATTATTTTAACAGCCAAAGAGTCAGGGTATGCATGACATTCACATTACACAGTACATTGGCCAGTGTTAAAACTAGTGTTGATTTTTCAGTGTGATATTTCTAATGTTAATTCAGAAGTTAAATAAACACTGGCATAAAATAACCCTGTTGTCGTTAAAAACCAGTGTTGAACTAAAACCACACCCATCATTATCATATTTCCCAGCATGCTCTATTGCAGGTTGATTTCTAGAATGGTTTGTTTCAATATCAATGTTTGATTCATTCATCTTATGCTATTATAATACACTGAGTGTATCCTAATATTGAGTCCCCCCTTTTGCTCTCAGAACAGTCTCAATTTGTCAGGCATGGACTCTACAAGGTGTCGAAAGCATTCCACAGGGAGGCTTGCCATGTTGACTCCAATGATTCCCACAGTTGTGTAAAGTTGATTGGATGTCCTTTGGGTGGTGGCCATTCTTTTTTTTCTTTAAAAAATTTTTTTTACCCCGATTTTGTGGTATCCAATTGTTTTAGTAGCTACTATCTTGTCTCATCGCTGCAACTCCCGTACGGGCTCAGGAGAGACGAAGGTTGAAAGTCATGCGTCCTCTGATACACAACCCAACCAAGCCGCACTGCTTCTTAAACAGTATGAATACGACCTACGCAGATTGATCAAGGGGGTGAGACACAAGGCTTATGTGGCGCAGGGGCCTCTAATAATCACGGATTACAAAAAAAAACCTTTCACATCGCAGACACCAACGCTGCCCTACTGGACAAGCGAAACACTTTTTTGCACTTTGAGCATAACGGCGGCCGATGAGAGCCCCTGAGGACAACGAGGACTACTTGTTTACGGTGTCCACAGAGGATGTATGCAAGTCATTCAAGCATGTTAACCCTTGCATGGCTGCCGGCCCAGACGGCATCCCTAACCGTGCCCTCAGAGAATGTGCAGACAAGCTTGCTGATGCGTTTCCGGACATGTTCAATCCCTCTCTTGCTCAGGCCATAATCCCCAACTGCTTCAAGATGTCCTCCAAGAAAGGGCAAGTACACTACATGACCAAATGTATTGAACATTCTGTTCAAAAATCATGGGAATTCAAATGGAGTTGGTCCCCCCTTTTGCTGCTGTAACAGCGTTCATCTTTCTAGGAAGGCTTTCCACTAGATGCTGAAACATTGCTGCGGGGACTTGCTTCCATTCCGGCATGAACATTAGTGAGGACAGACATTGATGTTGGGCGATTAGGCCTGGCTCGCAGTTTGCATTCCATTTCATCTCAAAAGTGTTCGATGGGGTTGAGGCCAGTCAAGTTCTTCCACACCGATCTCAACAAACCGTTTCTCTATGGACCTCGCTTTGTGCACAGGGGCATTGCCATGCTGAAACAGTAAAGGGCCTTCCCCAAACTCTTGCCACAAAGTTGGAAGCACAGAGTCATCTAGAATGTCATTGTTGGCTGTAACATTAAGATTTCACTTCACTGGAACTAAGGGGCCTAGCCAAATTCGTCCGTCGGACTACCAGATGGTGAAGTGTGATTCATCACCCCAGATTCGAATGTCGGTGAGCTTTATACCACTCCAGCCGACGCTTGGCATTGCGCATGGTGATTTTAGGCTTGTGTGCAGCAGCTCGGCCATAGCAACTCATTTCATGAAGATCCGCACGAACAGTTCGTGCTGACATTGCTTCCAGAGGCAGTTTGGAACTCGGTAGTGAGTGTTGCAACCGAGGACAGACAATTTGTATGCACTAAATGCTTCAGCACCCGGTAGTCCCATTCTGTGAACTTGTGTGGCCTACTACTTTGCGGCCGAGCCATTGTTGCTTCTAGACGTTTCTATTTCACAATAAAAGCGCTTACAGTTGACCGAGGAAGCTCTGAGTTGTTGGAAAGGGGTCATCTTATGACGGTGCCACATTGAAAGTAACTGAGCTCTTCAGTAAGGCCATTCTACTGGCAATATTTGTCTATGGAGATTGCTGTGTGCTGGATTTTATACAACTGTCAGCAACGGGTGTGGCTGAAATAGCCGTCATCAGAAAGTGCTTCAAGAGGCTAGTCAAAGACCACATCACCTCCTCCCTCCCTGATACACTCAACCCTCTCCAATTCACATACTGCCCCGACATCCACGGATGACACATTTGCCATTGCACTGCACACTGCCCTAACCTACCTGGTCAAAAGGAATGCATATGTGAGAATTCTGTTCAATGACAACAGGTCTGCCTTCAATATCATAGTGCCGTCTAAGCTCACCACAAATCTCTTGGCCCTGGGACTGAACTGCTCCAAGGGGGTGATGGTAGGCAACATCACCTCTTCCACACTGATCCTCAACAGAGGGGCCCCACAAGGGTGCAGCCTCAGGCCCCTCCTGTACTCCCTGTATACCTACGACTCTGCGGCCTCACGCAGTTCCAACTCCATCATCAGGTTTGCTGACGACACGACAGTAGTAAGCCTGATTACCAAAAACGACAAGACGACCTACAGAGAGGAGGTAGGCACTCTGATGGTGTGATGCCAAGTAAACAGCCACTCCCTCAACAACAGCAAAACAAAGGAGCACATTGCGGACTTCAGGAGGAACCAGGATGGGCATGGCCCATCTTCATCATTCTCAGGAGGCTGAATATATTTGTCCTGTCCCCAAGGGCTCTCACAGTGTTCTACAGGAGCACACTGTTGGGCATCACAGCCTCGTACAGCAACTCCACCACAAGGTTCTACAGGACGCACCACCGGGTGCACACTACCTGTCTTCCAGGACACCTACGACACCAGGTGTCGCAGGAAGGTCAAAAACATCATCAAGGACCTCAGCCACCCAATCCACGGCCTGTTCTCTGTGCTTTCATGACTCAGACGCTGGCAGTATAGGGGCCTCATGGCAAAAACTGACAGACTGGGGAATAGCTTCTACCCCCAGACCATCAGGCTGCTGAATAGCAACAACTTGGCAGCTACCTGCTCCCCTGTCTCCCTCCTGCCCCCGGACCTCCTATCCCTACCACCCTCTGCCCCCCCACTGATATGGTCATGTTGCTAGGGTGGTACTATGCAAAACACAGCAACATTACATTTTACACACCAGCCCCCCCCAAAATACCATCTGCGATACTGAAATAGTAATGCTACTCCATCATCATTTTGCAGGAAAGAAACTGGGGAAGGTTCCTGTCTCTCTCTTCTATCTGTTTATCTCTCTGCCTCTCTCGCGCTCCTGTTGATAACTAACCCCTGCTGATGCCTCCTCCTTACGTCACTGCTTCTTCATTCAGCAGAAAAAAATGTCATTTAACTCACAGAAACACTATCTTTCTGACTTAACCCTTCTGAAAGAGAATGAGGAAAGGTAGGTATGAAAACGTTAATGAAATATGCAAAACAAATGTTACTGAACAGGTGGAGTTGGATATTGATTTCATCAGCTTTTCTCTCAATTAAACTTATGGTTTTACTTCCCCTGGGAATAGCTCCCATCCCATAGATGAAGTTTTACATACTTAATCAGAATTTCATACCAATACTAGACTTAATGTTTGTGTGTGTGTGTGTCAGTCATATGTTACACAGCATGTTATGTGAAAACACATAGGCTACTGTGTATGAAACACATCCTATTGGAGACCCAAAATTGCATTTACACCCTGTCTGTTAACGTGTTATGTTCCTGTAGACAAAACTAGTAGGATCAGCACTTTCTGCCTCCCTACATAGTTTCTCTTCAACTCTGTCACATCAAGGCATTGTGTTTTAACCTGTTGAGTGTAGGGGGCAGTATTTCAATTTTTGGATGAAAAACGTACCCAAATTGAACTGCCTATTTCTCAAGCCCAGAATCTAGAATATGCATATAATTGTCGAATTGGGATAGAAAACACTCTTAAGTTTTAAAAACTGTCAAAATATTGTCTGTAAGTATAACATAACTGATATTGCACGCGAAAACCTGAAGAAAATTCAACCAGGAAGTGGCCTCTATTTTGGAAGCTCCATGTTCCATTGAATGCCTTCCCTCCATTTAACCATACGTTTGTCCCTGGTCACCATGCCGTGTTCACAAGCAGCATCTTTCTACTACAGTTAGCCGATAAGGCTGTGGTCAGTCCACTTTTTTTTTTATTCAGGCACATTTTGTGAGTCACCATTGGTATCACATCTATGCATTTTTTTATGAAATCGGTAACTGAGTCAGCGTTTTCATTTATGTTGTTCCCAAAGCAGACCCGGAACATATTCCAGTCAAAGTGATCAAAACAGTCTTGAAGCATGGATTCTGATTGGTAAGACCTGACCACTTGAATATCCCTCGAGTCTTTGTTAGTAAGCGGGAGAAGAAAAATGGAGTTGTGTATGATTTGTTAAAGGAGGATGAGAGAGGGTCTTATACCCGTGTCGGAAAGGCTTGTAGCAGTGGTCAAAAGTGTAATTTCCGCAGATTGGACAGTCATTCTGGAGCACGGCCCTAAATTACTTTTCTGAAAGTCCCCGCAACAATGAATGCTGCCTCCGGGTACGCGGTATCCAGTTTGTTCAGGGTCCAAGGAAGATCCATAAGAGCATTTTTGGTACCGGCTTCGGGTGGGATGTACACAGCTGTGGCGATAATCCCCGAGTACTCGCTCGGAAGGTAAAAAGGTGACATTTAATGGCCAAGTATTCCAAGTCGGGAAAGTTCCTTTACATTAACCCCATCTAGTTATTGTTCATAAAACAGACCCCACCACATTTGTTCTTGCCAGAGAGAGCCTGCTTCCTGTTCGCTCAATGAACTGTAAAACCTTCTGTAATCCATTTGGATGTCGGAGGAAAGCCAAGTTTCAGAAAAACAGAGTTTGTTGAAGAATCTGACATCCCCCTGCAAGGAGATCCTCGCTCTGAATTTGTCAAGTTTATTCACTCATGACTGAACATTGGCGAGTAGTATGCTCAGTAATGGAGGATAGTCACCCGGAGTCACAATCTTGCTAAGACCCCTGCATGTCTGCCTCTTCATCTGCATCTTAATTTCCTTCTCTCCGGTAGGTCTCACATGCTTCCCGGTGCCTTACCAAAGAGGCTAGACCAGGGGTGTCAAACTTATTACATGGAGGGCCTAGTGTCTGCAGGTTTTTGTTTTTTCCTTTCAATTAAAACCTAGACAACCAAGTGAGGGGAGTTCTTTACTAATTAGTGATCTTATTTAATTTATCAAGTATAAATGAGGAGCGAAAACCCAAAGAAACCACTCTGTGGAATAAGTTTGACACATTGGCTAGATCAATGTTACGCCGTCTCTGGCAATTTGGGAATTTCGGGTGGACTGCGAGTACACAGCAATTCATATTCCAGCCTCTCTGTACCAGCTTTGACGCCCCTGCACTGACCTCGCCCTCCGGATGACAGCGGGGTGAACAGGCAGTCGCTCGGGTGGTTATTGTATGTGATGATGTCACGTTCTGACCTTTATTTCCTTTGTTTTGTCGTTATTTAGTATGGTCAGGGCGTAAGTTGGGGTGGGCAGTCTATGTTTGTGTTTCTATGATTTTGGGATTTCTATGTTTCGGCCTAGTATGGTTCTCAATCAGAAGCAGGTGTTATTAGTTGTCTCTGATTGAGAATCATACTTAGGTAGCCTGGGTTTCATTGTTTGTTTGTGGGTGATTGTCTCTGTTAGTTGCTTGTGTCAGCACACTTCTCATTATAGCTTCACGGTCGTTATTAATTTATTGTTTTGTATAGTTTGTATTCAGTGTTCAGTGCTTTCTTTAATTAAAAAATCACCATGAACACATACCACGCTGCATTTTGGTCCACTCCTTACGACATGATGGGGCAGCAGGTAGCCTACAGGTTAGAGCGTTGTGCCAATAACCGAAAGGTTGCTGGATCTAATCCCCAAGCTGACAAGGTAAAAATCTGTCATTCTGTCCCTGAACAAGGCAGTTAATCCACTGTTTCCTGTTAGGCTGTCATTGTAAATAATAATTTGTTCTTAACTGACTTGTCTAGTTTAAAAAATGTAAATTATATTTTTGGCCTTCCTGTGGCATCGGGTGCTGTAGGTGTCCTGTTAAATGTTTTATTAATCAAATGTTTTGTGTTAAAATATCTCAAATATATCACATTACAACTGCATTGCAGACACACATTACAAACAGATACTTTTAGTAATGACAGAATGCATTTTAAACTTCAAGCAATGTAACACTTTCAAAAAAAATATTTATAGGAGTGGAAAAGGATTGCTAGTGCATTGATAAGCAGACCAAAGACGGCATTAACGATAAGTTAAACCATTATAAAAGGCACTTATAAAAGCCTATTTCACACTAGCATGCTGAATTTACAAGATACATTTCTTTCAAATATTTCAGCGTTGTCTCATTTAAGTGTTTGGCGGTGCACACAGTTATATTCCTGCTACAGTTAGCGTCAAGTGGAGGAGCAATATCTAAATCGTAGTACAGATGAAGCCAGAGCTGGAATGTGAAGCTGACTGAAGCTGGTTAGCTTTAGAAAACCCTGAGAAGATCTAGCTTGCTTCGTAGAATACCCCTCAGCAGGTGTCGAGAGAGAGAGAGAGAGAGAGAGAGACTTTCCCCTCTTTCTTTCCTGCATAATGATGGAGTACTATTTCAGGAACCTTAGGTGTTGTGTTTGGGGGGCTGGTGTGCCCCAACAACACGAGCACTGAGAATACAACATGAATATGATACAAGTCTAATTCAAAGTTTCAAATCAGAGCTTGTTTGTGATATGAGTCTTCTCATTTAACATTACATTTAAGTCATTTAGCAGACGCTCTTATCCAGAGCGACTTACAAATTGGTGCATTCACCTTATGACATCCAGTGGAACAGCCACTTTACAATAGTGCATCTAAATCTTTTAAGGGGGGGGGGGTGAGAAGGATTACTTTATCCTATCCTAGGTATTCCTTAAAGAGGTGGGGTTTCAGGTGTCTCCGGAAGGTGGTGATTGACTCCGCTGTCCTGGCGTCGTGAGGGAGTTTGTTCCACCATTGGGGGCCAGAGCAGCGAACAGTTTTGACTGGGCTGAGCGGGAACTGTACTTCCTCAGTGGTAGGGAGGCGAGCAGGCCAGAGGTGGATGAACGCAGTGCCCTTGTTTGGGTGTAGGGCCTGATCAGAGCCTGGAGGTACTGAGGTGCCGTTCCCCTCACAGCTCCGTAGGCAAGCACCATGGTCTTGTAGCGGATGCGAGCTTCAACTGGAAGCCAGTGGAGAGAGCGGAGGAGCGGGGTGACGTGAGAGAACTTGGGAAGGTTGAACACCAGACGGGCTGCGGCGTTCTGGATGAGTTGTAGGGTTTAATGGCACAGGCAGGGAGCCCAGCCAACAGCGAGTTGCAGTAATCCAGACGGGAGATGACAAGTGCCTGGATTAGGACCTGCGCCGCTTCCTGTGTGAGGCAGGGTCGTACTCTGCGGATGTTGTAGAGCATGAACCTACAGGAACGGGCCACCGCCTTGATGTTAGTTGAGAACGACAGGGTGTTGTCCAGGATCACGCCAAGGTTCTTAGCGCTCTGGGAGGAGGACACAATGGAGTTGTCAACCGTGATGGCGAGATCATGGAACGGGCAGTCCTTCCCCGGGAGGAAGAGCAGCTCCGTCTTGCCGAGGTTCAGCTTGAGGTGGTGATCCGTCATCCACACTGATATGTCTGCCAGACATGCAGAGATGCGATTCGCCACCTGGTCATCAGAAGGGGGAAAGGAGAAGATTAATTGTGTGTCGTCTGCATAGCAATGATAGGAGAGACCATGTGAGGTTATGACAGAGCCAAGTGACTTGGTGTATAGCGAGAATAGGAGAGGGCCTAGAACAGAGCCCTGGGGGACACCAGTGGTGAGAGCGCGTGGTGAGGAGACAGATTCTCGCCACGCCACCTGGTAGGAGCGACCTGTCAGGTAGGACGCAATCCAAGCGTGGGCCGCGCCGGAGATGCCCAACTCGGAGAGGGTGGAGAGGAGGATCTGATGGTTCACAGTATCGAAGGCAGCCGATAGGTCTAGAAGGATGAGAGCAGAGGAGAGAGAGTTAGCTTTAGCAGTGCGGAAGAGAGAAGAGAGAGCAGTAGGAGTAGCAGTGTTATCTGTGGTGATCCATGTTTCCGTCAGTGCCAAGAAGTCGAGGGACTGGAGGGAGGCATAGGCTGAGATGAACTCTGCCTTGTTGGCCGCAGATCGGCAGTTCCAGAGGCTACCGGAGACCTGGAACTCCACGTGGGTCGTGCACTCTGGGACCACAAATGATACAGTACTGCTGAAGTAGGCTAGCTGGCAGTGGCTGTGTTGTTGACTTTGTAGGCTAGCTGGCAGTGGCTGCGTTGTTGACACTACACTAATCAAGTCGTTCCGTTGAGTGTAATAGTTTCTACAGTGCTGCTATTCGGGGGCTAGCTGGCTAGCTAGCAGTGTTGATTACGTTACGTTGCGTTAAAAGAACGACAATAGCTGGCTAGCTAACCTAGAAAATCGCTCTAGACTACACAATTATCTTTGATACACAGACGGCTATGTTGCTAGCTATGTAGCTAGCTACGATCAAACAAATCAAACCGTTGTGCTGTAATGAAATGAAATGAAAATGTGATACTACCTGTGGAGCGAAGCGAAATGCGACCGGGTTGTTGAGTGCGGAAGTTCTATTCAGTAGACGTTGGCTAGCTGTTGGCTAGCTAGCAGTGTCTCCTACGTTAAGGACGACAAATAGCTGGCTAGCTAACCTCGGTAAATTAAGATAATCACTCTAAGACTACACGCTCTAAACTACACAATTATCTTGGATACGAAGACAGCAAAGACAACTATGTAGCTAGCTAACACTACACTAATCAAGTCGTTCAGTTGAGTGTAATAGTTTCTACAATGCTGCTATTCGGTAGACGGTGGACGTTTGCTAGCTGGCTAGCTGCTGGGCAGATAGCAGTGTATACTACGTTAGGACGACGAAATACGAAGTTGCAATAGAAGTGCTGACTGTTTCACTTTGTTGTCCTCTTTCTTTTCCTTTTTCTTCTGTCCTTCTTTTGTCCTTATTTTGTCTTCCTTTCTTCTGTTAACTAGATATTTTTTGTTGTTATTCTTTGTAAACTAGCTAGCTTCTTCTCAACTGCATTGCTGACACACACATTGCAAACACACACACTATAATAGCGAGGATCCACAGCTGCATAAGATTTGTTGAAGGAGAAAAGTCAAAGTCAAAACAAATGCCTTTTCTATCACTAGGTTACTGCCAGACTGCCAGTAAAGCAAGTGAAATAGCTTTGTGCCCGGGGACATTTTAACTCTGAAAGAATACGGAGGCAATATCCTCAGGAGGTTCTAAAACAGAGCTGGAGGGGAGGAAGGTCTTGTTGACAGGGTGTTATAGGGCTCTACTGTGATTCAGTGTGTTTCAGAGAATACCTCTTCTGCCTCGTTTCTCTCTCTTTCACAGCACATGCTGGCAAACCCTAGATCTCCCCAAATAAATACCATAATTGTAACTTGTTTTAGGAAACTAGGCATATGTCGCGCGTCACTACTTCACAAAAGCTCTATTTAAAAAAAAAAGTTAAATCAAAATGTGTTTTTTTGTCAGAAATGCCTTCTGGAACATGTGAACTTTCATATGCCTTAATAACAAATGTTTATGCCCTCTGTAAATAAAAATGTAATTGTAATTTTAGGAGCCTAGTTGGTTTAGCCACAGATGAAGTAGCAACCATCCCGCCAGCCATGATTGGCTGAGATAATGAGTGGGCTGGACATGCCAAGAGATGAGTTCAGATTGGTCTTCTATATGTAGCCGCTTCTGTCTATAACATGAGCTGGTCAGCAGCTTTTTTGAAAGCTATCATATAGTAGAACTGCATAAGTGTGGCTCTCCACTTTCTGGAGGTCCGAGTTTTGAAATCAGTGGAATTAGATAGATAGTGGAATTAGATATGATAGCTAAGGAGATGGAGAAAATTCTGCCATTTGATTGCAAATATGCAGATAGAATCAAAAAGAGAACAGACATAAGGGTGTTTAAAACACCTGTCTCCGGATTACATCTTCAAACTAAGGGCAACCATGGCATCCGTGACAGAGGGAGAAGCTTCCATCCATGTATACGGGTAATATAGTGTAGCTAGCTACATTTTCAAATATCACACGTTTCTACTTTTGTCAGAATGTCATTTTCATTTCAAGTTAAAGTGTACTGTCAGCTAGCTAGCTAATGTTACCTGGCTTGCTAGCTAGTTAACATTACGTCTATGATCTGTGTAGTAATATTATTCATATCTCAGAGCCATTTCCATTGCTAGTTAAAGCCTAATATTAGCTAGCTAAAATTGAACCTGGTTGGTTTGCTACCTGCAGATTCATGCAGGGTAGTACCGTTATGAGTTGGGATTATGGTTAATTGTTTTGCTAGCTAGCTAGCTACATGTCTAAACAAATGTCTCCATTATGCAAGTAACTATTTCAATAGAATGTTTATGATGTATGTCACTGTGACAACTGTCGATAGACTTAGCTGGTAAATTTAGCTATGGCTATCTACTCCGGCTTCAGAGCACTCTCGTTTGAGTGTGCCAGAGCGCAGAATAACTGACAAATTTACGAACACTCAACATCCATTGAATATGGCCGGTGTCAGTAAACGTTGTCAAAAACGCGTAATTAAATTGTTGCCAGCAGCACAGTTGCAGTCACCAATGCTCTGGATAACATAAAATCAGCCTAACCAGCTCTGCTAGGGTGAGTAAAATGGTCAGTGAGCTTTGCCCTCAGAGTGTCCAGTGTTCGCGCTGAAAGCTCCGAGAGCCAAGCTCTCTAAATTTACGAATGGACAACCTCACAACGCTCAATTTACAAATGCCCAGAGCATACTCTGGCACTCCAGATTAAATTTACATACACACCCATAGTATAAACCAGAGTTTAGTCTTGAAATCTTTGGTTGTTTAGTACATAGCCTCATATGTGAATCCTTAAAGAGTTGAGTGGGCCTAAAGCTTAAGAGGGTGTGAACGATGCTGTATGGGTGTAGACAAAGAATAGCTCTCCAGTAGATACCAAAAAATTCAAGGGCCATTTTCTCGAAAGTGAGGTCAGAAGTTTATCAACTTTCAAAGCATAATTACTTTCCCATTGTTCCTCAACTGTAGTGTATGATATACTATTTTCTAGCTCAGAGTCTCTATTTTATCCAATGTAAAAAACAAGTTTTCAAATTTTGCTACATAAGACCAGATCGAGCCGGTCGGTCACAATTGTGCTGTTCTCTTGTTTGTATCGATTTGGATAATTCTTTTTTTATGCACCATTCAAATACATTCAACCGAGAATACTGAATATGATGATGCTATTTCTTTGGAGGGACCTTGGGTTTGAATGAATCTGACATTTATGAAATATTTAATTACTTGAGTTGTGCTCAAGTTTTTGTATGCACAAATGTTTCGCAAGAACTGTCTACTTCAGTCTCAGCTGACCTTCCTCAAAGCTCCCACAATGAACTGCATTCCTTCCTATATGACAAACAGTCCATTGAAAACCACAGGGACAACTCTTCATCTCTCTTTACAAATCTTTTAATTCCTTAAATATCCTTTAAGGTATCACAGTCGGTACATTTCAGAACGTGATCATATGTGACCCGATTTCAAGAAACTAGGTATTTGTCACAAGTCACGGCTTCACAGGAGAGACATTTGAACGTAAAAAATATATTTTTATCAAAATGCATTTTTTGGATTGGTCTGCCATAAACAAGGCTTCTGTCTATTTGAGCTCGTCAATCTGGTTTCATAATCCTGCTGAATGCGGCATTTTTTAAATGCATTGTGTAGTGGAGCTGCATACGTGTTGCTCTCCACTTTCTGGAGGATCAAGTTTTGAAATCAGTGGAATTACAATATGACAGCTAAAGCGATGGAGAAAACACCTGTTTTGGGATTACATCTTCAAACTAAGGGCAACAATGGTATGGCATTCCTGACAGGGAGACGCATCCATCATGCATGATGATGTATACAGGTAAGATAGTTCAGCATTAGCTAGCTACATTTTCAGATATGACACATTTATATTATTGACAAAGTGATTTCATTTCAAGCTAAAGTATACTGTTAGCTGGCTGGCTCCCTAGCTGATGTTATTATTCATTTCACAGAGCTGTTTGCTTTTCTAGTTAGAGCCTAATGTTATCTAGCTAACATTGAACCTGGTTGGTTAGCTCCCAGAACTGTCGCATTGTTGGCACTGTTCATTGCTGTTTAACTAGCTAACGTTAGCTGGCTGGCTCGTTGGATAACATTACGTGACGTGTGTACAACACCCGTTGAATATGGCCAGTGTCAGTAAACGTCTGCAAAAAAGCATAATGAAATTGTTGCCAGCCGAGCTGGTTAGGCTGTTTTCATGTCATCAAGAGGTAAACAAATCATCGGTCAGAGCGTCAAGTGTGCACTCCGAGAGCGAAACGAGATGGGTGTGGCTAAAGCTTAAGAGGCTGTGAACGATGCTGAATGGGTGTACACAAAGAATATCCAATGTAAAAAAACACAATTTCAAATGTTGCTACATAAGACCGAATCCAGGTGGTGGGTCACATATAATAAATTGATGTATTTCTTTGAGAGAGAAATCAATCTCAACCAATCTTTGCTCGATCCACCAATGATTTACCTTTGTCCACCACTAGTGTGAATTAATTAGAAGTTACACTTGTTCATTAAATTAATTACACATTGGTTTAACTTTACAGTAATGTACTGTTAGTGTCACGATCGTTTTTAGCGCAGTGAATGTGAATGTTGAGTTCCACATAATTTATTAATAGTGAAACTTAGCAAAAACAATAAACAAACAATGAACTGTGACTACAGAGGTGCTACATACACTTACTCAAATTACAATATCCCACAAACACAGGTGGGAACAAACACTACTTAAATATGACCCCCAATTAGAGACAACGATTACCAGCTGCCTGCCTCCAATTGGGAATCATACAAATCACCAACATAGAAACATGAAAACTAGAACACCCACATATAAATAATAAACTAGACAAACCCGACAGTCACGCCCTGACCTACTCCACAATAGAAAATAAGGACTCTCTATGGTCAGGACGTGACAGTTAGCCTAAAGTTTATTTGGAATTTACAGTAACATGACACTGTACCTCTTATTACACTGAGGGCAGAGTGTCTGCAGGTTTTCGCTCCACCCTCGTAATTGATTAAATAAGGTTGCTAACTAGTAAGGAACCCCCCTTACCTGGTTGTCTCGGTCTTAATTGAAAGGAAAAAACAAAAACCTGCAGACACTCAGCCCTCCATGGAATGACTCTTTTCTCTGTATATATCAATGATGTCGCTCTTGCTGCGGGTGATTCCTTGATGCACATCTACACAGACGACACCATTCTGTAAACTCCTGGCCCTTCTTTGGACACTGTATTAACAAACCTTCAAACGAGCTTCAATGCCATACAACACTCCTTCCGTGGCCTCCAACTGCTCTTAAACGCTAGTAAAATTTAATGCATGCTTTTCAACCGATCGCTGCCCGCACCCACACGCCCGACTAGCATCACTACTCTGGACGGTTCTGAATGTGGACAACTACAAATACCTAGGTGTCTGGCTGGACTGTAAACTCTCCTTCCAGACTCATATTAAACATCTCCAATCCAAAATTAAATCTACAATCGGCTTCCTATTTCGCAACAAAACCTCCTTCACTCACGCCGCCAAACACATCCTCGTAAAACTGACTATCCTATCGATCCACGACTTCGGCAATGTCATTCACAAAATAGCCTCCAACACTCTACTCAGCAAACTAGATGCAGTCATCACAGTGCCATCCGTTTTGTCACCAAAGACCTATACACCACCCACCACTGTGACCTGTATGCTCTCGTCAGCTGGCCCTCGCTACATATTCGTTGTCAGACCCACTGGCTCCAGGTCATCTATAAGTCTTTGCTAGGTAAAGCTCCACCTTATCTCAGCTCACTGGTCACGATAACAACACCCGCCCGTAGCATGCGCTTTTTGGCCTCCTTTCCTTCCAGTT
Source organism: Oncorhynchus keta (assembly GCF_023373465.1). Lineage (NCBI taxonomy): Eukaryota > Metazoa > Chordata > Actinopteri > Salmoniformes > Salmonidae > Oncorhynchus > Oncorhynchus keta. The sequence goes on along the minus strand of NC_068433.1, from coordinate 36,192,228 downwards.
CTCTGCTGCCAATGACTGGAAAGAATTGTAAAAATCGCTGAAGTTGGAGACGTATATCTCCCTCACTAACTTTAAACATCAGCTATCTGAGCAGCTAACCGATCCCAGCAGGTGTACACAGCCCATCTGTAAATAGCCCATCCAATCTACCCACATCCCCATACTGTTTTTATTAACTTTTTGCTCTTTTGCACACCAGTATTTCTTTTTGCACATCATCTGCAAATCTATCTAACCAGTGTTCATTTTCTAAATTGTAATTACTTCGCTACTATGGCCTATTTATTGCCTTACCTCTTCACACCATTTGCACACACTGTATATAGACTTTTTGCTATTGTGATATTGACTGTACATTTGTTTATTTCATGTGTAACTGTGTGTTTGTATCGCACTGCTTTGCTTTATCTTGGCCAGGTCGCAGTTGTAAATGACAACTAGCTCTCAACTGGCCTACCTGGTTAAATAAAGGTGAATTTAAATTTACAAAAATAAAATAAAATAATGACGCTGGCACTGGAGGGTGGTGGCTGCAGTTTTACGGGCTCCTAACCAACTGCTATTTTGTTAGTTTTTTTTTGCATTTTCGCAAAGATTTTTCTTTAACGAGTCCAATGAGGATACACTACTTTGTCAAGAAAATGCCCATGGGAGGAGGGTGGGGTACCTTGTAAGAATTTCCTACGAGTAGGTAAACCAACTCTGCCCTCCGTATTATTGGCCAACGTGCAATCATTGAAAAACAAACTGGACGATCAAGACTCCTACCAACGGGACATTTAAAACTGTAACCTGTAACCTGTAATCTTATGTTTCACCGGAACGTGGCTAAACGACGACACAGATAATATAGAGCTGGCTGACTTCTCTGTGCATCGGCAGGATAGAGCAGCTATGTCTGTGTGTGTCTATTTGTCAATAACTGCTGGTGCGCAATGTCTATTAATCAAGTCTCGAGGTATTGCTCGCCTGAGGTTCATGATAAGCTGTAGACCACACCACCTACCAAGAGTTCTCATCTATATTATTCATAGCCATCAATTTACCACCACAAACCGATGCTGGCACTAAGATCGCACTCAACGAGCTGTATAAGACTAAAGAAAACAAGAAAATGCTCATCCAGATTTGGAGCTCCTAGTGGCCAGGAACTTTAATGCAGGCAAACTTAAACCCATTTTACGTAATTTCTAGCAGCATGTCACATGTGCAACCAGAGAAGGAAAAAAAACTCTAGAGCACCTTTACTCCATACACAGAGATGCATACAAAGCTAAAAAAAAAAACTAAAGCAGAAAGTACCAGCGACTCGCTCAATATGGAAGTCTCGCTCAATATGGAAGTGGTCAGATGATGTGAATGCTACGCTACAGGACTGTTTTGCTAGCGCAGACTGGAATATGTTCTGGGATTCATCCAATTGCATTGAGGAGTATACAACCTCAGTCACCAGCTTCATCAATAAGTGCATCGACGACGTGGTCCCCACTGTGAACGTACGTACATATTCCAACCAGAACCCATGGATTACAGGCAACATCCGCACCAAGCTAAAGGTTAGAGCTGCTGCTTTCAAGGAGTGGGACACTAAAACAGACGCTTATAAGAAATCCCGCTATTCCCTCAGACCATCAAACAGGCAAAGCGTCAAAACAGGACTAAGATTGAATCCTACTACACCGGGCTCTGACGCTCGTCCCAGCCGTGAGCTGCCCAGTGATACGAGCCTACCAGACGAGCTAAATGTCTTTTTATGCTCACTTCGAGGCAAGCAATACTGAAGCATGCATGAGAGCACCAGCTGTTCTGGACAACTGTGTGATCACACAATCCGTAGCCAATGTGAGCAAGACAGGTCAACATTTACAAAGCCGCGGGGCCAGACGGATTACCAGGACGTTTACTCAAAGCATGAGCGGACCAGCTGGCAAGTGTCTTCACTGACATTTTCAACCTATCCCTGACCGAGTCTGTAATACCTACATATTTCAAACAGACCACCATAGTCTCTTTGCCCAAGAAAGTGAAGGTAACCTGCCTAGATGATTACCGCCCCGTAGCACTCACGTCAGTAGCCATGAAGTGCATTGAAAGGCTAGTCATGGCTCACATTAACACCATAATGCTGGAAACCCTAGACCCACTCCAATTCGCATACCGCCCCAACAGATCCACAGATGACGCAATCTCAATCGGAACACCTATGTGAGAATGCTGATCTTTGAATACAACACCATAGTGCCCACATAGCTCATCACTAAGCTAAGCTAGGACTAAACACCTCTCTCTTCAACTGGATCCTGGACTTCTGAAGGGTCGCCCATAGGTCATTAAATGGCTACCCGGACAATTTACTTTGCCCTCCCTCCCCCTTGTTTTTACACTGCTGCTACTCGCTGTTTATTATCTATGCATATTCAACTTTACAAATTACTTCCACTTACCTCTACCCCCGCACATTGACTCGGTACCGTTAACCCCTGTATATAGCCTCGTTATTGTTATGTAATTTTTTTGTTACTTTTTTAATTTTTACTTTAGTTTATTTTGTAAATATTTTCTTAACTCTATTTCTTGAACTGCATTGTTGGTTAAGAGCTTGTAAGTAAGCATTTCATGATATGGTCTACACCGGTTGTATTCAGCGCATGTGACATAACATTTTATTTGATTTAAATGAGTTTGACACCTATGGTTTAGGCAATGATTTGCCTGCCATTTATACTGCTGAGAACTGAGGCCCTGGCCTCTACTCTCATGTCTTCTCCTCCCCTCCCTTCCTCTCCACCATCCTTTCCTATCCCCCTCTCCTTAGACCAACCACTCCTCTCCTCCATCCAGCCCTCTCCTCTCAGACAGACCCACCACTCCCCTCTCTTCATGTGAGAATGTGTGACACATTCTCTCACCCTCTCCAGTAATCGGTCTGGTAAATGGGTTGGGTCCCAGCCACTGTCATCAGCCCAGAGATTGATGCACGCTGGCTGTCTGCAGGGAGCTGATAGGAGGAGCCAGGCATCGGGCCCCAGGTCGTGACAAAACCACTCCTAGGCAGGAAGGATCCTGGATTGAAGCACAGTGTGTGTGGGTGGGGGCGTGCGTGCGTTTGTGTGGATAGGACCACAGACAGGGGCAGAATACAAAATGGTTGGCCTGGAGAATCTGATTTAACTCTCTCTCCCTCCCGATTGCTCCCTCCCTACCATTCAAAGGACTCCAATATCTTCGCCTCCCTTTGGAGTCCATTCCAGGCACTCTCTCGCCCTCCTATGCTGCTGGCCATTTCGCCAAGGACACAGGTTCAGAGTCCAGAATCTGTTGGCGTGAATATGGTAGAGCAGAGCAGACACACAAGGTACTCTACAGGAAGGGTCCATCACACAGGGTTATACAGAGTGGAGCCATAGTGGAGGAAAAAAATCAGAGGATGGACTCATTGTTGCCCAGCCTTTAAAATAATTCCATCCTCTGATTAAAAGTGCCTTATAGAGGCAGCATGCTGACCTAAAGCACCACAGGAGATAGCATTACTCTGACAATGATGCACCTTAGTGAGGGAGAACTTTGTCATTTGAAAGCTAATGTCATTTTGACACCGAAAACATTTTGTGAATATTAGTGGGGAGTGCAAATGAGCATTATATACATGTCTTTTCTAAAGAAATGAGTCAAGGAGGAGCTAAATGGAAATAAATTACCAAAGCACACTAGCACCTAGATGTTGGAAACATTTAATGGATAATAAATTCAGCTTCCATGCAGCTCGTAAATGAAAATAAGTGACTGACAAATGTAACAAATATTAGCACACATATGCAAAGAATATTATTTTTGATTGCTACTCTTTTCTTTATGAACTGGTTTTGAGTTTGCATGCAAAGGATATTCTCAAGTGTGTTCTTTCATAATTTTCTCTGAAATGTGCATGTTCTCTTTTCACGCAAAGATTATGGATATTATTACTTGCCAAGAGAGTAACATACTGAACCACTACATGTAGAGGTACAGCTATGTTAAACGACATCGAACATCTGAAACTGCAAATTCTATGTTGATATCACATGAAAATCAAAACCTAATCATGTCAGGCTTGTTAACACTTTATTAATATTTTCTCTCTTGAGGGTTGTCCACATGAACACAGAGGCTCCAGGAGACCTCCATTCATTAATTAGCATTTGACACTAACCAGGTGGTTCTTCTGCAAAGGGCCTTGGATCACATTAAAGGGCCTATGCTGGTGTAGAGAACACAACCCCAGAGGACACCCTGCTGGGCTGCCCACTGAGTACAGCTATAGACACTTTATTTAGAGCTATTCACAAAAAGATGTATTCACAAAGGCCTGAGGTGTTTTCAGAGAGTGAGAGAGAGCGGCAGATGGTTATAAAACCTTCATAATAGAACCGTATTGTGTAGGATATTATTCTCAGTTACAAACATATCGAGTCAGCTCTATATTGCATTTACACCACACTGACAAATACAACACTAGAACATGTCACAAATGTTGCTAGGCAGATTAAATCATAAGTGACATGTAAAAGGTAAACACATACAGGGAAGTAGGGGTGATGGAGGGAGTGCGAGAGATAGTAGAGAGAAAAAGAAAGAGCAGAGAGAGGACTTCAGGCAGGACCAGGCCATTATTCTGCATCCCTTAGTAATTTGTAGGGATTTCCCATCCCTCCATCCCTTTGTTCTCCAATCAATAGTCTCCTCTCAGAGAGGAGTGAGGCAACAGTGTTTATTCAACATTAATCATTTAACACTTTAGGCTGGTGGGAACTACAGCTTATTAAAACACTATCACTTCAAATACTCAGAAGCAACATGCAGGGAAATAAAGCATCTGACAGCAGCATTTAGGTTTTAGTACATTCCGGTCTAGAGACCTTCTAGCTAACAAAGGGATAGAAATGTGAGAAGGAGGAAGGGAGGGAAAGAGAGTGGGGAGGAGACTACTAATTATAGTTATTTCATCAGCTAGGTTATTGAGAGAGGAGAACACATTCTCTTTTATGGTAACAACCTGCCTATAACACAGAAGCAGACATTATCCTCTCTCTCGGCAGCTAGGGAAAGCAGCTCCTAAAATGATTTTGTTTTTAGTGAACATTATTGTTGTTTTAAAACCTGTTGCCAATCTAGGGGCAGTATTTTCATTTTTGGAAAAAAAACGTTCCCGTTTTAAATGGGATATTTTGTCAGGACAAGATGCTAGAATATGCATATAATTGACAGCTTAGGATAGAAAACACACCGTTTCTGAAACGGTAAAGATATTGTCTGTGAGTATAACAGAACTGATGTTGCAGGCAAAAACCTGAGAAAAATCCAATCAGGAAGTGCCCCATATTTTGAAAGCGCTGCGTTCCAATGAGTCCCTATTGAGCTGTGAATGTGCCATCAACCAGCTTACACTTTCTACGTATTCCCCAAGGTGTCTACAGCATTGTGATGTAGTTTTACGCATTTATGTTGAAGAATAGCCGTAGGCGGCTACATTGCGCAAGTGGTCACCTGATGCCCCCAGAGAAATTATTGCGTAAAATACAGAGGTAGCCATTACTCCAATCTGTCCTACTGAAAAACGAATTGTCCCGGTGGATATATTATCAAATAGATATTTGAAAAACACCTTGAGGATTGCTTATAAACAACTTTTGCCATGTTTCTGTCGATATTATGGAGCTAATTCTGAATATTTTTCACCGTTTTCGTGACTGCAATTTCCGTGCGATTTCTCAGCCAAACGTGAAGAACAAACGGAGCTATTTCGCCTACAAAAATATATATTTTTGGAAAAAAGGGACATTTGCTATCTAACTGGGAGTCTCGTGAGTGAAAACATCCGAAGCTCATCAAAGGTAAACGATTTCATTTGATTGCTGTTCTGATTTCCGTGACCAAGTTACCTGTTGCTAGCTGGACAAAATGCTATGCTAGGCTATCGATAAACTTACACAAATGCTTGTCTAGCTTTGGCTGTAAAGCATATTTTGAAAATCTGAGATGACAGGGTGATTAACAAAAGGCTAAGCTGTGTCTCAATATATTTCATTTGTGATTTTCATGAATAGGAGTATTTTCTAGGGATATTTATGTCCGTTGCATTATGCTAATTAGTGTCAGGCGATGATTACGTTCCCGCATGCGGGATGGGGAGTCAGTAGAGGTTTTTAATGCAGTTCATGTTTTCTCCACATTTGGAGGGACTAGGACATGTTTAAAAAGTTGTCTGCATCAATGCTCAAATTCAAAAAATTACAACGTTAACAGTAGCATGAGCATTCCATTTGATTTACCAGCATCACATACAAAAGCTGCAGAGGTGAAATGTTTTGCTGACAATAATAATAATAATAAATTGAACATGTATAGCGCTTTTCATTACAGAAAATAATCTCAAAACACATGAAAAGTAAAACAAACAAGAGATGGTGGAGATTGAATGTCACAAATGTCCAAATCACCTGTCTTTTCAATGTGATCTTTGTATACTGATAGCAGAAGTCGCATGTCAAGTGTAAACACTGCCAAAGACAGTCTGAAAAAACAGACCTGGCGCGCTACATCAGTGCACCACATCTGCTTCTCCCACGGTCAGTTACTCCATAGGAATTGGTCCTCCACTGCTGAAAATTTAGCACCTACAGTTGAAGTCGGAAGTTTACATACACCTTAGGCAAATACATTTAAACTGAGATTCAATCCTAGCAAAAATTCCCTGTCTTAGGATTGATAAAGGTCAGGCTTTATGATGGCCACTCCAATACCTTGACTTTGTTGTCCTTAAGCCATTTTGCCACAACTTTGGAAGTATGCTTGGGGTAATTGTCTATTTGGAAGACCCATTTGCAACCAAACTTTAACTTCCTGACTGATGTCTTGAGATGTTGCTTCAATATATGCACATAATTTTCCAGCCTCATGATGACCTCTATTTTGTGAAATGTACTCCTGCAGCAAAGCACCCCCACAACATGATGCCGACAACCCCCTTGCTTCATGGTTAGAATGGTGTTCTTCGGCTTACAAGACTCACCCTTTTTCCTCCAAACATAACGATGGTCATTATGGCCAAACAGTTCTATTTTTGTTTCATCAGACCAGTGGACATTTCTCCAAAAGTATGATCTTTGTCCCCATGTGCAGTTACAAACTGTAGTCTGGCTTTTTTTATGGCAGTTTTGGAGCAGTGGGTTCTTCCTTGCTGAGCAGCCATTCAGGTTATGTCGATATAGGACTCGTTTTAATGTGGATATAGATACTTTTGTACCTGTTTCCTTCAGCATCTTCACAAGGTCCTTTGCTGCTGTTCTAGGGTTGATTTGCACTTTTCACATCAAAGTACGTTCATCTCTAGGAGACAGAACACGTCTCCTTCCTGAGCGTTATGATGGCTACGTGGTCCCATGTGTTTATACTTGAGTACTATTGTTTGTACAGATGAACATGGTACCTTCAGGCATTTTGAAATTACTCCCAAGAATGAACCAAACTTGTGGAGGTCTACAATTATTTTTCTGAAGTCTTGACTGATTTCTTTTGGTTTTTCCCATGATGTCAAGCAAAGAGGCACTGACTTTGAAGGTAGGCCTTGAAATACATTCACAGGTACACCTCCAATTGACTTAAATGATGTCAATTAGCCTTTCAGAAGCTTCTAAACCATGACGTACTTTTCTGGAATTTTCCAAGCTTTTGAAAGGTGCAGTCAACTTAGTGTGTGTAAACTTCTGACCCACTGGAATTGTGATACAGTGAATTATAAGTGAAATAATCTGTCTGTAAACAATTGTTGGAAAAATGACTTGTGTCATGCACAAAGTAGCTGTCCTAACCGACTTGCCAAAACTATAGTTTGTTATCAAGACATTTGTGGAGTGGTTGAAAACTTTCGACTTCAACTGTACCTGGGTGATGCCACGCTGCTGAAATGCGCACAAAAAAGAAGAGTCCCTGAGCCACCTCTGAAGAGCATCTCTGGAAAGCATGCAGTACTTGTGATTCTTCGACAGAAGAAACAATAAAAATGGAGTTGCATTATTTGAATCCAAAACAGGCCTATTAAGCCTATTCCAGAGCAACAAAAAACACAATTATAAAATGATGTAAAATAAAAACATTATGTTCAATATGTACAAGAATACAATCTCTGACATGCTCTTCTATACAAAGCATACCGCTGCTTCGCATTCTGCTGCATGCAGGCACTTTGTCCATGCCAGACAGAGAGGAATCACTAATGGTCGACAGATCTTTGTATTTGATGAACAGGAGCCTGATAATGGACCCTTAACCATTAACACCTAAAACAATGGCACCGTAATGATTCATGGCATATAAGTTGCACTTATCCTCTATATACATGAGTTTACTGAAAGAGCTAGCAGACACCTTGAAAGAGAATGAAGTGTAACAGAGTGCCAATCAGAAGATTGACCTGATATGAAATCAGTTAATTTCAAAAGTCCCCCCACCCTCATATCCAACCAAGCCACCATAGCAGACATGGAGTGACAACCTGCACCAGCTGTCCCAGGCCTTTGGCATCATCTCCCTACTGGAGGTAAAGGTGAATGAGTTTCGTGGTGAGGTGACTGTTCTGAGGCAGGATAAGGAAGAGCTCAGAGAGGACTATCATTAGTAAAGAGATAGCTGACATCAGGGTGGAGCTACAAAGAGAGTTACCTACAACAACCCTCACTACCACATCCCCTCATCGGCAGGACCACTGCCGGCGGAGCCATGCTGGGACCCTCACGAGAGAGGAAGACAACAAAAAGCCACCTGTGGTCCCCAGCCCACTCCATCCAAAGAACATAACTTAGGACACCACAACCCACAACTGAAGCACACAGGCAAAGCACACCATGTTCTTCATTTGATAGGACTCCAATGGGACATTTCTCAGAGAGAAACTGCTAAACAGCATGTCAGTCAGAAAGCTATTATGCCCAACAACAGCAAGTGCCTTAAATTCTGTCAAGCAAAGAATTAAATGGACCAACCATATCATAATTCACAAATCTGGCATACATCATCCAAGATCACAACCACTAGCCCCCAACCAAAGTGACCAGCACCATCGGGCCCCATCCAGAACAGCCAAAACCACCCTTCACCATCGGGCCCCTTCCAGAGAGGCCAGTACTTGGTCCCATTCTGTTAGCTTGTGTGGCCTACCACTTTGCAGCTGAGACCTTTCCACTTCACAATAACAGCACTTACAATTGACTGGGGAAGCTCTACTAGGGAAGACATTTTACAAACTGACTTGTTGGAAAGGTGGTATTCTATGACGGTGCTATGTTGAAAGTCACTGAGCTCTTCAGTAAGGCCATTCTACTGCCAATGATTGTCTTTGCCGTGCAATGTTCAATGTGCTCAATTGTCTACACCTGTGGCTGAAATAGTCTAATCCACTCATTTGAAGGGGTGTCCAGAAATGATTTTTGATATAAAGTGTATATTGGTGATCTGAACATTGACTGATTATAATCTAGTTGTCCTCTCAAGAGGAAGGTTTTTACTTTGACTAATTCCTGCAACATGACCCAGGTTATCACTCAAACAACTAGAGTATATACCAATAGTGTTGGATCTGTGACTTGTGTTGATCATATCTTCACTAATGCTGCAGAGCTTTGCTCCTACGCAATATCAGTTCCCATTGGCTGTAGTGACCATAACATTATGGCAATAACAAGGAAATCCAAAGTACCACAGTACTATAGTTGATTATGCTTTCTCATCAATCTTTTTTAAAATGTTACCCCCTTTTCTCCCCAATTTTGTGGTATCCAATTGTTAGTAGTTACTATCTTGTCTCATCGCTACAACTCCCGTACGGGCTCGGGAGAGAAGGTCGAAAGCCATGCATCCTCCGAAACACAACCCAACCAAGCCACACTGCTTCTTAACACAGTGCGCATCCAACCCAGAAGCCAGCCGCACCAATGTGTCAAAGGAAACACCATGCACCTGGCGACCTTGTTAGCGTGCACTGCGCCTGGCCCGCCACAGGAGTCACTAGTGCGCGATGAGACAAAAATATCTCTACCGGCCAAACCCTCCCTAACCCGGACGATGCTAGGCAAATTGTGCATCGCCCCACAGACCTCCCTTGCGGCCATCTGCGACAGAGCCTAGACCACTGCGCCACCCGGGAGGCTCTAAGACTTAAAATTGTTAATGTTGGTCGGTGAAGGAGGAGGAGAATCCAGATGCAGCAGTTGGAGTATTTGTATAATAATTGTGAGAACTGTTAGAGCCCCCTGGATCGCTGATGAATTGAAAAATTGTATGGTTCAAAGAAATGATTGGCTGACATACTGTTAATTGAGAAATGGTGACTAAACGTAACAAAATAAAATAAGAAATTGCATTACAAAAACAAGAAAAATGACAAGCTATGGAAAAAGACTTGAGCCCTTTAAATGATATTATAACCCAATTAATCTCCTTCGCTCATTGAAGTTGATGGGTAATCGATAACAAAACCTTTTGATATAGCTATTAATTTCAATGACAGCTAAAGTAAACAAATTGACAAGTGAAATGACAACATTTGTTTATTGAAGATCTAATAATGAAAGAGAAGGCTGTATGAATTTTTTTGTTTGTGTGGAAGAAGTGGAAAAACAATTGTTATCCATCAATAATGATAAGCCACCTGCTATAAACCTAGATGGGGAAACTATTGAGAATGGTAGCAGACTGTATTGCCACCACTATTTGCCATGTCTTTAACCAAAGCCTAAAGGATTGTTTGTGTCCACAGGCATAGAAGGAAGCTTAAGTAATTCCACTACCTAAAAATAGTAAAGCACCATTTGCTCGCTCAAACAGCTGCCCAATCAGTTTGCTGCCAGTTCTTAGTAAACTAATTGTTTTAACAAATACAATGCTATTTTTCGAAGAACCAGTTAACTACTGACTTTCAGCATGCATATAGGGAAGGGCACTCAACTTTTACTGCACTGACTCAGATGACTGATGATTGTCTAAAATAAATGGATAATAATATGATAATTGCAGCTGTATCGTTAGATTTCAGTGCAGCCTTTGATGGAATTGATAATGCTCTGTTATTGAAAAAACTCCACATCACCTGCTATCACATGGTTTGAGAGTTACTTATCCAATAGCACTCAAATTATTCTTCAATGGAAGATTCTCTAAAATCAGATAAGTACACTGCGGTATCCCTTACGGCAGTTGCCTTGGGCCATTACTCTTCTCTATTTTTACAAGAAGCTAAAATTACTATGTATGCTGATGATTGCACACTGTACGCATCATCACCAACAGCCAGTGAGCTCTCGAAGACTCTAAACAAGGAGTTAGTCAGTGTCAGAGTGGATAATTAACAATAAAATGTCCTTAAAAACATCTAAAACCAAAATAATTGTTTTTGGTTCGAAGAATTATCTTAGACCTAAACCTCAACTGGGGATGTGCATAAATGTGCACCAATTGTGAATAATGATGTAAATTAGATTGTTACGGTTGTCTTCCATCGAAGGAGAGGAGGACCAAAATGCAGCATGGTTAATTCGATACATCTTTAATGAAGATGAAACACAAACGATACAAAAACAATAAACGTAACATGAAAACCGAAACAGCCTATGCTGGTGCAAACTAACACCGAGACAGGAACAATCACCCACGAAACACTCAAAGAATATGGCTGCCTAAATATGGTTCCCAATCAGAGACAACGATAAACACCTGCCTCTGATTGGGAACCACTTCAGGCAACCATAGACTTTTCTAGAAAACCCCACTATACCACAATCCCAATACCTAAAAAAAAACAAGACTAAACACACCACACAATAAACCCATGTCACACCCTGGCCTGACCAAAATAATAAAGAAAACACAAAATACTTAGACCAGGGTGTGACATAGATACAGTTGAAGTCGGAAGTTTACATACACTTAGGTTGGAGTCATTAAAACTTGTTTTTAAACCACTCCACAAATTTCTTTAAAAAACTATAGTTTTGGCAAGTCGGTCAGGACATCTACTTTGTGCATGACACAAGTAATTTTTCCAACAATTGTTTACAGACAGATTATTTCACTTATAATTCACTGTATCACAATTCCAGTTGGTCAGAAGTTTACATACACTAAGTTGACTGTGCCTTTAAACAGCTTGTAAAATTCCAGAAAATTATGTAATGGGTTCAGAAGCTTCTGATAGGGTAATTGACATCATTTGAGTCAATTGGAGGTGTACCTGTGGATGTATTTCAAGGCCTACCTTCAAACTCAGTGCCTCTTTACTTGACATCATGGGAAAATGAAAAGAAATCAGCCAAGACCTCAGAAAAAGAATTGTAGACCTCCAGAAGTTTGGTTCATCCTTGGGAGCAATTTCCAAATGCCTGAAGGTACCATGTTCATCTGTACAAACAATAGTACGCAAGTATAAACCCCATGGGACCACACAGCCGTCATACCGCTCAGGAAGGAGACGTGTTCTGTCTCCTAGAGATGAATGCACATTGGTGTGAAAAGTGCAAATCAATCCCAGAACAACAACAAAGGACCTTGTGTAGATGCTGGAGGAAACAGTTACAAAAGTATCTATATGCACAGTAAAACGAGTCCAATATCGACATATCCTGAAAGGCTACTGCTCCAAAGAAACCACTGCTCCAAACCACCATAAAAATGACAGACTATGGTTTGCAACTGCACATGGGGACAAAGATCATACTTCTTGGAGAAATGTCCTCTGGTCTGATGAAACAAAAATAAAACTGTTTGGCCATAATGACCATCGTTATGTTTGGAGGAAAAAGGGGGAGGCTTCAAAGCCGAAGAACACGATCCCAACCATGAAGCACGGAGGTGGCAGCATCACATTGTGGGGGTGCTTTGCTACAGGGGGGACTTGTGCACTTCACAAAATAGATGGCATCATGAGGTAGGAAAATTCTGTGGATTTATTGAAGAAATATCTCAAGACATCAGTCAGGAATTTAAAGCTTGGTCGCAAATGGGTCTTCCAAATGGACAATGACCCCCAAGCATACCCTTCCAAAGTGGCAAAATGGCTTAAGGACAACAAAAAAATGGCTTAAGGACAACAAAGTCAAGGTATTGGAGTGGCCATCACAAAGCCCTCACCTCAATCCGATAGAAAATCTTTGGGCAGAACTGAAAAAGTGTGTGCGAGCAAGGAGGCCAACAAACTTTGGCTGTATTTTAAAATATCTACATTGGTCAGTCCAACACTGTTTTTTAATTATGTAATGGAAATAAATGTATTTCCTATTACCAAGTAATTTATGTTTTCTATGCCTTTTATTTTTTCCATGTGGAACAATAAAAAAATTGGGGAATTCTGAAAAGCTATCCAAAGATTTGTTCCATAGGGTTGTGTTTTTAGGGAGTGATATTGGTTCTTGTAGAATACGTTTAATGTTGTTCCATATTGTTATAGTGTTCTTAACTATTAAGTTGTTCATGGTCTTAGCTTTATCATTTGAAAATAGACATGTGAAAAGATTTTGGGGATGAGCATTGCTTCAGGGTTGTTGAGTGTAAGAAGATGTAGGATCAGTCCAACTATTGTTTAATTCTGATTTATATTATTTTCAGAGTTTTCAAAGTTTTTTAAAGAATAACATTTGGCAGCAATTACAGTGTGAGTCTTTCTGGGTATGTCTCTAAGAGCTTTGCATACCTGGATTGTACAATATTTGCCCATTTATTATTTTCAAAATTCTTTAAGCGCTGTCAAATTGGTTGTTGATCATTGCAAGACAACCATTTTCAGGTAGATTTGTCAGCCACTCAGGAACAAACACTGTTTTCTTGGTAAGCAACTCCAGTGTAGATTTGGCCTTGTGTTTTAAGATATTGTCTTGCTGAAAGGTCAATTCATCTCCCAGTGTCTGGTGGAAAGCAGACTGAACCAGGATTTCCCCTAGGATTTTGCCTGTCTGTTTATTTTTTATAATGAAACTCACCAGTCCTTGGCGATTGCAAGCATACCCATAACGTGATGCAGCCCCCACTATGCTTGAAAATATGGAGACTGTTACTCAGTCATGTGTTTTATTGGATTTGCCCCCAAAATAACACTGTATTCAGGACAAAAAGGTAATTGTTTTGCCACATTTTTTGCAGTATTATTTTAGTGCATTGTTGCAAACAGGATGCATGTTTTGGAATATTATTCTGTACTGGAGTACTTGTAAATGTTATGTGGACCCCAAGAAGAGTATCTGCTGCATGTGCAGTAGCTAATGGGGGACCCTAATAAACTAAACTGTCTCGCTCTCCACCTCCCTCATTCCTTTTCTCCTGTCCTTCCTTCCTTCCTTCCTTCCTTCCTTCCTTCCTTCCTTCTCCACTCTCTCCCCCTGCCCTCTCTCTGTTAAAAATGGGAGCAGTGTGAGTTTTAGTGCCACTACAGCAATGAGTGATGGGGATACAAAAGCACAGGGAGGCAATAGTGACCAGCCATGCAATATAAACCTGGAAAGAGGCTCAGTGTATATACAGTGCATTCGGAAAGTGCCAGACTTCATCCAGACGTGACGCTTAGCATTCAGGCCAAAGAGGTCAATCTTGGTTTTATCAAATCAAATCAAATGTATTTGTCACATACAAATGGTTAGCAGATGTTAATGCGAGTGTAGCGAAATGCTTGTGCTTCTAGTTCCGACAATGCAGTAATAACCAACGAGTAATCTAACCTAACAATTCCAAAACTACTACCTTATACACACAAGTGTAAAGGGATAAAGAACATGTGCATAAAGATATATGAATGAGTGATGGTACAGAACGGCATAGGCAAGATGCAGGAGATGGTATCGAGTACAGTATATACATATGAGATGAGTAATGTATGGTATGTAAACATTATATTAAGTAGCATTATTTAAAGTGGCTAGTGATATATTTGACATCAATTTCCATCAATTCCCATTATTAAAGTGGCTGGAGTTGAGTCAGTGTGTTGGCAGCAGCCACTCAATGTTAGTGATGTCTGTTTAACAGTCTGATGGCCTTGAGATAGAAGCTGTTTTTCAGTCTCTCGGTCCCTGCTTTGATGCACCTGTACTGACCTCGCCTTCTGGATGATAGCGGAGTGAACAGGCAGTGGCTTGGGTGGTTGTTGTCCTTGATGATCTTTATGGCCTTCCTGTGATATCGGGTGGTGTAGGTGTCCTGGAGGGCAGGTAGTTTGCCCCCGGTGATGTGTTGTGTAGACCTCACTACCCTCTGGAGAGCCTTACGATTGTGGGCTGAGCAGTTGCCGTACCAGGCAGTGATACAGCCCGACAGGATGCTCTCAATTGTGCATCTGTAGAAGTTTGAGTGATTTTGGTGACAAGCCAAATTTATTCAGCCTCCTGAGGTTAAAGAGGCGCTGCTGCGCCTTCTTCACAATGCTGTCTATGTGGTTGGACATATTCAGTTTGTCTGTGATGTGTACGCCGAGGAACTTAAAACGTACTACCCTCTCCACTACTGTCCCATCGATGTGAATAGGTGGGTGCTCCCTCTGCAGTTTCCTGAAGTCCACAATCTTCTCCTTAGTTTTGTTGACGTGGAAAGTGAGGTTATTTTCCTGACACCACACTCCGAAGGCCCTCACCTCCTCGCTGTAGGCCATCTCGTCATTGTTGGTAATCAAGCCTACCACTGTAGTGTCATCCGCAAACTTGATGATTGAGTTGGAGGCGTACATGGCCACGCAGTCGTGGGTGAAAAGGGAGTACAGGAGAGGGCTCAGAACGCACCCTTGTGGGGACCCAGTGTTGAGGATCAGCGGGGTGGAGATGTTGCTACCCACCCTCACCACCTGGGGGCGGCCCGTCAGGAAGTCCAGTACCCAGTTGCACAGGGTGGGGTCGAGACCCAGCTTGATGATGAGTTTGGAGGGTACTATGGTGTTGAATGCTGAGCTGTAGTCGATGAACAGCATTCTCTCATAGGTATTCCTCTTGTCCAGATGGGTTGGGGCAGTGTGCAGTGTGGTTGAGATTGCATCGTCTGTGGACCTATTTGGGCGGTAAGCAAGTTGGAGTGGGTCTGGGGTGTCAGGTAGGGTGGAGGTGATATGGTCCTTGACTAGTCTCTCAAAGCACTTCATGATGACGGAAGTGAGTGCTACGGGGGGCGGTAGTCGTTTAGCTCAGTTACCTTAGCTTTCTTAGGAACAGGGACAATGGTGGCCCTCTTGAAGCATGTGGGAACAGCAGACAGGGATAAGGATTGATTAAATGTGTCCGCAAACACACCAGCCAGCTGGTCTGCGCATGCTCTGAGGACGCGGCTGGGGATGCCGTCTGGGCCTGCAGCCTTGCGAGGGTTAACACGTTTAAATGTTTTACTCATTTCGGCTGCAGTGAAGGAGAGTCCGCATGTTTTGGTTGCGGGCTGTATCAGTGGCACTGCATTGTCCTCAAAGCAGGCAAAAAAGTTATTTAGTCTGCCTGGGAGCAAGACATCCTGGTCTGTGACGGGGCTGGTTTTCTTTTTGTAATCCGTGATTGACTGTACACTCTGCCACATACCTCTTGTGTCTGAGCCGTTGAATTGCGACTCTACTTTGTCTCTATACTGACGCTTCGCTTGTTTTATTGCATTTACATACATTTACATTTAAGTCATTTAGCAGACGCTCTTATCCAGAGCGACTTACAAATTGGTGCATTCACCTTATGACATCCAGTGGAACAGCCACTTTACAATAGTGCATCTAAATCTTTTAAGGGGGGGGGGGGTGAGAAGGATTACTTTATCCTATCCTAGGTATTCCTTAAAGAGGTGGGGTTTCAGGTGTCTCCGGAAGGTGGTGATTGACTCCGCTGTCCTGGCGTCGTGAGGGAGTTTGTTCCACCATTGGGGAGCCAGAGCAGCGAACAGTTTTGACTGGGCTGAGCGGGAACTGTACTTTCTCAGTGGTAGGGAGGCGAGCAGGCCAGAGGTGGATGAACGCAGTGCCCTTGTTTGGGTGTAGGGCCTGATCAGAGCCTGGAGGTACTGAGGTGCCGTTCCCCTCACAGCTCCGTAGGCAAGCACCATGGTCTTGTAGCGGATGCGAGCTTCAACTGGAAGCCAGTGGAGAGAGCGGAGGAGCGGGGGTGACGTGAGAGAACTTGGGAAGGTTGAAAACCAGACGGGCTGCGGCGTTCTGGATGAGTTGTAGGGGTTTAATGGCACAGGCAGGGAGCCCAGCCAACAGCGAGTTGCAGTAATCCAGACGGGAGATGACAAGTGCCTGGATTAGGACCTGCGCGCTTCCTGTGTGAGGCAGGGTCGTACTCTGCGGATGTTGTAGAGCATGAACCTACAGGAACGGGCCACCGCCTTGATGTTAGTTGAGAACGACAGGGTGTTGTCCAGGATCACGCCAAGGTTCTTAGCGCTCTGGGAGGAGGACACAATGGAGTTGTCAACCGTGATGGCGAGATCATGGAACGGGCAGTCCTTCCCGGGAGGAAGAGCAGCTCCGTCTTGCCGAGGTTCAGCTTGAGGTGGTGATCCGTCATCCACACTGATATGTCTGCCAGACATGCAGAGATGCGATTCGCCACCTGGTCATCAGAAGGGGAAAGAGAAGATTAATTGTGTGTCGTCTGCATAGCAATGATAGGAGAGACCATGTGAGGTTATGACAGAGCCAAGTGACTTGGTGTATAGCGAGAATAGGAGAGGGCCTAGAACAGAGCCCTGGGGGACACCAGTGGTGAGAGCGCGTGGTGAGGAGACAGATTCTCGCCACGCCACCTGGTAGGAGCGACCTGTCAGGTAGGACCCAATCCAAGCGTGGGCCGCGCCGGAGATGCCCAACTCGGAGAGGGTGGAGAGGAGGATCTGATGGTTCACAGTATCGAAGATTGCCTTGCGGAGGGAATAGCTACACTGTTTGTATTCGGTCATGTTTCCGGTCACCTTGCCCTGGTTAAAAGCAGTGGTTTGCGCTTTCAGTTTCACGCGAATGCTGCCATCAATCCACGGTTTCTGGTTTGGGAATGTTTTAATCGTTGTTATGGGAACGACATCTTCAATGACTTTCTAATGAACTCGCTCACCGAATCAGTGTATTCGTCAATGTTGTTGTTGGACGCAGTGCGGAACAAATCCCAGTCCACGTGATGGAAGCAGTCTTGGAGCGTGGAATCAGATTGGTCGAACCAGCGTTGAACAGACCTGAGTGCGGGAGCTTCTTGTTTTAGCTCCAGACCAGAGAATCTTGTTTCTCATGGTCTGAGAGTCCTTTAGGTGCCTTTTGGCAAACTCCAAGCGGGCTACCATGTGCCTTTCACTGAGGAGTGGCTTCTGTCTGGCCACTATCCAATAAAGGCCTGAATGGTGGAATGATGCAGTAATGGGAGAACCTTCCAGAAGGACAATCATCTACACAGAGGAACTCTAGAGCTCTGTCAGAGTGACCAAGAACCTCCCTGACCAAGGCCCTTCTCCCCCGATTGCTTAGTTTGGCCGGGCAGCCAGCTCTCCACCAATCAGGCCTTTATGGTAGAGTGGCAAGATGAAAGCCACTCCTCTGTAAAAGGCACAACAACTCGCTTGGAGTTTGCCAAAAGACACCTAAAGGACTCTCGGACCATGAGAAACAAGATTATCTGGTCTGATGAAACCAAGATTGAACTCTTTGGTTTGAATCCCAAATATCACTGTCAGGACCCGGTTACGAACCCAGGTCTCCGGAGTGAGAAACAGTCACTTAACCAACTGAGCCACGAATAGTTGGCAGAACCCAGAAGATGAGGCAGACACAGCAGTACTTGAGACGGTGTATTTAAGTAAAAAGTGAAGTTCTTCAGGAAAACATGTAACTCCACAACCTCAAAAGGAATTCCACAAGAACAAAGGTAATCCTCCAAGACAAAAAGGTAAATCCACAAGGTGGAAGGTATAGCACAAAAAGCCTAAAAAAATACTCAAAAACAAACAAACAAGAACAAAAAACAGAATTCCACAAGAGAGACCACCGGGATCACCAAGAGTTCACAGAGTACTAGGGCTGGGTGCTAACATACAAACACAGAGCAAAGGACTGAGGAAAACAAAGGGTTTAAATACAATCAGGGGAAACGAGGCACAGGTGCAAATAATAATGGGGATCAAGGGAAAATAAAAGGTCAAAAGGCACAGTGGGGGCATCTAGTGACCAAAAACCGGAACAACCCTGGCCAAATCCTGACAGAATCCCCCCCCCCCCTAGGAACGTCTCCTGACGTTCCTACCAGCTCTCTCAGGGTGGAGGGCCCTGAACTGACGAATGAGGTCAGGGTCCAATTATGTCTTTGGCAGGAACCCAGGAGCGCTCCTCGGGACCGTAGCCTTCCCAGTCCACCAGATACTACCAGGACTGCTGCACCCGGCGGGAATCCAGTATCTGATGGACGGTATAAGCCGGCTGGCCTCCAATGACACGAGGCGGAGGTCTGTCTGCCGGGACAAGGGGAGAAAAAACAACAGGTTTTAATAAGGAAATGTGAAATGTGGGATTAATCTTAAGGGATCTGGGTAAGTGTAGGCGATAAGAAACTGGGTTAACTCTCCTGGCAACCTTAAAGGGACCGATGTATTTTTGGGACAGCTTGCGAGACTCCACCCGTAGTGGTAAGTCTCTTGTGGAGAGCCAGACTCTCTGGCTGGGGCGCAGGGTAGGCCCGGGACGGCCTGTTGGCTTGTTGTTGGTACCTCTGTGAGGAACGCATAAGATTAAGACGGGTCTTCCTCCACATAAGCCGACAGCGTCTGACGAACTTCAAGGCTGAAGGCACTCTGACTTCTGCCTCCTGGTCCGGGAACAATGGAGGGCATAGCCAAACTGACACTCGTTGCAAGGTGTTGTGCGCGTATTCGGCCCAAACAATGAAGGACGACCATGTGGACGGGTTGTTACGAGTCATACATCGGAGAGTGGTTTCCAGCTCTTGATTCATCCTCTCTGTTTGGCCGTTGGACTCCGGATGGTACCCTGAAGATAGACTGGCAGAAGCCCCCATGAGTTGGCAGAAGGCCTTCCAAAACCTAGAGGCGAATTGGGGACCTCTGTCGGAAACCATATCTTGAGGAATGCCGAAGACTCGGAACACATGATTAATTACCAACTCAGCCGTTTCCTTGGCAGAAGGTAACTTAGTCAGAGGGACGAACTGGCCGCCTTTGAAAACCTGTTGATTATGACTAGGATAGTAGTATTGCCATGGGATGGAGGAAGGCCAGTAATAAAGTCCAACGAGATATGGGACCAGGGTCTGTGGGGAACAGGTAAAGGGTGAAGGAGTCCTTGCGGGCGGAGGTGAGAAGATTTGCCCTGGCAGCACACGGGGCAGGCATTGACGAAAGTGGCAACGTCTTCTCTTATGGTAGGCCACCAGAACTTGGATGAACTCCATGGTGCGACCTACGCCCGGGTGACAGGTGAGGCGAGAGGAGTGCCCCCACAGAAGGACCTGAGTCCTCACTGCCTTGGGGACAAACAACCGATTGGCAGGACCTCCTTTCGGGTCCGGTTCAATAGGTCAAAAGGCACAATGGGGGCATCTAGTGACCAAAACCCGGAACAACCCTGGCCAAATCCTGACAGTCACTTCGGGGGAGAACCTGCCACCATCCCTACGGTGAAGCATGGTGGTGGCAGTATCATACTGTGGGGATGTTTTTCAGCGGCAGGCACTGGGAGACTAGTCAGGTTCGAGGGAAAGATGAACAGAGCAAAGTACAGAGCGATCCTTGATGAAAACCTGCTCCAGAGCGCTCAGACTGGGGCCAAGGTTCACCTTCCAACAGGACAACAACCCTAAGCACACAGCTAAGACAACGCAGGAGTGACTTCGGGACAAGTCTCTGAATGTCGTTGAGTGGGCCAGCCAGAGCCCGGACTTGAACCTGATCGAACATCTCTGGTGAGACCTGAAAATAGCTGTGCAGCGACTCTCCCCATCCAACCTGATAGGGCTTGAGTGGATCTGCAGAGAAGAATGGGAGAAACTCCCCAAATACAGGTGTGCCATGCTTGTAGCGTCATACCCAAAAAGACTCAAGGCTTTAAATCGCTGGCAAAGGTGCTGCAACAAAGTACTGAGTAAAAGGGTCTGAATACTTATGCAAATGTAATAGTTACACATTTCCAAAAATCTGTTTTGCTTTTTCATTATGGGATATTGTGTGTAGATTGAGGGGGAAAAAATATTTAATCAATTTTAGAATAAGACTGATGTAACAAAATGTGAAAAAAATCAAGGGGTCTTAATACTTTCCGAATGCATTGTATATTGACATGATCCCATATGAAAAGGTGATTGTAGAGATGGTTGGTGCCTTCATATTGGACTTCAATCAAACCCACCATAGCAATGTTTATGCAGTGTCTTTGTTTACAAACTTCACCCTGCACTTCAGAGTATGATTGAATAGATAGAATTGTGCTCTTAGAAAAGTTTTGAATAAACTCATGCTTTAGTTTACCACCAGGGAACAGAGTGTGATTGGGTTCCGTGACAAGCCTGCCACATATCAACGTTTCATTTCATATGTTCAGTCCTTTTTAAGGAAGAAACAGTGGAGAAACCAGACTACTCTGGAAAAACAAGCAGTGATGATGAAAATGATGATGACTCTGTGACTGCAGGTGCATCACTGTCTATAATCACCTCTGCTCTGCATCCACGGGTATGAACAGGCAAGCAATGCCACACACACGGATACACACAGGTATAGACACACACGGCAACTGGTAGTGCACACAAAACACACACATGGCATATATTATGTATTATTTTCACACAGGAATGTACATGCGCATAAGCACATGAATACACACCCTTACTCATACTTACACATAATCCCCAATTTGTCCCTACACTGCCTGTCTATCCACACATGCAAAGACTTACGCAGCTTTCCACACCTCACACTATGACACAGATCCAGAGAGAGACGCCCTACACTATTCATGCTCTCAGATAGGTAATTCTGTTTCTGTTTGTTAGAAAGAGAAGAGGGGGGGTTGAAAAGAAAGAGTGTAAATGTAATAATTCTTACAGAGCAGGGCTTATGGTGAAGCCCTATAGGATCAAATCCAATTGTGGCTAGATGCACATTAAGCCCTGTCAATCAGTAGCAGCACAACACTGGCTGCCCTTCGAATCGAGAGAGGAATGTTGATGAGACTACTGGTGGTGGTGGAGGGGGAATTTCTCTCTTAGGAGCAAGAAATGAGTGTAAACTCACGCATGCACACATGTGCATGTAAGGACAAACACACACACACATGAAAACAAATGTGCACACACGCAAGGGATGAAGTATGTAGAAACGCAAGTACACACACATCTGACCCATCATCTACGCTCCAACACCAGGCACTGTACCACAGCCAATCAAACACTGAAAACAAGATTACGCCACACTGGGAACACTACTTTGTGCCAAATCCAACACATTGGTGGACACACTACAAATACACAGATACATGACACACACCCACCCAAAAGCAATGACGAGTCACTGTTTGATTAGGTTACCTTTCACAGCGAAAAGCTGTAGTAACGTACAGCCAAAAAGCATTAACGAGTCTATTTACTTTAGTGCTGGACTTTAGCTAACTGCAGAAGTAATTATCCTTCACTTCAAAGGCTCTGTCTGCATCCCAAACAACACTCTATCCCAGTTTACGTAGTGTACTATATAAGGAATAGGTTGCCATTTGGGACGCATTCCGGTCCCACAACTTCCTGTGCAGACTGAAGCATGACAGATAATTGGCTGACCACTATGCTGCTGATGTGTTTGATGAAAGGACATCTGAGAAAAGCCCCTACAGGTTGGGTACTAAACACATACTCGCACATGAGCATTTGCACTCACACACACACACACGGAAATGCACACACTCGCACACAAACACGCTTGTAATTTGAGAGATAAGGGGGATGCTACACATAGTCATTCAGTGGTTGAAGGTGTTAATGCCTGTTAATAAAGGTGCTATAGACATATCTGTCTTTCGGGGCAAAGCCCTGCAGAACGCGAGTAAAATCAACTTCACCCCAAATTCCATCCTCTGGCTTCAGGTACAGCCAGTCAAAACTAAAAGCCAACAGCGCCAGAAATTATTTTATTCCAAGTGCAATACTTCAGATGTACAACATCTTATATACACTTTAAGCACTAAGCACTTTGACATGAAAATATAGGCCCAGCTTGACTCAGACATTTTTTGATTTTTGCACTACCTTACTGACTTGTTTGTAAATATTCCGTTTTTTTTCTGTTGTGTTTTACATTTTAATATGTGATCTTGTCTGTATGTACTTTGACTGCTGCAAAATTAATTGACTCGAGGACATTAACATATATTCTGAACAACCACACAGTTTGTCAGGGCGACATCCAAGCCGTTACACCAGAGGTCCAAACCTCTCAACGAAGTATCTTCTGTTCGGATGCAGACTATGGATCGCTACAATATGACGAAAAGAGAGTGTAATGGAATAATGCCCATTGGATCAATATATTAAATGTATGGGAAGTCCATTACACCATAATCTGCCTTGATTCAAGACAGTTTACTCCTTTCACCTCATGACATTAATAGAATAATATCTAATCACAGTTGATTCAAATGGACACATAATGCAGTTGTTTGACTGAAGCATGTGGCTCCATAGTGGGCATGATATCATGCCAACAGCATTGTGTTTGAATTTATTTAGTCACCTGTCAATAATTCTCTGCTGTTCTCTGACATTCAGAGATTGAGGCAGCATTCCAAATGGCACTCTATTCCCTATAAAGTCCACTACTAACCTATGGCTACCGGTCAAAGGTAGCACACTATAAAGGGAATAGGGCTCCATTTGGAACACACTCAGAGACAGACTATAAACGCAGCAAAAAAAGAAACGGCCCTTTTTCAGGACCCTGTCATTCAAAGATAATTCGTAAAAATCCAAATTACAATGAAGATCTGTGAAGATAAGGGTTTAAACACTGTTTCCATGCTTGTTCAATGAACCATAAACAATCAATGAACATGCACTTGTGGAACGATCGTTAAGACACTAACAACTTACAGACGGTAGACAATTAAGGTCACAGTTATGAAAACCTAAGACACTAAAAAGGCCTTTCTACTGATTATGAAAAACACCAAAAGATAAATGCCCAGGGTCCCTGCTCATCTGCGTGAATGTGCCTTAGGCATGCTGCAAGGAAGCATGAGGACTGCAGATGTGGCCAGGGCAATAAATTGCAATCGCAGTGACAGACCACGTGTAACAACACCTGCACAGGATCGGTACATCCGAACATCACACCAGCGGAACAGGTACAGGATGTCAACAACAACTGTCTGAGTTACACCAGGAATGCACAATCCCTCCATCAGTGCTCAGAATGTCCGCAATAGGCTGAGAGAGGCTGGACTGAGGGCTTGCAGGCTTGTTGTAAAGACAGGTCCTCACCAGACATCACCGGCAACAACGTCGCCTATGGGTACAAATCCACCGTCGCTGGACCAGACAGGACTGGCAAAAAGTACTCTTCACTGACGAGTCGCGGTTTTGTCTCATCAGGGGTGATGGTCGGATTCATGTTTATCGTCAAAGGAATGAGCGTTAGACCGAGGCCTGAACTCTGGAGCGGGATTGATTTGGAGGTGGAGGTTCCATCATGGTCTGGGGCGGTGTGTCACAGCATCATCGGACTGAGCTTGTTGCCATTGCAGGTAATCTTAACACTGTGCGTTACAGGGAAGACATCCTCCTCCTTCATGTGGTACCCTTCCTGCAGGCTCATCCTGACATGACCCTCCAGCATGGCAATGCCACCAGCCATACTGCTCATTCTGTGCGTGATTTCCTGCAAGACAGGAATGTCATTGAGCACATCTGGGACCTGTTGGATCGGAGGGTGAGGGCTAGGGCCATTCCCCCCAGAAATGTCCGTGAACTTGCAGGTGCCTTGGTGGAAGAGTGGGGATACACGGCAAGAACTGGCAAATCTGGTGTAGTCCATGAGGAGGAGATGCACCGCTGTACTTAATGCAGCTGGTGGCCACACCAGATACTGACTTACTTTTGATTTTAACACCCCACCCCCCCTTTGTTCAGGGACACATTATTCAATTTCTGTTAGTCACATGTCTGTGGAAGTTGTTCAGTTTGTTGAATCTTGTTATGTTCATAGAAATGTTTACACGTTAAGTTTGCTGAAAATAAACGCAGTTGACAGTGAGAGGACGTTTCTTTTTTTGCTGAGTTTAGTAATCAGGTTATCAAGTACAGTTATTAAATGTTCATTAGCTAGCTATTAGCAGCAGCCAATTCCAACATGCATGGCTGCATAGAAATGTAATGTACGACAGACTGAAATTATAACACTTGCATTTATATTCTTTTGAAGTTACCTTGGAAACACTCAATTCCTATTTCCCCTCTGTGTGATGTTTTTGCGGTTTGCATTAATATTTATATAAATGTACATTGGGCCCCTATCCAGCACAGCTAGTGTTTCCACCATAGCTACTGGAAAGCAGGCCTATTGGGGGGAGAAGGTGGGATAATGCTGAATATTTGCCAGTTTGGATGTTCCTCAGTTGAAAGTTAGACTGTTTGTGTGTTGTTTATGGAAGACATGCAGTTTTTAAATAAACATTCATTTAAATGTGCTACAATACACCTCATACCCTTTTCTTCTGGTCACATATGTCCCTAAAGAGATTCCTCTCATCAATTTGAATGTCTTTCGGCTGCAGAATTTTGACTAACCCAAAAAGTGTGTGTGCTTCATATGCGTGCGTGCACTCACGTGCACCAATGTGAAATGCTTTAAACCACTGACATTTCCTATTCCTCCCTAAGCCAGGTTGGTGACACATCTGTATGTTGGTGAGATTACGCATTCATCCCCTCCCCTCCTCTTTCTCTCTAGTTGTCACTATGGTTTCACCTGTTGGCTGCCTCCATGCCATCCTATCAACATATCAGGCAGGGTGATGTCACGCACGTCGAGCCTCAGGCCCTGCCATGCTCTGCAGCCTGCGGCATGGTGTGTGTGTATGTGAAAGAGAGCTTCTCTCGCTGTGAGTGTGTATGCGGCGCCACATGCCACTAGGCTAATTAGAGGGCTCTTAATTCTGTCAAAGTCATTTGATGACACTGATGTGACAGATTAATATTCACACTTAACTCTCCCGTCCTCTCTCTACCTGAGTGCTTGCTGTTGTGTTGTTTACTTCCCTACACAATTAGTATCGGATTGTTGATGGTTGGGGACTGAGTGAAGAGGTCTCACTGTGCAACCTGATGATTAGGAGATTGGAGGAATATGCCTATGTCACCGGCAACATTTTTCGAATCGCATAAAAAGACCATAAAACTATAGGTTAACCCTTGTGTTTTGTGGTATGGGTCAGATTGACCCGCACAATTTAAACACACAAGACAGTCCAAGAATCAAGTACAAACAGCCCAAACATTATTTTGTCATGTCACACCTTTCGAAAAGAAGAAATACAAGAACATTTGATTTCAAAAACTCGATATTTAAAAAACATTTGTTAAACATATATTTCCTTTCTCACAAACAAGCATTTTCTGCCTGGAGCTAATTTGAGTGTGTGTCAGAGATCTGCTACTCTCACACAGAGAAGGACAAAGCTTGGGAAAGCTCCTTTTCACCCAAACATAACTATAAAAGTGCAACCAGAACCAGTCAAAATAAAATACATCAAAGACACTTGTTAATTTTGGACCTGTGCAAATATCTGTACAGATGAAAGCCTCCGGGTCAAAATGCCCCACATGTTTTTATTCAAAATAAGATATAAACAGATATTCCACAACACATCAGTGTGTCAACATTTTGAAGTTAGGTTCATGACCCTTAATGAGGAAAAGTAATTTAATTCCATGGATAAAACGAGAGGTCAAGTAGTATTTTAGAAAAATTGAGGTCAAATTGACCTGCAACATAATATGAGGGTTGCTCTTTCATTCAGTGGTAAAAAAACAACTATATTTTCTCTGAACATGTGGGCCTCAGTTGGTAGAGCATAATTATTGTAAGGTCAGGGTAGTGGGTTTGATTCCCGGTACCAAAAAAAATGCATGTATGCATGCATGACTACATGTTGCTTTGGATAAAAGCATCTGCTAAATGGCATATATTGTATTATGTGAAATCCATGCACGCTGTTGGAGTGTCTTCATGAAAATATACATATCATAAAGCTATATAATGGTTTCTATATAATACTCTATGATTACACCTGGCTTCATCTGTGTCGTATGATGTGAGAGTAGAGTAAGCCTCAGTCTGCATTCTAATGGCACCCTATAGTCTATGTCGCCCTGTTGTATCCTGTACACGTGACAAATACATTTTGACTTGATGTAGGGAATAGGGTGCTATTTGGGACGAAACCTCAGTTATAGTTTTGTTTTGATTAATTATTTTGCACCAAAGAAAACAAGTGACAGATAACAATACAGATAAAAACAAATTAAAATAGGGATAATTAATTAACAGTTATTTGTAATGGGTGTTTTTACCATATGTTGACATGACACCTGGTATGTGTACAAGCTGCATGTTAACCAAGCTGATTCTCTAGCACACCTAACATAGCTGATTGAGGAATCTAGTTATGCCAGGGATCATGCCTTCTCATTTTCTATAGAGTCACAGCGCCCCTATGTGAACAGCCATAGAATGACATCCCATATGAATCAAATGATCGATCCTTAAATGTCCAATATCCCATTCTTCCACAAATCCAATGCTTTTAGATTTGTGGAAGTATTGAACGAGTGCACACTTCAGGAGATGTAGGTGCTTCTACACCTGCATTGCTTGCTGTTTGGGGTTTTAGGCTTGGTTTCTTTACAGCACTTTGTGACATCAGCTGATGTAAGAAGGGCTTCATAAATACATTTGAATTATATTATTGGGACGGACCGTCTGTTTGAATGAGCATCCTTCCTCCCTTCTCCCTTGAAGTTATCACTGATGTCAAAATAATTGGTTCTGTGAAAGCTAGTACAGCAATTGCCTCCACCTACTTACTATATGTACTCACCTGCATGCACTCACCTGACAAAGACTTCTTTGAAGTCGAAACAATGTTGATTTGGGTGCAAGAATAAAGCACTGGGGAGCTGAAATATTCTGCATAAAGGCCGCTCATTGCTTTTACTCCCCCTACTGTATTAGATTGAGGGAATCACTGATCCAGCACTATGAAGATAGAAATTAGGGAATTTGAACAGTATTAATTTCAGATGCAATCTTATCCTTCTTCAGTTTGATGTCGCTCCTGAGCTGTTCCATATGTGATCTCTGAGCGTCAATACTGCTGAAAGAGGCATGGCATGAGTAATAGATTGTATCTTAATAAGAGATGACATTGCCCAGTGATTTTATATCCTTGTCTTTTTATTATCTGTGTTTTGATAATTAAAAAAGGAAACAGTCCCAGCAAGACACAATAAAACAAATCTACTAAGTATAAAAGTATCAAAAACTACCCAGAAAAATAACATACAAAAAATAATGTTGTGAAGTCTACAGCTAAACCGTCAAAATTACCCAGAAGTAACAAAGAAAAAAAACAACCCGAGGATTCACCACAAAATTTTCCAATAACCACAAAGTCTTACATGATTCTTGAAATATAAAGCAATGTAAATACTTAAATACAATAAATAACAAGCACATCTTCCTACGTCTACAAAAAAGATCCTAGAAGTACTGTCAAATTACAGTCAAATTCATGATGTAAAAAATAAACTTTTCACAATTGTTTGCAATAAACTTTCACACCACAGGCACAAACAAATCAAAGTATAAAATTATCTTGGCAGCAAGTTTTTTGGTTTCTTGAGAATGCACATTTGGTTTCCATAACAACAAAACACTTCCCAACATGTGAGCATCTGAATTATACAGATATACAGTTGAAGTCGGAAGTTTACATACACCTTAGCCAAATACATTTAAACTCAGTTTTCACAATTCCTGACATTTAATCCTAGTAAATATTCCCTGTCTTAGGTCAGTTAGGATCACCACTTTATTTTAAGACTGTGAGAATAATAGAGAGAATGATTTATTTCAGTTTTTATTTCTTTTATCACATTCCCAGTGGGTCAGGAGTTTACATACACTCAATTAGTATTTGGTAGCATTGCCTTTAAATTGTTGAACTTGGGTCAAACGTTTTGGGTAGCCTTCCACAAGCTTCCCACAATAAGTTGGGTGAATTTTGGCCCATTCCTCCTGACAGAGCTGTAACTGAGTCAGGTTTATAGGCCTCCTTGCTCGCACACGCTTTTCAGTTATGCCCACAAATGTTATGTAGGATTGAGGTCAGGGCTTTGTGATGGCCGCTCCAATACCTTGACTTTGTTGTCCATAAACCATTTTGCCACAACTTTGGAAGTATGCTTGGGGTCATTGTCCATTTGGAAGACCCATTTATACAACCAAGCTTCAACTTCCTGACTGATGTCTTGAGATGTTGCTTCAATATATCCACATAATTCATCTCTTTTGAAGTGCACCAGTCCCTCCTGCAGCAAAGCACCCAACAATATGATGCTGCCACCCCCGTGCTTCACGGTTGGGTTGGTATTCTTTGGCTTTGAAGCCTCCCCCTTTTTACTCCAAACATAATGATGGTCATTATGGCCAAACATTTATATTTTTGCTGCATCAGACCAGAAGACATTTCTCCAAAAAGTACAATCTTTGTCCAAATGTGCAGTGGCAAACTGTAGTCTGGATTTTTTATGGCAGTTTTGGAGCAGTGGCTTCTTCCTTGCCAAGTGGCCTTTCAGGTTATGTCGATATAGGATTCGTTTTAATGTGGATATAGATACTTTTGTACCTGTTTCCTCCAGGATCTTCACATGGTCCTTTGCTGTTGTTCTGGGATTGATTTGCACTTTTCACACCAAAGTACATTCCTCTCGAGGAGACAGAACCTCGTGGTATGACGGCTGGGTGGTCCCATGGTATTTATACTTTTGTACTATTGTTTGTACAGATGAACGTGGTACCTTCAGCCGTTTGGAAATTGCTCCCACGGATGAACCAGACTTGTGGAGGTCTACACATTTTTTTCTGAGGTCTTGGCTGATTTCTTTTGATTTTCCCATGATGTCAAGCAAAGAAGCACTGAGTTTGAAGGTAGGCCATGAAATACATCCACAGGTACACCTCCAATTGACTCAAATGATGTCAATTAGCCTATCAAAAGCTTCTAAAGCCATGGCATAATTTTCTGGAATTTTCCAAGCTGTTTAAAGGCTCAATCAACTTACTCTATGTAAACTTCTGACCAACTGGAATTGTGATACAGTGAATTATAAATGAAATAATCTGTCTGTAAGCAAATGTTGGAAAAATGACTTGTGTCATGCACAAAGTAGATGTCGTAACTGACTTTCCAAAACTAGAAACAAGAAATGTGTGGAGTGGTTGAAAAGCGAGTTTTAATGACTCCAACCTAGTGCATGTAAACTTCCGACTGTATATACACACAGCTCTGGAAAAAATTAAGAGACCACTTCAAAATGATCCATTTCACAAGTTTGACTATTTATAGGTATGTGTTTGGGTAACATGAACATTTTTGTTTTATTCTATAAACTACTGACATTTCTCCCATATTCCAAATAAAAAGTGTAATTTAGAGCATTTATTTGCAGAAAATTACAATTGGTCAAAATAACAAAACAAATGCAGTGCTGTCAGACCTTGAATAATGCAAAGAAAATATGTTCATATTGATTTTTAAACAACACAATAATGTTTTTGACTTGACTTCGGAAGAGTTCAGAAATCAATATTTGGTGGATTTTTATATCACAGCTTTCATGCATCTTGGCATGCCCTCCACCAGTCTTTCACATTGATGTTGGATGACTTTATGCCACTCCTGGCGCAAACATTCAAGCAGCTCAAATTTGTTTCATGGCTTGTTACCATTCATCTTCCTCTTGATCACATTCCAGATATTTTCAATAGGGTTCAGGTCTGGAGATTGGGCTGGCCCATGACAGGGTCTTGATCTGGTGGTCCTCCATCCACACCTTGATTGACCTGGCTGTGTGGCATGGAACATTGTCCTGCTGGAACAACCAATCCTCAGAGTTGGGGAACATTGTCAGGACAACCTTGATGGCTTGATTCATGCGTCCTTCACGAAGACAAATTTGCTCGAATCCAGCCTTGCTGAAGCACTCCCGATCCTCCACCAAATTTCACAGTGGGTGCGAGACCTACAAGCCACAGTGTCTCGCACCCACTGTGAAATTTGGTGGAGGATTGGTGATGATCTGGGGGTGCTTCAGAAAAGCTGCTTGAATTTTTGCGCCAGGAGTGGCATAAAGTCACCCAACATCTTTAGAAATATAGGTAAAAAAAATAAAAATCTGTGTGAAAGACTGGTGGAGAGCATGCCAAGACGCATGAAAGTTGCGATTGAAAATCAGGGTTATTCCGCCAAATATTTATTTCTGAACTCTTCCTAAGTTAAAACATTAATATTGTGTTGTTTAAAAATGTACTTACTTTCTTTGCATTATACGAGGTCTGACAACACTGCATCATTTTTGTTTTTTTGACCAGTTGTCATTTTCTGCAAATAAATGCTCTAAATGGCAATATTTTGGGGGGGAATATGGGAGAAATTGTGTCAGTAGTTTATAGAATAAAACAAAAATGTTAATTTTACCCAAACACATACCTATAAATAGTCAAACTTGTGAAATGGATCATTTTGAAGTGGTCTCTTAATTTTCTTTCCAGAGCTGTATACAGACAAAGTGCTTTCGGAAAGTATTCAGACCCCTTGACGTTTTTCACACTTTGTTACATTACAGCCTTATGTCTAAAATGGATTAAATTAAAACAAATCCTCAGCGACCTACACACAATACCCCATAATGGCCACGTGAAAAAAGGTTTTTAGAAATTTTGCAAATGTATTAAATTATTTACATAACTTTTGCTATGAGACTCGAAATTGAGCTCAGGTGCATCCTGTTTCCATTGATCATCCTTGAGATGTTTCTACAACTTGATTGGATCTACCCGTGTTAAATTCAAAAGATTGGACATGATTTGGAAAGACACACACCTGTCTATATAAGGTCCCACAGTTGAAAATGCATGTCAGAGCAAAATCCAAGCCATGATGTGGAAGGAATTATCCGTAGAGCTCAGAGACAGGATTGTGTCGAGGCACAGATCTGGGGAAAGGTACCAAAAACTGTCTGCAGCATTGAAGGTCCCCAAGAACACAGTAGCCTCCATCGTTCTTAAATGGAAGAAGTTTGGAACCACTAAGACTCTTCCTAGAGCTGGCCGCCCAGCCAAATAGGGGGAGAATAGTCTTGGTCAGGGAGGCTACCAAGAACCAAATGGTCACTCTGACAGAGCTCTGGAGTTCCTTTGTGGAAATGGGAGAACCTTCCAGAAGGACAACCAGGTGGTCCTTCTGTAGCTCAGTTGGTAGAGCATGGTGCTTGTAACGCCAGGGTAGTGGGTTCGATTCCCGGGACCACCCATACGTAGAATGTATGCACACATGACTGTAAGTCGCTTTGGATAAAAGCGTCTGCTAAATGGCATATATTATTATATATTATTATCTCTGCAGCACTCCACCAATCAGGCCTTTATGATAGAGTGACCAGACGGAAGCCACTCCTCTGTAAAAGGCACATGAAAGCCCTCTTGGAATTTGCCAAAAGGCACCTAAAGACTCTCTCAAACCATGAGAAACAAGATTCTCTGGTCTGATGAAACCAATATTGAACTCTTTGGCCTGAATGCCAAGCGTCACGTCTCGAGGAAACCTGCCACCATCCCTACGGTGAAGCATGGTGGTGGCAGCATCATGCTGCGGTGATGTCAGGATCGAGGGAAAGATGAGATCCTTGATGAAAACCTACTCCAGAGCCCTCAGACTGGGGCCAAGGTTCACATTCCAACAGAACAACAACCCTAAGCACACAACCAAACAACGCAGGAGTGGCTTTGGGACAAGTCTCTGAATGTCCTTGAGTGGCCCACCTAGAGCCCGGACTTGATCCCGATCTAACATCTCTGGAGAGACCTGAAAATAGCTGTGCAGCAATGCTCCCCATCCAACCTGATAGGGCTTGAGAGGATCTGCAGAGAAGAGCAGGAGAAACTCCAAATACAGGTGTGCCAAGCTTGTAGCATCATACCCAAGAAGACTAAAAGGCTGTAATTGCTGCAAAGAGACTTCAACAAAGTACTGGATAAAGGGTCTGAATACTTGTGTAAATGTGATATTACAAAATAAAAATTGTCTTGTCATTACAGGGTGGTGTGTGTAGATTGAGAAGGGGGAAAAAAACAATTTAAGCAATTTTAGAATAAAGGCTGTAACCTAACAAAATGTAGAGAAAGTCAGGGAGTCTGAATACTATAGACAAACAAAAATATTGTAAAACTATTGTAAAAAAAATATATATATATATTTAAACATTTGATTACAGAAGGAAGAATGCCAAAGGGAAGTTTATATTTGATAAACTTCATTAACTTAAAATACAAAAAGGATATCCCCCCCCAAAAAAAATCCCCATTTATTTTATACTGCTAAGGCTTTTTACACTTGACTTATTGTCATAGCACTTTGAATTACCACACCGCAGTGCTTACATACTTCACCAAAAAGTATAAATACTAGTAAGAAAATATATTGTACAGTACAAATTTCACTCAATCTACAAAATAAGTTAGTGTGTCAGACAAATATTGCAGTTATTTACAGAGTTAACATAAAAATGTAGTAGGTAGTTTTGAGTAGAAATAAATGTCATAAGGTGCAGTGGATTAAAGCAATTAAGTAGTACTTAAGTATTTTTACTTAAGTAGTTTTTTGGGGTATCTGTTCTTTACTATTTATATTTTTGACTACTTTTACTTCACTACATTGCTAAAGAAAATAATGTACTTTTTACTCCATACATTTTCCTTGACACCCAAAAGTACTCGTTACATTTTGATTTCTTATTAGCACGATAGGCAAATAGTGAAATTCACACACTTATCAACCGAACATCCCTGGTCATCCCTACTGCCTCTGATCTGTGGGACTCACTAAACACACATGCTTCATTTGTAAATTATGTCTGAATGTTGGAGTGTGCCCTTGGCTTTCCGTAAAAAAAATACAAATACAATTAAAAATGGTGCCATCTGGTTTGCTTAATATAAGGAATTTGATACTTAAGTATATTTTAAACCAAATACTTTTACTCGGGTAGAATTTTACTGGGTGACTTACTTGAGTCATTTTCTATTGTCTTTACTTTTACTCAAGAATGATCAGCCTTACGGATGCTGGATGTTCTGCCCTCCATCATCTTGATCTTGTCGATGGTCTTGTCGATCCCCAGAGGGACCATCTTAGACTTAGGAAGCCATTGCCTGAGAAGAGAGAATAATGAAATCAAATTCAGCTACATTTCTTCTGATACAAATCTGAAAAAATGTAGAACTTATAATACAAATTTGAGGTCTTTGTGTTGTTGTCTGTTGGTTGTGTATGAAAATTCACAGCACGTATTGAAATAACACTTAACATTGCAAATGAAGATTGCAAAATGGTATATCCATGTATGTTGCTATCAACAACAACAACAACAAATCCCTTAGCATTTAGTATTGGAGAACAGAGAAGATGTCTCACCAGCTGCGTTTGTTGTCGAAGAATAGGACGAGTAAGAGTTTTTCTTCGTTCTTGAACTGCATCCGTTCTCCGACCCGGAGGACATCGAGGGGAGGCATGGGGATAGACACCCCGTTGTGCTGGCATCCCACCCGGGGCATGTGGGGGTCAACGATCTAACGTGGTGGAAGAGGTGTACCAGGTTTACTAGGGAGTGGTGCCTGGAGTGTTATGGCACAGTATACTTGAATACACACACACATGCTCAAACACACACATGCTCAAACACACACAGCTGGTGCTTGTGTTAAAAAGACGTGCGTCCACTTAGTCCTCTTAAACTAAGGTCAAATCAGATCTGTTTATTTGACAATGGCACCATCTAGAGGACTTGGAAGATATGGACCTAGGATTTATTCTACCATGAAAGGCAAAGACAAAACTTGTAGGATGTGTGGGTGTTACACCTTTCAAACAAGAGTGTGTGAACATCACTCACTCAAGATTTGTTGAAGGGGGTAGCAAGCAGGGCCTTAAATTAACACCCACCAAATGCGGGTACATTTTGATATTGGCGCATACAAATTTCTAATTCACCAGCCACATTGGTCAAAGTCAAGTATTGGCACGTGCGAGTAGTGATTTATAGAAAAATAAATGGGGCTGTAGCTGTTTAAAGTACTTATTCCTTTTGGTTTCATATCTGGCAATGCACAAATAAATAGGAATCGTAACGATATGGCTATCTCACCTCGCAAAGCAACACTGCCTGGCTGGAGGGCTGTGTGCACTGCGAGTGAAGAGCTGAAAGGTTTGTTTTAGAAGCAATGAGAACAGGCATAAGTTGGTCTAACTACTACAGTGAGACTTTATCTTCTTGTTTCTTGTACACTTACATTGTTTTATTCACAAATAAGGTTGTTTTTCAATGTGAGTTTGCTTCCACTGTGGAAGAGGAAGAGTCGTTGTCAGCCTCTACTAGTCAGATTCTCACTGGCACACTAGAATCAATACCTCAACTCCTTGGCCGTCAATTCCCGGTGTCGACTCTCATTTCTGGGTGTCAAGCATCAACTCGTCGACTCCTAAGATTCAGTATTTTTGCAAGGGAGGAAACTAGTTGTAGTGGCTACCTCTGAGAACAAAAACTCTATCACAGCCAAGAAAGAGCGAGCTAACGAGGGAGGGAGCGAGAGAGGATGGGCACAGTCAGGCATGAGTCTGAACCGTGCATCGGTAATCAAAAGATGTACAGGCTATCACAATCAGTGATGACCCGTCATTCAGGGTATGTTATTCTGGCATTAATACAGGTCCCATATCAGTTTGCAAACAATGAAAAAATATATATGTAAAATTGAGTTAATAAGGCCGCATACAAGCGGACTTTTGTTTGCTTTCTTGAGTAATGCAGCTCCAAAATGCAGGTGTGTCAGCCTAGCTCAGTGCTTTCTGTGGTGGTGGGGTGGCCAGCAGAAAATACGGAGCATAGAGGTTGGTAATGTTCTCTAGTTGCACCGTGATTGGCTCAGTGTTCTGTCACAAAATCTACAGGGAGAGCTCAAATTCAAGCCCCTTGCATGTTGCCGTTAGAGTAACATTAGAAGTGCCCATCCAAGAAGGATCAAGGTCATTGGCCACAGATAAAATGAGGTCAAATCACATATCTACAGTAGCTTTGATTGGATTGATCATGTCAACGTCATACTTTCAAAATCTTACCTAGCAGTCATGAATCACGTCAACAATCTACTGTAAAATCCTTTTCAAATAAAGAGAAATTATAGATAAAAAGTATCGGTGCTCATCGGCAATAAACATTACACAACAAGTTGGAAATCACAAATTCAACAATGAGTGGTTTGGAAGGAATAAGTGGCTAACTGGCAAAGCAATCACTAGTTTGCTGTTCAGTGGAGTGGATGTGTGGTCCAAGTCTGGGTTTAAGGGTCTCTTTCTAAGCGTAAAAGGATAAACATTCAACATTGGCCATGCTGTCAATTCAGCATGACTTCTACCATATATCCAGAGATTGGCAGACTGATGACAATTTTCCCACAAGAAAGACCGCCACACCACCTTCCTGTTCAAGTGAGCACTGCACAACAAAGTGAGTCCAAAATGTATTGTATGCTGCTGCATAAATAATGTAATATGTCAGGGAGATATGTATAGTGTAGCTAAGAAAGTAATACTATGTGTATGTTGTGTAGTAAACTGTTAGTAGCCCAGGTGCCTCACCCTAATAATTTGGTCCATTTTCCCCCTTTAGCCTACTGTTCTGACTTGGTGGTGCACATAGCTTATAGTCTGTTTTACAAAACGTCATAATCAAATATTGTAAGAGCTTTCATTGTCTGCTTATATGCTCCCTTTATTTATCTGACTTGGTGTACAGGGAGAACACTGTAAGAACGGCCCATGTTCTGAATTCTGTTGCTGTACATTTCAAAAGTGCTGAACAAAGTTATTGACTAAGTCCGTCCTACCTCGCTCATTAATTGCCTCTTACCCGCTCGTCGTCCCCTGATGCAATAGTTTATACATCTCAATTGTCAGAAACCACATTTGTTTAAGCAAGTCAACCATATCACCTATGTTTTTTTTA
Organism: Oncorhynchus keta; assembly: GCF_023373465.1. Lineage (NCBI taxonomy): Eukaryota > Metazoa > Chordata > Actinopteri > Salmoniformes > Salmonidae > Oncorhynchus > Oncorhynchus keta. The sequence continues at coordinate 36,154,879 of NC_068433.1, read as the reverse complement.
AAGGCAGTAAATGAGGCTGAATGAACGGTTTTGCTACCAGACAAGGTTCGTCTGATAGCCGGGTGGAACAGTGCTGGGACTGCAATTGGGACAGCTTAATGTAGGCCCAAACAGTGTGTGGGCACCGTTTGTCACCATTATAGTCCAATTAATGTATTGTTTAGTGTTGTGTTGTGGCATGGATCTTTTTTATTTTTTAACCTTTATTTAACTAGGCAAGTCAGTTAAGAACAAATTCTTATTTTCAATGATGGCCTAGGAACAGTTGGTTAACTGCCTGTTCAGGGGCAGAACGACAGATTTGTACCTTGTCAGCTGGGGGATTTGAACTTGCAACCTTTTGGTTACTAGTCCAACGTTCTAACCACTAGGCTACCCTGCCGCTCCATCTAAAAAATGTTTTGAGTTTACCCCACCAAAATGTACATCCTAAAATGGCCACTGATCGCAATACGGTGTCCTGCAATGTCTCGCGCAAATTCACTAGTAGGGGCTATAAAAGGAGGAGACTGAGCTATTCTACACAAAAACAGACCAAAGACTAAAACACACACTTGCTTTTTTCCTAGTAAAGAGAGAGACCAGGCGAGCCAGCAAGGGAGAGAGAGGATCGAGTCAGGCAGACAAACGTGCACATAGGCTATATCCTGGTAATCTGTATCTCGCAATGTCTTGTCTTTCAAAGCCTCGCAAATTCACCAAAAGTACATTAAAGTATATAATAGGCTATCAATGGCTAAGCTATTATTCATGGTGGCAGTGAATTGAAGTTAAACATCACCAAATGCTTATTTAATGAAACCCTGTCTGGCTGTTGATATCCTAAGTCAGGGCTCTCCAATCCTGTTCCTGGAGAGCTGCCTTCCTGTAGGTTCACACCAATACCAGTTGTAAACTAACCTGAATCAGCTTATCAAGCAGCTAATTATTGAATCAGATGCAATAGATTAGGGTTGGAGTGAACACCTACAGGACAGTACCTCGCCAGGAACACAGTTGGAGAACTCTGTCCTTGGCAATCGATCATAAAGCAGGGCATCCCCACTAAACTTGGAAATGTGAAGTTCACTTTCTCATCCATAAATGCAAATACGGTTCAGCAGCTTAAATCATCAGGATGGGGGGCATTGTTATTAGAAAGGACGCCTACCATGGATCGCTAAAATAATGATTATGATCAAACTTAATCAATTTAAATATTATGGGGACACCTACAGTGCCTTCAGAAAGTATTCATACCCATTGACTTATTCCACATTGTTGTGTTAGAGCCTTAATTCAAAATGGATGAAATAGATTTCTCCTCACCCATCAACACTCCATAATGACAAAGCCAAAACATGTTTTTAGAAATGTTTTCAAATTTATTGAAAATTAAATACATAAAATCACATTTACATAATTATTCACCCCCCTTGAGTCAACACTTTGTAGAAGCACCTTTGACATTGATTACAGCTGAGTCTCTGGGTAAGTATCAAAAGAGCTTTCTCACTCCTGGATTGTACAACATTTGTCCATTAAGCTCTGTCAAATTGGTTGTTGATCATTGCTAGACAACCAATTTCAGGCCTTTCCATAGATTTCAAGTAGATTTAATCAAAACTGTAACTCTGCCTCCGGAACATTCACTGTCTTCTTGGTAAGGAGCTCCAGTGTAAAATTGGCCTTTTGTTTTAGGTTATTGTCCGGCTGAAAGGTGAATTCATCTCCCAGTGTCTGGTGGAAAGCAGACTGAAAAAGGTTTTCCTGTGCTTAGCTCCATCCAATTTATTTTTTATCCTGAAACTCCCCAGTTCTTAATGAATACAGGCATAGCCATAACATGATGCAGCAATCACCATGCTTGAAAATATGTAAAGTGGTACTCAGTCAATAGTTGTATTGGATTTGCCTCAAACATAACACTTTGTACTCAGGACAAAAAGTGAATTGCGTTGCCACATTTTTTGCAGTATTACTTCAGTGCCTTGTTGTAAACAGGATGCATGTTTTGGAATATTATTCTGTACAGGCTTCCTTGTTTTCACTCTGTCAATTAGGTCAATATTGTGGAGAAACTACAACCACCATTTTCTCCTAACACAGCCATTAACTAACTGTTTTAAAGTTGACTTCCTCTCCGGAAAATGAGTTAGGAAGGATGCCTCTGTCTTTGTAGTGACTGGGTGTACCCTATCCTATACCCTATCCAAAGTGTAATGAATAATTTCACTAAGCACAAAGGGGTATTCAATGTCAGCTTTTTTTATTTATACTCATCTACTAATAAGTGCCCTTCTTTGCAAGGCATTGGAAAACCTCCCTGGTCTTTGTGGTTGAATCTGTGTTTAGAATGCACTGCACGACCTTAAAGATAATTGTATGTGTGGGCTAAAGTGATTAGGTAGTCATTAAAAATATTATGTTAAACACACCATGCAACTTTTGTGACTTGTTCAGCAATTTTTTACTCCTGAACCTTTTTAGGCTTGCAATAACAAAGAGGTTGAATACTTATTGACTTAAGACATATTAGCTTTTCATTTGTATTAATATGTAATAAAAAATACAAATTAAAATACTAAAATACCATTTTGATATTATGGGCCAGTGACCAAATCATAATTTAAATCAATTTTAAATTCAGGCTGTAACACAACGTGAAAAAAGTCAAGGGGTGTGAATACTTTCTGAAGGTACTGCATACATTTGGCAGCCAAGCATGAATTATCAGTGTAGCCTATTATAGTCTAGACATGACTATGAAATAACTTCACGCCTAGAATAAAAACCTCCAGGCTTCCATCAAGAGTGAATTCAATTTGAGGGGGAAAAAAATAATTACAAGGGGCAGTTTGGAGTAATCCTGTGTGAATCGTCTTCTGGAATAACACACATGCTTGGATAATAATTACATAACCAACGTCTCTAGTAATACCTGTCCGAATAGCGTTATAACATGGCAAAGAATGGGCTTATCAGCGTAGAACGTGCAGCATCATCACATGGGATCGTCAAGGCTGCGTGCAGCAGAAATATCACCAAAATATTGTAGTTCCTACACATCACCTATATAAAAAATATATATATATTTAAAATGGGACTTTTATAGGCTAAGTTAATGAACAAATGGGCATCATCATGTTCATATCAGTCCTCTAGAACGCAAATGTAGTCTTCCTAATAGGACGCAGCAATAATGAGGTGCGTACCTGTGCGTTTGTCTGTTTCAGCTCCTTTTGGGAGTTGAGCAAGAGTCGACTCTTGACTAACCACAGCAGTCGGGAGTCGACTTCAAAAGTCGGGAGTCGACTTCCTGGAGTCATGCACCACTAAAGGCATCTGCATGTTTCCCAGCCAGAACAGCTTATGCATATATTATGACGATATTGTGACATTTTTGTTCATCTTTGAGGCAAGCCGAAGTTGGTAGCCGAAATCTAGTTTTTCAAGCAAATGTATTTTAAGGGAGTATGCAAGCACACTCGTTCGGTTCGCCTAGCTGAGCATGCTGAATGCCTAACGACACGTGACAACTTGAGTGGCCCCATTACCACGGTAAACTTAAAAGGGGCAGCTGAACATTTTTCTTATCTGTGATATTTTGATGAGAAGACTCAGGTCACAAAATATTAAATTGAGCAATACAACACATTACTTCTTATTAGTAATACACATTCCTTGACTTAGAAACACAACTAAGCATACTGTGGCAGGTAAACAAAAAGAAGAGAGAATGAGACAGTCAGGTGCTCACTGTCACTCACCAAGGCAGGATAGGAAGGGTATCCGCTACATTTTGCCCAAACTAGCTTTAGAGGTTCCAGAACAACTGTTGTAGCATTAGCAGGCATCCAAATATTGTTATTGCCAACTTCTATGGATGCAGGAATAACAACAATCAAGTTAGGATGGGTTCACTGTAAATATAGCAAAACACTTCCAGAGGCATGCTAAGTTACAGCCTCAACACATACAGGTTAAATACATCACAACTCACTGAAAAATTTAATATTACAAAAATACAATTTGGAATGTAAATCATGAATATAATGGCTTTAATTTATGTTTCTCTTGCTTGCATCGTAGTATACTACTGAGAAGAAAAAAAAAACTCTGGTTATATCCTAAAGCTAGAGCCAAGAGTTGGGGCACATTTTGAGGCACTGTGCTTTTTACTGGTATTTCCAGCATTGTCCACTAATGTTGATGCAGGTAGGAAATCCTTGGAAATGTTATGTAATTGACACAAGCTGTCTCCAATCAATCAAACAATGTCTGGATGTGCATGTGTGTTTGGCAGGAGGGATTACTTAAGCCAGGGGAGGAGTAGCTCTGCGAATCATAAATCACACAACCTATTATTTTGCAGAGAATACTATTTGTAGATCAGTGATTCTACATCTCACTTTGCTCAATCTGATCCTCTCCAACAGACTTGGAAGTAGTACGGTAGCTAAAACTAGATAATTTAGGGTCCGTAAAAGGGAAAGTCAATTAAACCAAACATGGAAGTATATTGTAGAAAATTTGGGGGGTAGCCCACACTGGGATTCGAACCTGGATCCAGCGACTGTCAATGGCTTAGGCGATCCGCCCACCTAACACACACGCACAACAAGACATTGACTGAGTGGAGACAGTTTGTGTCAATTAAATAACATTTCCTAGGATTTTCTAACTGCAGCAGACCTAGTGGATCATGCTGGAAATGCCAGTAAAGCAACAGTGCCTCAAAAGCTACCCCAAAACTCCTGACCCTATAGCAATAGATCTACTTCAATGACTCTAAGCCAGACCTCATATGATACAATACACAAAAACACACTTGCCTCCAGTCTCCATTTTCCTGTATGATTAACATCAATACTAACAACTTACCGGCAACAATCCTAGCAGCTCTGGCAAAGTTCCCGGTTTCTATACAGGCAATGAGCTCGTTCTTATCGTCCACAGTGTTTCTTCGGACCAGGGCCGGTTTGCCCTTACCACATGTTGGAAGACTGAGGTTGCTGCTGAAATCAGGAAAAGGCATCCACACTGAGTCAGACTGCCTTCTACATGACACACTATAGAGAAATTACAAATCAAATCAATTTATATAGCCCTTCGTACATCAGCTGATATCTCAAAGTGCTGTACAGAAACCCAGTACAGAAACCCAGCCTAAAACCCCAAACAGCAAGCAATGCTAGAAAGGCCAAAACCTAGGAAGAAACCTAGAGAGGAACCAGGCTACATAGTTGAACTACCAAGCAGTGAAAAGTGTACGAGCTAGAGATGACGTGCCTACATTGCTTAGAGCGTTTGATTGAGCCTGCCTGTGTTTCCACAGTTGGGTCTATTCTAGTGGTTCCATTGTACCAGGCGGGCTCGATCAAGCTCAGTTTAGGTCATTGAAAGACAAATTCTACTTGAACCCAGGTCTGTTGTGAGGTATATGCATGTACCTACCTGGTGCTGCCCAGCAGACTACCATTAGTTAAGATGCTGGACTCAGAGGCACACCGTCTTCTGGTTTCTAGAGGCCTGCTGGCAGTTAGCTCCCTCTCTTCATCAATAACCTCCTCCATCACAAAACCATTAAACAGGCCTGAGGCGAGTAACACAGAGCAGTACAGTAGAGTCCGTATACTACACATAAACCAACTACAGCATAGACCTACAACATTTGAACCTTTATTCATAAAGCATCTCAGTAGGGGTGCTGATCTAGGATCTGTTTAGTCTTTTAAATTATAATTAATAAGATTACATAGACAAGGGGAACCTGATCTCTTAATTCACAAGTCTGTGAATATCATTTTCTACTTCTTATTCATGCTCTATTTAAGAGTCCCTTTAAGATAAGTAATTTATTTTCTGACAAGTGAAAAGAACCCTATTTACCTGTGTCAATGTGTTTGACAGGGGACTCCCCGTCTCCACCCCCCTCGCTGACCCCCACGCTGGAACTGTGGCTCCTCTTCCTGGTCCTGGGGTGGAGGAGGGTCTCCAGCCTGGGGATCATCACCGACAGGAATGTCTTGGTGCCCAGCTGAGGGCACCCTGTCTGGGCCTCGCCTCTTCCTCTCTCCCCCTGGTTCTTCCCAGGGCGAGAGGTCTTGGATTTTCTGAAGAGCACGGCAGTGCGGCGGTTGACAGTCGTCCCCGAGGGTTGGGCCAGGGTGGAGGTGGCCACACTCACGCCCCCCTCTAAGAGAAGCAGGGGGTTCTGGGACTCAGAGTAGCCATTGAGAAGGGTCTTGTTAGTGGTTGAGAATGTGTTGTTGGGTTTCATCCGTTCAAATTTGACCTGTCCGTGGGTCTTGCTGTCCGGAGTGGGGTTGGGGTGGGGTGGATAGGTTTAAGGGTAGGGGGTTCTGAGTTACTCTCGAAGTGCAGGAAAGGAGGACAGGAGTCAGAGGGTTCCAATTTGGGAGGTAATGATTTGTCCCCTGTTGAAGTATATGAGAGAATACAGTGAGAAAACACAGAAAGCATAACATTATATAGATCACAATGTAATATGAAATGAGGGAATTGCACATCTTGAATAAAAACACCAGAACCATTCTTAAAGCACATCATCCTTATCCTTGCAGAATTACAAGACCTCAATACAAATTATCTTGCCTTCTATAATGCAAAGCTAAATAACCAATGAGACAGCAAAATATTTTAAAATCACGCAAAGTATTCTGCATTCTAGAAGGCAATCTAATAGTTACTGAGTCAGTGTAGGTTTACTGTGAATCAATTCAGGCTCCGAGGATATCAACTCCACTGTACCAATACCATGTTAAAGAGAAAGCCATGCTACCATGCAGCTATACTGTATAACTACAATAGTATCCCACTTCAACACTCATCAACCAGGCAATGGGATGTCCTGAGACAAGGGATATCATGTGACCCAGCATGACTACGTCATAGCAGGTTAGCATGGCCAAGCACACTATTATTTTACATTTATTTCACCTTTATTTAACCAGGTAGGCAACTGCGACCTGGCCTAGATAAAGCATAGCAGTGTGAACAGACAACACAGAGTTACACATGGAGTAAACAATTAACAAGTCAATAAATGTAAATAAACACAGTAGAAAAAAAAGGGGAGTCTATATACATTGTGTGCAAAAGGCATGAGGAGGTAGGCGAATAATTACAATTTTGCAGATTAACACTGGAGTGATAAATGATCAGATGGCCATGTACAGGTAGAGATATTGGTGTGCAAAAGAGCAGAAAAGTAAATAAATAAAAACAGTATGGGGATGAGGTAGGTAAAAATGGGTGGGCTATTTACCGATAGACTATGTACAGCTGCAGCGATCGGTTAGCTGCTCAGATAGCAGATGTTTGAAATTGGTGAGGGAGATAAAAGTCTCCAACTTCAGCGATTTTTGCAATTCGTTCCAGTCACAGGCAGCAGAGAACTGGAACGAAAGGCGGCCAAATGAGGTGTTGGCTTTAGGGATGATCAGTGAGATACACCTGCTGGAGCGCGTGCTACGGATGGGTGTTGCCATCGTGACCAGTGAACTGAGATAAGGCGGAGCTATACCTAGCATGGACTTGTAGATGACCTGGAGCCAGTGGGTCTGGCGACGAATATGTAGCGAGGTCCAGCCGACTAGAGCATACAAGTTGCGGTGGTGGGTGGTCTAAGGTGCTTTAGTGACAAAACGGCTGGCACTGTGATAAACTGCATCCAGTTTGCTGAGTAGTGTGTTGGAAGCAATTTTGTAGATGACATCGCCGAAGTCGAGGATCGGTAGGATAGTCAGTTTTACTAGGGTAAGTTTGGCGGCGTGAGTGAAGGAGGCTTTGTTGCGGAATAGAAAGCCGACTCTTGATTTGATTTTCGATTGGAGATGTTTGATATGAGTCTGGAAGGAGAGTTTACAGTCTAGCCAGACACCTAGGTACTTATAGATGTCCACATATTCAAAGTCGGAACCATCCAGGGTGGTGATGCTGGTCAGGCGTGTGGGTGCAGGCAGCGAACGGTTGAAAAGCATGCATTTGGTTTTACTAGCGTTTAAGAGCAGTTGGAGGCCACAGAAGGAGTGTTGTATGACATTGAAGCTCGTTTGGAGGTTAGATAGCACAGTGTCCAAGGACGGGCCGGAAGTATATAGAATGGTGTCGTCTGCGTAGAGGTGGATCAGGGAATCGCAAGAGCAACATCATTGATATATACAGAGAAAAGAGTCGGCCCGAGAATTGAACCCTGTGGCACCCCCATAGAGACTGCCAGAGGACCGGACAGCATGCCCTCCGATTTGACACACTGAACTCTGTCTGCAAAGTAATTGGTGAACCAGGCAAGGCAGTCATCCGAAAAACTGAGGCTACTGAGTCTGCCGATAAGAATATGGTGATTGACAGAGTCGAGAGCCTTGGCAAGGTCGATGAAGACGGCTGCACAGTACTGTCTTTTATCGATGGCGGTTATGAAATTGTTTAGTACCTTGAGCGTGGCTGAGGTGCACCTGTGACCGGCTCGGAAACCAGATTGCACAGCGGAGAAGGTTTCGAGATGGTCAGTGACCTGTTTGTTGACTTGGCTTTCGAAGACCTTAGATAGGCAGGGCAGGATGGATATAGGTCTGTAACAGTCTGGGTCCAGGGTGTCTCCCCCTTTGAAGAGGGGGATGACTGCGGCAGCTTTCCAATCCTTGGGGATCTCAGACGATATGAAAGAGAGGTTGAACAGGCTGGCAATAGGGGTTGCGACAATGGCGGCAGATAGTTTCATAAATAGAGGATCCAGATTGTCAAGCCCAGCTGATTTGTACGGGTCCAGGTTTTGCAGCTCTTTCAGAACATCTGCTATCTGGATTTGGGTAAAGGAGAACCTGGAGAGGCTTGGGCGAGTAGCTGCGGGTGGGGCAGAGCTGTTGGCCGAGGTTGGAGTAGCCAGGCGGAAGGCATGGCCAGCCTTTAAGAAATGCTTGTTGAGGTTTTCGATAATCATGGGTTTATCGGTGGTGACTGTGTTACCTAGCCTCAGTGCAGTGGGCAGCTGGGAGGAGGTGTTCATACTATATGGTATGATGGTGTGACTAACTAGGAGTTAGTGGTTACGGTTAATTCCTGATCTAGCTATAGTTTATATCTAGTTTCGGCCAATAAAACAATGAACTGAGAAGCACATGACATCCTGACACCAGGTCACTGGCGATATCTGAGTGCTTGGCCAAAGCCAGGTACCCCCTCTCCTGCCGCTGAAACCCTCATATATGCATTCATCTCCTCTAGTCTTGACTAATGCAACTCGCCACTCTCCAGCATCAACTCAATGTCCTTCCATAAGCTCCAAATGGTTCAAAACTCAGCAGCTTGCATTCTCACCAACACTAAGGCCCGGCAGCACATCACTAATGTTCACCGGGAACTCTACTGGCTGCCAACTAATTAATTACAAGATCTTCTTCCTTACCTACAAAGCCATTCACCACCCTGCTTTACCTCTTAAACTTTCTTCTCCTCTACCAAACCACACACGCAATCCATTCTGCCACAGAAGGCCACCTTGACATCCCAGGTCAAAACTACAGAGCTTCGGAGAGAACACCTTCTCCAGGGTTGCTCCTAGGCTCTGGAACTCTCCCGAGCCATCCGTGACGGAGTTCATCACCATCTTTCAGTCCCTCCTAAAGCCCCACCTCTTCGACAGGGCCTACCCCCCTCCTGTATGGGCAAATATTTACAGTACAAGTCAAAAGTTTGGACACACCAACTCATTCAAGGGTTTTTCTTTAGTTTGACTATTTTCTACATTGTAGAATAATAGTTGAAGACATCCAAACTATGAAATAACACATATGGAATAATTTGGTCAAGAAAAAAAAAGTGTTGAACAAATCAAGTAGCCACCCTTTGCCTTGATGACAGCTTTGTACAATCTTGGCATTCTGTCAACCAGCTTCATGAGGTAGTCACCTGGAATGCATTTCAATTAATAGGTATGTCTTGTTAAAAGTGAATTTGTGAAATGTCTTTCTTTCTTAATGCGTTTGAGCCAATCAGTTGTGTTGTGACAAGGTGGGGGGTATATAGAAGATAGCCCTATTTGACAGAAGACCAAGTCCATATTATGGCAAGAACAGCTCACATAAGAAAAGAGAAACGAGACATGACAGTCCATCATTACTTTAAGACATGAAGGTCAGTCAATACAGAAAATGTCAAGAACTTTGAAAGATCTTCAAGTGCAGCCGTAAAAACCCATCAAGCACTATGATGAAAATGGCTCTAATGAGGACTGCCCACAGGAAAGGGAGACCCAGAGTTACCTCTGCTGCAGAGGATGAGTTCATTAGAGTTACCAGCCTCAGAAATTGCAGCCCAAATAAATGCATAACAGAGTTCAGACATCTCAACATCAACTGTTCAGAGGAGACTGTGTGAATCAGGCCTTCATGGTCAAATTGCTCAAATAAATCACTACTAAAAGGACACCAATAAAAGGAAGAGAGACTTGCTTGGGCCAAGAAACACAAGCAATGGACATTAGACTGGTGGAAATCTTTCCTTTGGTCCGAGGAGTCCAAATTTGGGATTTTTGGTTCCAACCGCCATGTCTTTGTGAGACACAGAGTAGGTAAATCGTTTGGAAATTGCTCCCAAGAATGAACCAGACATGTGGAGGTCTACAATTTTTTTTTAAGTCTTGGCTGATTTCTTTTCATTGTCCCATGATGTCAAGCAAAGAGGCACTGAGTTGTAAGGTAGGCCTTGAAATACATCCACAGGTACACCTCCAATTGACTCAAATGTAGTCAATTAGCCGATCAGAAGCTTTTAAAGCCATGACATCGTTTTATGGAATTTTACAAGCTGTTTAAAGGCGCAGTCAACTTAGTTTATGTAAACTTCTGACCCACTGGAATTGTGATACAGTGAATTATAAGTGAAATAATCTGATACAGTGAATTACTTGCACCATGCACGAAGTAGATGTCCTAACAGACTTGCCAAAACTATAGTTTGTTAACAAGAAATTTGTGGAGTGGTTGAAAAAAGTTTTAAATGACTCCAACCTAAGTATGTAAACTTCCAACTTCAAGTGTATATACACACACATACACAGTATGTTCCCCAATGCAGATAACGTAACAACTTGAAAAAAAACTACCATCGTTATCAGGGCTCTGTCCATTGGTCTTCACCCCCTCTGCCTCCCCAGCTTTACTCATTTCTGGATGGGATGACCAGTGGGAGGAAGAGGAGTAAGAATGTGAGTGGTGGGAGGCTCTCCTAAGGCTGAGGCTCATCTCACTGCGCACGTTGTTGATGGTCTTCTTGAGCAGCTTGAGGCTTTTGGAGCGTGACGGACTGGACTTCATGGAGTACGTCATGTCCAGTTTCTCCAGCAGCACTTTCAGCTGCTCCTCCAGAGGCATGTGCTGCCGGTTGGCTGGGACCAATAACTGGTCCACTGGGAAAGAACAACAAGATAATACTGTCATTGGGAGACATTTGCTTGATGTTAACTAAACAATGAGTAGCCTTTGTAAGTAGAACTAAATTGAGGATCCAGATTAAGCAAACTCCTAGACTAAAATGCTCAAAGGAGCGTCTCAATTGACCAGGAATATGCATTATTAATTTGAATCTGTGCAAACACTGCTGTCTGTTCCAGTATTCTACATTGACTGATTTATCCATTATATTTCTACAAACTCTTCGTCTCGCTAGGTCTTTACCATCCTCCCAGGAAAACCGCAGAGGCGCTTCAATCTTGGGCCGTTCGGAAAGGTGCATCCTTCTCGAAGCCGATTTGTTCCACATCCCTCTGCGTCTTCCTGATCAAAGCCCCACCCTGGTCTCGGAGACGGGCGGCCGCACGGTGGAAGAAGGTGTCCTTACAGTTGTACTTCATGCAGTTGAAGATGATGAGGTTGAAGTCGGACTCAAAGTCATTCAGGTTGCTGTAGGCCTGGTCGTCAATGCGTTTCCTCATAGTGGCGAAGTCCATGGGGTTCCTGATGTGGTCAAGGTAGTCAGGCACCTAAAGGTTTAAAGATAGACAGATATATAGAGACATCTGATAGTCGGCACATACAGAGCATTGAGATGTAAATGTAAAATCCACAGTGTGATATTTTTGGAAATACTTTTTGAAGATGTTATAATCAGTCCAAATGAGATGGGCCAGATGCTATGCTAGGAGGAGAATGAAGAATTTAGATATAAATCTAGTATAAAAAAAAACTAAAAACCATGAAAGTTAACAAAACGTGAAAGGACAAAAGCAGCATCTCAACTCTAGTCTGGCTGACACCAAACTCCTGACTTCACAGTCTGGAGAGGCTGTTTGATGTTAGGGTTAATGAAGTTGATTAAGAAGGGGGCTGTGTGTCTTTCTTCCTAGAACACCCACATGTACAGCCACACACAGTCCCCGAGCACCGCTCCCTTCCATTATAACTGTTGGATTTTTTTTATCCAAAATACACAAGAGGTTTAAACTCTCCAGGGAGGAAAAAAAAAACATTTCAGAACACCAATAATAACTTGATGAATTTCTGGCCGAATATTACATTATTATACGGACTCCTGTCCAAACCAGTGGCTCTCCCTCGCTGTGTACCAAGCCAGTCACGTCAGCAAGGCTATCTCAGGCCGTGTGTACATGTTATAGTAAGAGCTGCTCTCCTAGCCATGGTAAGTAAGCGTTACCTCTTTGATGTCGACAGGATGGGCAAAGATATTGGACTGGTCTCTCTCCTGTAGCTGTTCCAGCACAGACCTGAGCAGGATACTGAAGGGAGTCAGCTGGACCTCCAACAGGCTCTGCTGCATCTTCATCTGAGGACACACAGGGGACCATTAGCATCATGGTGTACTGTACATGGAACCATGGAGGGAGAGAGACAGGCAGAGACAGAGGGGGGCAGCTCCAATTGATACTATACTACTAATTGTCTTATAGTTGGCTTGTGAGCTATATTTATGTAATGTTGGCTTGCAGGGACAGCTACAGTTATCTAACCTACATCTTCTCTCTTGAGTTTCTCTCTCTTGCGTATGAGCTCCAGCAATAGCCTGGCACTCTCCAGGTCATGTCTTAGACGATGCCACTCCTTGAGCTGCTCCTTCAGAGCCCGGCTCTCCTCCTCACTCTCCTTCTGTGGTGGGAATCACGCAAATCAGATTTAGAAAACATCACAGACAAGTACAGTTAAAAAAACAATATCACCAACATTAGGGTTAGAAAACAGAGGAATTGTAATCCAACAAGGAGAGCAGTAGAGCTCTCATTTATACAAACAATCATATGCCTCTGGGTAGTTTTGGCCTGTTCTCTTTGACATTGCTACAGTAATAAGGAGAGGGGTATGTTATAATGATAGGAGTGTGAGAAGAAATGTAGTGTACCAGCCAGGGGACGTGAATTGTGTAAGAAACAGGGGGGCCGTAGTGCATGACCAGCTGACTGACCGGCTGTGCAGCATGGGTCTTCTGGTGGGACTGTTGGATGGACTGTAGTCGTCTGATGAGAGGTATGCCGTTCCTCGCCTGTCTCTTTAGAGTCCAGTAGTTTAGAGCCAGCTCCACAAATACCTTCTTCTTCTGCACAGACACCCGGTTGAGGATGGTGTTTAACCTAGGAACAGATGGAGAAGATTTTAAAATTGTTACTATGTTGCTTATTGAAGGAAAATGTCCATGTCTGAAATTGAATAACATGTTTTTTCACTTTAAGTCTTGACCTCTTTTTCTATACAGTGCTGTGAACTGTCAGTTAAGAACAAATTCTTATTTACAGTGACGGCCTACACCGGCCAAACCCGGACGATGCTGGACCAATTGTGTGCCGCCCTATGGTGACTCACAATCACTGCCGGTTGTGATACAGCCTGGATTCGAATCAGGGTGTCTTGTAGTGACGCCTCAAGCCCCGAGATGCAGTGCCTTACACCATGCCCAAACCAGGCGTGCACCATCGTGTGCAAATTGATTTTGTCCCCTCACACCAAATGCAATCATGGCATGCAGGTTGAAATATTTAAAAAAAATAATTTGGGGACAGGTCGAAAAGCATTAAACATATTTAGCTAGCTAGCTAGCTTGCAGTTGTTAGCTAAATTGTCCTATTTAGCCAGCTTGCTGTTGCTAGCTAATTTGTACAGGGATATAAACGTTGAGTTGTTATTTTACCTGAAATGCACAAGGTCCTCTACTCTGACAATTAATCCACACAGAAAACGGTCAACCAAATCATTTCTAGTCATCTCTCCTCCTTCCAGGCTTTTTCTTCTTTGGACTTTGTATGGAGATTGGCATCTAACTTTCATAATAAGGTGTATTATACCACGACCGACCGACCTCAGTTCGTCTTTCAGTCACCCACGTGGGTATAACCAATGAGATGGCACGTGGGTATATGCTTCTATAAACCAATGAGGAGATGGGAGAGGCAGGATTTGCACCACGTTCAGTGTCACAAATAGAACTGACTCCTATTTTAGCGCTTGGTAACGCAGATGCTCGTTGGCGCGTGCGAGCAGTGTGGGTGCAATGATTGAAAAACATGCATGTGTAAATATATTTTGCGATGCGAGCAGTGTAGTCAACATGTTAGACCGCTGTGCCACTCTGGTGCCCAGATGAGCATGCTTTGTAATGTTTGTAAAACAATAAATGTCTTACTAGTAAGAAGTGATGTGGTATATTGCGCTGTTATTTCATTATTTGTGACCGGAGTCTTTTAACCAAAATATCCCAGATAAGACAAACATTTTCAGCTGTCCCTTTAAGGGTGGGATGTTAGCATGGCAACAAGGACAAGGCTCGAGTCCAGTCTGCCTGTGAGATCGAGAATCTGACTAGTAGACAATGTGTCTTCGCTAGCAGTTGAAACAAACTCAAACATTGAAAAACTTAACTTGTGAACAAAACAATGTAACCATGTGTATGTGACAAATTACATTTGATTTGATTTGATTTAAAAAGCCAAGACACACAAGTCTCAATTTATTAGACTTGAGTAAATTACACCACCTTTTATGCCTGTGCTTAGCGCATCTAAAAACGTATCTTACTGCCGCACTTCAATCACAGTGAGCACAGCTCCCCAGTCAGGCAGTGTTGCTGCACATGAGGTTGGATATTATAGGATTTGTAGTTCTTTGTGCAAGTAGCATTCAGCTATGATACAAAACAACATAAATGCTTTGAAAACAGCATTTATTTTACTTCTAACAAAATGTTTATTCAAAAACACAAGTGAAATGCAGAGCCCATAGAAGGGCAGGGACTCTGCTGTCCTAGCTTCAGGGGGAAGCTGGTTCCACCATTGGGGTACCAGGACAAAGAAGAGCTTGGACTGGGCTGAGCGGGAGCTGGGGTGACATGAAAGAACTTGAAAAGGTTGAAAACCAGGCAGGCTGCTGCATTTTGGATAAGTTGCATGGGTTTGATGGCAGAAGCGAGTTTGCCCCATTTCAGATTCTCTATTTTTGCATATTTTTTTACACTGAAAGTTATCAGATCTTCAACCGAAACCTAATATTACATTTCAACAGCTACATGAAGTGTTTGGTTGCAGTCATTACAGCTGAAGGTGGCACAACCAATTATTGAGTGTAAGATGGCAAAAGAAAATTCACACAGGGACATTGGGTATTGCATAATTATGTTAAATAAATGAAATAATTATCAACATTTTGTGTTATATTAATATTAATGTTTTGTTTGAAAATCTGACAATAGATCAAATCAGAAAGGGGACAAATACTTTTTCACGGAACTGTATGTTGTCTATTGTCACATTTACTGATACGTCTGGTCATCTGCAAATTATGCAAATTATTCTTAGATGAATGGTGAGTGAATCTACCTTTGGGGAGGAAAGCTAGGCACAGCCACGGGTGGGACCTCTTTTTCTGTCTCCACCTTCTTGCTCTTCATCTTCCTGCCTTCCATCAGTGCACTGACGCCCCTCGACTTCTCCCCTTTCAGAGGGGAACACAATCCATTTTGGGTTTTGGTGTCCTCGTAGATGGTGAGGGGTCTCTTGACTGAGCTGTTGGGGGTGTGGGGCCCGCAGTAAAGTAGTCTTCTTCACCGAAAACGTTGGTTCACCCGTCTCCTTAACCTCCTTGATAGGTTCCATCTTCATAAAGAGTCCGGCTTTCTGAGCATAGCTGACATGGAAGGCGGTGTAGCAGTTCGCCTTGTGACACTGGATACAGGCCCCCACCCCCTTCTCCTTACAGAGGTAGCAGGCGAGCTTCCAGCGGGCGGACGGAATGTTGCTCACTCCGTCGATGGGCTCGATGAAGACCGTGTTGGAAAGCCCTACCTCCGGCACCCACAGGGCGCACACCACATGACCCCAGCGGTCATAGTCAGTCTTTTTCACTGCTCCGCCTTTATGAGGACACAGTATGCAGCCTGCGGGCTGGGTGGGCAACTGGAGGCAGTGCCGGCACAGCCACTGTCCCTCTGGGATGTAAGGGACACCGTAACACTCTTGGTGCACGGCCAGGTTGCACATGTCACAGAAGAGGATGACGTTGCTGTCCTGGCCATCTCCATCCATGCTGATGCAGCAGACAGCGTCCTCGTCTATGGTCAGCTTGTCCTGGCCCTCCTCCATCTGGGTCTCCTTCTCAAAGCGGTCCACCAGGAACTCAAACACATTGTGGGACACCTGGTCGTGAGAGGGAGAACAGTAAACAGTTGCACATTAATTGTGGTACTAATTAAATATTGTTGACTATTGTTATATTGTATTATTTTCTTAGCCTGTGATTCATTTGTTTTTGTTTCTTTAGTAGGGGGATCTCGCCTGACTGCCAGTCTGTTTCTGCTCTCTTGTCTAGTTGACAAAAGAGTAGAAACAGAATTAAATCAAATCCAAGTTTATTAGTCGCGTACACAGTTTAGCAGATGTTATGGCAGCTGCAGCGAAACGCTTATGTTATTAGCTCCTAACAATGCAGTATAATGTCAAAGTTTACAATCAAAAATAAACAACCAAAATACCACTGTAACAACAATCCAAATGCAATCTATGCGTATATACAGTCGTGGCCAATAGTTATGGGAATGACACAAATATAAATGTTCTGCTGCCTCAGTTTGTATGATGGCAATTTGCTTATACTCCAAGATGTTATGAAGAGTGATCAGATGAATTGCAATTAATTGCAACGTCCCTCTTTGTCATGCAAATTAACTGAATCCCCCCCAAAAAATTCCACTGTATTTCAGGCCTGCCACAAAAGGACCAGCTGACATCATGTCAGTAATTCATTAACACAGGTGTGAGTGTTCACGAGGACAAGGCTGGAGATCACTCTGTCATGCTGATTGAGTTTGAATAACAGACTGGAAGCTTCAAAGGGAGGGTGGTGCTTGGAATCATTGTTCTTCCTCTGTGCATGGTTACCTGCAAGGAAACACGTGCAGTCATCATTGCTTTGCACAAAAAGGGCTTCACAGGCAAGGATATTGCTGCCAGTAAGATTGCATCTAAATCAACCATTTATCAGATCATCAAGAACTTCAAGGAGAGCGGTTCAATTGTTGTGAAGAAGGCTTCAGGGTGCCCAAGAAAGTCCAGCAAACGTCAGGACCATCTCCTAAAGTTGATTCCGCTGCGGGATCGGGGCACCACCAGTACAGAGCTTGCTTAGGAATGGCAGCAGGCAGGTGTGGGTGCATCTGCACGCACAGCGAGGTGAAGACTTTTGGAGGATGGCCTGGTGTCAAGAAGGGCAGCAAAGAAGCCACTTCTCTCCAGGAAAAACATCAGGGAAAGACTGATATTCTGCAAAAGGCACAGGGATTGGACTGCTGAGGACTGGGGTAAAGTAATTTTCTCTGATGAATCCCTTTTCCGATTGTTTGGGGCATCCGGAAAAAAAGCTTGTCCGGGAAAGACGATGTGAGCACTACCATCAGTCCTGTGTCATGCCAACAGTAAAGCATCCTGAGACCATTCATGTGTGGGGTTGCATCTCGGCCAAGGGAGTGGGCTCACTCACAATTTTGCCCAAGAACACAGCCATGAATGAAGATCATTACCAACACATCCTCCGAGAGCAACTTCTCCCAACCATCCAGGAACAGTTTGGTGACGAACAATGCCTTTTCCAGCATGATGGAGCACCTTGCCATAAGGCAAAAGTGATAACTAAGTGGGCCGGGGAACAAAACATCGATATTTTGGGTCCAAGGCCAGGAAACTCCCCAGACCTTAATCCCATTGAGAACTTGTGGTCAATCCTCAAGAGGCGGGTGGACAAACAAAAATCCACAAATTCTGACAAACTCCAACCATTGATTATGCTAGAATGGGTTGCCATCAGTCAGGATGTGGCCCAGAAGTTAATTGACATCAGGCCAGGGCAGATTGCAGAGGTCTTGAAACAGAAGGGTCAGCACTACAAATATTGACTCTTTGCATCAACTTCATGTAATTGTCAATAAAAATCTTTGACACTTATAAAATGCTTGTAATTATACTTCAGTATTCCATAGTCAAATCTGACACAAATATCTAAAGACACTGAAGCAGCAAACTTAGTGAAATTAATATTTGTGTCTTTCTCAAAACTTTTGGCCATGACTGTATGCCAGATGAAATTTACTCAAGATAGTCCTCTTAGTACTTGTACAGCAGTAGCTATACACTGAGTGTACAAAGCATTAGGAACACATTTATAATATTGAGCTGCATCTCTTTTTGCCCTCAGAACATCCTCAATTTGTTGTGGCATGGACTTTACAACTTTACTTCCACAGGGATGCTGGCCGATGTCTCCCATGCTTCCCATAGTTGTGTCAAGTTGGCTGGATGTCCTTTGGGTGGTGGACCATTCTTGAAACACACGGGAAACTGTTGATCGTAAAAAAACAGCAGCGTAGCACTTCTTCTCACACTCAAACCGGTGCGTCTGGCACTTACTATCATTCCCCATTCAAAGGCACTAAAATCTTGTCTTGCCCATTCACCCTCTGAATGGCACACATACACAATGTCCCAATTGACTCAAGGCTTAAAAATCCTTCTTTAACCTGTCTCCTCCCCTTCAACTACACTGATTTGAAGTGGATTTAACAGGTGACATCAATAAGGTATCATAGCTTTCACCTGGATTTACGTGGTCATTCTATGTCATGGAAAGAGCAGGTGTTCCTAATGTTTTGTGCACTGAGTGTATCAGAGCAAGTTACAGTTGAAGTGGGAAGTTTACATACACCTTAGCCAAATACATTAAAACTCAGTTTTCACAATTCCTGACATTTAATCCTAGTAAAAATGCTCTGTCTTAGGTCAGTTAGGATCACCACTTTATTTTAAGAATGTGAAATGTTAGAATAATAGTAGAGAGAATGGTTTATTTCAGCTTTTATTTCTTTCATCACATTCCCAATGGGTCAGACGTGTACATATACTAATTTAGTATTTGGTAGCATTGCCTTTAAATTATTTAACTTGGGTCAAACGTTTCAGGTAGCCTTTCAAGGGTTCCCACAATAAGTTGGGTGAATTTTGTCCCATTCCTCCTGACAGAGCTGGTGTAACTGAGTCAGGTATGTAGGCCTCCCTGTTCACACACGCCTTTTCAGTTCTTCCCACACATTTTCTATAGGATTGGGGTCAGGGCTTTGTTATGGACACTCCAATACCTTGACTTTGTTGTCCTTAAGCCATTTTGCCACAACTTTGGAAGTATGCTTGGGGTCATTGTCCATTTGGAAGACCCATTTGCGACCAAGCTTTAACTTCCTGGCTGATGTCTTGAGATGTTGCTTCAATATATCCACATAATTGTCCTACCTCATGATGCCATCTATTTTGTGAAGTGCACAAGTCCCTCCTGCAGCAAAGCACCCTCACAACATGATGCTGCCACCACCATGCTTCAAGGTTGGGATGATGTTCTTCGGCTTGCAAGTCTCCCCCTTTTTCCTCCAAACATAATGATGGTCATTATGGCCAAACAGTTCTAGTTTTGTTTCATCAGGCCAGAGGATATTCATCCAAAAAGTACGATCTTTGTCACCATGTGCAGTGGCAAACTGTAGTCTGGTTTTAGAGCAGTGGCTTCTTCCTTGCTGAGCGGCCTTTCAGGTTATATTGATGTAGGACTCTTTTTACTGTGAATATAGATACTTTTGTACTTGTTTCCTCCAGCACCTTCACAAGGTCCTTTGCTGTCGTTCTGGGATTCATTTGCACTTTTCGCACCAAAGTACTTTCATCTCTAGGAGACAGAACGTGTCTCCATCCTGAGCAGTATGACGGCTACATGATCCCATGGTGTTTATACTTGTATACTATTGTTTGTACAGATAAATGTGGTACCTTCAGGCGTTTGGAAATTGTTCCCAAGGATGAACCAGACTTGTTGAGGTCTAGAATTTTTTTCTGAGGTCTTGGCTGATTTCTTTTCATTTTCCCATGATGTCAAGCAAATAGGCACCGAGTGTGAAGGTAGGCCTTGAAATACATCCACAGGGACACCTCCAATTGACTCAAATTATGTCAATTAGCCGATCAGAAGCTTCTAAAGTCATGACATTATTTTCTGGAATTTTACAAGCTGTTTAAAGGCACAGTCAACTTAGTATATGTCAACTTCTGACCCACTGGAATTGTGATACAGTGAATTATAAGTGGAATAATCTGTCTGTAAACAATGGTTGGAAAAATTACTTGTGTCATGTACAAAGTAGACATCCTAACAGACTTGCCAAAACTATAGTTTGTTATTAACAAGAAATTTGTGGAGTGGTAAAAAACTAATTTTAATGACTCCAACCTAAGTGTATGTAAACTTCCGACTTCAACTGTATGTCAAGAATCTATTATATAAATAAATATGCACTGTATAACGAGTAACTCAACTGCAAAGTACAGTAGTAGAAAGATAAGAATAAGCTGTCGAGAATACAGTATTTAAATACGCAGCACAAAACCCCACGGCAAAAAGGATTGACTGGCAACCAGGCTACGGGGGAGCAGCCTCACCATTAAGTTTTGTAAATTTGAAAAGGCGTAATTTAAAAAGAAAAAGCCTACCTGACTGACGCCCTCACTCCTCCTCTTATCATTAACTACTTCCAGCCAGGTGTTGTAGTCCTCATCCATATCATACTCCACCTCCTCATCCAGCTCCTCTGACGTCTTCTCCACATACTTATAATACACTGGGGGCCTCCTGGGGACAGCTGGAAGGTTATAAGGTTGTAAGTCGCTCTGGATAAGAGCGTCTGCTAAATGACTTAAATGTAAATGTAATGTTATACTCCACAGTCCAGACCTTGGCCTCTGGAAGTGTCTGTGCTGGTGCTGCCTGTGCTGCTGTAGCTCCATGTGTTGTAGGGTTCTGTGCGACCGCAGCTGCACTCCTCTTCTCCTGGCTGTTTTTTAACCGGCATCAGTGTTTGCCGGCATCAGTGTTTGCTGAGGCTTCTCCATGTTCTCCTTGTTGCTGGTGCACTCCATAATCTCCGGCGCCATAGGGTCATCATCCGAGATCACATCCAGCTTGTCGTAGATGCTGATCCGATGCACCCGGACGTCAATCTCCATGTCCACCATGCGCTGGGCCTGGGCATAGGTCAGAGTCTATTTGTTGGGGGACGGCCGGATCGGGGAGGGTGGCCGCTGGGGCACGGGGACCCTGTGGTGCCGAACCTTCTTCCTCATCCTCAACACCTGAACAGCTGCAAGGAGAAGAGAAACAGGTAAGATGTGTCTATATTGCAACAAAGTAAACAAGTATGAGGGCGACAACAGAGGCAGACAGAAATTACCATCACAATACAATGTCATTAAGTTAAAAAGACTGTGTAAACAAAGATTATTTTGATTGATTTTACCTCCTAAGGGTGTGGTAACAGAGACAAACACCAGGACAATCTAGACAAGCATCAACTGGTGAAGAAATTTGAATGGGCCAACATCTATCTGTTGATCGACAATATGTGATATCAGTTTGAGGATTTAAAATTAAACGATGCTATGGAAATGTATTTACATAAGAAACTATAATGTATAATAGCGAGTGGGACTGGGTGAGCATCTGCTGGGACATAAGAATAAAAAAGTGCGTCGCTAAAATCAATGGCGGACAAGAGGATAGTAGTAATAGTAGAGGGGAAAGGCATGGCTTGTGTTCAAAATAAACTCAGGTTTCCCATGACAGCAAAAGTATGAGACAACTGCTAACGTTATTACCACTGTTGCAGTGCAGACAGCTACTAACAAGGTCAGAGTTGAATTCGAAGTTCCAACAAGATAAATCTCTGCATTGGTTATTATTATGGAGCTTTCAAGATTTGAAAGTGCTAGATCACGCAGTGAATAACAGAGCCTAAACATTACAACACAGACACAGAAAATGTTTTGGGTTGCTAGAGACAATCTAAATGTCGAATCAGTAACGTGTGCTATGCCAGAGAGGACATATTGTTCACACAGTCTGCGTAAAGCAAGGGGAGTGTTTACTTTAGGCTTTTAAAATTGTACCAACTTTGTTACACCAAGGAGTGGCAGCCAACTGAGCCAAGCACCCCACCCACCGAACTACACACTGCACCATTTAATTTACAATTTGGTCCGTTGTTATGGTTCCGTTGTCCGATGTTATGGTTCCTTCTATCAAACTAGCAGCTGGCTGAAGAAAGAAAACAGCGATACCAACGAATAGCGCAAACAGAGGAAGCCAGTGTGGACTGTTCGGGTATGAAAAGCCAACTGACATTTACTCCTGAGGTGCTGACTTGTTGCACCCTCGACAACTAACGTTACTGTGATTATTATTATTATTTAACCATGCTGGTTCTGTTATAATCTCCACCCGGCACAGCCGGAAGAGGACTGGCCACCACTTATAGCATGGTTCCTCTCTAGGTGTCTTCCTAGGTTTTGGCCTTTATAGGGAGTTGTTCCTAGCCACCGTGCTTCTACACCTGCATTGCTTGCAGTTTGGGGTTTTAGGCTGGGTCTCTGTACAGCACTTTGATATATCAGCTGATGTAAGAAGGGCTATAAAAATACATTTGATTAGTAGCTAACAATAACATTAATGTAGCTACTAATGCTAGTTAGTTAGCTAACAACCTAACGTTAGCAAATGGCGTCAAACAAAACAAGGCAACGGAGCCCTTTAAACGTGTATTGTGCTTCCTATAACACATGCAGAATTAAATCAGTTACTGACCGACTATGCTCTTCATAATCCATGATAAAATGCATCGGGGGGGAGCACACACACCTCAGAGCTAGAAACAGCCTTCCTATTTGTAACAGATAGAAGCTTGTCAAAAGCCTTTGGAAGCAATGGCGATGTAGCCTGTTAAGAGATTGTAATTCCGCGTAAACAATCCAACGGGAGATGTTTAGGCTTTTTCAGTAATAACAGACAAGAATGCAGTTGGGAGCTCTCTGCGTCTTGCTAAATACTAGATTGGGTTCTATATCATGCGTATAAAAAAGTATTTGCTCATTGATTGGCTTCCTCCCTATAGCCTGGAACCGTTTGGAGGCTGCAACTGCATGCTCGAGTTCCCCACAACAAAGCAGTGCACGACGCAATGGGTAATGTTGTAGAGTGTGTTCACACACAAATAGAACAATGAGCCCGATATTTCACCGGATGTATAAATGTGACGTATCTGGTAGCGTTTAACACTCACTACAAAATATGGCGATGAGAGGAACCGCAGTTTATGGCAGTGGGAGAAGACTGATTGAATTTTGGCCAAAATTCTGCAAATTTGCTCACCGATTAAACATTTACAAGAACCTCTAACAAACAGAGCGGGCTGTGTTTTGTGGACTTTAGCCTTTGCCAACGTTTTTTTTTAAGTAGCATTGTTTAGGAGTGCAAGGGCGAATTGAGTTATTGCACACGCGCGCTTCAGACTGGGCGTTCCCTGACGGAAAAATGCAAATAAATGCTAGAACGAGCCAATAGGATTTCAGTAGCTCGTGCCTGGCTCTGCTCAATTTCCTCCAATTGGCAACGACAGGCCCTGGTTTATCTTGGGTTAGTTATAAAATCCAATACCAGAAGAGGTCGTCACTAGTTACCATAGTCACGAAGTCCGAAGGCCCGCCTAGTCGACCAATCAAATGAGGGAGTGTGAGTGGTCATTTTTTTCTGATCCGGGCCACTCTGGTCTACTTATTGCTCCGCCCCATATTTAATACCACAAAAATTACAGGGTAGCCTATTCTGATAAGACTATTTCAAACAGTTTTTCCGAGAACGTATTTTTAAATATTGAAATATGCCTGGCTGGGTCAGCTTCACATTGCCCTTCCGACAGTAGGGTATGTGATTTAAAAACAATCCACAACAGTCTGGCCAAATCATGCTTTCTGGTGTAGTAGCCTATTTGTTAAACTTGTATTTATTTCTCTATAGACAGGAGTAAGCTAATTAGGCTAGGCCTATATAAGTTTGGCGATTTAATTAAATTTACTTTAGGGAAGGCTAAGGCTTTTTAATGTGGCAGAAACACAACCAGTCATGATGTTTTCATCTAATTGTCAAACAATCACTTAACTAAGGCGTTTGCGAATATATTTGTTCACTCACAAAATAATTTCAACATTGTAACCCCAACGGTGTACTGTGCACCCGCAATTTGATGAATGGAAATAGACAGTTACAAAACACCTAAGTGTATTGTAATTACATTCTGCGATTGTCATGAATGAGTATCGACGTAACTTGTATCTCAGTTAAACGCAAAATGTGGTTTATCAAAATAATAATTATTGCTAACTATGACATGACTTAAACGAATTTGAGTATGTCGCAAAGAGAAACAATCATTTGCATTTAATAAACTCGACAGATAATTTTCCATCAATGGATGTTGATTTAACTAGTTTGACTGCTATGATTAAGCAATAAGGCACGAGGGGTTATGGTGCTACGGGCTTTTCTTAAGCATGATGCCTCTATACAGCTGTTAGCTGTGGTATATTGGCCATATACCACCAACCCCCCCACGTGCCTTATTGCTATTTTAAACTGGTTACCAATGTAAAAGTAATTCAACCTTGCCATGGTTTGCTTAGATACACTATGTGGCCAAAAGTATGTGGACACCTGCTCTCGAACATCTCATTCCAAAATCATGGGCATTAATATGGAGTTGGTCCCCCCTTTGCTGCTATAACAGCCTCCACTCTGCTAGGAAGGCTTTAAACTAGATGTTGGAACATTACTGCAGGGACTTGCTTTCATTCAGCCACAAGCGCGTTAGTGAGGTCGAGCACTGATGTTGGGCTATTAAGCCTGGCTCGCAGTCGGCGTTCCAATTCATCCCAAATGTGCTTGATTGAGTTGAGGTCAGGGCTCTGTGAAGGCCAGTCAAGTTCTTCCCCACCGATCTCGACAAACCATTTCTGTGTGGACCTCGCTTTGTGCACGGGGGGGCATTGTTATGCTCAAACAGGAAATTGCTTTCTCCAAACGGTTGCCCCAAAGTTGGAAGCACAGAATCATTTAGAATGTTACGCATGCTGTAGAATTAAGATTTCCCTTCACTGGAACCAGTGGCGGTCAGTGTCGTTTAAAGATGAGGTAGGATGTTTTATTGTTTTCAGAAGCTTGGCCTTATTTCTATTACAGCATATTGGATGACTGTCATTCATATTCCATTCACCCAGTTCAATGTAACACCAATCGGTTTAAGCCTACATGATACTCAAATTTTCTCTATACCCATCGTGAGTTTGCGACAACCTTGCCTATGAATGAAAGTTTACAACATACTGTAGGTGCACTCAGGTCAGTGTAACATTCAATAGTGCCTTGCACACTCTTGCCTGCATCTAGCTGATTTAGGGTGTAATCATTAGTCCAACAGTTGCAAATGAGAGTTTCTGTTGGACAAATTCAGGTATAGTATGTTTATCCCCGTTTCGTTCTGTTTGCTTCCGTTGAAGAAACGTTTTTCAACAGAATCGGCGGAATGAATACACCCCTGATCATGAGAAAACACAGTTCACTTTCATAGCAGCCAAGTTGTATACCTTCTCGCATCTATGCGCTCCCCTCTTCTCACCACGTTTGCTTATGGACTTCAATGCACAACACTTCAGCTGTATGTGACCAGGTGAAAAAAACTTTCCAAACCACATCATAATGGCTACACACAGCCTAGATCATTGTCACCATATTAAAGAAAGTAAAGTCAACATAGCTAATAGAATTAATGCGTTAGTAAACCTTCTATAATCATACATTAACGTTACAGTGTACAGTCAGTAAGCAGTTTATCACTTACACCGGTGGGCCCTGGTGGCATAAAGCTGTGCTTCTGCTTGCTATTTGGGGTTTTAGGCTGGGTTTCTGTACAGCACTCTGTGACATCAGCTGATGTAAGAAGTGCTTTATAAATAACTTTGATTGATTTGATTGACGGCCTGGGAATGTGATGAAAGAAATAAAAGCTGAAATAAATCATTCTCTCTACTATTATTCTGACACTTCACATTCTTAAAATAAAGTGGTTATCCTAACTGACCTAAGACAGGGAATTTTTACTAGGATTAAATGTCAGCAATTGTGAAAAACTGAGTTTAAATATATTTGGCTTGGGTGTATGTAAACTTACGACATCAACTGTAGTTGAACCACACTTTACAGACTAACTCGGGAAGCTGTTTGAGAGAATGCCTAGCATGTGTAAAGCTGTCATCATGGCCAAGGGTGGCTACTTTGAAGAATCTCAAATATAAAATATATTTTGATTTGTTCAACACTTTGTTTTGGTTACAATATGATTCCATATGGGCTATTTCGTAGTTGTGATGTCTTCACAATTATTTGACAATGTAGACAATAGTAAAAATAATGAAAAACCCTTGAATGAGTAGGTGTGTCCTAACTTTTGACTGGTACTATATGTAAATAAATATCTGTTTTTCACTTTTAATAAATTAGCAAAAATGTCTAAACCTGTTTTGCTTTGTCATTATGAGGTATTGTGTGTAGATTGATGAGAATTTTTGTCATTTTTTAAATGTTTTTTAGAATAAGGCTATAACGTAACAAAATGTGGAAAAGGGGAAGATGTCTTAATATTTTCAGAATGCACTGTATATAGTGTAGATGCAGGTAGCCTGTAGCCCCTGATAGGCCTACATGTTTTTCAGATAGTCAACAGTAGCCTAGGCAAAATGTAGGCAAGATGTAAACTGAACGATTTAGCAGCTTGCTTAGTTCAAATTAACAGACTCATTTATTCAACATGAATAGTTTGGTGATTTTGAGGTAAGAAGTGCTTGTGTTTCCCAATATCCTGCTGGAATAGGCTACTGAGGATGGGGTCGTAATTTCAATCACTGAATAAAATATAAATAATATGTATATGAACTGAATATGCTTGTCAAGAACAGCCAGTGTTTATTTAGTTTTATCTGTAGTCTAATCTGACTGACTTTTACCATCAATCTAATGAGTTTTAACAACTGATCGGCAATTGCCACAAAGCGTTGATAACTTCCAATTTAATTAACTAAGGCTACAACAACAATACACTGAAATTATAAGCTATTTATTAAATCCGTTTGCCAGCTCCAGGTAGGCTACACAAGTGGCAC
Source organism: Oncorhynchus keta (assembly GCF_023373465.1). Classification (NCBI taxonomy): domain Eukaryota; kingdom Metazoa; phylum Chordata; class Actinopteri; order Salmoniformes; family Salmonidae; genus Oncorhynchus; species Oncorhynchus keta. Next base: position 36,127,314 of record NC_068433.1, on the reverse strand, counting down.
ATATTGATTTGCAATGACTCCAATGACAGTCATTTCAACGTCAACATATGTATTTTATCAAATGGTAGCCTACAATGGCATATAAATAAATAGGCTACTTGATGGCCAACTGATGCAAATGTATTGTTTTCCACATTTAATTGTCAGTTTCGTTGAGTACGTTTTCCCATAACAGAAGCACATTAATGAGTTCCATAACTTCATTTTCAAATTTCCACTTGCTCTTAATGATAAGTTAATACAACCTGTAAAAAGCTCTCCCCTCTCACTCACGGACTCAACCAATTGTGGAGGCATGCTGCAGTGCTCTCTCAACACACGTATGGGGGGTGATAAAGGCCTTACATTCTGCCGAGGCAGAATAAACCTAGGCAATAGTACCACCGTGGTGCTGTCGCCTACCATTGAACGTATAACTCACATTTTCCGGTCACAACTTGTGGACTTGTTTATTTGATGCTGTGCGTTTTGTTGCTAACGTTACTTTGCTACCTACCAACTTTACGTTATTAAATTAATTACCGTTTATATTTAAAATATTTCCCTCGCTCAACTTTTTTCATTCCACTTTTTCACCGCGGACACTTTATCTGGACATGGTTCTACAGGACCTCCACCAGCCGAAGCTAAGTAGTAACATTAATATTATGCCTTCTAATTGTAGTCACCATACTCATAATATACAGGAGAACGATTGCCTTATGGTGAGGATAGCTGTGCTGCAATCCCAGCTTCAGACGCAATTGTTAGGCAAGGGTCATTTAAGTGTAGGAAAGGATGAAACCGTGTTTGTGCCACCAATAAGTATAGAAAGTAGTATAAATGCCCTTGCACACTCCCCGCAGCCGGACAATTTTCTCATGGCTTCTGGAAGAATGCTGTAGGAATGCTTAACCTGCGTCGCTCATTCAGCCGACAGAAACCTTTCAACCGGTTCTTCCCATACGAGATGCCGAAGCTTCCCACCATTAGCTCTGACAAATTAAAAACCCTAGTTGCTGGCAACTCCATTACCCGCAGTATTAGACTTAAAAATAAGCATCCAGCGATCAAACACTGTTTACCAGGGGCAAGACTACTGACGTTAAAGCTAATCTGAAGATGGTGCTGGCTAAGGCTAAAACCGAAGAGTGTAGAGGGTATAGGGATATTGTTATCCACGTCAGCACCAATGATGTCAGGATGAAACAGTCACACCAATGATGTCAGGATGAAACAGTCAAAGGTCGTCACCAAGCGCAAAATAGCTTTAGCGTGTAAATCAGCTAGAAAGATGTGTCAGAATCGATTAATTGTCTCTGGCCCCCTCCCAGTTAGGGGGAGTGATGAGCTCTACAGCAGTCTCACAACTCAATCGCTGGTTGAAAACTTGTTTTCTGACCCTCCCAAAGATAGAATTTGTTGATAATTTGCCCTCTTTCTGGGACTCACCCAGGACAGGACCAAGCCTGGCCTGTTGAGGAGTGACGGACTCCATCCTAGCTGGAGGGGTGCTCTCATCTTATCTACGAACATAGACAGCGCTCTAACTCCCCCAGCTCCACAATGAGATAGGGTAAAGGCCAGGCAGCAGGCTGTTAGCCAGCCTGCCAGTTTAGTGGAGCCTGCCACTAGCACAGTCAGTGTAGTTTGCTCAGCTATCCCCATTGAGACCATGTCTGTGCCTCAATCTAGGTTGGGCAAAACTAAACATAGCGGTATTCGCTTTAGCAATCTCACTGGAATAAAGACCTCCACTCCTGTCATTATTGAAAAAGATTGTGATATCTCACATCTCAAAATGGGGCTACTTAATGTTAGATCCCTCACTTCCAAGGCAGTTATAGTCAATAAACTAATCACTGATCATAATCTTGATGTGATTGGCCTGACTGAAACATGGCTTAAGCCTGATGAATTTACTGTGTTAAATGAGGCCTCTCCTCCTGGTTACACTAGTGTCCATATCCCCTGTGCATCCCGCAAAGGCGGCGGTGTTGCTAACATTTACGAAACCACGTTTTAATTAAAAACATTTAAAAAGACTGAGTTTTTGTATTTTGACAAAATCTATGCAGCCTACTCAATCACTTTTTATAGCTACTGTTTACAGGGCTCCTGGGCCGTACACAGCGTTCGTCACTGAGATCCTATCGGACCTTGTAGTCATGGCAGATAATATATTTTAAAAAATATATATTCACATGGAAAAGTCCACAGGCCCACTCCAAAAGGCTTTCGGAGCCATCATCGACTCAGTGGGTTTTGTCCAACATGTCTCCGGACCTACTCACTATCACAGTCATACTCTGGATATAGTTTTGTCCCGTGGAATAAATATTGTGGATGTTATGTTTTTCCTCATAATCCTGGATTATCGGACCACCATTTATTATGTTTGCAATTGCAACAAATAATTTGTTCAGACCCCAAACAAGAATCATCAAAAGCCGTGCTATACATTCTCGGACAACCCAAAGATTTCTAGATGCCCTTCCAGACTCCGTCCACCTACCCAAGGACTTCAGAGTACTAAAATTGTTTAACCATCTAACTGAGGAACTAAATTTATGCAGTCGCACCCATAAAAACAAAAAACATATCATAAGAAACTAGCCCCCTGACTCCCGGGTGGTGCAGGGGTTAAGGGCGCTGTACTGCAGCGCCAGCTGTGCCATCAGAGACTCTGGGTTCGTGTCCAGGCTCTGTCGTAACCGGCCGCGACCGGGAGGTTGTGGGGCGACGCACAATTGGCCTAGCGTTGTCCGGGTTAGGGAGGGCTTGGCCGGTAGGGATGTCCTTGTCTCATGCGGCTGGCTTCCGGGTTGGATGCGCGCTGTGTTAAGAAGCAGTGCGGCTTGGTTGGGTTGTGTATCGGAGGACGCATGACTTTCAATCTTTGTCTCTACCAAGCCCATACGGTAGTTGTAGCGATGAGACAAGATAGTAGCTACTAAAAACAATTGGATACCACGAAATTGGGGAGAAAAAGGGGTAAAATGTAAAAAAATAAATACAAGAAAAAGAAAAAAGAAACTAGCTCCCTGGTATACATAAAATACCCAAGCCCTGAAGCAAGCTTCCAGAAAATTGGAACGGAAATGGCGCTATACCAAACTGGAAGTCTTGCGATTAGCTTGGAAAGATGGTACCGTGCAGTATCGAAGAGCCCTCACTGCTGCTCGATCATCCTATTTTTCCAACTTAATTGAGGAGAATAAAAACAATCCAACATTTATTTATGATACTGTCGCAAAGCTTACTAAAAACTAGCATTCCCCAAGAGAAGGATGGCTTTCACTTCAGCAGTGATAAATTCATGAACTTTTTGACGAAAAGATAATGATCATTAGAAAGCAAATTACGGACTCCTCTTTAAATCTGCGCATTTCTACAAAGCTCAGTTGTCCTGAGTCTGCACAACACTGCCAGGACCTTGGATCAAGGGAGACACAAGTTTTTTAAAACTATATCTCTTGACACATTGATGAAAATAGTCATGGCCTCTAAACCTTCAAGCTGCACACTGGACCCTATTCCAACTAAACTACTGAAAGAGCTGCTTCCTGTGCTTGGCCCTCCTATGTTGAACATAATAAATGGCTCCTTATCCACCAGATGTGTACCAATAGAGCTCAATTTCTATGGAATAGTCAGCCTATCCATTTGAGAGACGCAGACTCGGTCTCAACCTTTAAAGACTCATATCTTCAGTAGGTCCTATGATTGAGTGTAGTCTGGTCTAGGGGTGTGAAGGTGAATGGAAAGGCACTGGAACGACGAACCACCCTTGCTGTCTCTGCCTGGCCGGTTCCCCTCTCTCCACTGGGATTCTCTAACTCGAACCTTATTACGGGGGCTGAGTCACTGGCTTACTGGTGCTCTTCCATGCCGTCCCTAAGAGGGGTGCGTCACTTGAGTGGGTTGAGTCACTGACGTGATCTTCCTGTCCGGGTTGGCGCCCCCCTTGAGTTTGTGCCGTGGAGGAGATCTTTAGTGGGCTATACTCGGCCTTGTCTCAGGTTAGTAAGTTGGTGGTTTGAAGATATTCCTCTAGTGGTGTGAGGGGATGGGGGTTATAAATGGGTGGGGTTATATCCTGCCTGGTTGGCCCTGTCCGGGGGTATTGTCGGACGGGGCCACAGTGTCTCCTGACCACTCCTGTCTCAGCCTACAGTTTATATTCTGCAATAGTTTGTGTCGGGGGGCTAGGGTCAGTCTGTTATATCTGGAGTTTTTCTCCTGTCTTATCCGGTGTGCTGTGTGAATTTTAGGTATGCTCTCTCTAATTTTCTCTTTTTCTCTCTTCCTTTATTTCTTTCTTTCTCTCTCTCGGAGAACCTGAGCCCTAGGACCATGCCTCAGGACTACTTGGCCTGAAGACTCCTTGCTGTCCCCAGTCTCTCTCTCTCTCTCTCTCTCTCTCTCTCTCTCTCTCTCTCTCTCTCGCACCTGTTGTCTAGCTCTGAGTAGTCAACTGACATTTACTCCTGAGGTGCTGACCTGTTGCACCCTCTACAACCACTGTGATTATTATTATTTGCTATAAACATTTGAACATCTTGGCCATGTACTGTTATAATCTCCACCCGGCACAGCCAGAAGAGGACTGGCCACCCCTCAGAGCCTCGTTCCACTCTAGGTTTCTTCTTAGGTTCCTGCCTTTCTAGGAAAATTTTCCTAGCCACTGTGCTTCTACTTCTACATTGCATGCTGTTTGGGGTTTTATGCTGGGTTTCTGTATCACACTTTGTGACATCGGCTTATGTAAAAAGGGCTTTTTCAATACATTTGATTGATGTCGTCATACCAATGCCTTACTAACGTCTGCTTGACGCCTGTGTGTTAATGAAAGTCATAAGTTGCATATTTTATATTCATTAAATCTCAACCATAAATGTTAGAAATTTACACTTTTTTCTGTGCAAGCCGACATTACGATGTAGCCACCTTGAGCTATAGTGTAGCCTACGGCTTGTGTATTTCCTGTTATCGCTAATTGCCTAGAAAATATTTTGTCCAATTTATAGGTAATCTGTCTTTCCCTCAACACCTCATTATCTTATCTAGCTGTATACAGATCTAAATGTTGTAAGCCAATCACAGACTGTTGTTTCCAGTAGCCTACATCAGACAACCAACAAGAGTTGTGTCTGTGGCTTTCAGTCGAATAGAGGAATTCATAGGCTTTCCCAGAGGGTCTGTGCTTTTTGGGATCCTTGGGATATCCCTACCTCAATCAAGTAGAAATGTAAAATGGTTATGGTAAGGGTTTAGGGTTCAGGGTACGGACATCCCAAGGAATAAGAATAACAGTGTTCGTTCAAAGAGTGCGAGACGGGCACAGTATTTGAGAGCTCGGTGGCGACACAGACATTCAGCTCTGCGGCGACACAGACGTTTGTTTTTTTACAAGTTGCAAATGCGATTTTTGCCAGTGACTTCCCCAGATAGTTTCTTTACTCGGAACCCAAACCACGCCATCATGCATAAATGTATTTTGTCCCCCCACACCAAACGCGATCACGACACTCAGGTTAAAATATCAAAACAAACTCTGAACCAATTATATTAATTTGGGGACAGGTCAAAAAGCATTAAACATGTATGGCAATTTAGCTTGCTAGCTTGCACTTGCTAGCTAATTTGTCCTATTTAGCTAGCTTGCTGTTGCTAGCTAATTTGTCTTGGGATATAAACATTGCGTTGTTATTTTGCCTGAAATGCACAAGGTCCTCTACTCCGCCAATTAAACCACACATAAAATGGTCAACCGAATCATTTCTAGTCATCTCTCCTCCTTCCAGGCTTTATCTTCTCTTGACTTTATATTGCGATTGGCAACTTTCATAAATTAGGTGTATTACCGCCACCAACCTCATTCGTCTATGGGTATATAACCAATGAGGAGATGGCACGTGGGTACCTGCTTCTATAAACCAATGAGGAGATGATGGTATGTGGGTATCTGCTTCTATAAACCAATGAGGAGATGGGAGAGGCAGGACTTGCAGCACGATCTGCGTCAGAAATAGAACAGACTTCTATTTTAGCCCTTGGCAACACAGACGCTCGTGAGCAGTGTGGGTGCAATAATTGAATAATATAGATTTCTACATTTTATTTTGCAACGCTCATGCACACGACGTGAGCGGTGTAGTCAACCTGTTAGAGAAGATGAAAATAATTACAGAGATGTCCTTAATTCTATTGAGGAATAAGTAGGCTATATTTAAGTTGTGATATTGTTAGATAATGATTAACTGTGTTAAGGCAAATTTGGTTTATTTGAAAATAATTTTAAAAAATTGATAATGAGTTGATAACGTATTGTCCAAAACACGTAGAAAATATTATTTCCTGTGTTGATAGGGGAGTAGGCTAGTGTACAATAATAATGTAATTTGATGTGCTAGTATTATTTATTTAATGGATTAAATACATTTTAAATGAAAATATACATGTTGTCACGCCCTGATCAGGGTAAGCTGTTTTTTCTCTGTGTTGGTTGGGGCGTGATGGTGACTTGGGTGGGTCATCTAGGTAAATTTTTATTTCTATGTTGGCCTGATATGGTTCCCAATCAGAGACAGCTGTTTATCATTGTCTCTGATTGGGGATCATATTTAGGCAGCCATTTCCCCTTTGTGTTTCGTGGGATCTTGTCTATGTTTAGTTGCCTGTCAGAACTATTTGTATAGCTTCACGTTTCGGTCGTTGATTTTGTTGTTTTTGTTCGAGTTTCATTTATTAAAAGAGAATGTACGTATACCACGCTGCCCCTTGGTCCATTCCATACGACGATCGTGACACACGTGGTGCTATAAGATACATACATATGTTACATTGTAATACACTACCCCTACATTCCATTGTGTGCTGGAGCTATGGGTTTATTTTGCCACTGTCACTAGGCCTACACATTCACACTCAAACTGAATTGAATGGGGGAGGCATATGGGAAAGTATTCAGACACCTTGACTTTTTCCACAATTAGTTACATCACAGACATATTCTAAAATGTATTAAATACTTTTTACCATCAATCTACATACAATACCCCATAATGACAAAGCGAAAACAGATTTTTGAAATGTGTGCACATTTATTAAAAATAAAAACAAATATCTTATTTACATAAGCATTCACACCCTTTGCTATGAGACTCGAAATTGAGCTCAGATACATCCTGTTTCCATTAATCATCCTTAAGATGTTTCTACAACTTGATTGGAGTCCGCCTGTGGTAAATTCAATTGATTGGACATGATTTGGAAATACACACACCTGTTTATATAAGGTCCCACAGGAGACAGTGCATGTCGGAGCAAAAACTAAGCCATGAGGTTGAAGGAATTGTCCGCAGAGCTTCGAGGCAGGATTGTGTCGAGGCACAGATCTCGGTGAGGGTACCAATTTCTTTGATGTCGCAATGAAGGTCCCAAGAACACAGTTTCACAGAAGTTGTCCTAGAGCTGGCCACCCGGTCAAACTGACAAATAGGGGGAGAAGAGAAGTTGTCCTAGAGCTGGCCACCCGGTCAAACTGACAAATAGGGGGAGAAGAGCCTTGGTCAGGGAGGGTACCAAGAACCCAATGGTCACTCTGATGAAGCTCCAGAGTTCCTATGTCGAAATTGGAGAACTTTCCAGAAGGACAACCATCTCTGCAGCACTCCACCAATCAGGCCAGACGGAAGCCACTCCTCAGCCCGCTTGGAGTTTGCCAAAAGGCACTTAAAGACTCTCAGACCATGAAAAACAAGATTCTCTGGTCTGATGAAACCAATATTTAACTTTTTGGCCTGAATGCCAAGCACCATGTCTGGAGGAAACCTGGCACGATCCCTATGGTGAAGCATGGTAGCGGCAGCATCATACTGAGGGCGTTTTTTTTCAGCGGCAGGGGCTGGGAGACTAGTCAGGATCGAGGGAAAGATGAATGGGGCAATGTATAGAGAGATCCTTGATGAAAACCTGCTGCAGAGCCATCAGGACCACAGACTGTGGCGTAGGTTAACCTTCCAAAAGGACAATGACCCTAAGCACACCTCCAAGATAACAAAGGTCCTTGAGTGGCCCAGAGAGAGCCTGGACTTGAACCCGATCTAACATCTCTGGAGAGACCTGAAAATAGCTGTGTAGCGACACTCCCCAACCAACCAGACATCACTTGAGAGGATCTTCAGAGAATAATGGGAGAAACTCCCCAAATACAGCTGTGACAAGCTTGTAGCGTCATACTCAAGAAGACTCGAGGCTGTAATCGCTGCCAAAGGTGCTTCAATAAAGTACTGAGAAAAGGGTCTGAATACTTATGTAAATGTGATATTTAATTTTTTTTTTATTACACATTTGCATACATTTCTAAAAAACTGTTTTCGCTTTGTCATTATGGGGTATTTTGTGTAGATTGATGAGGGGGGAAAACAATATAATACATTTCAGAATAAGGCTATAACATAACGAAATGTGTAAAAAGTCAAGGGGTCTGAATTATTTTTGAATGCACTGTAAGTGCTAGTATTATTTATCTAATTGACAAATTAAATTGTAAATGTGGATGGATGCTACTTCCTTCAATGATTCTGGTGTTTTATAAGATATAGGAGAAGCCTATTGTCTACAATAATGTCATTGAATGTGCTAGAGTATAATTTATTTAATTGATTAATTAAATTGTAAATGGGGATGGGTAGGCTACTTCATTCAGTGAATACTGAATGTTTTGCTATCTCTGGGAGTATGTTAATGAAGGCTTTTCAGCTGTTGAACTATGGCAATGTCGAACTAACTTCAAAATATATATTTATTTTAGTCAAGAAGTAATGAGCCAGAGTAACTAATCAGCGTCACTGCAGCTGTTCTACCCACCACCCCCACTGCTGTCCCTCCACAAGCAACCACATCCTCTTCTCCTATTCAACTAATTTGTCACCAAACTGAAAAGGACTGCACATACATAACCCTGTGGCCATCTCATTGCAACATGATTCATCCAAGGCCTCATTTGGATGCCTAAAATGTGAGAAATGTAAACAAGATGCTACAGTAGTGTGTGTGTGTGTATGGAGTTCCAAGAAAGGACATGAGTGTGATGTGCCCCTCTGTGTCAATGTTAAAATGCCGTAAATGGAAGACAGCAAAGGAGAAAGTGATGAGAATAAAAGCATACAGTATGAAAATAATGACACATTGGTATCTAAAATGAGTGTGGGGTGGGTGCCCTCTTGTGTTTCCTTTTTGTCCATTTGAGGATACGACAGTCACCCCTGGTGGAGGTTCTTGGAACACTGCTATTAAAGTCTGAGCATAGGTTGATGAAAACCTTCAAAGGTGGTGGTGCTATTTTGCGTGTTATCTTGAATACTAGGCAGATGTTTGAGTACAGAATGAAATGGTGTAAACTTAACAGGTTGAACTTGTTGAGTACACTCTTCGAAAACGGGGTTCCAACAGGGTTCTTTGGCTGTCACCAAAAGAGAATCATTTTTGGTCCAGGTAGAAGTATTTTTGGTTCCTTGTAGAACCCTCTGTGGAATGAGAGGGTCCAAACGAGTTCTACTTAGGCACAGAAATTGTTCTACCCGGAACCAAAAAGTGTTCTCCTATGAAGACAGCGGAAGTCTCCTTTTAGGTTGTAGATAGCACTATTTTTTTCTGAGTGTAGGCCTATATTGCAGTGGTGTTTTCGTGGTTTTGAAAAAACATTGAATTGGTGGTGGGGAGTTAAGACCATCAGAAATACTATGAAACATCTCTACTTTTAGCACACATTTGCAAGCAGGCAAGTAACCTTCTATGCGTGCTGAGGCATGTGTGATCACTCAACATTGACAGGACAGACAAAAAAACAGGTGCTCACATATAAACAAAGATAATGTGTCTAACTTGCACTGTTATGCAATTATTAAGAGACTCGATACAAATAGCTAATCCTGGCTACCAATGTTCTAGCATTCATTTATTGTGGCAAGCAGATCAGAGATGTCAAGGTAGTACCCAAGCATATGCCATGTGTATATGTGACACACTTAAATATGTATGGGTCATATTTTTTATGTTTTATTTTGTTTGCTATTTTATGAAGCCATCCCTTGTATCATTTTATTGGCCTCCCATGTATTTGCATTTAAAGTAAAGTATATGATACTGCCGCTAAGTGGAGCTGTGACATCAATGGGGAGCGTTAGTGAGTGATGGTTTTTCCTTTAATCTTGGAGAATGCCTATTACTGAAAACTACTTCTCCATCTCGTCATTTTACATTCAGGTATGTAATGTGCAAAATGTCATTTTGACTCTCAAAATATTCAGGTAACATGGTTAACTACATAGTCCATGAGTTTGGTGATGTTTGAAGGCAATTGAAGGGAGTTTTAACCGAGTGGAAAAACTGGTTGAAATTTTCATTTTAACTAATGGAGGTTTCTGTACGTCCAAACGTTCTGTACTTTTTTTCAATATTTTATATCCTATTTGTTTTATTTTCTATGAACAAAGGCTCAGTATAGTTCAGGTAATATATGTAAATATGTGACGTCACGATAAAATGTGTTAAAGTGTTAATATTTGTATGAAAATAGCGTTTAACATTTCGCTAGCTTGATGTTAACCAAATGTTGCTTGGCTAAGCGCTAGCTAGCTCTAGGCAATCCTTCTGTCAATGTTAGCTTACATGTTCGTGGTTAATAATGTAATGGCTGTAGCATTGTTTCGCAGAGGCTTCCAGTAATTTATATATTTTTCGAAATTGACACTGATAGTACAGTGTATACATAATGTGCAAGTGTAGATGTATTGTGACTCCAGGTTTGGATGAACGGACTAACCAGACCCTCAAGACTACCATGGGCAAGTCCCTTGACGGGAAGGAATGGTGGGAGGACAACCTGAAGGTAATTCTCTTTGCACACAACAGCAGCGTCCAGGGCCTCCAGAGTACTCACCCTATCTATCGCCTGCTGTACGGACGGGAGCCGTAGCTGTTTACTGAGGTAAACAATGCAATTGTATATACAATTATTGCATAGAGTGGAGTATTAAAATATGTGATTGGCTTCGTGTTTTTTGTCTGTTTCTATTTTTGTATAACGTACTTTGAGGTCATTGAAACTCCACCTGATGTGGTGAAAGTTGTCAAACCAGATCAGAACGTCTTCGAGGACCACCTTCAGGCATGGGCTGAGAAGCATGTGGAGGTTTTTGACCAGGTAAAAAATATTGTCCTTGGTTAATTTATTTTCTGGCCCTCCAAGAGCTATGTAAAAGATGTATTAGTAATAATATGAAATATAATTTCATTTATTTCTAATGTTTATATATTTAAATCTTAAATATTGTCTGATAGGTTTTCACAGCTGTTTCACAAGGTATTCATTATTGTACATTTTAACATATCCCTTGACGGTATTTGTTAGTGCAACATTAATCATGGTTGTATCCTAGGACCTACAATAGATATATTCAACCACAATGGTGTACTAATGCTATATTTAAAAAAAATAATAATAATAGCGGACTACTGATGTATTATTTCAGTGTAGATAAGGGAAGGCCAGTTTTAAAATGAAAACATGCCAGCCAGACAAGCCAGTGTATGAATCAAATATATTTACTTATGAATGAGGTGGAAATTAGCTGACTTTGTTATCTGTAAGGTAAAGTAACATTAATTTATGTGGGGGAGCATCGAAACAAATTATTATATATATTTTTTCCCCTGATGCCTGTTTATTCATAACAAACAGAAGATAGTAAATATAATTGATTGCAATGGTTAGCCTATGCAAATGAATAGGACAACATCAAAAGCTCATTAATAGGACTACATTTAGCCTAATTGGGAACAAACAATATGGGGGAAAATCAAAGCATCCTCGTCAGGTTATTTGTCAAACCCAGATTAAATGTATGTCTTCCTTTGTGTCAAATCTGTAGGCGATTATTAGCTAAATCAATGACATACTGCTGAAATGCTCAGGCTTCATCCTGAGCTGCGATCAAAACAGGCTGGGATGTTTTTGGTTCCGTTTCAGTTAAAGTTATGGGTAATAAAGCAACTGCACTGAAATGAATAGCCTGATTCAATGCGATTCCCCTGAATCAAAGCTGTACCCGTTAAACTGTTTGGTCTATGAATAGACCCATCCCGATTCTATCTTTTTGGTCTTTTGCTGTATGCATAGCCTACCACTAATATTCTAAATTAGGGAGCATTTAATTAAATAACCAAACTTTTCCTGTGATGATGAGGCTGAGCAAGACCTTCGATAGGCTAGTAGACTATGCAGAAATTAATTGTGGAGTTAATCTTTATTATAGCCTAGATCACTTTATCAAATCAAATGTATTTGTCACATACACATGGTTAGATGTTAATGCGAGTGTAGCGAAATGCTTGTGCTTCTAGTTCCAACAATGCGGTAATAACCAACAAGTTATCTAACCTAACGATTCCAAAACTACAACCTTATACATACAAGTGTAAAGGGATAAAGAGTATGTACATAAAGATATGAATGAGTGATGGTACAGACGGCATAGGCAAGATGCAGTAGATGGTATCGAGTACAGTATATACATATGAGATGAATAATGTAAGGTATGTAAACATTATATTAAGTATCATTGTTTAAAGTGACCAGTGATATATTTTACATCAATTCCCATCAGTTCCCATTATTAAAGTGGCTGGAGTTGAGACGGTGTGTTGGCAGCAGCCACTCAATGTTAGTGATGGCTGTTTAACAGTCTAATGACCTTGAGATTAGAAGCTGTTTTTCAGTCTCTCAGTCCCTGCTTTGATGCACCTGTACTGACCTCGCCTTCTGGATGATAGCGGGGTGAACAGGCAGTGGCTCGGGTGGTTGTTGTCCTTGATGATCTTTATGGCCTTCCTGTGATATCGGGTGGTGTAGTTGTCCTGGAGGGCAGGTCGTTTGCCCCCGGTAATGCGTTGTGCAGACCTCACTACCCTCTGGAGAGGCTTACGGTTGTAGGTGGAGCAGTTGCCGTACCAGGTGGTGATACAGCCCGACAGGATACTCTCGATTGTGCATCTGTAGAAGTTTGTGAGTGCTTTTGGTGACAAGCCAAATTTCTTCAGCCTCCTGAGGTTGAAGAGGCGCTGCTGCGACTTCTTCACGATGCTGTCTGTGTGGGTGGACCAATTCAGTTTATCTGTGATGTGTACGCCGAGGAACTTAACTTTACTACCCTCTCCACTACTGTCCCATCGATGTGGATATGATCACTTTGTATAACCCAGACTTTTTTTTTTTTTTCTAAGGATAAGCAAACAAGCATATGCTTTTTGCCCGCCTAAATAACAAGGTTTAGGCCTATATCCTCACTTACCCCTTCAATTCCAAGCCCTGCTTTTAACCACAAGACATATCCACAGAAATGTATAGCCTAAGGATTGCATGGTGACAGTGTGTCACGTCCTGACCTTAGAAAACATGTATTTTCTATGGTAGAGTAGGTCAGGGCTTGACTAGGGGTTTTAGTCTTCTTTATTATTTCTATGTGGGGTTCTAGGTTTGATTTTCTATGTTGGGGTTTGTGTATGATTCCCAATTAGAGGCAGCTGGTAATCGTCTCTAATTGGGGATCACAATTAAGTTGCATTTTTCCAACTGTGGGTTATGGGATATTGTTTGTTTAGTTGCCTGTTAGCACTGCATCATCGTCACGGTTAGTTTATTCTTTATTTGTTTCGTCTTTGCTTAAGTTTCACTTTATTAATTAAAATTATGTGGAACTCAAAGTACGCTGCGCCTTGGTCCGATCATTCTTATAAACGATGTGACACAGTGATTGTGTCTGTCTGAACCAGTACATTTGTGGTAAACTTGGAACTCTGGGGGAAAAACGAGGTCAAATCATGACATCAGTGATTTTCAGGTCAGAGAAAGATGCCAGAGTTTCTGACTTGGAATACCGAGTTGGATCACTGTTCAAAACTATTTTTTCTAGTCAGAGCTCGTGTTTCTCCCCCGAGTTCCTAGTTGTCTTGAACGCAATGAAGTCAGAATTCAGAGATTGCTGTGTTCCGAGTGGTTTTGAATGTGCCACTCGAGACCTAGGCTACCTCTTATTTCTGAATAGGGCTACCTGCAACAAAGAAGCCTTTGTGTCCGTATTGATTTGAGAAATAGGCATATCTACAAATCAACTATTCTAATAATTTTTGTTTAAGTGATATGCCTATTTTAGCTAAATCAACAAATGAAATGAATTTCATTACTCTGGCAAATGGAAATATTTTTTACAAAATCATGTAGATGTTTAAGGCGTTCATGGTGAGATCTTTAATAATAAACTAAACAGACACTTAAACTAACATGTGACACGTAAATGTCACGTGTACACGTACATGACTTGAAAGCATGATGCAGACGTTTTAAGGCTTTCATGGTGAGATCTTTCGTAATAAACTTACAAGCAAACTGAGGGGTTCACTGTAAATAGAGAAACACTTCAAGAGGCATTCTAACAGTGACAGCATCAACACACAGGTTAAACAACTCACTGGAAAACTAGATATTACAAAAATAATAAAATTTGGACTGTAAATCATGAATAGAATTGCTTGAATGAATGTTTTATATAGCGTGCATAATAGTATACCCCTCAGGAAAACTGGGCTCTGGTTATATACTATAGCTAGGGCCAGGAGTTGTAATGATGAATTAAGTATGAATAATGAATAAGCAGTATAGAAGAGGACATGCAGGACTTCAGACCGATACTTTATGCATCTAAGTCTGACGGTGACCTCCAGCTTGCTGTTAATAAAGAATTATTAATTTAAGATTGACTTTAGTGTCCCATGTGTAGAATTTTCACGACATACCCTTCCTATCCTGCATTGGTGAGTGACAGTGAATGTATGTACCTGACTATCTCATTCTCACTTCTCAGTCCTTGCTACTACCAGGGCCTACAACTAACTTTTTTGTTTACCAGCCACTGTGGCAGGTAAAATTTTTAAAAATCTACCAGCCACTCAGATTTTTTACCAGCCATTAATTACACCAAAAAACACATCAAAATGGATGAGTATGCTTAGTACTGTTTATAAAACAAGGAGTGTATGACTAATAAGGAGTAATGTGGTATTTTGCTCAATTTAATATTGTGTGACCTGAGTCTTTCAGACAAAATATCAGATGAGACAAAAATGTTCAGCTGCCCCTTTAAGCTTACCATAGAAACAGAGCCACTCAAGTCCTCAAGTGTGCATTGTAAGTACTGAGGGGACACTAAATATAACAGGGCAGTGTTCAGTAAGTTTTTAAATTCTCGAACGTTCAATTTAACAGACCGTGCAGTACTGAACAAATAGTTGAAAAACGTGTTGTGGATTGTGGATCGCTGTCAGCATGGCCACTGCCCTTTAAATACATCAATCATTGCTTTATGGTGATTTCAAGACAACTGGGAACTATGTTAAATCATAACGTCAGTGATCTTCTGGTCGGAAAGCTGGAGCTCTACAAAGAGGCCCAAGTTCCTTACTTGGAATATCGAGTTGATGACCATTCTAAACTATTTTTCCCAGTTGCCCCCAGGGGGTTTTCACAGTCCCCAAATCCAGAACAAATTCAAGAAAGCATACAGTAGAGCCATTATTGCATGGAACTCCCTTCCATCTCATTTTGCTCAAATGAACAGCAAACCTGGTTTAAAAAATAAATAAAAAACAGCTAAAGCAACACCTCACAGCACAATGCCGCTTCCCTATTTTACCTAGATATTGTGTGTATTGATTTTTTTTATTTGATTTTTTTAACCTTTATTTTACTAGGCAAGTCAGTTAAGAACAAATTCTTATTTTCAATGACGGCCTAGGAACAGTGTTCAAACTGCCTGTTCAAGGGCAGAACGACAGATTTTGTACCTTGTCAGCTCAGGGATTTGAACTTGCAACCTTTCGGTCCAATGCTCTAACCACTAGGCTACCCTGCCGCCCCAACATGTAGTCTGTGTGTGCTGTTTTTAAATATATGTTGCCCTGTCCTTGAGCAGTTCTTGTCTACATTTTCTGTAATATGTCATGTTTCATGTGGACCCCAGGAAAAGTAGCTGCTGCTTTCACTACAGCTAATTGGGATCCTAATAAAATAACAAATACCTTTGAACCAGATGTTGCCTCTCCCGTGTGAGCATGGCAGATATTATGGAGGAACCATGAGCTCATGCGAGAAAGCATGCTCACGGAGAGAGGGAAAGCCCACTTACACAGACAGGAACCTTTCAAATATGTTCACAAATGGCCAGAGTAAACTATACACCATCTTTGGCCCCATCTGCCCCCTGTCCTGTGAAGCCTCAAAGCATGCATGAGGATTTACATACATGCAGCCTAGTAATTTGTTCTAAATTCAGTCTGTATTATCATTCAAATTCCCATTTAATGTGTGTTTCATGCTGGTTGAGACAGTCTAAATTTAGACTCACTCCACATATAGTAGCATTTAGATTTCACATTCATTGTTCTCAGCAGTGATTAGTAAACAATGACTATACATCAAGCCTTTTATAACAATGTATTATGCCTGTGCTTCAAGAAATAAGACAAGTCAAATATGTTCATAAATGTGTGGAGCTTTGTTTTGTAAACCATATGCCCACCCGTGATGATTTCAGTGCCCCTGGGAGAGACACTTCAGGTCAAGAAACCCCGTTGGTAAGGTTAACATTTAAGAGCAGTAATAACAGGAGAAAAACAAACACCGTTGGTAAAAATTGATTATTGTCCCTGTATTGGCTATGGCATTTGCAAAACAATGCCAATAATGCTAACATCTGTCAAGAAGTAGTATGCACGTATCGATCTATTAAGACGTGTTGCTTTATCGAAGAATCTTTTTTTTTTTTTATTGTCCCTGTCGCCATATTGGAAAACCCTTCAACCCAGTGACATCATAAAGCGTGTTTCTTCCGTCCGACGCTGTGTGGACCTGCTTCAACTGAATGTGAACTGCTAGGAGACAAAGCAACGAAGTAAATCCCCCTCTGGATCAAACAAATGTGTCGTATTTAACTGTTTAGTAACAGAAAGCCATTGATTTATACACTAAGATTAAGGTATGTATACTATATTGGTCTGTGATTTCTAGGGGGTCTCTTTGTTAAAATAACGTCGTGAGTAATGTACTGGGCTGATTCGGTTGGTCTGTGGTTCTTCTGTTCTAATACCAGGGAAGGATCTGGTTCTGTCTCACCAGACAGGTTATGCCCAGTGTGGCCTAGCTAGCTGGCACGACCAGGTTCCATACTGTTGCCAGTTAATACACAGGCTGCTTCATATATGTAGTTGAAAGGATAGTCCGTTTGTGAAGTTATGGTTTCCGATTTCTGTTTTAGAAACCTATACAGTGTATGTTTTTGTGTAGCTAACCTAGCTAGCCTCAGACACTGGCATTGCTATTAACTTGGCTGGCTAGCTAGGGTTAGCAGTACCTCAATTGGCTCCAAATTATGAGTTGTGTGAAATAGCTACTATTTTAAAGCAAATCAATGTGTCACACCGTAATCCTGGATGTTGCTCGTTAGCTACCCGGAAAAGTACTAGCCAGCCAACTAACGCTGTATCAGGAAATAAGGCTCCTGTAGCTAGCTAGCTGTCAAGCTAACTAGCTCGTTAGCAGTTGGATAACGTTCTAGTTAGAAAAAGGAGTATAATACTACTCTCGTTGATTTGTCTAGATTCCAGACATAATTATGATCCAATCGGATTATGTCTGGTTGCTACAGTTTTGGTGAAACACAACATTTGTTGTGGTTTGCTGGTAGCTGGCTGCATGCACGAATAACGATTAATTCCCCATTTGTCTCTTGTTCTGGGTTAGTTGATCTTAAAGAACTCACTATCCCTGTGTAAATAAGCAGTTTATTTTTTAGGCAAATTAGACATTATTGCTAATAAGGTTTACTTACTGTGGCAACCATGAAACCGTTTTAATTTGATAACCAATAACAATTTGTGTTCTAGGCTATTTTTCGATCATAAATTGGGAAATTATACTCCCATTTAATTACATTAAATTAGTAACATAACTACTTTGATAAAATGTCACCAATGAATGCTAGACTTTACATTTTGTCATTGAAAATAAGAATTTGTTCTTAAAACTGACTTGCCTAGTTAAATCAAGGTAAATAAAATTGGGTTTAAAGGATCCCAAAGTTAGTCATTGCTGGAAGCAATGCTCACCAACATTGAAACCAATTGAATGTACATGTTTTGGGTGGGATACCACTTAAACAATGGTAGGGTAGTATCAATCTGGACCTTGAAGCCAGTTACACTGCATTTTATTTAGTTGTTCCTCTCTAATCACGGACTGATTTAGACCTGGGACACCAGGTGGGTGCAATTAATTAGCAGGTAGAACTCTGCACTGTCATACCGCTAAGCATGGCTAATATAATATAAATCTCAAACACCCATTTTAGGGGTAATTTGAGGACCTTTGGATTGCAGCCTGACATGCTAAACCGTTTCTAGTCAGTCAACTTGTTTTTATCTGCTATTTGCTGAAATATCAAATGTTTTATTGAATTTCTCTCTCATTCCAGAGCCGACTAGAAAAGGTGGAAACGTCTCTTGACACTTTCGTAAATAGAGAAAATGGACTACAAGCTTGCTCCTTCTGATCTGGACAAGACTGAAACTTTGGCGTGAGAAATGCTCACACACTCATGAACATTTGGCAAGCTGCATTCCATAAGAAAATTTGATTTTCCCCCAGAACTTTGGTCGGCTAACATGGATGGAGAGGAAGACCTCTCTCTTAAGAGTGAAGATGTAATAGACTCAGAAACTAATGGCATAGAAAACAAGAAAAGAGAGGCAAAAGGAACATGTCTAAAAATTGAGGGGCAAGATGGCTACGTGTTTAAATCATACAGCATCACCCCCCATGACACTGCAGACGCAAAAACCTTTTGTCCGTCTAAAACACTGGCTAAAGACTCTTCACCCGTGGCTTCTATTCACGAGGAGGAACCAGACAATTTATCTATTTCTCAGGTTGATGGACAATTAACAATTAATGAGTCTGTCAATGAAGCAGATGAGGCATGTGATAAAGAGGACTCTCTTGGGCCTACTTCTCCAGCCATTTCAAACAAAATCCTAAATCTTAACACTGCGGTCAAGATAGAAAATGGCACATCTGAACATAATGAGGAAGAGGATCCAAACAGTATGAAGGGGACCCAAGAGGATGAAAGGTTATCGTATGATAGTTCTGTAGGCCCCTTTGTTACTAGAGACGATACAGATGACAATACAGATGATTACAGTAGTATGCTTAGTGGGTACACAAGCACTCTTTATGATGTTGCGATGGATGCTGTCACTCAAAGCCTATTGTCATCCATGAGAAGTCCCACTAATGCTAATCCCAGGAAGAAATCCCCTGCCTGGAACCATTTCTGCATATCTCCACGCGATGGTACCAAAGCAATCTGTATGTACTGCATGAAAGAGTTCAGTCGAGGTAAGAACGAGAAGGACCTAAGTACAAGTTGTTTAATGAGGCACGTACGAAGGGCTCACCCCACTGTGCTTTTACAAGATGGTGACCTCTCCTCAAATACTCTGACTGCCTCAGTTGCCTCATGTGTAATACCCCCCTCAAATTCATCAAGTAACGGAAGCCTGGCAGCTAGCATTACTACTCCTGCCTCACGAAAGAACTCTTCACAGTCCACCTCTTCAGCAGAGGGCTCTGACATTTCATCCAAAGAAAAAGTGTTACCAAAACTTGAAAAGGGTGCCAAAAACGACACTGGCACAGTCTCATCCTCACATTCCAACAACAACCATGAAGAAGCGATTGATGGAGGTGGGTGTGAGAGCCTCGCTGCAACTCCCAAAAACTCAAGTTCTCGTAGAAGATCAGCTGTGTGGAAGCATTTCTACCTGTCCCCTGCTGACAGTTCCAAAGCAGTATGCATACACTGCATGAATGAATTTAGCAGGGGTAAAAATGGAAAAGACCTGGGCACAAGCTGTCTGATACGCCATATGTGGAGAGCCCACAGAGGAATTGTCATTGAAGAAAATGGACAGGGCTCGAACATCCCACCACCATATACAAACCCAACAACACTATTGTCTCGCTCTCAGCTGCATCAGGACTCAGTAGTGGAGATTAAAAAAGAATCCCCTTTCACTCCATCCTCCCCAGAAACAATATCTGACGAAATGCCCCATAACGAAGATGAAAGCATGGATGTGAAGGAGGAGTCTGATGACACAATAAACCAATCAGAACAGGATTCCTCCCTCAATCTCTGCTTTGGACTTAGAGATGAGGATGTTCCTTTACCTCCCTCAATGTGTGATCTATCTCTCGAGGGCTCAGGCCTGAAAGAGGATCTGGCGAGTTCAATTTTTCAACAAAATAAAAAAATCATGAAACGTGTGAAATCCGAAGTGTGGCACCATTTCATCGTCTCTCCAGTGGATCAGCTTAAAGCCCTCTGCCGATACTGTCCCTGTGTCATCAGCCGGGGGAAACGGGGAGACTTCGGAACCAGCTGTTTGATGAGGCATCTAATGAGAAGGCACCCCGATGTCCTCAAAAACCAAAAAAGCACAAATGATAAGGACTCCTCACCTCATCCCTATGCTACTTTCTCTGCTGCTGAGGCTGTTCCAGCCAAACTGACTAACAGCCCTGCCAAAGAGAAAAAGCCACACAACTCTGTGTTCAGTAAAAAGACATCAAAGTTGTGGAATCATTTTTCTATTTCCCCTTCCGATCCCACTAAGGTGGTTTGTTTGCACTGTAGCCGCACAATAAGTCGGGGCAAAAAGACGACAAACCTCGGAACTAGTTGTTTATTCAGGCACATGCAGAGATTTCATGGAAATGTTCTTGAAAGTAACAGTACTATCTCAGGTGATGTGCCATCTGCTGAAATTCACGTTAAACACGAACTCATGGACACTTCTTCTGTGTATGATGAAAACTGTGAAAGATTTGATGAATACCACCCGGTTGCCAAAATAATCACCAAACTCGTTGCAGAAATGCTTGCACTGGATCTTCAGCCATCAGCCTTAGTAGAGAACACTGGTTTGAATCGATTACTGGAGTATCTTCAACCTCAGTATTCTCTACCCTCCTCTTCGTATTTCACCAGCACTGCCATACCAGACATGTATGAGAGGGTGAAGGAGGTTGTTCTCACACACCTGAAAGAGGCTGAGAGTGGTATTGTCCATTTTACAACAAGCATCTGGGTCACTAGCCAGACTCGGGAATTTCTGACTCTTACTGCCCACTGGGTTTCATACGAATCATGTGTTAGACCTCAGGGCGAGGACTTTCACTGCTCCGCTCTCCTCAGTGTGTCACAGATAGACTGTGACCATGACACGCTCAATATACAGAAGCAGCTCGAATACTTCTGGGACACCTGGATCAGCTCCTTAGGGTTGAAGAAAGGATTCACTGTAACCGACAACAATGCTATTGCGAACGTCCTGGAGGACAACAACCATGTCATCGTGCAGTGCTTTGGCCACACCATAGATCTAATTGTGAACGAAGCCATAAAGAGTCAGAGGATGGTCCAGAACCTTCTAAGCAACGCTCGGAAGATTTGCGAGCGCGTTTATCGCTCAGACAAAGCAAAGGAGAAGTTGGCAGAATTGCAGAAGGTTTACCAGCTACCTGAAAATTGCCTCATCCAGGACGTTCCCTCAAAATGGAGGACATCCTTCTTCATGCTTGAACGTCTGGTGGAACAAAAGAAAGCGGTCGACGAGATGTCAATAGAGTGCAACTTCAGGGAAATTATCAGTTGCGACCAGTGGGAAGTGATGCAGTCGGTATGCAATGCGTTGAAGCCCTTCGAAGTGGCCTGCAGGGAGATGAGCAATCGCACTGCCACTTTGGGTCAAGTCATACCACTGATCCACATCCTCAACCGGAAGATAGACATGCTCTTTGACGAGACAATGGGCATCGACAACATGCTCAAGTCTCTGAAGGAAGCGATGGTTAGCAGGATGTCGTCGACCCTACACGACCCCAGGTACACTTGGGCGACAATGCTGGACCCACGGTACAAGACTTCCTTGTTCACAGAGGAAGAGGCGGAGCAATGCAAACAAGATCTCATCAGTGAACTTCAGGTGTCCCTTTCTACCTCAATTGAGATAAAGCCTTCACTATCCAACGGATGTGGTGGAGAGGTCCCAGTTTCATCAAGCGGTTCTCCCTCAAACAAGGACAACCTCTGGGCGCTCATGGATGACATCAGACACAAGATAAAACAGGAGGACAAGCCAAAATCATCAGAGCTGGCAGTGCTGGAATACTTGGAGGAGGACATACTTGATCAAAGCTGTGATCCACTGGACTACTGGAACCTGAAGAAGTTACTGTGGCCTGACCTTGCCAAGGTTGCTGTCCGCTATGTGGGCTGCCCTCCCAGCATTGTCCCAGCAGAGATTCTGTTCAGCACAGCCAGTGTGAACTGCGCTCTGAATCAGCCCATGCCATTACTAGAAAACATGGAGGGGCTTCTCTTTCTAAAGGTCAACCTACCCTTAATTTATTATCAGCACTGATTTAAAACCATTGCTTATGAGGCTCCTTAGCAAGGTCCAATTCATAGAACTGTGAAATGACAGGGGTAACTTTTTAGATTCAGGGGTAACTAAAAGGAGAATAGACAATACACTGAGCTTCATTTTCAAATCATGAGCGCATTTGGAATTGTTAATTAAGTTATTCTTAATTGCATTTTGTGTACTACTGTCAACACTTTAGAACTTGCATGAGTCAGAGACTCAGTGAAAAGTGTCAGGGAGGGAGGGGTGCATTTAGCGGTAGGGGTTGTAAACATTTGTTCCTGTGTCTTAATTTTGTCTTCTCTCTCCTTGTGCCTTATCCAAAACTAATTCAGGTCAAAATGCTGTAAATACTTTGATGTGCAAATCAAGTCTTTCAATTTAAATGGCTTAAAATATTAGAAGAAACAAGATGCTGTTTTTTTTTCTAAATGAACACATTGCCCAAAAAATAAATGCTGTGACTGAAAGATGTTAAGTTTTGTTATTTATTTCATTATGAATGTGGCTCATGGTACTGTCAATTTAGAAGTTGCTTTTAACTTGCTGAAATATTTTAATATTATGCAAGATTGCTGTATTTTTTTCAGAAGCAATTTGTTTGATATGTCTTTAGCACAATTACATTTATTTTCAAGGGATTAAATTATGGGTTGTCAAATAAAATGTACTGTACATTTGTTATAATGATTGTTGAACTTAATTTCAAATGTGGAAGCATTCAGACTGGAACCATGCAAATTGTGGTCATTTGTAAATAAAAGGTTTCTTATGTAATCCTTTGTTCCCGTTTTTTTTTTTTTTTTTCATGCTTTGTGTACAGAAATTGCCATGTTTGGTAGGGGACACGAGCAAATGTTTGGCAACAGAAAATATGTTCTTACTAGAAAAGTTGGATACTACCTGCCAATTTCACTTAGTGTGATGTCATGTTTAGTAGGGAGAACACTCTTGAGAATAGTGTCACCATGGAATGTCTATTTAAATGTAACCTTTCTGAAAAGTGGTCTCAAAGCATGTAATATTGCCTCAAGTGGCACAAGTACTTCCTTGTAAGTCAAACATTTCCTCTTCAGTTTAATTCCAAAGCTCAGGATGAGCTGTTTTGTTCATATAGAAAACATTAAATGGAGAACTAGCATAATGAGTTCTTTGAACTTATTTCAGATTTTTTTTTAAATGCACTGTTTTGAAGGATGGCAGTTATTGAACTGGGGTTATCTGACCACTGTTTGGAGGAAGTGTTAGACATTAAACCAGTTACCTGGTTTGGTGGAGTAAAAATGGAGGATTATGGATCAATTTCATTTGAAGTAATGAAAGGACTGTATACACTTTGCATGTGAATGGAGATCTAAGCTGGCCTAGCCAGACTTTTCTTTTTTAAATATGTAAATGACAAAGCAGGTGATCCTATCAATATCTGGTTCCAACCAACTTATATCCCAAAAGAGTGATTGAAAACAGAACACTCAATACACTGCAATTTAGTTGTAGTTGTTTACAATTTGGTCATAAGAAAATACTAAATCCTGAAAAACTACATCACTTTCCTCAGTTCAACTGGGATGCTCAGGGTAAGGTACTCTTTCTAGCAACACCAGTTTGTCTCCCGGGTTTATACTGAAAAAAGGAAACCGAAAGGCATTCGATGTCATGTTGCTGTAACCTTGGATGAAGGCCAAAGGCACGTGGCAGTCTTTGAGCAGTGCTATGTGGGTGGCATTGGCCTCCATCAGAACATAGGAGTATGTCTTCATATCAGGGTGTCCAGGGCCAATGTCTTCTCGCTTGTCATACCTGACAATAGAACACAAAGTTGAATCCTTAGAATGCCTTTAGAAGGTTGGAAACAGTTATATTCCAGAATACCTAGTCAAACTAACCTCCAGTTTCTGTTCAGTTTAAGAAATGTGACACTCCAGTTTGGGCAGCAAATACATCAATATGAACAGAGACATCTGAGGAGAAGCAATGGATTTACATGCAACCATGACATTTTCCTCACTTTCTGATTTGGTAACTGATATACCAAAAAATGTATAACCTCTTACCAAGTGATAGTGAGTAAATTAACGCTCCCTACTATACTTTTAATACATTTTCCGCAAAAGGTGGTTAAACGATCACTCAAAATAATTAAGGTGTGTAAACAGCCTTGACGTGCATTTACTCTCTACTACATCACTGTTCTTACCTGATGTAGATGGTACTAGTTTATGCAGTACCTGCACCCCCCGGCCTCCAGGGTAGTTGTGATGGGACACGTACAGAGATATGCTGGAGTATGCAGCATTTGTCACCAACTGGCCAACCACGATTAAGGAGCCAAGTTTATACATCCAATATTTGTGGTAGTTGTTCAGACTGTAGGATGGAGAATTAAAAGGTTTTCAACATTAATTTGATGTGTTCTCTCTGTCCACACTTTAAGGTCCATACAACATGTCCCCTGAAAGACAATTGAACTGTGACTCCAACATCCTAAAGGCCAAAAATATCAAAATAAGCACTAATCATGTTTTCCAACATTATTATACTAAATTGACCTCCCGGAACAGACAACAATCATGCCAATAACAGCCTTTCTCCTTACATGAAGGAGCAGCCCTGTGCGGCCACTATATTCAGCACAGGGAAGGTGTAGAGGATAAAGCGTAGCTCCTTATGGGGCAGGAAAGAGTAGAGCAGGATAAATCCTACAGTAGGCAGCAGCAGGGTGCGTGTCCGTCTGTCTAGCAGGCCTAAGGGGACGAACAGCACTGCGCAGCCTAGAGCACGGGGCAGAGCAGAGTAGAAGTACCACAGAAAGGGGGCGGTTTACTGGGGGAGAAAGTCAAGGAAAGGTAGCAAGTTGTTTTCAGGTCAAAAGTGGGCCCCGTGATGAGTGGAAAATTAACCCATTTCATAATATCACAAACGTTTATACTAACTCAGAATCAATCAAGGAGAAGCAGGTGTCTAAAGCTGTGGTGAATGATTCAATTAGTTGACTTTGTGAACATTGTTATGGGTTTATAACAGGCATTGAGTGAAGTGAAGGATATTCCCCAGTTGGAGCTCTTGTTCAAGGTGGTGTTGTACCTGGCCCTCGGGCCAAATCAGCTTATACCAGAAGAATGAGTCAATGCCGACAGTCAAAGCTGAAAGAGACAGGAGACAAAATTAGACGTTCATCTAAAAGAGCTTATACATTTATAACACTTCTAATCGTGAAAAACTACAGGGTATGTATGCATTTGTTCCAGACAAGCTACAGCACACCCGACTCATCTAACTACTATAGCTTAGCCAGGTGTGTTAGTGCTGGGCTGGAGAAAAAGCCTGCACACCCTGTAGTTATCCAGAACCAGAATTAGTCTTTCTGATAACAGATTTACCTAGTGACAGAGAACCTGCAGGAATGGCATAGTAGAGCAGTTGAAGGATCCCTAGCCTTCTACTCAGTAATGACATGAGCAGCATCATTTACATTTTACATTTAAGTCATTTAGCAGACGCTCTTATCCAGAGCGACTTACAAATTGGTGCAAACACCTATGACACCCAGTGGAACAGCCACTTGCATCTAAATCTTGTTGGGGGGGAGTGAGAAGGATTACTTACCCTTACTTACCCTATCCTAGGTATTCCTTGAAGAGGTGGGGTTTCAGGTGTCTCCGGAAGGTGGTGATTGACTCCGCTGTCCTGGCGTCGTGAGGGAGTTTGTTCCACCATTGGGGGGCCAGAGCAGCGAACAGTTTTGACTGGGCTGAGCGGGAACTGTACTTCCTCAGTGGTAGGGAGGCGAGCAGGCCAGAGGTGGATGAACGCAGGTAGAGAGACAGTTCTGATCTAAACACGATGATGACGAGAGACAGAGGAAAGACCCGTACCTCTGCCCCATCCATGCAGTGAACGCCAACAGGACTAGGGAGAAAACATAACAGACCTTTAACTGCACAAGATTACCATCAGAGAAACTGCTGGAAGAAAAAAACTCCTAAAATACACTATATATACAAAAGTATGTGGACTCTCACACACGTTGCTGACAGGTATATAATTGAGCACAGCCATGCAATCTCCATAGACAAATATTGGCAGTCGAATTTCCCTTACTGAAGAGCTCACTGATTTCAACGTGGTACCGTCATAACATGCCACCTTTCCAACAAGTCAGTTCATCAAATTTCTGCCATGCTAATGCTACCCCGGTCAACTGTAAATGCTGTTATTGTGAAGTGGAAACATCTAGGAGCAACAAACAGCTTAGCCGCAAAGTGGTAGGCCACACAACCTCAGAACGAGACCGTGATGAAGCACGTAAAAATCATCTGTCCTCACTACCATGTTCCCAACTGCCTCTGGAGGCAACGTCTGCACAATAACATTTTTTTGGGAGCTTCATGAAATGGGTTTCCATGGCTGAGCAGCCGCACACAAGCCTAAGATCACTACGTACAATGCCACGGGTCGGCTGGAGTGGTGTAAAGCTTACCGCCATTGGACTCTGGAACAGTGGAAACGTGTTCTCTGGAGTGATGAATCACACTTCACCATCAGGCAGTCCGACGGACTAATCTGGGTTTGGCGGATGCCAGGAGAACGCTACCTGCCCCAATGCATAGTGCCAACTGTAACGTTTGGTGGAGTGGAAATAATGGTCTGGGGCTGTTCTCCATGGTTCTGGCTAGGCCCCTTAGTTCCAGTGAAGGGAAATATTAACACTACAGCATACAAGGACATTCTAGACGATTCTGTTCTTCCAACTTTGTGGCAACAGTTTGGGGAAGGCCCGTTCCTGTTTCAGCATGACAATACCCCTGTGCACAAAGCGAGGTCCATACAGAAATGATTTGTGAGATCGGTGTGGAAGAACTTGACTGGCCTGCACAGAGAATAACTTGACTGGCCTGCATAGAGCCCTGACCTCAACCCCATCAAACAATTTGGAATGAATTGGAACACCAACTGCGAGCCAGGCCTAATCGCCCAACATCAGTGCCCTACCTCACTAATGCTCTTGTGGCTGAATGGAAGCAAGTCCCCGCAGCAATGTACCAACTAGTGGAAAGTCTTCCCAGAAGAGTGGAGGCTGGTATAGCAGCAAAGGGGGACCAACTGCTCGGCCTCCGACCGCAAGGCACTACTACAGAGGGTAGTCCGTACAGCCCAGTACATCATTGGGGTCAAGCTTCCTGCCATCCAGGACCTCTATACCAGGCGGTGTCCGAGGAAGGCCCAGAAAATTGTGAAAGACTCCAGCCACCCTAGTCATAGACTTATCTCTGCTACAGCACGGTAAGCGGTACCGGAGCGCCAAGTCTAGGTCCAAGAGGCTTCTACCCCCAAACACAGGAGTGACGGTTGCTGATAATGGGCCTCTGTACACCTATGTAGATATTCCATTAAAAAAATCAGCCATTTCCAGCTACAATAGTCATTTACAACATTAACAATGTCTACACTGTAATTCAGATCAATTTGATGTTATTTTAAATGGACAAATTTCTTTTGCTTTTCTTTCAAAAACAAGGACATTTCTAAGTGACCCCAAACTTTTGAACGGTAGTGTACGTCACATTGATTTTGGCACAATGATTCCCTACAATATTGAGTGCTTCTTTTCTCACAGAAATTGAGCCAACAGTGTAGAATTGTAGCCACCAGGAAATGGCAGAGTGATTTTTACACTGGCCACTTGATCCGATATCCACTACATAACAGCTTTCCCATTTTGACAACGGGTGCCACTATGGCAGGAGAAATCAATAGTTGAATATCACAGCCAATCACATCACTGCAGGTAAGTAATACTGTGAAACACTATCCACTATTACTGCAGATATTATGGACATTATTTAAAAAATATATATATATATATTATTTCCTGTAGTATTTCCTGTGGACATTTTTATTATAGATTTTAATCCTACATGAGGCATGTCTCCAACAGTACTTTGATACACATTTTTTCAGTACAACTTATGTATATTAGTTTTCATCCAAGATATTTTATACTACAATCATGTCTACAATATATCTGTGTCTCTTACCTATTGGCAGTGCAAATACATTGGGGAGGGGTCTCGTGCTGTAGAACATGAGATGGAACTGTGAGGCGCAGGTGAGACAGAACATTCCCGCAACTGTTGACCCAAACTGCCTCCGAACCTCCCTCTGCATGCGCCATAGAGATAAAGTCACACACACTCCCAGGCAACCTCGCACTGGACAGCAAAAAGGTACACATCAATACATTTGAGTAGTTGGGCTGATTTGTGAAAGACCTGTCATTTACATATCAAGACGTACTTGATTTAGTTTGTGGTACTTCTGTGGCACTATGGAAACAATTGAGTAGTCCCAAAAGTGAAAAATCTATTGGACCCAGGTCTGCTCCATTGCACTGCTGTATATGGATGTCATATACACTGCGCAAAAAAATAAAGGGAACACTTAAACAACACAAAGTCAATCACACTTCTGTGAAATCAAACTGTCCACTTAGGAAGCAACACTGATTAACAAATTTCACATGCTGTTGTGCAAATGGAATAGACAACAGGTGGAAATGATAGGCAATTAGCAAGACACCCCCAATAAAGGAGTGGTTCTGCAGGTGGTGACCACAGACCACTTCTCAGTTCCTATGCTTCCTGGCTGATGATTTGGTCACTTTTGAATGCTGGCGGGGGTGTTTTCACTCTATTGGTACCATGAGACAAAGTTTACAACCCAGACACGTGGCTCAGGTAGTGCAGCTCATCCAGGATAGCACATCAATGCAAGCTGTGGCAAGAAGGTTTGCTGTGTCTGTCAGCGTAGTGTCCAGAGCATGGAGGCGCTACCAAGAGACAGGCCAGTACATCAGGAGACGTGGAGGAGGCCGTAGGAGGGCAACAACCCAGCAGCAGGACCGCTACCTCCGCCTTTGTGCAAGGAGGAGCAGGAGGAGCACTGCCAGAGCCCTGCAAAATGACCTCCAGCAGGCCACAAATGTGCATGCGTCTGCTCAAACGGTCAGAAACAGACTCCATGAGGGTGGTATGAGGGCCTGACGTCCACAGGTGGGGGTTGTGCTTACAGCCCAACACCGTGCAGGACGTTTGCCATTTCCCAGAGAACACCATGAGTGGCAAATTCGCCACTGGCGCCCTGTGCTCTTCACAGATGAAAGCAGGTTCACACTGAGCACATGTGACAGAAGTGACAGAGTCTGGAGACGCCGTGGAGAACGTTCTGCTGCCTGCAACATCCTCCAGCATGACCGGTTTGGCGGTGGGTCAGTCATGGTGTGGGGTGGCATTTCTTTGGGGGGCCGCACAGCCCTCCATGTGCTCGCCAGAGGTAGCCTGACTGCCATTAGGTACCGAGATGAGATCCTCCGACCTCTTGTGAGACCATATGCTGGTGCGGTTGGCCCTGGATTCCTCCTAATGCAAGACAATGTTAGACCTCATGTGACTGGAGTGTGTCAGCAGTTCCTTCAAGAGGAAGGCATTGATGCTATGGACTGGCCCGCCCGTTCCCCAGACCTGAATCCAATTGAGCACATCTGGGACATCATGTCTCGCTCCATCCACCAACGCCACGTTGCACCACAGGCTGTCCAGGAGTTGGCGGATGCTTTAGTCCAGGTCTGGGAGGAGATCCCTCAGGAGACCATCCGCCACCTCATCAGGAGCATGCCCAGGCGTTGTAGGGAGGTCATACAGGCACGTGGAGGCCACACACACTACTGAGCCTCATTTTGACTTGTTTTAAGGACATTACATCAAAGTTGGATCAGCCTGTAGTGTGGTTTTCCACTTTAATTTTGAGCATCTCCAAATCCAGACCTCCACAGGTTGATACATTTGATTTCCATTGATAATGTTTGTGTGATTTTGTTGTCAGCACATTCAACTATGTAAAGAAAATAGTATTTAATAAGAATATTTCATTCAATCAGATCTAGGATGTGTTATTTTAGTGTTCCCTTTATTTTTTTGAGCAGTGTATAATAGCAGCAAGACTTAGCCATCAGTTGTGTGTAGAATTTGGAAGCCTCCAGTAGTGACAGCAGGTAGATTACTGGGGAGCAGACCGTTGATAGGAATACAGGTCCAAGGAATGTCCGTGACACTACACCAGGGAATTCATGGTCATACTGGTGAGAAATTGGGAAGATACTGTCAACATCAGCAATGGATTTCTGGCATTTGTCATTGTTTGGGTGGGCACAAAATAATATACGGGCATGTAATATTGCAGAAATCTTTATCAAGAGATGAAAAAGATCCAGTGTAACACTGTCAACAAGCATTTGCACCATACATGTGTAAAGAAGATTAGCTAACATTTAGCTAGCTATCTTTAGTTGGCTGATGTATGTGTAGTTCTGAGTCTTACCTTTTCAAAATCAAGTCTGTGATAAAGAATATTATGCACTGCCTGTAAGTTGAAACGTTCTTCAACTTTTGTGAAAGGTCAAATAAACAAATGTAATAGAGTCACCGAAATTAGTAAAAACAACAGTGATTTCCCAGACGCAGCCCTCGGCTCTGCCATGACGTGAAAGTATATTGGAAGTTGACGCATGCGCACAAATCTGGAAATGTCAACATATTTTCCACGTGGGTAGAAAGAAGACGTTTGTCCCACACGTGGCGAAATATCATTGGTAGTCACAGTGATTGATGGGCAAAATGACAAATCACGACAAGCCACAATCGTATCAAGAGGGGGTGACGCGGAAAAAAAAAAAAGGTAGCTCCTTTTTTCTTCCTGCATGTAAATATTACTTTCGTACGCTTTGGGTAGCTAATTTCCAATACATTGTTATATATGTGTATAGACTCTGTGCTACACGTTTTAGGGATAGGAAGCTTGCTGGCAAGTGTCTAGTGTGTAACATTAACTATGATATGAAACTTCGAGTCATTCAACTGCTTTCCAGTTACTGTAGTTACCCAGAATGCTATCGTTCAATCAATTATTGTGGCTATTTTGTAGCCTAGCTTTTATTTTACTATCACAATGCACCTATGCAAAATACTTAAAAAGCTCATGTAATACCTGCAAACAGATAGCTGATAACTTCAGTAAGGTACGTTTGAAATGTTATTCTGTGTATAATTTGCCTTGGCGATCTGGGCAGTGCTATCAAATGGTCTGAATCAAACCGCAACCAATTGATGTGCTTTTATTTACCAGTGGGCAACCAATGATTGTGTATTGTGCTTGTAATGCATTCATGTAACCAAGCCCTTCTCTTCTGACCTTGATGTAGGCTATGAAATGTGACTGAGCATCATAACACCAGTGTACTAGTCAGTCAATTAACGTTAGACCAGTTTATAATGTGGGAGTCAGACCTAATAACTGGCTAACGTGTGCTTTTTACGCCCAGATTATCAGACAGTCCTGTAGTACATTTTCACCATTGATCAAATGACTGCCAATATCTGTGTCTAGTTAGCTAGTCTTCATCCTCACACTACTGTTCCAACAGGGATTGGACCGAACGAAAAAGCAGAACTTTGGTGGAGGAAACACCGCTTGGGAGGAGAGGGCACTTTCCAAATATGAGACAAGGTAAGATTCCTATACACCACTCATCATAATACACTATTCCTCCTAATGCTGGACTGTTGCTGTGCTTATCGCATATCTGCTTGCTCTGATCAGTGATTGCTAAACCTATTTGTCATGCTGACCCAGACCATGTATTCTCTGTTGACGCAGTGGCACAATAGAAGCTGATTTCTGTCTCTTCCCATTGTCTTCTACCCCTCTCCTCAGTGAGATCCGCCTAGTTGAGATTCTGGAGAATCTGTGTGACAGCAGCAGCTTTGACTGTAACCACATGGTAGAGGAGCACGAGGACCACTTTGAGACCTGGTGGTTCAAGAGGTGAGTACTTGACTGCTCAGCTAGAACAACAGGGCAGCACATGTCTCATTAGCACAAAACCCCTTACTACTTACTTAGTCCTTTTACTTCTCCTGGAGCATAGGCCACTGACATCAGACTTCAAGACCCCACTATCTTTGTCCTTGTGGAATCTCTGAACTTCCAGGCTACAATTCAAATGTGTATTGGGATTTTTTTAAATCTCACTCTTCCAATCCAGGCAAAATAAGCATCCTGATCTGTATAAGTGGTTTTGCGTTGATACCATCAAGGTGTGCTGTTCGACGGGAACGTTTGGCCCTGATTGTAATGGTAAACACATACTCCTCCAAAACCACATTTATTTGACTAATACCAACCAGCCATGGTTGAATAAAAATCATCAGTTTCCTCCTGACAGCCTGTGTGGCGGGTTCTGAGAGGCCTTGCCATGGCAACGGCGTTTGTGATGGTGATGGAACACGAGGGGGTAACGGCAGGTGCAACTGTGACCATGGTTACAAGGGGGAGTTCTGTCTGGACTGCATGGACGGATACTTCAATGAAATTAGGAACGACACGTTTTCACTATGCACAGGTAATTGATTTATTATGTTTGCATGTTCATTTTAACAATGGTTTACACAAATCCAGTCCTTTCAGATCTAAGCAATGTGCCTCGGGGACAGGCTTGGTGTCTTTGGAGCAGGGCATGCATCTCAACCACTTTTCCCACTCAATTCCCTACACTACAGAGTGCCACACCTCCTGCAAGACCTGCACTGGTCTAACCAATGAGGACTGTGAGAAGTGCAAGACTGGCTGGGGGGAGGATGATGAGGGGACCTGTCTTGGTGAGAAAGACATTTTTATACCTTTTCATGGCATAATAAGTACTTTCCCTGTCATGAATTTGACATCAAGCTCAATCTCCCTTTTCTTGTTCCTTCTCATTGTGTGACCCTAGATGTGAACGAGTGCTTGAACGACCCTCCTCTCTGCAAAGAGGATCAGTACTGTCTGAACACGGATGGCTCGTTCTCCTGTAAAGGTACTGTAAAAACTGTGGTCTACTACCTAGTGAGAGGACCATATTTACTATGTTCTTGGATGGATACAGCTATTGTATTAGGGACTGAAAATATAAACATGTATACTAAGCTATTTGTAGTAAACTTTAAACAAGTATTAACATTTGACCTCTGTTCTCCTCTCTGGCAGGCTGTGACGAGGTGTGTTCAGGCTGTACTGGGGCAGGGCCTGATAAGTGCCAGAGCTGTGCTCCTGGGTACCAGGACACAGAGGGCACCTGCACAGGTAGGGAGTCATGGGAATCTGCATACGTGGAGTGTGTCTGAAAGTGGGCTTTGCAATTCAAGTGGGAGGATCAACACACGTGGGTGTATTGAAAAGTAACCACTAGTTGGGCAGATTTGTGTGGCTGCTTCCTTGTAGCATTTTAGCTAAGCCTAACCCCTTTCCTAACCTTAACCTCATTCTCCTAATGTACCTTACTGGCTTAGTGAAAATGCTACAAGGAAGCAGCCACTCAAGTATTGTGGCAACTAATCTGCCCAATTAGCTAGTTTGACACACGCACTGGTGTTGATCCTCCCACTTTTCTATCTTGCAACACCCACTTTCAGTATGGCCCTGGTGGAATACTGAGGAAGTATCTTCCTTTCTTCCCTCCTTCCTTTTCTTCATTATTTTATCCTTCCTCCTTTCCCTCCCTGATATAAGCCACTGTCAGTTGCCCAGCCTTACGTCAGAGAGTGCTGTTGAGACTGTGCTGTAGACCTTCATTTCAAAACTGTGTTTTAATAAGTTATTTGGTGATGTGAATATATTTGGTAGTGTTTTATCTAAAGAGGTTAACTTTTGTTTCACTTTTTTATGACATTCACTGAGGATGGTACTGTTTTTTACTATACAAGTACTTTGCCAACTGTTGATGTACAATGACTTTATAAAACTTCTGTCTGATAACCTCTTGTCAAACAACTTTTCAGGAAATGGAAAGAATTACCATATTTTTCCCATTAACGAACATATAATTATAAAACTTCAGAATCTATTTTGAATACATTTATCTTGGTTCTAGAGTCATGACATTAGTACACTGAGGGGAGTTAATGCTTTCAATAAATATAACAAATTATATTAATTGGCAGAATTGTGTCATCAGACAGTGCCGAAAACCAATTTGATTGTCGATCTGTTCAGATGTGAACGAGTGTGAGCAGACTGATGCTGTGTGTACTGCGGAGAACCAGGAGTGTTTTAACAACAAAGGAAGCTACATCTGTATCTGTGCCAGCAGGTACGAGGAACAGGAGGGAGTCTGTGTCAAAATACCAGAGCCAGGTAATCAATAACAAAGATCTGGACTAGTTTATTTATGAATTTAAAATGCATTATATACATGACAGCACTTTAATTGAGTATAGTTATCTTGTGTTATTGAAATATTGTTTTTATGTAAGTCTTGTCAACCGCAACCATAAATGACATTAAATCCAAATCAAATCACTCTGACTTGGCAGGTTAAGTACACTGTAGTTACTACTACAGTAACCGTATACGCTCTATGAAATACTGCAGACGCAGTTGTATCAGATGACTCTTGGTTGACACTGTATTTGACAGCAGTGCGTGATCAAGCAAGTATGTGATATAATTAGATCCTTCATTGTCCTCAATGAAGTCATTCCTTTTGCAGCATACACTACGTGAAGACAAAATAAACACACAAGGATATTGTGTTGCCTTGTACAGAACATGAGTTGAGGGGTGTGGGGCTTGTGCTGATCAGTTCTTATTTTCAAGTGCTATTGGTTTTGTCTTTGTTACCTTCAGAGGAGAATGAGGCAGAAATAGTGAAACATCCAGAAGAGCACGAAGACCTTTGACCTCAGGAAATGAACTAATAGGAACAAACCAGGAAGAGCATTTGGAGTAAATTATGAGGTGGGTGTCACCCGTGAGACTACACCCCTATAGCTCTCAGAATATATTAAGACCACTCCCTTTAAAGCATTGCGACTACATGGCAGTTGATCACTCGACATGCATACTGCACTATTTACAGATTTATACCTGTCGATCATGGATGGACAGCCAACAGAATGGCTGATAAAATTAAAGATTCAATCCCCAACTACTCTGGTTCTTGTTTTTGCTGTGGTTAACCCAAGTGTTGTCTGTTTTTTAAATTCATGCAGGATTTTGAATGTTAGTCAAATAAAGTTTGAGAACAGAAATTATCCTGCATATCTATGATTTTATGCATCTTTCTGGATTAGCAGTGTCTAAGATGTCAATGCAAATTTAAATACTGTTGTAGTTTTCAAAGTTGAGCACAGAGTGGCACCCTAATCACACAGAATATATCTCAATTCCGCTGGATGAGGAGCTGGTTGAAACCTGTCCTGGCTGGTGCTTACCACAAATAAAAATAAGTCGCAACTTCCTCCAGCTCACACACACTGCTTATTACCCACATTTCCTCTCCTCTGTCTGTGGTACTTCTCCAGTGTTTCATCTGCTCAAAACAGCAATGTGTGCCAAAAGAGAGATGAGACTTTAGTTTACAAGAACCCTCAATGATATTCCCCATCTGTGTGCATAATGGCTTAGTTTTTTTGCACCCAGATGCAAGACGTCACCATTGTAAAGTAAGATGGGCCAAGATCTCCCTATTTAGATTTACACACAACGGAATACAACCAATGCAATTCAGGTTTGTATGGTTAGGGGGAGTAGTAAAAAATAAACCTTTTTCAGGACCCTGTCATTCAAAGATAATTTGTAAAAATCCAAATAACAGATCTTCATTGTAAAGGTTTAAAAACTTTCCCATGCTGCTTCAATGAACCATAAACAGTTACCAGCCGTTCCACAGGTGCATGTTCATTAAGACACTAACAGCTTACAGATGGTAGGCAATTAAGGACACCGTTGTGAAAATTTAGGACACTAAAAGAGGCCTCTTTACTGACTCTGTAAAAAGACCAAAAGACAATGCCCAGGGTCCCTGCTTATATGCATGAACGTGCCTTAGGCATGCTGCAAGGAGGCATGAGGACTGCGGATGTGGCCAGGACAGTAAATTGCAATGTCCGTACTGAGACACCTAAGACAGCACTACAGGCCGGCCGGACTGTTGATCGTCCTCGCAGTGGCAGATCACGTATAACAACACCTGCACAGGATCGGTACATCTGAACATCACACCTGCGGGACAGGTACAGGATGGCAACAACAACTGCCAGAGTTACACCAGGAACGCACAAACCCTCCATTGTACAGGCTGTCTGCAATAGGCTGGACTGAGGGCTTGTAGGCCTGTTGTAAAGCAGGTCCTCACCAGCAATCACCGGCAACAACGTCACCAATGGACACAAGTCCACCGTTGCTGGACCAGACAGGACTGGCAAAAAGTACTCTTCACTGACGAGTCGTGATTTTGTCTCACCAGGGGTGATGGTCAGAGTCGCATTTATCGTCTAAGGAATGAGCGTTACACCGAGGCCTGTATTCTGGAGCGGGATCAATTTGGAGGTGGAGGGTCCGTCATGGTCTGGGGCGGTGTGTCACAGCGTCATCGGACTGAGCTTGTTGTCATTGCAGGCAATCTCAACGCTGTGTGTTACAGGGAATACATTCTCCTCCCTCATGTGGTACCCTTCCTGCAGGCTCATCCTGACATGACCCTCCAGCATGACAGTGCCACCAGCCATACTGCTCGTTCTGTGCGTGATTTCCTGCAAGACAGAAATGTCAGTGTTCGCCATGGCCAGTGAAGAGCCCGGATCTCAATCCCTTTGAGCACGTCTGGGACCTGTTGGATCGGGGGCTGAGGGCTTGGGCCATTACCCCCAGAAATGTCCGGGAACTTGAGGTGCCTTGGTGGAAGAGTGGGGTAACATCTCCTAGCAAGAACTGGCAAATCTGGCGCAGTCCATGAGGAGGAGATGCACTGCAGTACTTAATGCAGCTGGTGGCCACACCAAATACTGACTTACTTTTGATCTTGAACCCCCCACTTTGTTCAGGGACACATTATTACATTTCTGTGAGTCATGTGGCTGTGGAACTTGTTCAGTCTGTCTCAGTTGTTGAATCTTATGTTCATGCAAATATTTACACATGTTAAGTTTGCTGAAAATTAACCCAGTTGACATT
The DNA here is from genome assembly GCF_023373465.1 of Oncorhynchus keta. Classification (NCBI taxonomy): domain Eukaryota; kingdom Metazoa; phylum Chordata; class Actinopteri; order Salmoniformes; family Salmonidae; genus Oncorhynchus; species Oncorhynchus keta. The sequence continues at coordinate 36,089,682 of NC_068433.1, read as the reverse complement.
GAGAGGACGTTTCTTTTTTGTTGTTGCTGATTTTATTTTTTGTGATGCCCTAATAGTGCTCGGAAACACAAGGAAAGCTGCACTTGCAACACTCCCAACTCAACACTGTATTGCAGTCAGTTAGGAAAGTATGTGTTTGCGTCAGAACAGGTTGCTGTGGAGACTTAGTGATGCCATGAGTAGTCCTTCAGCTTTGCTCTTTTCCAACATTTCTCTCTCTGTTGCGCTTGCTCTCAAGCTCAAAAACAACAATAGACTGTGAAGATTGACATGGAAGTCTTTGCAGCTGACTTTCCTAGACCAAGGCACTTCAAAAGGAACTAGTATGCTCCATTGATGCTCTTTTTAGCCTGCATTCTAACCCTTTTGTGGAGTAAATCCCTGCCTGAACTGTCAAATGGCCTCTGAAGTCTAAAAGTAAGTGTGTGTTGGTTGAAGGGCTGCTAGGCTCTCTTCCACATCTGTTGTGGTTCTGTGCTGCCAGTAAAGGCCAGCTGAGGTCCACATGGTCCGGTTATACTCAGGGTGACCACAAGGACAGGGAGTACAGACGGACTTCCCAAGGGATGATGAAATAGTTTATTTTCATTCAGAAATGCTTTCCTGAGTTCAAGACAGGTGTCATCCATTGACACGTTTACATGCATCTCTGGTATCATCACCCCTTGTTAAATTGTCTGAGACTAGGCCGACCAGCTGGTTGGGCTTGTTGATGATTGGTTTTGGATGGGCCTGACCTTAATGAATGTCATGCTATGATCTGAATTCACTTCTCTGAGGGCAGTGTGCCCATGGATGTAGAGTCAATGATGGGCCACGGAAGTGCAATGCAGGATACTTGATTTCCTCTCTCTGGCTTCAAACCCAGTGCCCTGTCTTTCCCTCTCCTCTCACCCCTCCAACTGTGGTTTCGGGTTTGGATCGCTGCAGCGCAGTGAAGCAGTTGCATCGTCGTTTCGCTTAGGCTACTGCCTGATGTGGCTCGCTTCTTTCCTCTGTACTCTTCTGATGTGGTCAGGTCTGCTTTTTCTACACACAGCTGGACTGAGAAACCGATGTCCATCAATGAAGCCTGGACAAATTTATAGCCATGCAGACAGTTAGAGAATGGATAGTCAGAAGCCTTGGATGTGTGTAAGGTTGTCCCAAATTGCACCCTTTTCCCTATATAGTGCACTACAGTCCCTGGTCAAAAGTAATGCACTACATAGGGAATAGGGTGGACTTTGGGATGGACCCTGAGTGAGTAGAGGAGAAACCAGCTGGGGCCTGTATTGTGGCCTGAGGCAGAGTAGAGGAGCTGCTTGCTGGGAAATTGTATTGTTGTGTGAAGTGAATTAATTTCCTGGCCTGACTGACTTGCCCTCCCTGTGACCTCTGTAACATGGCAGACCCCTAATGTTGAGATACAGGGAGCTCTGTGTTATAATCTTAATGCTGCTGATATACACCCGTCAGCAGCTGAGCACAGAGTGTTTATACAGTGGACTACCAACACTTCTGCCTTTCCAGCATGATGTCATTGAGTCGCTCACCCTCCCTTCTAGCTAAATTAGGGTGAGGCATCAAGGCCATTGAAAAGACCTATGATGAATATCCATAATCTTTTCACTTATTCACAGCTGCTTACTTTGGTCATTAGTAGTGCACTATATGATGTATTACTCTGATGAAAAGTATTGCACTATGAAGGGAATAGAAAGTGATTTGAGTCTTGTGCTCTGCTCCTAGGAGTGAGTCTGAATGTAACCAGTGCTGTCTGCTGCAGTCTGATGCAGACCTGAGTCAGGCAGACAGCAGCATTTTTCTCAGGAGACTGGAGGGAGTGGCGTTGGCACACACACTTCTGATGCGCAATGCTACTGAGAGACTGCAGACAGACGGGTCAGATGGATTGATGTTGCCCCTCTCTCTGATCTCTGAGCCAGTGTGTGTGTGTGTGTACACACCCTTGCACGTTTACGTGTGTGTCACCGCTCTGATCTCTAGCACACACACTTCAGGAATTATAGGACTTTGACTTTCATCTCTCAGGAAGGCTTTGTCTGGTTTCCACGAGACGAGAGCTGCACGCCAGCCTCAGCTCAGTGCGGTCAATCAACATTGACTGCATTGCTTGGTTGAAGAAGAGAGGTGCCATGACTTCAGCATTTAGTGGTGTTGGCCTGGGCCATGTTTTATAATGATGGAGGATGTAGACAAACATGGAGGAGCAGGAACAAGGAAGCTATGAGATGATGTATCCAGTCCATGAGGCACCTGGAGGGAATAGGAGGATGTTTGAAGAGCTACTTTCTGGCCTTCAGTATCTTTCAAACAGTTCTATGAAATGTTTTAAGCATTTTCTCAAGACTGGCCATCAGTCTGTTTTAGGCATTTGGGTGAAAGTTCACATGTCTACTTTATGGAATGGTGTGTCGGATGCACAGTCCTTCAATATAAAATCAATCAATGTTTAGTCAGCATAACATCGAGCCATTGAATCACCTGCATTAAAATGTTATGATCTAAATTATGCCATGATTACTTTCTTTAATCATACTGTGTTATGCCTTTTTTTTTTTATTACATCACTTCATAATATTGAGACTGTATAGGAAGGGAAATTAGTCTTGACTTTTGTGTAAAGTCTGTCTGTAATAAACCCAGCTACCACAACACAGGACCATAGCCACAACAGTTTCAAAGCCGGTACCAGCTCATATGCTGCTTATTAAAACAGACTTTATAGTGATCCAGATCTTGTGAATGTGTCTCAAATGGCACCCTATTCCCTATATAGTGTATTACTTGGGGCTCTGGTCAAAAGTGGTGCACTACATAGGGAATAGAGTGCCATTTGCGACGTAGCCTTTTGCTTCTGCGTTCTCTCTTCTCTTTCATTTCCTGACCAATATCATCTGATTCTGTTTTATCTCGACCGTGACCCTGAGTGGGATTGAGAATAAGATGGGTTCCACTTTGAGAATCTTATGAGGGTTTAGCGGAGTAATTCACACACTATCATCTTGATCTACTACTGGATGTTACTTAACTTAAGCACATAACATTTGCCAGTTTACAATTTTTAAAGAAGATGAAATTGAAATACCAAAACATTGAATGACATTTCAAAGGACTGTGTTTATGACAAGTCACTGTAATGTAATCCTGTGAAAATAGAATGTAGGTTTGTATTGTGTTGCGGTTTAGTCACATAGTACAGTGGAAAGCCACTCCACCATGTCATGTGTAACTTACCTCTCCCTTCAAGAGTTCAGGGTACTTTTAATACTGCTCTGAATGTACAGTACATCTACCACTTGTCAGACAGTTACGTCACCGTTTGTGTATTGTCATTGGAAATTAATCAGCAGCTGTAATGAAAGTGATTTCTGGAATAATCACATTTTGTGAGCATGTTCACGTGTTTATGCACATGTGTGTATTAGAAAGTGGGTTGGGTGGGGGGCAGAGAGAGAGAGAAAGACAGTGATGACTCTGCAGTCCCATTCCTGCCGGGTAGAGATTGAGGCAGGGAAGAGTGCTGGGCCAGCTAGCTGCCTTCTAACAGGTCAGCAATTCGGGGTATATATCAGCAGCTCTTTTGGGCACACTTGTTTACACATGTCAACCTATTGCTAATCTAGAGTATCATCCTTATTTTCTCTTATTTTGATATCATGGAACATCAGTCCTTGCAGCCATAGCTCTGTGAATTTGAGTGGTTACATTTCTTCAGCCCCATCCCTCAGCTTTGAACAAAACTGTGGCGGGGAGGCCACTTTTTTATTGTTTCAACTGCTGATTGCCACTTTATTAAGGACCTTTTCCTAGTCAGACTGCCAGAATTTATTTTTATTTTTTATTATGTTGGTATTTTTGCCTCAGTTTGTAGTGGCCCAGCTTAGTTTGTGGCCCAGTTTATAGCCATTGATCTAGCTGCTCTTACGTAAGCGATGAGGGAGCTTCCCTTTTGGAACACTCCAGGTAGAATTTGCCTCTAGGCAAAGATCTAGGATCAGCTTTCCCTCCCCCAATACTAAGAAAAACCATTAGAGGAAAACAAATCTAAACTGACCAGTCAGTATATTGGAGATGTGTGTCACCAACACCCATTCATTTTCTCCCTGCTGAGCCCCCATTCAGCCACCTGTATCAGTGCATATCTTTGCCACAGGGGCTAACATCCTTTCCCCCTCCCCACCTCTCTCCTCCTGTTGTTCTTTCCCCTCCACCGCTCTCCTCTTACCCTCTCCTCCCTCCTTTCATCCTCTCATCTCTTCTACCTGAGTAGGATGGTTCTGTACCTGGCCTGTGTATCATATCCAGCCAGTAGTAAAGCGGTAGAAGAGGAGGTGGGTCCTGTGAGTCTACAATCCTCAGGAGGGACAAGCCTGGCCTACTGCTGCAGTCTGTGTACGCATGCCTAATTCATAGGAGAATAACAAGCCATCCAGCTGCTTCCCCCTCCATCCTTTCCACATGCCTACTCCATTCCCTCTTCTCTTTTTGTGTGGATACATGTTATTGCCTAAACTCTAAACCCTTCTCAATGGTCCGATTGACAACTTGGAAAACGGCTCAGCGATTGGCCGACGGTGAATGAAATAGCTAAGATATTGAACATATTGGGGAGGCAGCGTGAGTGTTTTCACAACACCCTCGTAGACCTTTCCCTGCACTCTGACCTCAGGATAACGTATGCATCAAGGGTGTCATAATACTTTTGTTCCTACCTCTAGTTATCTGTAGAGGAATGCATTAATTATTTTTTTCAGGCCAATTTTCAAACTTAGAGTACAACTTGGTGGCAAAGCATGGATGAGAACACTTACTTGTGCGTAATATTCATTTTGTGAGATAGGAAGTTGGTCAGATCTGGCTTTTGGCCCCTTTTCCATCTCCCCTCCTCCCCCATGCCTCCCCTCTCTGCCTCCCCTGTAGCCCACACTGCTCGCAGAATGTGACCATTTAGTTAGTGGGTGGAGATGGGAGAGAAAATAGTGTTCTTGTGATTGTGTGTGTGCCTATATACGTCATTCCTCCCTGCACCTGTGTGTGTGTACTGCGTTCACGCCGGCTTCTTGTTTTGAAATGCAACCCAGGTCCAGTGAAAGCGTTCCTAACTAGAACAAAATGTAGAGGCTCCCACCACACACAGCTATGCCCCCCAGCTCTCCCTGGTCTGCCAGCATCCCAAATTGCAGCCTGTTCCCTGTAGTGCACTACTTTTTACCAGAGCCCTGCTCTCCTCAGTGTTACACGAGCCTAACAGGCTCTCTGTGGTGCCTGGTGTCACCTTGCTCTGTTGCTCTAGGCCCCAGTTTCCACATTCAGAGCCCCTGGGCTGTTCTCCTGGCCTACCTGGCCTGGACGAACAGAGCCAAGTGAGGGAGCCTGTGTGAGAGCTGAGGTTAAAATGTTCTCTTTCACTCAGTCATGGATACTTTCACACACATACAATCTCACACTTACTCAAATATAAATAGAGAGAGATATGCCTGGTGGAGACATGGAGTAGACCTGATGACCTTGACCAGAGGGAACCGAGCATCTCTCCCACACAAACAAATAACCTGCTTGCAGCCAGGGGGCAGTGGCGACCCGCTCTGCCCCACCTGTTTAGCAAAAAATATACATACATTTTGTTGCCTGTTTTGCATGTTATTTTGGGATTTAATACGTGTGCCACATCAGTTTGCAAACAATGTAAAAAAATATATATAAGAATCTCTGTATTTAATATAGCCGGATACAAACATGGTCTCTTTTTTTTTGCTTTCTTGACTAAGGCAGCTCTAAAATGCAGGTGTTTCCGCCTAGCTCAGTGCTTTCTGTGGTGGTGGGGCAGCCAGCGGAATATATGGAGCGTAGGGGTTTGTAATGTTCGTTCGTTGCGCCGTGTTTGGCTCGGTTCTGTCACTCACGGGGATACTACGTCACTGTAAAATCTACGGGGAGAGCTCGAAAGTTCAAGCCCCTTGGGTGCTGCCATAGAGTTACATTAGAAGTGCTCATCCATGAAGGCTCAAGGTCATTGGCCACAGATCAAAATGACATCAAATCACGTTATATCTACCGTATTTTTGATTGGACTGATCATGTCAACATCATACTTTCAAAATCGTAGCTAGAAAGCTAGACAAGCATTCATCATCATGAATCACGTCAACAATCTACTGTCAAATCCTTTTCATAAAAAGAGAAATTATAGATAAAAAATATCGGTGCTCATCGGCCACTGGACATAAACATGACACAAGTTGGAAATCACAAATTCAACAATGAGTGGTTTGAAAGGAATCAGTGGCTAACTGCAAGTGTTGCAAAGCAATCACTAGCCTGCTATTCAGTGTAGTGAGTGTGCAGTCCATGTCTGGATTTAAGGGTCTCATTTTCCAAGCTTAAAAGGATTAACATTCAACACCATGGGCCAGAAAAGAATCCAGCATAACTTATGCTGTGTTCAAAGGAACTGGAAACTCAGAACTGGGAAATCTCAGACTTCAATGAGTTCAAGACATCTGGGAACTCCGACTGGGAAAATACATTTGGAACGGTCATCGAACTTGGAATTACAAGGGTCCGACATGAAGATCACTGATGTCATGATTCAACCTTGTTTTTTTCAGAGTTCCCAGTTGTCTTGAAAGCACCATAAATCCAGAGAATGCCAGACTTTGATAAGGTTTGATGACAAAATTTGCCCACAAGAAGGACCGCCGCGCCTCCTTCCTGTTCAAGTGAGCACAGCAAAACAAGGTGAGTCCTAAAATGTTGTATGCTGCCACATAAATTGTAATGTGCCAGAGAGATATGTATACTGTAGCTAAGAAAGTAATACTAAGTGTATGTTGTGTAGTAAACCATTAGTAGCACATGTGCCTCACCCTAATAATTTGGTCCCTTTCCCCTTCATAACTTACTACAGTTCTGACTTGATGGTGCACATGTAGCCTATAGCCCATTTTAGAGAAATGTTATCAAATATTGTAAGAGCTTCCATTGTCTGCTTATATGCCCCCTTTATTTATCCTACAGTTCTAACTTGGTGTACAGGGATTATACTGTAAGAACGACCTATGTTCTGAATTATGTCGCTGTACATTTCAAAAGTCCCGAACAAATGGTTATATTGACTACGTGCATCCTAGCTCTCTCATTAATGTCTTAATCAAAATTACAGATTGCCTCTTATCTTCTCATCATCCCCTTATGCCATAGTTTGTACATCTCAATTGTCAGTAGAAACCACTTTTGTTTAAGCAAGTCAGCCATATCAGCTGTCTTAATTTTTAGCATTTTTAAAAAAAGCAGTAAATAAGGCTGAATTAACTGTTTCGCTGCCAGACAAGGCTCTGCTTATTGCGAGGTGTAGCAGTGGGAAGGATTCCCTAAATGCTGCTGAAAAGAAATCTCTGCTTTTGGGCAGCTTTGTTTAGCCCCTAACAGTTTGTGGGCACTGTTATAGTGCAATTCATGTATTGTTTAGTGTTGTTTTGTGTAGTGGCTTTGCTGGCATGAATCCCCCCTTTATTTATTATGTTGCCCCACCAAGATTGAAACGCTAAAATCGCCACTGCCAAGGGGCATCAAGGTCAAGCACAAAATATAAAGCAAAGATCTGTCTTTGTGAAGGGAATTTATGTGCTTTGTCTGAAGTGGAATTACCCACCTCTTTCACAAAATGCCCCCCTCTCTCACAAACATCTCCACCTGGTTGATCCTGTCGTTCAAAGAGGAACACAATGGGGTGGTAATTGGCTGTACTGAAGCAGAGCTCTTGTTCGTTCATCATTCATCCATCCCTCCCTGGTCAAGAACTGTGTTTCTAGTGTACCTCTTCTTCAAACAATCACTGTCTGTTTTCATTACAGCAGGGGAAACACTCAGTGGTTGGTGGGTGAACCAAAGGTGAACGGCATGGTTTTCAGTGAAACAGAAAGAGTGTAGTGTACCTATTGAAGGTAGATTAGTATGGTATGAAAGAGAAGGGTTGTATTTGATGGCTTACCCACTCATGTCCCTGTGTTGTGGTATTGTAAAGTGTGATAATGCAGCTGCCGTGTTGCAGGAAATGTAGCCCTGGCCCAGTATAATGGCAGAGCTGCTGATGATGTTGCTGATGCTCATAGGCTCTTTCACAGTTCACAGAACATGCTCTGATCAATGACAATGGCTGCCTACTGGTGTTGACCAATGACAATGACCCTCTGAATGTCCTGGCTTGAGTCCAATTGATAAAACAAACAAATGAACAAAAAAGACCATTCACAACTGTGAATGTGAATGTCCATTCTTATCATTCCTGCCGAAGTGCGGCCAGGACAGGGCCTGCTCTGTGTGTGACACCCTTGGTGACAGTATATGACCTGAATGACCTCTTTATACCAGGCCTGCTTACATTTTCCTAAAGTACTATATCTCTATTGACAGCCATCTCACACAAATTCTCACCTCTTATTATCAGGGACTGGAGATTTTCCTGACCAGAAAAAGCTCTGGGTTGTTAGGTACTATAATCCTATATGTCATTCTGTCATGGTCCTGACAGTACATTTGCTCTTTGACTGCGGACAGCAAGTGAGGTACACCATGGTTATACAGAGAGAAATCCTTTGGTGCCCTCATTGATCCAGAGTCCATGATAGACCATGAACTTCCTCACCACAGGGCACCAAGTGGTCGAGAGTTGGCTCTCCGTGCTCCCCTCCTCTCTCCTCCCCACTCTACACCTGGTTAGTAGGCAGGTATAACAACAACAATAACACAGCCACACAATAAGATAGGGCGCAACATCTGAGGGGTATACTACAAAGCAGAATCAATGAATTGGCCAGCTATCTTGCCTAAATATTCAGAAATCATTTAAAACTTTTTTTTTTTAGAAAGGATAGCTTGAAATGAGCATTGTCTATTTGACTTACCAACCAAAAACACATTGAAGTCTGGCTTTCTTAATGTTCTTGAAAATCAGTAGATAATTTGGGTTGTTTATGAAAGTTAGCTGGCCAACTCATTGATCCTGCTTAGTACGGATCTTAACTTATTTTCACTCTTGCAAGCTGAAACGTTATGCCTAGGTCCTATTACTGCAATGCAGTCATACACATCAACATACCGTCTTTTTATATAGCCATTAGGTTACGGCATGCAAGTGTCAAGTGTATCCTAAGGTCAAAATTCAGTTAAATCGTGGCCTGGGGTGGTCTCGTGGTTAGGGTCACTGACTTGAGCATGCACATATAAGTCCAGGTTAGCATGGGTTCAATTCTGGTCCATTTCATTCTGGCACTAATAATTAAATCCCATCCCCCAATTGGCTTGATTTATTTACATATTTAAAATATGGACAGTCCAGTCATATGTTACCCCCCGATCTTGATGATAAATGACCGTAGTAGACACTTTTGGATAACATAAATAAATAGGAAACAAATAAAATAATAACAGTAGACTACACCAGAGATCATCAACTAGATTTCTTTCTTGAGTGGCTGGTCGGGTGCTAGAACATAATTACAGATAATTTGTAGACTGCAAATTGACCGAAAGAAACCCAAGCAGATATAATATTTGACTAAAACATAATAATCTCAAACATTGCTTACGTAAACGATCACATGATAATGGCACTGGAGGAGATGGCTGCAGTTTTATGGTCCCCTAACCAATTGTGCTATTGTTTTTTTTCACTTCTTTTGTAAATAATGTTTCTGCCACCATTTCTAGATACAGTGGGGCAAAAAAAGTATTTAGTCAGCCACCAATTGTGCAAGTTCTCCCACTTAAAAAGATGAGAGAGGCCTGTAATTTTCCTCATATGTACACTTCAAAATGAGGCGAAAAAAATCCAGAAAATCACATTGTAGGATTTTTTGTGAATTTATTTGCAAATTATGGTGGAAAATAAGTATTTGGTCAATAACAAAAGTTTATCTCAATACTTTGTGATATTCCCTTTGTTGGCAATGACAGAGGTCAAATGTTTTCACAAGGTTTTCACACACTGTTGTTGGTATTTTGGCCCATTCCTCCATGCAGATCTCCTCTAGAGTAGTGATGTTTTGGGGCTGTTGCTGGGCAACGCGTACTTTCAACTCCCTCCAAAGATTTTCTATGGGGTTGAGATCTGGAGACTGGCTAGGCCACTCCAGGACCTTGAAATGCTTCTTACGAGGCCACACCTTCGTTGCCCGGGCGGTGTGTTTGGGATCATTGTCATGCTGAAAGACCCAGACACGTTTCATCTTCAATGCCCTTGCTGATGGAAGGAGGTTTTCACTCAAAATCTCACGATACATGGCCCCATTCATTCTTTCCTTTACATGGATCAGTCGTCCTGGTCCCTTTGCAGAAAAACAGCCCCAAAGCGTGATGTTTCCACCCCCATGCTTCACAGTAGGTATGGTGTTCTTTGGATGCAACTCAGCATTCTTTGTCCTCCAAACACGACGAGTTGAGTTTTTACCAAAAAGTTATATTTTGGTTTCATCTGACCATATGACATTCTCCCAATCTTCTTCTGGATCATCCAAATGCTCTCTAGCAAACTTCAGACGGGCCTGGACATGTACTGGCTTAAGCAGGGTGACACGTCTGGCACTGCAGGATTTGACGCCCTGGCGGCGTAGTGTGTTACTGATGGTAGGCTTTGTTACTTTGGTCCCAGCTCTCTGCAGGTCATTCACTAGGTCCCCCGTGTGGTTCTGGGATTTTTGCTCACCGTTCTTGACCCCACGGGGTGAGATCTTGCGTGGAGCCCCAGATCGAGGGAGATTATCAGTGGTCTTGTATGTCTTCCATTTCCTAACAATTGCTCCCACAGTTGATTTCTTCAAACCAAGCTGCTTACCTATTGCTGATTCAGTCTTCCGAGCCTGGTGCAGGTCTACAATTTTGTTTCTGGTGTCCTTTGACAGCTCTTTGGTCTTGGCCATAGTGGAGTTTGGAGTGTGACTGTTTGAGGTTGTGGACAACTGTCTTTTATACTGATAACAAGTTCAAACAGATGCCATTAATACAGGTAACGAGTGGAGGACAGAGGAGCCTCTTAAAGAAGAAGTTACAGGTCTGTGAGAGCCAGAAATCTTGCTTGTTTGTAGGTGACCAAATACTTATTTTCCACCATAATTTGCAAATAAATTCATTAAAAATCCTACAATGTGATTTTCTGGATTTTTTTTCTCATTTTGTCTGTCATGGTTAAAGTGCACCTATGATGAAAATGACAGGCCTCTCTCATCTTTTTTAAGTGGGAGAACTTGCACAATTGGTGGCTGACTAAATACTTTTTTTACCCCACTGTATCAGGACAGCGATTACTCACCTCGAAATAATAACTCAAAATAATGTTACGACCAGGTTGAAGGTTTGCTGATCACCACAGACGAGCTCACTCTCCCTGCCTTTTATTACTTCATGATCAGAGCCAGTTGCAGTCCATGATCAGCTAGGGGGAAATCAGATTTTCAACATTTTGATGCCAGATATATAATTATATAAAATATATGCAACAAATTTTCCTTCAACAGGTATTTATGCCAATGCGACACACAACCAATAAACAAAACATACAGATTTCAGGCATTTCAATTTCATGGTTTGCGTTTTCAACACAATAAATAGACTGTCAATCTCGACAAACAGAAAACACTTTACTTTAGGCCTACCTAGTGTCGAAGGCTTGGTTTGACAATCTATGAATGTCATTTAAACTTTTTGGTGTCTCTCTCCATTCATCAAAATTGCTGCTGCACAGTTTGGATTGATTTGATTTTTATTTGTCAGTAAAAAAAATACATATATACACACAAATAATTGTAAAAGTCACTGGGATTGCACAATAAAGTCTGGGATTTATTTCCATTGTAGTACCTACATTTGCTGCAGCATATGCTACAGTAATATAAGGACTAAACGCACATCTAATTTACACATCTCCATCTGGCTTTTGGGGTTACATTTTGTTTCACTTGTGGAATTAACAACATACAGTATCACTTGAATAGTGTTGCTTGAAATCAGTGTGCACGTGAACACTCTCTCTCCATCAATTCCATTGAAATTGCATCCAAAATAGATCATCTTGTTCAAAATGTATACAGTGCATTTGGAAAGTATTCAGACCCCTTTACTGTTTCCACATTTTGTTACGTTACAGCCTTATTGTAAAATTGATTCAATTGTTTTTCCCCTCAATCTACACACAATACCCCATAATGACAAAGCAAAAACAGGTTTTTAGAAATGTTGGGAAATGTATTTAAAATAAAACACTGAAATGTCACATTTGCATAAGTAATCAGACCCTTTACTCAGCACTTTGTTGTAGCACCTTTTGGCAGTGATTAAATCCTTGAGTCTTTTGTGGATATGATGCTACAAGCTTGGCACACCTGTATTTGGGGAGTTTCTACCATTCTTCTCTGCAGATCCCCTCAAGCTTTGTCAGGTTGGATGGGGAACATAACTGTTCAGCTATTTTTAGGTCTCTCCAGAGATGTTAGATCGGGTTCAAGTCCGGACTCTGGCAGGGTCACTCAAGGACATTCAGAGACTTGTCCCGAAGCCCCTCCTGTGTTGTCTTGGCTGTGTGCTTAAGGTTGTTGTCCTGTTGGAAGGTGAAACACCCTAGTCTGAGGTCCTGAGCGTTCTGGAGCAGGCTTTCATCAGTATCTCTCTGTACTTTGCCCCGTTCATCTTTCCCTCCATCCCGACTAGTCTCCCAGTCTCTGCCGCTGAAAAACTGAAATACCCATGTATTGAATTAAAAAATACAAGTTAAAAGGTTTTCCATCACATTTGTACTCTAGGCCTACTGATTGTTTTGTACAATTTTTTTTGAGGAGGTATAGCATTATGCCCACTCTGGTATTGGCACGTGCGGTCTAGCCAACAGCTTGCATATAGAGTGCAGGTATAGTTTATTACATGATGAGATTATTATGGGCAAAAGTAATTGATTTTTTTTATTTGTCAAATGGCAGCCAAGCATCGATCATCATGTCACAAGAATAAGACCCTCCATATTTAAAGGAGCATCAACCTATATCTATGGATTTAACTTATTTAACCTTTATTTAACTAGGAAAGTCAGTTAAGAACAAATTCTTATTTACAATTTTATTTAGATTTATTTCAACTTTATTTAACCAGATAGGCTAGTTGAGAACAAGTTTCTCATTTACTACTGCGACCTGCCCAAGATAAAGCAAAGCAGTTCAACACAAACAACAACAGTTACACATGGAATAAAAAAATATACAGTCAATAATACAGTAGAAAAAGTCTATATACAGTGTGTGTGTAAATGAGGTAGGATAAGGGAGGTAAAGCAATAAATAGGCCATTGTGGCGAAGTAATTACAATATAGCAATTAAACACTGGAATGGTAGATGTGCAGAAGATGAATGTGCAAGTAGAGATACTGGGGTGCAAAGGAGCAAGATAGATAAATAAATGAATACTGTATGGGGATGAGGTAATTGGATGGGCTATGTACAGGTGCAGTGATCTGTGAGCTGCTCTGACAGCTGGTGCTTAAAACTAGTGAGGGATATGAGTCTCCAGCTTCAGTGATTTTTGCAGTTCGTTCCAGTCATTGGCAACAGAGACCTGGAAGGAAAGGCGTCCAAAGGAAGAATTGGCTTTGGGGGTGGCCAGTGAGATATAGCTGCTGGAGCGCGTGCTACGGGTGGGTGCTGCTATGGTGACCAGTGAGCTAAGGCAGAGCTTTTACCGAGCAGAGACTTGTAGATGACCTGTAGCCAGTAGGTTTGGCGGTGAGTATGAAGCGAGGGCCAGCCAAAGAGAGCGTACAGGTCGCAGTGGTGGTTAGTATATGGGGCTTTGGTGACAAAACAGATGGCACTGTGATAAACTGCATCCAATTTTTTAAGTAGAGTTTTGGAGGCTATTTTGTAAATGACATTGCCAAAGTAGAGGATCGGTAGGATGGTCAGTTTTACGAGGGTATGTTTGGCAGCATGAGTTATTTTTATTCCAAATAACTCCCTACTCCCAAGCATACCCAGAACATGATGTGTCCAACAACATGCTTGAAAATATTAAGTGGTACTCAGTGATGTGTTGGATTTGCTCCAAACATAACACTTTGTATTGAATTAATTTGCCACATTTCCTTTGCAGTATTACTTTAGTGCCTTATTGCAAGCAGGATGCATGTTTTGGAATATTTGTATTCTATACATGCTTCCTTGTTTTCACTCAGTCATGTAGATTATTATTGTGAAGTAAGTACAATGTTGTTAGTCCATCCTCAGTTTTCTCCTATCACAGCCATTAACTCTGCAACTGTTTTAAAATCACCATTGGCCTCATTGGTTTCCTTCCTCTCCGGCAACTGAGTTAGGAAGGATGGCTGTATCTTTGGGTGTATTGATACACCATCCAAAGCATAATTGATAACATCCCCATGCTCAAAGGGATATTCAGTGTCTGCTTTTTTTATTTTCACACATCTACCAATATTGGAAAACGTCCCTGGTCTTTGTGGTTGAATCTACTTGAAATTCACTTCTCGACTAAGGGGCCTTACACATTATTTCATGCATGCATGTGGTACAGAGATGGTGTAATATGCAACAATCATGTGAACCACTATTATTGCACACAGAGTCCATGCAACTTATTACGTGACTTGTTAAGGACATCTTTACTCTTGTACTTATTTAGGTTTGCCATACAAAGGGGTCGAATACTTATTGACTCAAGACAAGCTTTTAATTTTTATTAATTTGTTTAAAAAAATCGAATAACATAATTCCACTGACATGGGGTATTGTGTCATTTTAAAATCAGGCTGTAACACAACAAAATGTGCAAAAAGTCAAGGGGTGTGAATACTTTCTGAAGTTACTGTAGGTGGTAGTAGTTCACTGTATACATTTGATTATACGGAACAGATCAGAGTGGCAGCAAGTCTCAAACCTAGAATGATTGATAGCCATGTCATTTTGATTTGTAGTCACTGCCAGTTTAGAAGCCTTTGTTGAGGCCTCGAGATGTGCAAGTTATATAAAACACAAAATATTCAGAAATATGCTGTAATAGCCTGTTTGCACTAATCCCATGTAATTACAGTAAAATACTGTGAAACACCAACATGATTACAGTAACATTTACTTTTTTGCAATAGGCATATTTTACAGTATTTTACTGTGACATTGTTCTACATTTTCCAGTAACTTACAGGAATCTGGTGGCAAATGACTGTGATTATTACAATAAAATAGTTTGCACAAGCTAGAGATGCATCCAAAAGATATCTTGTTTTTAATACAGTACATTTTGAAGACCAATGTATCCTTAAATACAACAACATTCCCAGTAATGGTTACAGAAACGTTTTACTCGCTATGACTGTGATATTTGTTTTTTTATAAACCTTAGATGAATGCACTGACTGTCTGGACACGAGCATCTTTTAAATGTCAAATGGAAATGATAAAAATGGGAATTTGCAATGCAGACTGTTGGCTATTATTTTAATGAGCTCTGCCCTCAAACTATTTGTATTTTGATCAAATTTGACCTTGTTTGGAGGCGGATCATTAGAATAATACTGAGCAGTGTGCTTCATATTTACATTTACATTTTGGTCATTTAGCAGACGCTCTTATCCGGAGCGACTTAGTTTAATACACTAAGGTAAACAAGAATATACTATAGACATAGGCAAGAAAAAATATGATTTTACTGTTGGCGAGAATGTTGTAGTTAAGCGGGCTACTGGCAAAACTATATTTATATTAGAAAATACAAAATGAATGTATTCTAATTCAATTGTTCCAAAATAGGCTTCATGAATTGTTGATCATGCCAGTAAAATACAAAATAGGTATGGAAATGACTGAGGTGAACTGAATGTTCTAGCTACTGTAGATCACACACCTTAGCAGATACATACACATGCACAAATACACACAAACTCTGTCCACGTATTACATAAAAACACTGTTAATAGAGGACTCTGTATTCTACTGATACTGGTTTACATGAAGGTCAAGCTGAAATCCAGCCAGGTCACTCAGTACATGAGGAAAACACTGGTTTACTGTAACACTTTTCACTGAAATTCTGTTATCAGCCCTTTCTTCACACTTTCTCTTTTTCTCTCTCACTTTTCCTCCCCAGATGTCCTCTCCTCTCCACAGGCCTTGGATCAGATTGTACTAGAGACCGTGTTTTGTGTAAATTCTGGTTGAGTAACAGTACAGAGGCCGGGGGAACATTCACAAGCCCATGCCAGGAAAGTCAGCAGGGTTTGGTTCTGAGAAAAACCTGTCCTAGTTGAAACCAAGGAGAGCAGTGACAACCTGGAACGTCACTATTAGTCAGGTGACACACACACACAGACACCCTTGCATGCACACAAGTGTGCACACACAACAGGGATAGGACAGGTAAACAAGAGGGGTGGAGGAGGAGGAGGAGGAAAAAGGATAAGGAGGAAGCGGATAGAACTCAGTTAAACAGAGATGGGAGGAAGGTTCAAATTTGTAGGTTAAAAGTGACTGACTCAGACAAAGACGTTATTGTTGTTCTTGGGAGAGAGCCTTCATGGGATTTTACTGTTGTTTACAAAATCGCTTGCTGTAGAAAATGGTCACCCAGGAACAGTTCACTCGCTAGTTTAATGATCCGTATTGTTAAAATGGGACAATAGGAACATAACACTCAAATAGCATGGCATTCTTACATGAGTTGCTTGAGGCCATCGGTGCTTCGGTGCCATCAATGCAAAGCTGAGTCTGGCACTTCCAGTACAAACAAAAAAGGAAACAAAAGTATTTGTGCTCAGCACTAAGACCTATTTATCTTCTTCTGTGTTCCCTTTGGCTAAAATACCTCACCTACCTACCTCAGAAACAGAAGACTATTGATATCTCTACTCATATTGTATTTTAATATATCTGTGGCATATTTCAATAGATATATATTTTATGTTGACACACTGACTTTTGAATGGCAGAGAATAGAGTGCTACATGAATAGATATGAAGGTGATGGACTATATTGTAATGAATTCAGGGGGGTAGCCCCAACTGGGACTTAAACCTGGGTCCAATAAATGTCTAGCTATCCCCTTAACCGGTATGCCAAGAGGTCCTAACCTCTTGACGAAGGTCACTTGGTGATGCCTTAAGGTTTTTTTTACAATATCTTATCCATTGGACAACTCTTTATGTTGCCAAACTGACTTAGTGACTTTGACTTATAAATGAAAGAGAATGGAGAGATATACATTCTTTTAAAAAAGGGTTATTTTTTCCCCCATAGGAGAACTATTTTTGGTTTCAGGTAGAACCCTTGGCTGGTGAAAAAGGTTCTACTTAGACGCTTTTAGTGATGAAATATATCGTGAAAGGGTTCCACTTGGAACCAAAAATATATATTTTCAAATGGTTCTCCTATTGGGACAATTGAATAACCCTTAAAGGTAACACCTTTTTTTTAAATTCCTGATTTTTATTTTATTTTTTATTTTTTGTCAAGTATAAGGGTTATATGTTGAACCATTTTCATCAGAGTTATTTTCATATCGGGGAGGATTCTTTACTTCCTGTTCTTCCCCTCTTCACCATGTTTTCCCTTTTAGGCAATTAAATCCTACTATGTTAAAAAGTTCCTGTAACTTTACGGCACACTACTGGCTACTGGTTGTTTTACCGTATTTTTACAGTACAATTCAGTTGTTATTGCTGTAAAATTGAAGTAAGCTGCTGATTACTTGAGACTATACCTCACTTGGAGATTTTAACTCATAACCTTTTGGTTGCTAATGACCAGAATTTACTGCTAAGCCAACAGGTCTATGACAGAGATTGGCCATAGATGTATTGCCAAGTATACATTTCATTACTTTACTAAAAGTTGCAGTAAAAATTAAGTAAATATTCAACCAACTTAAAGGTGTTATTGCTGTAAAATGGCTATGCTTCTGTATTCTGATTATAGTACACCGTTGTAAATTATGATATTTACTGTATTTTAACAAACTGAGTAGCCAGTAAGTTATTGTAATTTCACAAGATAAGTAATACAGTAAGTATCTTGTAAAATTATGTACTTTGAGCATACTTGGGATGCAACCTCTACTGGGATTTGAATTTACAACTCTCAATTGGTTCTAATCTTTTAACAATATCTGTCATACCCACAGTCCCGGTGGCATAGCAGGATATTCAGGTTGCTGGCCACCAAGAGGTTGTGAGTTCATAGCCCAAGTGTGGTTAATTCCAAAGTAATCCGAATACGGCAGCCTGCTGTCTCTTACAGAAAGAACATCTTAGTCCAGCTAAAAAAATACAGTCATTTGTTGTATATTTTCATTGCACACACGAGCAAGGATTGTTTTTTTACAGTGTAATTATTCCTTATTCCTGGTAGAATGGATGATTATACAAATAACCAATATAAGGTTCTCCACAGCCCAAAAAAGGCTTCGCCTTCATGGGCTAAATTAATTTGCACCAATTTTTTAAACTACAAAAAAAATTCTGTGTAAGAGTGTACGATGGAATGGATGGGTCATAGTGATGGTGTGGGAGTGAGAGTTGCCTAGGGAATAAAACTGTGAGTCAGTGAACTCACTCCCTCAGTTCTGCTGTGTTCAGTCCCCTACATTGGGGTCACTTTATTCCCAACTTTTACTAAAGGGACATGAATGATGACAGGGTAATGGCATATTGCTGAGGAGACAGCCCGGAAGGGGCTCAGGTGGACAGGGAGAGTAGTAAGCTTTGAGGAGGAATGCTTTTAGTCCAAATTACACACTAAAAATACCCACCCCAAAATAAATCTTGATCTGACGCAAACAAAAAATACATTGTTTAAAGAAAATGGGTTGGAATTGAGGTGAGTTTAAAGACAACTCACAGAGCATCTCTTCTTGAGAAAGGGGTGATGCTGAATCCATCAGAAAAGAAAGACACATTCATTGAATAAGTGCTGAAAAATAAGACCGTTTTAAATATTGCCACTGCACAGAGTTTATCTTATGGAGACGAAACGCTTCCTGAAGCCGAGAGACCAGCAGTGGAGCCCAGATGCAGTCATCTGGAAACGCAGGCCACTGCTTACTGCGTCTCTCTCTCTCACACGCACGCACGCACGCACGCACGCACGCACGCACGCACGCACACACACACACACACACACACACACACACACACACACACACACACACACACACACACACACACACACACACACACACACACACACACACACACACACACACACACACACACACACACACACACACACACACACACACATATATATATATCTACCTACCTCTGTTGCCATGGGTCATGTCCTTTTTACTTTGTTAAAACCTCAGTAAATCTGGTTGAGCTGAAGTGCTTTGAGGGGGGCCAAAATGAATGGACATGTTCTCCACAAATTTATAATTTTCCCTTCTTCTCAAACAGCTCCCCAGCTGCATTGCATTCCTGTTGCAGTCCTAGCTGCTCCCAGGATGAAGTGCTTGTGTTGGTTACTACAGGAGGTTGGTGGCACCTTAATTGGGGAGATTGGGCTCGTGGTAATGGCTGGACCGGAATAGGTGGAATGGTATCAAATACGTCTATTCCATTCCATTTGCTCCATTTCAGCCATTATTATGAGCCATTCTCCCCTCAGCAGCCTCCACTGTTGGTTACATACCTGCTGTGTTACTTCCCCTGTAATCAGGAGTATAGCCCTGCACCCAGGGAGGTTGGGTTTGAGATGAACCTCTACGGGATCGGTGTCCCCCTCGTGGGACGGTTGAGCTAATGTAGGCTAATGTGATTAGCATGAGGTTGCAAGTAACAAAATAAATTCCCAGGACATAGATATATCTGATAAAGGCAGAAAGCTTAAATTCTTGTTAATCTAACTGCACTGTCCAATTTACAGTAGCTATTACAGTGAAATAATCCCATGCTATTGTTTGAGGAGAGTGCATAATTATGAACTTGAAAATGTATAGACCAAATAGGCACATTTGGGCAGTCTTACAACATTTTGAACATATATACAATGGTTCATTGGATCAGTCTAAAATTTGCACATACACTGCCATCTATTGGCCAAAATCTAAATATGGCCTTTCTCTTGCATTTCAAAAACGCATGTTTTTTTTCTTTGTATTATCTTTTACCAGATCTAATGTGTTATTCTCCTACGTTAATTTCACATTTCCACAAGCTTCAAAGTGTTTCCTTTCAAATTATATCAAGAATATACATATCCTTGCTTCAGGTCCTGAGCTACAGGTAGTTAGATTTGGGTAAGTCCTTTTAGACGATAGTTGGGGAAAAAAGGGTCCGATCCCCAGAAGAGTCGGTTGGTGAGCGCTCTGCTTGTGGTCTCAGCTTGTAATCAGGCCCTATTTATTCTAAAGTTTAAAGTAGACCTTTCTGTCAGCCTTTGCATACTTTGAACTGTATAACTCACATGGGAGATTGGAGGTAACAGAAAAAGTACCAGCTATTCCAATATTGGAAACAAGCTTTTTAACAAGATGTATTACTTACAGTACATGTGCTCAAAAATGAAGTGACCTGCTATAACCTAACCTTTCCTTTATATCTGTGCAATATCATAAAATATAAATATATAATCTGATTAGCCAAACATGGGTTAATTTAACCATCAGTTGAGTTTTTTATTCAATTTCATTCTAAGTTGACCCAGCAGCTGGGTCTTTTTTAATAGAATCCATTGGTTATTTCCAGGAGGTAGGGCCTATTGGGGGCTTGGCTTTCATGTAGTTATTTTTGGCGACCTGTGAGAGTAAATGCCATTCCTGTTCATCATGCTACGTTTGCACACTGCAACATATTTGCCTTCAATATTTTTGCCTGGTCGAGTCACTCAGCATTAAAAAGATGGATTAGCGTCCTGTCTAGGAAGTGTAATTGTACGTACATGTATTTTTATTTCACCTTTATTTAACTAGGCAAGTCAAGCTGCCTCACGCTATAGAATCAGGAGATGGGCTCCTGCCCTTGTGCCATTCTGGCTCAGACGAGGCTTACTTGTACAAGGTTTTACTTATACCTACTTACTGTAAAACAGTGGCAGCAGCAGCGACTATAGTTGAAGTCATAGTCATTGTGGGTCTGAATTTGACCCCGATGCTGAGTCTGGCCCCACATTTGGCATGGGCTTGAGGGCTGACTGATTCCTCTCTCTGTTCAAAGGTGCAAAAACAATCATCAGTTGTTGGCAAACATTGGCGTCTTAGTGTAGCCTACCATCAGCTGGCAAAGGGGTCAATGCAATTTTGTCCGGTTTTACAATGTGGGTGATCCAATGGCTTTACCATCCATTTCAAATCTGGCAGCTGTATTGTATGTTCATACCAATGAATTCACAACTGCCTTGATATTGGTTTTTACGAATTACCAACATCAGACATTTTGATATAAAGACTTAAAAATGATCATATAAATAGCTTATACAGTCTTCTAAAATCATGATGGAAGCACAGGAATAGTCTTGAAAACATGTTTATAAATGCAACATGTAAAGTGTTGGTCCTGAGTTGAAATAAACAGAAATGTTTAATAGACACAGAAAGCTTATTTCTCTCAAATGTTGTGCACAAATTGGTTTACATCCCTGTTAGTGAGCATTTAATTGTTGCCAAAATAATCCATCCACTAGACAGGTGTGGCATATCAAGAAGCTGATTAAACAGCATGATCATTACACAGGTGCACCTTGTGCTGGGGACAATAAAAGGCCACTAAAATGTGCCATTTTTTCACATAACTCAATGCCACAGATGTCTCATGTTTTGAGGGAGCATGCAATTGGCATGCTGACTGCAGGAATGTCCACCAGAGCTGTTGCCAGAGGATTGAATGTTCATTGCTCTATCATAAGCAATGTCGTTTTAGAGAATTTGGCAGTGTGTCCAACTGGCACTACCTCATGTAACCACGCCAGCCCAGGACCTTCACATCTGGTTTCTTCAGCTGCAGGATCCTCTGAGACTAGCCACTTGGACAGCTGATGAAACAGGACTATTTCTGTCTGTAATAAAGCCCTTTTGTGGGCAAAAACTCATTCTGATTGGCTGGGATCTCCAGTGGGTGGGCCTATGCTCTCCCAGACCCACCCAGAGATGAGCCCCTGCCCAGTCATGTGAAATCCATAGACTAGGGCCTAATTTATTAATTTAAATCGACTGATTTCCTTATGAACTGTAACTCTGTAAAACTGTTGAAATTGTTGCATGTTGCATTTATATTTTTGTTAAAATAAATTACACCCGCAAATTATAATACAAAAAAGCAAAGATGGTCCTATTCTCAAATTATTGTAGTCCCACCAACCTGTACCAGCACCTTTTAAATTACAGACAAAAAATAATTTTAAATATATTTTTTTGTTTTCTTATGGTAATTGACTTAGGTTGGCAACCTTCCTCCGGACAGCCACTGGGTGGTTCAGGCTTTTGTTCTAGCCCTGCTCTAACAGACCAGATCCTACCAATCAACTGATTATCAGGAACTGGTTGGAGTTGGTCTTGAAAAATGATCTTGCCTTAATGGCCATATGTACTTTTCAATCTCTACCCTGGTCCAGCCAGAAGAGGACTGGCCACCCCTTGGAGCCATGTTTCTCTGAAGGTTTCTGCCTTCTAGACTGTTTTTCCTAGCTTCTGTGCTTCTGACTCTGCATTGCTTGCTCTTTGGGGTTTTAGGCTGGGTATCTATGTAAAGCACTTTATGACAACTGCTGATGTAAAAAGGGGTTTATGAGAAGAAAAAAAATATTTGAAGACATGAGCGTTAACCTGGGTTGAAGAGGATGAGGGCTCGGAGTTAGCCCAGCTCTGTCTTGTCCATTTGCTTGTCATTCATCTTAGACACCAGCACGGTCAGATCCCTGGAGGCCACAACACAAGTGACAGTGAGGAAATGTAACAGGAAAAAACAAAGCCCAATTTTACTGCTGTATAGCCCATAATCAGCTTAATATCGAATGATTATAGTGTGCATGTAAATGTGCTGACTATGGTCCAAAATCCAAAATGTCAACCGAAACTGTTTATTTTCTTTATGAATCTTACATAATGTAATAAATCACCAAGGCTGACGTCAATCGAGAGACATACAGTGAGAGTTTAGCCTGGATTGAATACTTTATTTGGACAACACTAATTAACCGATTATCAAGTGTTTTGTACATGGGTTTATTGTATGTGTGCATGTGTATGTATACAAGTGGTATGATATGTGTGTGAGCATGCATGAGTATGTGTGCTATGGCGTGTGAGATGTGCTATACCTGGTCGTAGTAAGATGGTCATCCAGTGGCAGCTCAAAGAAATGGGGGATCTTCTTGGCCACTTCACCAGGGTTGTCTGCTGCATGCAGAGATGGCGAGTATTCCTGTTACATGTATTCCTGTTACATGTGTATTTCAATTACTTCTGAGTATTTTGTCATTTGAATTACATTGGGCTGAACTACAATCCCAATGTATTTTGTAACAAGATACTTTCGAGAGCTGAAATTTGCATTTTCAAAATACAAAATACTTTTCTATACTATTTTTTTTATAGCAGTTCACCTTTTGTGTCTCCCTTTCAACCTGCAAATCAAGGATAGTTGAAATCACAGTGTTAAATAAATTAACTCTACTGGTAGTTATCCTAACCCTCAGGGCCCTCCCTCCCAAGGGGCACATTTTGTTTTTTGCCCTAGCAGTACACAGCTGATTCAAAGAATAGGCTACACCTTGTTCAGCTATGTTACCTCATTAGCTAGCTACAGCTAACAACCTGCGGTGCTTTCAGCAGGACGTCACGTTTTGGAACATTCCAATAGAAATGTGTATATAGAACAAACATGCCTCTCTGACATGTTGAATAAGGAATAATGTTGGCTCCATTCATGGAATTTCTATCTGCAACATTCGAGAACGTTTTGCAACTGAACGTGGTCCTGGTAACATTATCAGTAGCCTAAATGCAAACATTTGGTGGCACAGAAAGAAAGGAAAATGGATAGCAAACAATTTAATGACTAAATCCCTCTTGCCACTACACTAATCAAATCAAACTAAATTTACAGCACATTTCAGACATGGAATGCAACACAATGTACTTCACTAGAAAATAAAAACTAAAAACAATGAAAATAAAAATGAAATATTTACTACACAACAAACAAAAGAATAACAAATAAAACTATTGACTAAAAAGCACTCCAAGGAAAAGCAATGCTAAAAAGGCATGTTTTAAGATCTCTTTTATAAATGTCCCTCGGGTTCTCTGGTGGGCACTATATCTGACAGGGTAAATAACTGTATTTTGAGTTAATGTGGACCCAGTGACTCAGGGCAAGGGGACTCGGACTTTAGCCATAGGGACTCGTGAGTCAACCATTGGTGAATCAGACATGGACTCGGACTCGAGAACAAATCAAAATCTAATTTTATTGGTCACATACAAGTGTTTAGCAGATGTTATTGCGGGTGTACCGAAATGCAAGTGCTTCTAGTTCCGACAGTGCAGCAATATCTAACAATTAATATCCAACAATTTCACCACAAATACCTAATACACATAAATCTAAGTAAAGGAATGGAATTAAGAATATATAAATATATGGACGAGCAATGTCAGAGCGGCATAGATAGTATAGAATACAGTATATACATATGAGATGAGTAATGCAAGATACATAAACATTATTAAAGTGACCTTATTAAAAATGACTAGTGTTCCATTTATTAAAGTGGCCAATGATGTCAAGTCTGTGTATGTAGGCAGTAGCCTCTCTGTGCTAGTGATGGCTATTTAACAGTCTGATGACCTTGAGATAGCAGCTGTTTTTCTGTCTCTCAGTCCCAGCTTTGATGCACCTGTACTGACCTCAACTTTTGGATGATAGCGAGGTGAACAGGCAGTGCCTCTGGTGGTTGTTGTCCTTGATGATCTTTTGACATTGGGACTGAGACATTGATTGCTGTGACATTGGGTGCTGTAGGTGTCCTGGTGGGCAAGTAATTTGCCCCAGCTGACACGTTGTGCAGAACACACAGTTCTCTGGAGAGCCCTGAGGTTGTGGGTGGTGCAGTTGCTGTACCAGGCGGTGATGCAGCCGACAGGATGCTCTCAATTGTTTTTCTGTGAAAGTTTGTGAGGGTTTTAGGTGACAAGCAACATTTCTTCAGTCTCCTGAAGTTGAAGAGGGGCCGTTGCGCCTCCTTCACCACACTGTCTATGTGGGTGGACCATTTCAGTTTGTCAGTGACATGTACGCCACAGAACATAAGACTTTACTACTTCTCCACTGCTGTCACGCCGATGTGGATAGTTGGGTGCTTCCTCTGCTGTGTCCTGAAGTCCATGATCATCTCATTTGTTTTGTTGACGTTGAGTGAGAGGTTATTTTCCTGACACCACACTTCCAGAGCCCTCACCTCCTCCCTGTAGGCTGTCTTGTTGTTGTTGGTAATCAAGCCTACTACTGTTGTGTCGTCTGCAAACTTGATGATTGAGTTGGAGACGTCCATGGCCACACAGTCATGGGTGAACAGGGAGTACAGGAGGGGGCTGAGCACACACCCTTGTGGGGCCCCCGTGTTGAGGATCAGCAAAGTGGAGGTGTTGTTTCTTACCTTCACCACCTGGGGGTGGCCCGTCAGGATGTCCAGGACCCAATTGCACAGGGTGGGGTTCAGACCCAGGGCCTCAAGCTTAATGATGAGCTTGGAGGGTACTATGGTGTTGAGTGCTGAGCTATAGTCAATGAACAGCATTCTTACATAGGTATTCCTCTTGTTCAGATAGGATAGGATAGTGCAGTGTGATGGCGATTGCATTGTCTGTGAACCTATTGGGGCGGTTAGCAAATTGAAGTGTGTCTAGGGTGACAGGTAAGGTGGAGGCGACATGATCCTGGACTCGTCTCTCAAAGCACTTCATGACAGAAGTGAGTGCTACTGGGCAATAGTCATGTAGTTTGCATTCTTGGATACAGGAACAATGGTGGCCATCTTGAAGCATGTGGGGATAGAAGACTGGGATAGGGAGAGATTGTATATGTCCGTAAATACACCAGCCAGTTGGGCTGCGCATATTCTGCAGCCTTGCGAGGGTTAACACGTTTAAATGTCTTACTCACGTCGGCCACGGAGAAGGAGAGCCCACGGTCCTTGGTAACTGGCAGCGTTGGTGGCACTGTGTTATCCTCAAAGCGGGAAAAGAACGTGTTTAGTTTGTCCGGAAGCAAGACGTCGGTGTATGCGACATGGCTGGTTTTCCTTTTGTAGTCTGTGATTGTCTGTAGACCCTGCCACATATGTCTTGTGTCTGAACCGTTGAATTGTGACTCCACTTTGTCTCTATACTGACGTTTTGCCTGTTTGATTGCCTTATGGAGGGAATGACTACTCTGTATGTATTCTTCCATATTACCAGTCACCTTACTATGGTTAAATGTGGTGGTTTGCGCTTTCAGTTTTGCGCTAATGCTGTCATCTACCCATTGTTTCTGGTTAGGGTAGGTTTTAATAATCACAGTGGGTACAACATCTCCAATACACTTCTTGATAAACTCAGTAACCGTCCCAGTATATTCATTGATATTATTCTCTGAAGCTACCCGGAACATATCCCAGTCCGCGTGATCAAAACAATATTGAAGTGTGGATTCCGATTGGTCAGACCAGCGTTGAATAGTCCTTAGCACGGGTACTTCCTGTTAGAGTTTCTGCCTATAGGAAGGGGGAGCAAAATGCAGTCGTAGGTAACCTTGTCCTCAAATCTGCTTTGTTAAAGTGCCCAGCTACAATAAATGTAGCCTCAGGATATATGGTTATCAGTTTGCATAAAGTCCAGTGAAGTTCCTTGAGGGCAGTCGTGGTATCGATTTGAGGGGGGATATCCACGCCTGTGACAATAACCGAAGAGAATTCTCTTGGGAGATAATACGGTTGGAATTTGATCGTGAGGGATTCTAGGGTTGGGTGAACAAAAGGACTTGAGTTCCTGTATGTCATTACAATTACACCATGAGTCGTTAATCATGAAACATACAGTTGAAGTCAGAAGTTTACATAGCCAAATACATTTAAACTCAGTTTTTCACAATTCCTGACATTTAATCCGAATAAAGATTCCGTGTTTTAGGTCATTTAGGATCACCACTTTATTTTAAGAATGTGAAATGTCAGAATAATAGTAGAGAGAATGATTTATTTCAGCTTTCATTTCTTTCATCACATTCCCAGTGGGTCAGAAGTTTACACACTCAATTAGTATTTGGTAGCATTGCCTTTAAATTGTTTAACTTGGGTCAAACATTTCTGGTAGCCTTCCATAAGCTTCCCACAATAAGTTGGGTAAATTTTGGCCCACTCCTCCTGACAGAGCTGGTGTAACTGAGTCAGGTTTGTAGGCCTCCTTGCTCACACACACTTTTTCAGTTCTGCCCACACATTTTCTACAGGATTGAGGTCAGGGCTTTGTGATGGCCACTCCAATACCTTGACTTTGTTGTCCTTAAGCCATTTTGCCACAACTTTGGAATTATTCTTGGGGTCATTTTCCACTTGGAAGACCCATGTGTGACCAAGCTTTAACTTCCTGACTGATGTCTTGAGATCTTGCTTCAATATATCCACATAAATGTCCTACCTCATGATGTCATCTGTTTTGTGAATTGCACCAGTCCCTCCTGCAGCAAAGCACCCCCACAACATGATGCTGCCACCCCCGTGCTTCATGGTTGGCATGGTGTTCTTTGGCTTGCAAGCTTCCCCCTTTCTCCTCTAAACACAATGAGGGTCATTATGGCCAAACAGTTCTGTCAGACCATAGGACATTTTTTTTTAAGTACGATATTTGTCCCTATGTGCAGTTGCAAACCGTACTCTATACTTTGTACCTATTTCCTCCAGCATCTTCACAAGGTCCTTTGCTGTGGTTCTGGGATTGATTTGCACTTTTCACACCAAAGTACATTAATCTTTAGGAGACAGAACCCGTCTCCTTCCCGAGCGGTATGACGGCTGCGTGGTCCCATGGTGTCTATACGTACTTGCGTACTATTATTTGTACAGATGAACGTGGTACCTTCAGGAGTTTTATAATTGCTCCCAAGGATGAACCAGACTTGTGGATGTGAAGCAAAGAGGCACTGAGTTTGAAGGTAGGGCTTGAAATACATCCACAGGTACACCTCCAATTGACTCAAATGACGTCAATTAGCCTATCAGAAGCTTCTATAGCTATGACATCATTTTCTGGAATTGTCCAAGCTGTTTAAAGGGACTGTCAACTTAGTGTGTGTAAACTCCTGACCCACTGGAATTGTGATACAGTGAATTATAAGTGAAATAATCTGTCTGTAAACAATTTTTCATGCACAAAGAAGAAGTCCTAACCGACTTTCCAAGACCATCGTTTGTTAACAAGCAATTTGTGGAGTGGTTGAAAAACGTTTTAACCTGTAGTGACACCCCATCCCGTGAACGGGACCATTCTCATCATCTGACACTAATTACCATAACGCAGCGGACATAAATCTTCCTAGAAAATATTCCTATTCATGAAAATCACAAGTGAAATATATTGGAACACAGCTTAGCCTTTTGTTAATCACCCTTTCATCTCAGATTTTCAATATATGCTTTACAGCCAACGCTAGACAAGCATTTGTGTAAGTTTATCATAGCCTAGCATAGCATTATGCCTTGCTAGCAGCAGGCAACCTTGTCACGGAAATCAGATAAGCAATCCAATTAAATAATTTAAATCGAAATTCGGATGTTTTCACTCACAAGACTCCCAGGTAGACAGCCAAAGTTCATTTTTTCCCCAAATATTATTTTTGTAGGTGAAATAGCTCCATTTGTTCTTCACGTTTGGCTGAGAAATCGCCCGGAAATTGCGGTCACCACAACTCTGTTTGCTGGGACACCTCTCCAATATCCCGGCAGCCATCTATCTTCTCCAGGAGTGTGGCATCCCATAAAAGGAGATGGATGCACTCCTGAAGGAGGAGTGGGCTCTCTCTGGTCAGGCTCCAACACCGCCAGAGCAGACAGTGTTGGCATATTGGTTACCAAGCCCTACCTCCAACTGAAATCCAGCAGGTTAGTCGAGAGCGGGAGAATCCTGGACTTAGACCTCGAGATTCAGAGTTTGCCCCTGATGGTCATCAATGTGTACCAACATGGCCAAGAGAGTATCCCTCTTCAAACAGCTTCAGTCACTCCTGCTCATCTCCCACACCAGTGCCCTCCAAGACAAAGACTGCAGTAGGCCCAGGAGAGAACGTAGCACACAGGAACTACAAAAAATCATCAATGACGCCTCCCTTACAGATGCCGGTGGCACCTCCCCTCCAACATCAATGTGGGTGAGTTCCTTTGGTGCATCCTACTCCAGGATTGACATGTTCTTGCTCTCGCCAGGTCTGAGAATGTTCTCCCTGACAAGCCAAGCGGTGCACTTGTCAGACCACAAGATGATGACTGTGTCCTTAGATTGGGAAGGCCTAGTGAGAGTAGGTAGGGAGGATGAATACATCTATCCTAGCAGTCCAGCTCTACTTCTCCAGACACTACCTGGAGTGGAGAACCTTGAAAGAACTATTTGACTCCCAGAGTGGTGGGAAATGGTAAAGGCCAGGGCCAAGGGCTACTTCGGGGGAATAGGGTGGAGGAAAGCTAGGGAGAAGAGGGACAGTTTTGAACACCACAACAAGGCCCTCCAACGTCTTAGCCCCCTCCAGCTAGAGGAGTGGAATTCTGGCCCAAGAGCTGGCTAAAACTAAAAAAACAAGATGCAGCACAAGTCAAAATTCCAGGGTCTGGAGGAGGAGAAATGCATCTACTTTTTATTTTGCCAAGCACGGTCAAAGCAAAAACACACCCTTTCCCTGTACAGCAACCAAGGGGACTCTGTGACCAACAGTGATGACATTTTGGGGGTGGCCAGGTAGTTCTACAGTAGGCTGTGTGACATCAAGCCTACCGACGAGGCCCTTATGGCCACCATCCTAGATGGTGTAGACAGATTCACTGAGGGTGGCTACAGCGAGAACCCTGACCTAAGAGGAGCTCACGAGGGGTGTGGACTTCTTGAACAGACACAAAGCACCAGGACCGGACGGGATCCCAGGAATATTCTATCAGACCTTCTGGAATCTCCTCAAGGACAACGTGGCAGAGGTCTTCAGAGCAGTAAACAGGGAAAAGAGGGTGGGTACATGGGACAGAGTATGGTTATGGACATCGATTAAGGCAGCCCCAAGCACCTCTCTGATTCAGAGGGGTTGGGTTCAATGCGCAAGACACATTTCAGTTGAATGCATTCAGTTGTGCAACTGACTAGGTATTCTCGTTCCCTTTCCGTCTCTTATCCCCAAGAAAGAGGACCTCAAGGACCTCCGAACTGTCGCCCCCATCAACCTCCTCTCCGTCTACTACAAAATCATGACCAAGGCCCTCACCAAATGATTCCAGACACACCCCTCCTCAGTAATAGCCCCACACCAGACCTGCAGCATCCTTGATAGGTCCATCAATGACAACCTGCTCCTGGTGAAAGATCTCATCCTGCACCTTCTCAGCCTAGACCAGGAGAAGGCTTTTGACAGGTATAGCTATGGCTTCCTCCAGAGGGTGCTAACCAGATTAACTTTCCCCAACACATCATCCACTGCTACGAGAATATCACAAGCAGAGTTCTGTTAAAGAACACTCTCACAGACCCATTCCCCAACAGATCCGGCATATGCCAAGGTTGCCCCCGAGCCCCTCTGCTGTACGTCATCTACCCAGAGCCATTACTCCAGAAGATCAGGTCAACACCAGAAATCTCGGGCTACCAGGGGCCCAGGGGGGAGGCTCAAAGTGGTGGTATACATGGACGACATCACCATAGTCTGCACAGATAGTCACTCCATCGCCATGGCAACAAAGGTGGTAGACGACTACTGTGCAGCCACTGGCACCCTCGTCAACAGGGGTCAGAGTGAACTGTTCCTCTCACAGGACTGGCATAAATCTCTCACCACCTCTTTCCCTGTCAAAACAGAGACCATCAAGCTGCTGGTGGTCACCGTCCAGAGGGATAGAGGTGGCTCCTTAACCTGGGAGAAGACCATGTGCCACATCCAACAGAAGATCTGTGAATGGAGCGCACAATCCCTTACAATGACGGGTAAGATCCTGGTCTTGAAGGCAATCGTTCTCACCATTCTCCTGTACCTAGGCAGGCGTTTCCCCATACAGTGCAACCAGCAAGAAGATCGAATGCATGATGTTCACCTTTGTCTGTGGAAGCCAGATGAAATGACTCAAGCACAGAACCTTGTACAAAGCAGTTGAGAATGGGGGGAAGGTGGTCCCAGGCATCCTTAAAAATTATTGTTCACCTAACTTCATTGTCCGAGTTTACAATAGGCTTTACAGTGAAAGCATGACATGCGATTGTTTGAGAACTGCGCCCCACATCAACATATTTTTCCACCAGCACAAGCTTCATAAAATAACAAATAGCGATTTAAATATTCATTTACTTTTTGAAAATCTTGCTCTGATTTGCAATCCAAAGGGTCCCAGCTACAACATGTATTTGTTGTTTTGTTAGATAAAATCCTTCTTTATATCGCAAAAGGTCTGTTTAGTTGGCGCCATTGATTTGAGTAATCCACTCGTTCAACATGCAGAAAAAGGAATCCAAAAAGCTACCGCTAAACTTTGTTAAAACAAGTCAAAATACATTTATATTTAATCCTCAGGTACCCTAAAATGTTCAATAGGAAAGCAAAATTAGCAGGTGCGCGTCCACTTCGTTGAGCGCATAGACTGATTTCCAACTCTGACTCCCAGTCCTAAAACTCAAAATTCTTCCTTGTTTGGGAAGAAACAAGCCTAACACTTTGAACAAAGACTGTTGACATCTAATGTAAGCCATATGAATTGTAATCTGGGAGCTGGAATTGCATATGCCCCTATGCTTTCCATTGTAAGAGCATGGGCTCTCAAAATCAAAATCTGGTTGGTTTTTCTTTGGATTTTCTCCCACCATATCAATTGTGTGATAGTCTCATACATTATTTTAACATTTCTACAAACTTCAAAGTGTTTTCTATCCAATAATACTAATTATATGCATATCCTGGCTTCTGGGCCTGAGTAAGAGGCAGTTTACTTTGGGAAAGTCAGCCAGACAGGAAGTGGAGAAAAATAAACCCTAGCCTGAAGAAGTTTTAACATCATTAGGGCACATGGTCTATACAGATTGGTCTCCTACATCCACAAGACAGACAGTAAAGCCAGCTACTTCGAACTGTACTTTGTCACCCCCATCCCCAGAACCCTGAGGAGGAGGATCACTATCCTTCTCAGGGATCACGCCATCACAGACTTCCACAAAGACCCAGACCAGGTGAGGGCAGTATGGGGGGTGGCAAGATGAAAGGACACCGCCCTTTGTGCCGCCCAGACCAATACCATGGACACATTCTCTACTCCCCCTTCTCACTCTCTATTTATCTCTAACTCCCTCTAATTGTTTTATTTTTAATTTAACCTTTATTTAACTAGGCAAGTCAGTTAAGAACAATTTCTTAATTCACAATGACAGCCTACCCCAGCCAAACCCAGACGACACTGGGCCAATTGTGCGCCACCCTATGACTCACAATCATGGCCGGAGCACCAGACAAAGCATGGAGTGGGGACAAAACATCTAACCTTCACCCGGAATGAGCAGAACACAGGGGAATGCCACCATTGACCTCCGGGTCTAGGGCTCCCTATTGTGTCTGCTTGCTCCTCAGGTTGTCCTTCCTCCCCTCTGCAGGCCCAGTCACAGCACCAGCATCCACCCAGTACCCGGTTTCCAGCACTAGACCACCAGATGAGACGTGGAGGAGATACCAAAGATCAGACCTTCACCAGGAGCGAGCAGGCCACAGGAGAGTACTACCATTGACCTATGGGTCTGGAGCTACCTTGTGGGTCTGCTTGCTCTTCTTCTTCTTTGGGTTTGCGGATTGCATCCAACTGTTAAGGTGCATACACAGCACTGAAGTGTGAGGCCAGTCACAACCTACCTACAATAAATTATTTTCATTATTCATGTTCCTAAAAGGAAAAAATTGCACCAGTATTCAATAAAAAATATAAAAATCACCACCCATTCCACTATTTTCCCCCTAACTGACTCGTACACCCACCCCAACATCTATTTTCTGTGATTTACCTGCCATTTCTGCAGTACAGTTGATAATCATGGCAATGAATGCTAAGAAGCCAACCTTACCCAAAGCACAAATTCGTACCACTCTGTATTGTACTCTAGGTCTACTACTCACCCTTTTGACCCATCATCCTCTACTCTCTTTAATGCCTCAGAAAATTATACCTTCTGTTCTACTCTGACTCTGGCAATTTCAACCTGTCCATCGCACTGGACAGTTCTGATACCCAGCAACATGGGCACCCCCAGAATTGACATGAAATTTGTTTCCCACCGATACTACACATTCCTTTGTCCATGCCCTCCAACATACTTCTCACATCTATTCATCTCCCCCCTACACACTACTGCAACATGACCATAGTCTGAAACACCTTAGTGGGATCTGCACAAGAGCTCTCATTGGAAAAATGACATATCCTAACATGACTTTATCAGGTAAAGACTCTGCTTCAAAACTCAAAAGGACGGCCAATGTCTTCTCAGTTTCACCATGCCTGCCACCAGTTCTGTGTCGCACCAAATGACGGGCTTCACAGACATAAGGAATTTTTCCATTTAAGTTGCTCTACCTCAACACTTAAAGCCACACCAGCAATCACTCCTTTCATAGGTATAGAAAGGCACACCCCCTATATAAGGTCCCACAGTTGACAGTGCATGTCAGAGCAATAACCAAACCATGAAGTTAAAGGAATTATCCGTAGAGCTCTGAGACAGGATTGAGGCAAGGCTCAGATCTGGGAAAGGGTACCAAAAAAGGTCTGCAGCATTGAAGGTCCTTCTGTAGCTCAGTTGGTAGAGCATGGCGCTTGTAACGCCAGGGTAGTGGGTTCGATTCCCGGGACCACCCATACGTAGAATGTATGCACACATGACTGTAAGTCGCTTTGGATAAAAGCGTCTGCTAAATGGCATATATTATTATTATTATATTAACACAATGGCCTCCATCATTCTTCAATGGAAGAAGTTAGGAACCACCAAGACTCTTCCTAGAGCTGGCCGCCCAGCCAAACTGAGAAATCGGGGGAGAAGGGCCTTGGTCAGGGTGGTGACCAAGAACCAGATGGTCACTCTGACAAAGCTCCGGAGTTCCTCTGTGGAGATGGGAGAACCTTTCAGAAGGACAACCATCTCTGCAGCACTCCAAGAATCAGGCCTTTATGGTAGAGTGGCCAGATGGAAGCCACTCCTCAGTTAAAGGCACATGACAGCTCGCTTGGCCTGAATGCCAAGCGTCATGTCTGGAGGAAACCTGGCACCATCCCTACGGTGAAGCATGGTGGTGGCAGCATCATGCTGTGGGGATGTTTTTCAGCAGCAGGGACTGGGAGACGACTCAGGTAAAGATGAATGGAGCAAAGTACAGAGAGATCCTTGTTGAAAACCTGCTCCAGAGGGCTCAGGACCTCAGACTGGGGCAAAGGTTCACCTTCCATCAGGACAATGACCCTAAGCACACAGCCAAGACAAAACAGGAGTGGCTTCCGAACAACTCTCTGAATGTCCTTGGCACTCATGGCTTCAGCAGAGAGATCTGGGGGGACTGTCATCTGCAGCACCTTTATAACCTCTGTCTGCATTCCCCATTAGTAAACAATGCTTTCAAGAAATTGTTATTTTGTCTGAAATGTTGCCTATTTTGCCTGTAAACTTGAGTCATGTGTGGGGTCATAGAGGGGAGATGCTGCACATGCTCAAGAACATTTTAATTTTTAGTTCAATCAGAAGCACACATACAGAGATTGTGTGTGTGTGTGTGTGTGTGTGTGTGTGTGTGTGTGTGTGTGTGTGTGTGTGTGTGTGTGTGTGTGTGTGTGTGTGTGTGTGTGTGTGTGTGTGTGTGTGTGTGTGTGTATAAAGGATTTTATAACTACCGGGTCAAATCTTTATAACTACCCTACCCTAAGTCAATCTTTGTTCCCTGGTGGTGTACAGCTTTCATGGAAATATGAACAAAAGCAATGTTTCACTTTTTCTAGTGCTGGGGGTCACTCTAGGAAAAGTAATCAAATTTCAAGTTGAAAAAATATAATTTAGGGGGTTTTCTCTGCTGTTAAACATAGTGGCTGGTGATTTTTGACCCTTAAGACAACACAAGGGTTAATGGTTGAATATTTACCCATGTCTATTTGCTCTGTAAACACAGCCAGTTTGAGAGCTTTTGATAAAGCCCAGATGTGCAGGTGATATAAAAATCGAATCAAATCAAATTGTATTAGTCGCATGCGCCGACTACAACAGGTAGTATAGATCTTACAGTGAAATGGTTACTTATGAGCCCTTAACTGACAATGCAGTTTCAAAACATACGGATAAGAATAAGAGATAAAAGTAACAAGTTATTAAAGAGGAGCAATAAAAAATAACAATACATACAGGGGGGTGCCGGTATAGAGTCAATGTGCGGGGGCACCGGTTAGTTAAGGTAGCATGTACATGTAGGTAGAGTTAATTAAAGTGACTATGCATAGATGACAAAAGAGAGTGGCAATGGTGTGGAGAGGGGAGGGGGGGGGGGGCAATGTGAATAGTCTGGGTAGCCATTTGACTAGATGTTCAGGAGTCTTATGGCTTGGGGTTAGAAGCTGTTTTTAGTAGCCTCTTGGACCTAGACTTGGTGCTCCGGTACCGTTTGCCGTGTGGTAGCAGAGAGTCTTTGACAATTTTCAGTGCCTTCCTCTGACACTGCCTGGTATAGATGGCTGGAAGCTTGGCCCCAGTGATGTACTGGGCCGTTCGCACGACCCTCTGTAGTGCCTTGCAGTCAGAGGCCGAGCAGTTGCCATACCAGGCAGTGATGCAACCAGTCAGGATGCTCTCGATGGTGCAGCTGTAGAACCTTTTGAGGATCTGAAGACCCATGTCAAATCTTTCCAGTCTCTTGAGGGGGAATAGGTTTTGTCGTGTCCGCTTCATGACTGGCATGGTGTGCATGGACCATGTTAGTTTGTTGAAGATCTCAACCTGCTCCACTGCAGTCCCGTCGATGGGAATGGGGGAGTGCTCGGTCCTCTTTTTCCTGTAATCCACAATCATCTCCTTTGTCTTGATCACGTTGAGGGAGAGGTTGTTGTCCTGGCACCACATGGCCAGGTCTCTGACCACCTCCCTATAGGCTGTCTCGTTGTTGTCGGTGATCAGGCCTACCACTGTTGTGTCATCTGCAAATGTAATGATGGTTTCGGAGTCGTGCCTGGCCATGCAGTCATGAGTGAACAGGGAGTAGGAGGGGACTGAGCACGCACCCTTGAGGGGCCCCTGTGTTGAAGAGCAGCGTGGCGGATGTGTTGTTACCCTTACCACCTGGGGGCGGGCCGTCACAAAGTCCAGGATCAAGTTGCAGAGGGAGGTGTTCAGTCCCAGGGTCCTTAGCTTATTGATGAGCTTTGGGGGCACTATGGGGTTGAACGCTGAGCTGTAGTCAATGAATAGCATTCTCACATAGGTTTTCCTTCTGTCCAGGTGGATAGGGCATTGTGGACTGCAATAGAGACTGCATCATCTGTGGATCTGTTGGGGCGATATGAAAATCGGAGTGGGTTTAGGGTTTCTGGGATGATGGTGTTAATGTGAGCCATGACAAGCCTTTCAAAGCACCTCATGGCTACAGACATGAGTGCTACATGTCGGTATTAATTTAGGCAGGTTACCTTGGTGTTCTTGGGCACAGGCACTATGGTGGTCTGCTTAAACAATGTTGGTATTACAGACTCGGACAGGGAGAGGTTAAAAATGTCAGTGAAGACACTTAGTCCTGTATTGACACTTTGCCTATTTGATCGTTCGTCAGAGGGCTTATAAGCTTCCGAGTTACAGTCCCGCTCCTTGAAAGCGGCAGCTCTAGCCTTTAGCTCAGTGAGGATGCTGCCTGTAATCCATGGTGTCTGGTTGGGGTATGTACGTACGGTCACTGTGGGGACGACGTCATCGATGCATTTATTGATGAAGCCAATGACCAATGTGGTGTACTCCTCAATGCCATTGGAGTAATCCTGGAACATAATTCCAGGATGTGCTAGCAAAACTGTCCTGTAGCTTAGCATCTGTTTCATCTGACCACTTTATGATTGATTTAGTCACTGGTGCTTCCTGCTTTAATTTTTAGCTTGTAAGCAGGAATCAGGAGGATAAGATTTATGGAGGGCGAGGGAGAGCTTTGTATGCATCTCTGTATGTGGAGTATAGGTGGTCCAGAGATATTTTCCCTGTGGTTGCACGTTTAACATGTTGACAGAAATGAGGTAAAACTGATTTAAGTTTCCCTGCGTTAAAGTCCTTGGTACTAGGAGCGTCGCCTCTCGGTGAGTGTTTTCTTGTTTGCTTATGGCGGAATACAGCTCATTCAATGTGCCAGCATCTGACTGTGGGGGTATGTAAAACAGCTACATAGAATATAGATGAAAACTCTCTTGGTAAGTAATGTTGTCTGCAGCTTATCATGAGATACTCTACCTAAGGCAAGCAATGGCTTAAGACTTCCTTAGATATCTTGCACCAGCTATTGTTTACAAAAATACATAGACCACCGCTCCTTGTCTTACCAGACGCCGCTGTTCTATCCTGCTGGTACATCGTGTAACCAGCCAGCTAGCTGTATGTTGATATTCTCGCAGCCACGACACTGTGAAGCATAAGATGTTACAGTTTTTAATGTCCTGTTGGTAGTTTAATCTTCCCAATAACTCGTCCATTTTATTGTCCAAAGATTGCATGTTTGCGAGCAGAATTGAGGGGCGTGGGGGTTTATTCGATCGCCTCCTACTCCTCAGAAGGCAGCCCGCCCTCCGGCCTCTCTTTCTCCGCCTCCTCTTCACGCAGATCACTGGGCCTGTTCCCGAGGGAGCTGTATATCCTCTGCTCGTCAGAGTCGTGAAAGAAGAAAAAGGAAGAAAAAGGATTCTGCTAGTCCATGGTGAGTAATAGCAGTCATGATGTCTAGAAGTTATTTTCGGTCATAAGAGACGACAGCGGCAACATTATGTACAAAAATCGTTAAAAAAAAGAAGTTATAAACAACACAGATAAATGAACAAAAAAACACAATTGGTTGGGTGCACAGTTGGGGTCACATAAAACGTCTCCCTTCTGCTCCGGCGCCACCTAGTATTCATTAATGTGATGTAATATGCAAATGCCTACAGCCTACCTGCTTGCTCTAATCCCTTGGAATTACAGTAAAATACTATAATAAATGTTTTCATACAGTTTAATAGTCAGAGATATAACATAAGATATCTTGTTGTAATTACAATTATTTTGAAGACCAATATATCCTTAACTACAACGCCTGTGCCCGCTCGTGTTACAATTAAAACCAATAGTTTTGCTTGCAAAGATGTCACTATTCCAATAATATACTGTAAATTAAATTACAGTATCATTGTTGGTACCATTATATGGATTACTGTAAAATGGATTACAGTAGCTGTACTGTAAAATAAATTACAAAAATGTACTGGATTATTGCAGAGGAAATGTTTTATACTGTATGTAATGTGCAATATTTATTTAGGCTGAATTAGGAATTTACATGGCCACATAATTGTTATATATTCTGATATACAGCGCATTTGGAAAGAATTCTGGCTCCTTGACTTATTCCACATTTTTTTAAGCTACAGCTTTATTCCAAAATGGATTAACTAGTTGTTTTTCCTCATCAAACTACACACAACAATACCCCAAAATTACAAAGCAAAAACAACTTTTTAGACATTTTTGAAAAACAAAAGAAGAAAAAAAAACATTTATAGAAGTATTTAGAGCCTTTCCTCAGTACTTTGTTGAAGGACAACCATCTCTGCAGCGCTCCGCCAATCAGGCTTTTATGGTAGAGTAGCCAGACAGATACCATTCCTCAGTAAAATGAACATGACAGCCGGCTTGGAGTTAGCCAAAAGGCATCTAAAGGACTCTCAGACCATGAGAAACAAGATTCTTTGGTCTTAAAACAAAAATACTATTTGACCTGAATGCCAAAAGTCACGTCTGGAGGAAACCTGCCACCATCCCTACGGTGAAGCATGGTGGTGGCAGCATCATGCTGTGTGGATGTTTTTCAGCAACAGGAACTGGAAGACTAGTCAGGATCGAGGCAAAGATGAACG
This sequence comes from Oncorhynchus keta, assembly GCF_023373465.1. Lineage (NCBI taxonomy): Eukaryota > Metazoa > Chordata > Actinopteri > Salmoniformes > Salmonidae > Oncorhynchus > Oncorhynchus keta. Next base: position 36,050,330 of record NC_068433.1, on the reverse strand, counting down.
GAGCAAAGTACTTGATGAAAACCTGCTCCAGAGTGCTCCGGTCCTCAGACTGGGGTGAAGGTTCACCTTCCAACAGGACAATGACCCTAAGCACACAGCCAAGACAACGCAGGATTGGCTTCAGGACAATAATCTGAATGTCCTTGAGTGGCCCAGCCAGAGCTCAGACTTGAACCCAATCGAACATCTCTGGAGAGACCTGAAAATAGCTCCCCTTCCAACCTGACAGAGCTTGAGAGGATTTGCAGAGAAGAATTGGAGTAACTCCCCAAATACAGGTGTTCCAGGCTTGTAGCATCCTACCCAAGAAGACTCAAGGCTGTAATTGCTGCCAAATGTGCTTCAACAAAGTACTGAGTAAAGGGTCTGAATACTTATATAAATGTCATGTTTCAGTTTATTATATTTGATAAAATAGCAAACATTTCTAAAAATCAGGTTTTTACTTTGTCATTATGGGTTATTGTGTGTAGATTGATGAAGGGAAAAAATATTTGATTTATTTTAGAATAAGGCTGTAAACTATCAAAATGTGGAAAAGTCAAGGTGTCTGAATACTTTCCAAAGGCACTGTACCTTAGTGCCTTGTTGCTTTTTTTATTGTGGAGTCACTACAATGTTGTTGATGCATCCTTAGTTCTTACCCATCACAGCCATTGAACACTGTAACTGCTCACCAATGACCTCATGGTAACATCCCTGATCAGTTTCATTCCTGTCCTGCAGCGCAGTTCAGAAGGACGACTGTATCTTGTCTGGGTTGACTAATACATAATGAACAGCACAATTATTAACTAGACCATGCTTAGAGATATTCAATGTCTGATTTGTTGTTGTTACCCATCTACCAAATCACTGCGTTTTGTTTCTGAGGCTTTTGAAAAGCTCCCTGATTTTTGTATTTGAATCTTGAAGTTCAATACTTGACTGAGGGACCTTACAGATGTTGAATGTATGGGGGATCGAGGAAGTGTTAGTTATTTAAAAATGATTCCATGTAAATTTAAAAATGATTCCATGTCAATTTAAAAATGATTCCATGTCAATTTAATGTGATTTGTTAAGACACAATTTTTGCTAATGAACTAATTTAGGCTTGCCTAAACAAAGGGGCTGAATACTTAAGCAACAAATATATTTGAATTATTACATTTTTTATTCATTTTTTTTAAATCACCTTTTTCTTCCACTTGACATTAGAGTGAGTATTTTGTTGACAGATTGTTGACAAAATGTTTTATTCATTTTAATACCACTTTGTAACAATAAAATATGTAGAAATCCAAGCGTTCTGAATAGTTTTGCAAGGCAAGATAACTAATTAAAAGGTAAGCCATGCCTTTTTCCTCCGCCCATGCTGTAAATTAGTTCCTTAATCACTATGTGGATCCTTGTGTATGTTTAAAGTTCTTTCGGAACCAGTTATCCAATGTGAAAACCCTTAAATGTCCATATCCCTGCTGTCATATTGGAAATTAAAGTGTATGTGCATGCCTCTGATTTGATGTCTGATTTTTAGATAGGGAGAGCTATAAAAATGTACTTTACATATCATATTTAGGATACACTTTAACGGTTAACCATGGACACTTGACCTAGACACTGAACTAAGATCTGCTATATTTTTCACCTTGAACAGTTAAGGTTTAGCTTGAGGAAGGGTAGCACCTAGATCTGTGCCTATGGTCATTATCTATGCTGAGGTGTCATAACAGAGCATGTGCCGGGAGTCACCAGAGGGGGCAGCACCTCCCCACAACAACAACAACACTCGTCCCTCCATCCCCTATTATTGGATCCTGGGAAAAACTGACTTATAGATGATGACGACCATCATATCTCTTTTTCTCTCTCTCTTTCTTTCTCTCTCTCTCTCACTTACTCACAGCCCACTGCTCTGCTCCACCAATAATGGAGTGACTTATGGTATTGTTATTGTATGGCAGGCAGACAGGCAGATGAAGCAGGCAGCATAAAATGGAAAAGCAATTAGCTTGAGCTAGGTTCAGGGTTGTGTTGCGAGTGTGATGATGCATGTCTCTGGCTCCTGCATCATTCCTGCGTCACTTTCCTACCCAGTCCTCTGTGTACAGCTAATACAACCACGTCACATACACTTAGTATACAAAATATTTTACGAACACCTGCTCTTTCCATGACATATTTCCATGACTGACCAGGTGAATCCAGGTGAAAGCTATGATCCCTTATTGATGTCACTTATTAAATCCACTTCAATCAGTGTAGATGAAGGGGAGGAGACAGGTTAAAGAAGGATTCTTAAGCCTTGAGACAATTGAGACATGGATTGTGTACGTGTGCCATTCAGAGGGTCAAAAGATTTAAGTGCCTTCGAACGGGGTATAGTAGTAGGTGCTTTGTGTACTGGTTTGTGTCAAGAACTGCAATGCTGATGGGTTTTTCACGCTCAACAACTGTATGTATCAAGAATGGCCACCACCCAAAGAACATCCAGCCACCTTTACACAACTGTGGGAAGCATTGGAGTCAACAGTCTATTGGAGGTGCACAGTACTTCATAGAGCCATGGCTACATGGAACTCTATTCCACATCAGGTAACTGATGTAAGCAGTAGAATCTCATCTAAAAAACAGATAAAAATACACATTATGGAACAGCGGGGACTGAGAAAAGACACACACAGGCACAGACACACACGTGCACATGGACGTTGTATTGTAAATATGTGGTGGTGGAGTGGTGACCTGAGGGAACACACTGAATGTGTTGGGTAAAGGTGTTATGAACTGTATGTAACGGTCTTATGTTGCTGGACCTCAGGAAGAGTAGCTGCTGGGGATCCTTAATAAATAGAAATACAAACATGGGCCAGCTTCCCTGTGGAATGCTTGACACCTTAAGTCCATGCCCGATGAAATTGAGGAAAATGTTTGGTATACTCAGTTTCTGTCCTCAATTAGGGACTATGGTTTCAGCAGTCATTATTTTAATTGATTCTGTCATGTCTAAGTGAAGCGGTCAGATTTATGAACAATACTTTAACTCTTAGTGTGTAATGAATTCCATCTACCTGTAGTGTGTGTGGGAATGCTTACTCAATGTGTTAATTGAGCCATCTTTAGAGCTGTAATAACTATTTTGATCACTAGTATTACTACTGTATATGCACCTCCCTTACCCATTTGGTTTATAGGGTTTCAATGACTGAGGAAGTTTTACCAGTAGGTCAAGATGACAACACAAGTATGATTTATGTACAAAAAGAGATTTAATTGAAAAGTTTGTATAAAAAAAAAAAAAATCTCCAGATCTCTATCATTCATGTCATACTGCTAAACTGAAAGAGAATATCTAACACTAGGCAAGCCACAGATTCATCATAGTGACTATCTAGAATAGCCCTATCCAACCCAATAGCCATACGTGTACCATGGAGCTCAATGCATGTAGACAGCACGTATAATGTACCCCAAAAAAAAACAGATGTACTTTTAGATTAATTATTACAACATTACCACAGAAAGGTCTATATTTAAAAAAAAGTTCAATAACATTCATAGCTCTTCCAAATGTAAGTAAACCTTGTTTTATTCCCTTCAGACAACTTCAGTGCATCCATCCACAATCAAAAATTGTGTAAAAGAAAATAATTACAGGAATGCAAAACAAAAGGCCATGTAAAGATATGCAAACTCTGGGATTTCTCACTCTTAAACATCGACAATAAATAAATAAGCTAAAAGAGTGTGGAACATGTGAAGAAATGAAAAGCATAGGAAGATAAAAAAAAACCCTGCACAATATTTGTATTTGAAAAAATAGCCCATGAATATTGCATTGATTGTGCATTTCACACTTAAGCCATGGATACACCAGTTCAGGGCAGGAGATATAGTGCCAGCTACGAGATGGGGGAAAGGCAATACATTTAAATAAAATACATTTCCAAGGGGCTAAACACACAGATATAATGTAGTTTTAATACACATTCAGAAATGAAAGGATTAAATTTTGAGAAATACAAATGACTGAGGTTATAGTATGAGTGAGCAGCTTAGTAAGGGGGTGCAGTGTGAGTGAGTTGTGTTTCAAGCATTCCATGGTCAACACATCCCCCCTCCTATGATCCCTAAGCATGCTGGGTGGTGTAGTTTACCACACTGTTATGGAAGAAGACAACTCATCTCCATCATGACAGAGTGGGATACGTACAAACAAACCAGCCGGAAAGGGCTATAACAAAACAAAAATTTGGACAAAAGCCCCGAGAAGCAGCTTTCAAAAAGGCACTACAAATCAAAATGTTTAAAAATAAAGTATTCTCCTAGCTCTATGAGAGCAGCCATGTCAGTCTGAATAGGGGTCTTTAAACCAGATGCATAAACCCACCGTCATAACAAATTAGAAAATAAAGTACAAAATAAATAGTCACCGGTAAAGACCGCCCCAAACAGCAAATGTCCCACATTAGGAAACAATTAATGAGGTATAAAAATAAAAGAGCAAAAGGAAGAACAAACTGTAATAAATTATAATAATTCAATACAAAAAAAAAAAATTCTGCCTGCCCAAGCCAGGACCAGAGCCCTTTAAGTCCAGTTAACAACCCCCCCATGTCCATTCTTTCCTCTCATCCCCTCTTTCATAGGCTCTCCTTGCTGGAGCTTGTGCTAGATATGTCCGTGTTGATGGTCCTCAGCCGGATGTCCCCATCCTCCGTCTTGGAGGATATCGACACTTCCCCAGCCAAGCGCATCCAAGGGTGGTCCATGATCTGTTCCAGAGTAGGCCTATCTGAGGGCCGTAACGACAGGCACCACTTGATCAGCTGCTGGCACTCTGGAAAGAGGAAGAGGAAAGGGGAAAACATGAATTAGTATTTTATTTTGTGGGAGAATCTCAAGAGGGAGATAGGTGTATAGGAACACACAAGAAAAGAAAAAAGAAATGAGTGTTTAGAAATATGTTTTAAGATTAGAAATGAGTGAATTATTGTAGATTGTATATTGGAGGTAGTGCACACACCATTAGACACTCTCCTCCTGAAGTACAGTCTCCCCTGGAGGATTTCCTCGTCTTGCTCAAAGGGGATGTCTCCACAGACCATGTCATACAGAAGCACCCCTAGCGACCACACCGTAGCCGAGCGCCCGTGGTATCTATGGAAGCGAATCCACTCTGGCGGGCTATATACTCTTGTACCTGGAGAAAAAGGGGGGAAAGGCTCATTAGTGATGTTTTACTTGTATAATAGTGATGTTTACTTGTATAATAAACATCAAACAGTTTATTTGGGGCATTTCATGTGACAATAACAGGACTATATTGCAATACTGTAGGATTGTCTAAGATATTATAAATTGATATTTAAAAAAAAAAAGTCTGATGTTGTCTCTATAAAGGCTGAACAAGGCAAGTGTAATTCCATGCAAACAAGGACTTATACTGGCATATTAGTGCCTTTTTTTTCTCCATGAGTAACTTGGATACCAAAAAAAAAACTTGAGTGCAATGCGAGCTATCAGGTGACATGAATCAGCCCAAGCTCAGGTTTCACAACAAACAGATGTTACGTGGCAGCTGACCCAATAGCCATTACCTAAGCTTTGAAATGTGCATTTCTTGTAACATAACAGGCAATGATCAACATATAACAATAACCTATATACACTAGTGTGTTATATTATTGACTAATATGAGATAATGTAAAGAACCTTTATAAATAACTACATAAGGACAACAAAATGAACATGGCTGATAATGTTACCACCTGAAGGGGGGAGGGGGGGGGATTACCAGCTGATGATCTAATAATAGTAGCTATCTATATTAAAGCCAAAAAGACCCCAAATCTAATAAGTGTAAACCTAAAAGTCAAAAATAGCTGGAGTCAAACAAATATAGCTGGAAGCAAGTCAAGGGTCAGTGCAGACTATCATGCACCTTCAAAAACAAAACCAGAAAATACAATGGAGCCACTGCTGGCCAAAGCACTGAGGAAGGGTAGGGTGCTTACCGTCAAAGTCAGTGTAGACTGTGTCCTTGAGAATCGCCCCTGAACCAAAGTCAATAAGTGTGAGGTCCCCAGTGCGTAGGTCTACAAGCAGATTTTCATCTTTGATATCTCTGTGAACTACTCCGCTGCTGTAGCAGTGGCGGACAGACTCCAAAACCTGACGGAAAAATCCCTTCGCAGTCTCCTCCTCCAAAGCGCCCTTCTCAGTTATGAAATCGAAAAGATCCTTAACCAGCTCCGGTCGTTCCATGACAATCAACCAGCCGTCTGGTCGCTCATACCAATCCAGGAGTTGTATAACCCCTCGAAACGACGAACTGACTTTCTTCAATAAAATAATCTCCAAAGGCACGATCACACCATTCTGTAAGAAAATATGAATCACAAATGAGTTGAGTAGATTCGATTCAAATATCAAACAACGACAACTAGCATGGGTGAAAAACCAAAACAAACCGGAGTGGTGATACTTACAATAGTACCCCATTCGGTCACCCGCTCCTTCTGCACGTGTTTAACTGCGACCTAATTTCGGGGTTAAAAATACATATTAGATACATTGTAGCCAGCCGTGAAGACATGCATTGTAGCAACAACTAAATTAGTCAATAACCATGAGATAGATAGATGCCTTTGATGGCGCCATGTGCCGAGATCAAAGCATTCCTATTCTTACCGGTGCGTCATCGGAGAGCCGACTACCGGCATAGACTGTGCCGAATCCACCGCTGCCGAGCACGGATCCCACCTTGTAAACCTTTTCGAACGGCTCCTTTTCCACTTTAACTGAAGAAACATCAAATTTAGAGCAGATAAGAATAAACGATAGCCACTCGAGTAGCAGCCGTTGACTAGACTTTCCAGACAAGTTACTAATTAATATTAGCTATGTTTGTTAATAAATCACCGTTGGCGTGCATATCCACCGCACGAAGCCATTTAAATAATTCAACGCACAGGATTTTAGAGTGAATTAAATAATTGTATTTTACTAACTATTGGACGCATTAATGATTGCAATATAAAGCTACTTCACTAAACAGTGCAACAGTATTTCTGGCAATGTACGAAGAATGACAGCGGGTTCTAATCATACCTGGCTGGAGCTGTATTTTCACCGGGTCCATGCTCGAAGGGTTGCAAATGTGTGAGAATGAGCCAAACTTTGACAGCAACATATTCGAACGGAAGACAGACGAAATCCTTGTTTATCTGAAAAGGTAGATCCCGATCCAATCCTATGGAAATATGATTGAAAAGGCTATCGCTAGCTAATAAATCCAGTGTGCCAACTCCACCCGCCCGTCGCCGTGACTCAAATACAATGCCGCCTCTATCTTTTCCAGATTAGAAACGCCGCGTACAAAGAGAATCCTGTATCTTGATTTCTGCACTTGGAAGATTACAGTTTTCTTGAAGTACTGAAGAAAGGACACTTGCAGAGCTGTTATCTGCAATCGAAGAAGTTTGTAAGAAATCCAAGGGACTGTGTTGATATCACGGAACGGATTTGAGCTCTGGCACACTTTCCCTACCTTTTCTATAACGCCAATATTTTTGGACGAGTGGAGAATGGTTATATCCTTCCGCCCCGAAACACTACTCGGTATTTTACTGGAATTTGTTTTAATATCCGGCAATAATTAATTGAAATGTAGAGATTTTCCAAAATATATAAAAACAACAACAACCATTGTGTAATTTATCTGATATAAGGATATGTATACACGAACTACTTTCTCATAGTACGAGACGCCCAAGGATCTCTTGTCTGGAGGTTTTGCGCTGTGTTGACAAGCGACCTGGAGAACTCAACCAATAAGATGGTATATATTTACCATGTTTTCGATTTGGACCAATCAAATGCTCATTATCATAAAGAGGTGATTTGCGCGCACGTGGCGGGAATTCCGAGACGCCACTTCCTCTGGGAAACACTGAGCGTTCGAGTGGATCGCCGCCTTTCAAAGTGTTTCACAATGGGGATAAACATGGTCCAACATGCGATTACATGGACTTTACAACAACCATGTGCATGTGATCAAAAGTCATGCAGTTTTACCCAGGCGATTGGGACCAAATACGTGACTGAAACGGGATGCACATTTTCGCGATTCATGTGGAATCAGCTGTTATTCTTCGTAACTAACCTTGCTGTAAATTGCCAAAAATAATGCACTGTTTAGCGAGCTAGCTTTATGTTACAATCATTTCAGTCTCTCTCGCCCAAATTGATAGTACAATGTACATACATATATTTACCGTTTGGGAGTGTGTAATATGGGTGTTATAGACATGTCTATTTCGATTTAACAAATAAAACCTTTCGTAAACTGAGACTTGCTGTTGGAAAACCACATCGGTGTCTGACCTTTGGCTGTAGTAGATGCACTTCCCCCAACTTCACTCAACTTTCTTCTGCAGTGGGTTGCTTCAGGTTTACCACTCAAAACAAGCCCACTCTTTTCACAGCATTTCACCAGGGAGGTGGGTTTTAAAGTCTAGGTACCAGTTAGCGTCGTCCTGCAAAGAGCTATTGGTCGTGTTCGAGAGCATCAATACGACTGCAGGCCGACTTGACTCGACAAATCACCTTGCATCATAAATCATAAATTACGACTCATTATTATTTGTAATTGTCAGTCAATCACACTTTATTTGTAATTGTCAGTCAATCACACTTTACCCTTGATAGATTGCGCTTTTGATCCTCTCGAACACGGCCGTTGTTTTGACAGCTGTCTCATTGCTGGAGCTTTCATAGCCTGGCATCTTTGATCAGCCAAATCTAAAATATTCGGTTTCACCAAAATACTGTTTTAACCTTACAGGGGCATATCCAGTATCAATACTTAAGATTCATTGGATTTAATGTGTCCTTCACTATCAATTAAGCTTCTAAAACTTGCTTTTATTCAGGGTCTCCCATTTTCCGCATTTGGGCTGCCATTGTAGTCCTTTCTAGACGACGCAGGCACTTCTACAGGCAGACATCCTCAGACCCAGGATAAAAATGTGTTTCAACGCTTATTTGATAGCGAAGGACACAATTGACCCTACAAATCTTAAATATTGTTCCTAGAGATAGTGGATATGTCTCTGTAACATTAAAACATAATTTTGGTGAAACCAAATAGTCAGGGGTGGAAAAAGTACCCAATTGTCATACTTGCGTAAAAGTAAAGATACCTCTTAAATCCTCTTAAGGATTAGCCCCTTTTTTTCAATTTTCGCCTAAAATGACTTACCCAAATCTAACTGCCTGTATGCATGTTCTTGGTACCATTTGATAGGAAACACTTTGAAGTTTATGGAAATCTGAAAGGAATATAGTAGATAGTAGATCACAATAGATCACAATACACAATAGATCTGGTAAAAGATATGTTTTTTATTTTTGTTGCATCATCTGTGACATGAAAAAGAAAACCCACACATTCAGCTAGGAAGCTGGAGGTGATTTAGATGGTGTCCACAAGACTGATAACTTCAAGAATGAGCAAGCTACATGACATTTAGTATGAAGTCACCCAGGTGTCTCTCATGATTTGCCCAAATGTACCTAAGTGGCCGAATTGGTAAATTTATACATTTTCAAGAACATAACTATAGAAAACATACAAAAATGCTATGCTAATAAAAATACAAGTTTACACACTCCCAGGAATGTCATACATGATGAATCATTAGCTTCCCTACATAAAAGGTACATCCAGGAGTGGCAACAAGAATGCTGATCCAATGCCTCCAAACACAGAAGTGAAATATTTAAGATAAGGGGCAAGTTTGCAGCCAAAGCTGATCTAATGTCATAAGTGAACACACCACAAACCACACACAAAGTAAAAAAAAAAAATGTACACTATTTACAATTACAGTATTTAGAACATCCTCTACCCAAGATTGTGCTGCTGGTCCCAAATCCCAAGTCTCTTTCTGCTTTACCATCCTCTACTTGTATGCTGGCTGGTTATTCACACCTCTCGATGGCTGGGCGGGGGTTTGTTGTGGAGCCAGAGAGAGCAGCCGTCAGACTAAGTGGGGGATGGAGGACTTGAATGTGGTGTCTTTGAAGTCAGTCTTTACCGCTAATGAAGATAAAAAAAATCTGTAAGAATTCATGTTTATTGCTTGTTTTATTGAATCTTTATTTTAGCAATACATCAAATGAACAACACATCTATAAACATATATTATATAGAGTATGAGGAACACTGGTGAAGTGTGTGTTCCAATTTAATTAAATATTTTTTTTTATTAACCTTTACTTAACTAGGCAAGTCAGTACACATTCTTATTTAGAGACAACGCTGGGCCAAGCCTTTATGGGACTCCCAAATCACGGCCGAATGTGATGCAGCCTGGATTCGAACCAGGTGTTAGACCACTGCACCAGTACAATGTGTATTTTATGTTGACTTTGACATGTTGTGGCTTTCGAGTACCTTCTTTGCTATTCATACACATATTTCATTAGGGATTATATATAGCAATCAAAGAAAATATTTAAAAAATCTCGCAAATTAATACTATGCAACCATTCAAACTGCATTAGCTCGGATTTACAATATAAAATAACATAAATATAAAGACTGGTATTTCATTTACAAGTCTAAGGTAGCGTCCTCTCTCTTTAGCTGTTGTCTAAACTACAGTGCCTTGCGAAAGTATTCGGCCCCCTTGAACTTTGCGACCTTTTGCCACATTTCAGGCTTCAAATATAAAGATATAAAACTGTATTTTTTTGTGAAGAATCAACAACAAGTGGGACACAATCATGAAGTGGAACGACATTTATTGGATATTTCAAACTTTTTTAACAAATCAAAAACTGAAAAATTGGGCGTGCAAAATTATTCAGCCCCTTTACTTTCAGTGCAGCAAACTCTCTTCAGAAGTTCAGTGAGGATCTCTGAATGATCCAATGTTGACCTAAATGACTAATGATGATAAATACAATCCACCTGTGTGTAATCAAGTCTCCGTATAAATGCACCTGCACTGTGATAGTCTCAGAGGTCCGTTAAAAGCGCAGAGAGCATCATGAAGAACAATAATAATATAATAAATAATAATAATAAATATATATAAAATATAATAAATATAATAAATAAATAATGAATGGAAAATACGGAAATCAAAGAATGGAACAAAATTAGCAAGTTGTAGTAGAAGACAAGTACGGGTCCAATAATGCATTTCTTATTGGACTGTGTTTTTTGGACAAGGAGATTAATTTGGGATATCCATTTGTAATATCGAGGACTGGAAAGTTGGATTCAATCAAGGTGACTAGAATCTGACCTGTTTTGGTTAAAACCTCTCTGAGATATGCAGGGCGCCAAATTCAAAACAACAGAAATCCAATAATTAAAATTCCTCAAACATACAAGTATTTTACACCATTTAAAAATACACTTGTTGTAAATCCAGCCACAGTGTCCGATTTCAAAAATGCTTTACGACAAAAGCACACCAAACGATTATGTTAGGTCAGCACCTAGTCACAGAAAAACACAGCCATTTTTCCAGCCAAAGAGAGGAGTCACAAAAAGCAGAAATAGAGATAGAATTCATCACTAACCTTTGATGATCTTCACCAGATGACACTCATAGGACTTCATGTTACACAATACGTGTATGTTTTGTTTGATGAAGTTCATATTTATATCCAAAAATCTCAGTTTACATTGGCACGTTATGTTCAGTAGTTCCAAAACATCCGGTAATTTTCCAGAGAGCCACATCAATTTAGAGAAATACTTATAATACACATTGCTAAAAGATACAAGTGTTATGCATGGAATTTTAGATCCCCTTCTCCTTAATGCAACCGCTGTGTCAGATTTTTAAAAAAACTTTACGGAGAAAGCACACCATGCAATAATCTGAGTACAGCACTCAGACACAAAAACAAGCCATACAGATACCCGCCATGTTGTGGAGTCAACAGAAGTCAGAAATAGCATTATAAATATGAACTTACTTTTGATGATCTTCATCAGAATGCACTCCCAGGAATCCCATTTCCACAATAAATGTTTGTTTTGTTCGATAGTGTCCCTCATTTATGTCCAAATACCTCCTTTTTGTTTGTGCGTTTAGCCCAGTAATCCAAATTCATGAGGCGCACTAGGTCCAGACGAAAAGTCAAAAAGTTCCGTTACAGGTCATAGAAACATGTCAAACGATGTATAGAATCAATCTTTAGGATGTTTTTAACACAAATCTTCAATAATGTTCCAACTGGAGAATTCCTTTGTCTTTAGAAATGCAATGGAACGCAAGTCGCTCTCACGGGATTGCACATGATCAGCTCATGGCAGACACCTGATTGAAAGAACTCTCTTTCTCTCCCCCTTCATAGTAGAAGCCTCAAACAAGGTTCTGGTGACAAGGACTGTTGACATCTAGTGGAAGCCTTAGGAAGTGCAATATGACCTCATAGACACTATATATTCGATAGGCAATGACTTGAAAAATTACAAACCTCAGATTTTCCACTTCCTAGTTGGATTTTTTCTCAGGTTTTTACCTGCCATATGAATTCTGTTATACTCATAGACATCATTCAAACAGTTTTAGAAACTTCAGCGTGTTTTCTATCCAAATCTACTAATTATATGCATATTCTAGCTTTTGGACCTGAGTAGCAGGCAGTTTACTCTGGGCACCTTTTTATCCAAGCTACTCAATACTGCCCCCCAGTCCCAAAGAAGTTTTAATTGTGCTGATGCATGCAACAGAAGAAGCATGCACTCGATCTGGCAAAATTGTCCATGTCAGAAGTAAAGTGTATTGATCTTTGGAGCAGGACACCTGCCAAAGGAGATATTGCTGGAGTCTCGTTGAATGTAGATCATAGTCAGAAAATCCCAGGAGTTGTCAGTGCGCGTCGACCTGACCCGTATGGTAAATGGAGGGAAGGAGAAAACCCTGTCGACATTGTTGTTTGAGGAGGCTACCTGAATTTGTGAAGCTTGGATATGTGAGGTATGTGGTGAGAGCATTTGTGTCCAAACCGTTACAGTGTGGGAATTGTAAAGGATATGGTCACATGTCAAATGTTTGCAGACGGAAGAAGTATGATATTGAAGAATCTGTGAATGGAAAATGTTGCAACTGTGGTGGGATCATGCTCTGAACTTCCTTGAGTGCCCTGTTAGGGTCAAGGTGTCAGGAATCAGGGCTCTGCAGCCGATCTCCTATGTGGAGGCGGTGAAGAGAGTCAAAGGGGCAAGAGGCAACAGTGTTGGCGGTGGATGCATTTTAACCAGTTGCTAGTGTTTTAAGTCAAGTGATCTGGATACACATTGTGAAGAAGGTGAATTTGTGGCATTTATAGCGACAGAGATTAATTGCACATAACACGTGTCTAAGAAGTGCAAGAAGCTGGATATCATTATATCTGCAGCCAATACGTTTTTGGGGCTCCAAGACTTCAGAAGGCAGATGGCAGAAGCTGTGCAAGGACTATTGTCACTAGAAAATGTCCCACCCTCACAGGAGGCTTCTGAGACTGTGTTGGGACCTGATTAGAATGACGTTTTTAAAGCAAATTAGGTTGATTTTATTTTGTTAATTATTTTTTTGGTAGTTTGAATTATATTTTATTTATTTTTACCCAACTGGTTTTCTTTTTGTGCTCCTTTAATATCCACCCTCTTAAATGGACATCTAATTGTTACGAATTGCATTATACCATAGAAGAAGAAGAAGTGCATGTCAGTGCAAATACCAAGACATGAGGTCGATGGAATTGTCCGTAGAGCTCAGAGAAAGGATTGTGTCAAGGCATAGATCTGGGGAAGTGTTCCTGCAGCATTGAATATCCCTAAGAACACAGTGGCCTCCATAATTCTTAAGTGGATGACGTTTGGAACCACCAAGACTCCAAACTGAGCAATCGGGGGAAAAGGGCATTGGTCAGGGAGGTGACCAAAAACCTGATGGTCACTCTCACAGAACTCCAGAGTTTCTCTGTGGAGATGGGTAACCTTCCAGAAGGATAACCATCTCTGCAGCACTCCACCAATGAGGCCTTTATGATAGAGTGGCCAGACAGAAGCAACTCCTTAGTAAAAGGCACATGACAGCCCGCTTGGAGTTTGCCAAAAGGCACCTAAAGGACTCTCAGACCATGAGCAACAATATTCTCTGGTCTAATGAAACCAAGATTGAACACTTTGGCCTGAATGCTAAGCATCACGTCTTGAACCCAATCGAATATCTCTGGAGAGACCTGAAAATAACTGTGCAACGACGCTCCCCATCCAACCTGACAGAGTTTGAGAGGATCTGCAGAGAAGAATGGGAGAAACTCCCCAAATCCAGGTGTGCCAACCTTGTAGTGTCATACCCAAGAAGAATTGAGGCTTTAATTGCTACCAAATGTGCTTCAACACAGTACTGTGTAAAGGGTCTAAATACTTACGTGCTCTTTGTTTTTATTTTATTTTTTATATTAGCAAAAATGTCTAAAAAACAGTTTTTGCTTTGTCATTATGGGCTATTGTGTGTACTGATTGATGAGGGGGAAAAACAATTTAATCCATTTTAGAATAAGGCTGTAACCTAACAAAATGTGGAAAAGGTGATGGGGTCTGAATACTTTCTGAATGCACTGTTGGTGGGGTTTATTATTTTGTGGCTGTACTACAGGCATTGTCAGCACAAAACACGTTCCCTTATTATAGTGAATGGAATAATTGCAGTCTTCGTGTTACCAATAATTGCTTCCAATACACCATGTCCATAAATACATTATTTAAAAAATTGCACACAGGATAATTTAGCTGCTAATGGCTTAACTACACTCCAATGTATTTTGTAACAACATACTTTCAAGAACTAATATGTATTTTCAAAATACAAAATACTTTTCTATACCAATTTGTTTTATAGCAGTTCAAATGTTGTGGCTCCCTTTCACCCTGCATTGGCTTCAGAAGTCTGACACTATGGTGTGATGAGAGTGTCTGCTAAATGGAACTAAATAAAAATGTATATGTAAAAATGAACAATTGCAAAGCATGCTGAGTATTATTCTGAAGGTTCCGCGCCCGAAACAAGGCCAATAATAATACCCAGTGTGTTTTGCAATTAATTTAGGTATCTTAATTTTCATATATACTGTGTATTTATACATTTTGGTCATTTAGTGGATACTCTTGTCCAGAATGACTTACAGTCAGTGTATTCAACTAAGATATACAGTGGGGCAAAAAAGTATTTAGTCAGCCACCAATTGTGCAAGTTCTGCCACTTAAAATTATAAGAGAGGCTTGTCATTTTCATCATAGGTACACTTCAACTATGACAGACAAAAGTGAGAGAAAAAAAATCCAGAATATCACATTGTAGGATTTTTAATTTATTTATTTGCAAATTATGGTGGAAAATAAGTATTTGGTCAATAACAAAAGTTTATCTCAATACTTTGTTATTTACCCTTTGTTGGCAATGACAGAGGTCAAACGTTTTCTGTAAGTCTTCACAAGGTTTTCACACACTGTTACTGGTATTTTGGCCCATTCCTCCATGCAGATCTCCTCTAGAGCAGTGATGTTTTGGGGCTGTTGCTGGGCAACACAGACTTTCAACTCCCTCCAAAGATGTTCTATGAGGTTGAGATCTGGAGACTGGCTAGGCCACTCCAGGACCTTGAAATGCTTCTTACGAAGCCACTCCTTCGTTGCCCGGGCGGTGTGTTTGGGATCATTGTCATGCTGAAAGACCCAGCCACGTTTCATCTTCAATGCCCTTGCTGATGGAAGGAGGTTTTCACTCAAAATCTCACGATACATGGCCCCATTCATTCTTTCCTTTACACAGACCAGTCGTCCTGGTCCCTTTGCAGAAGAACAGCCCCAAAGCATGATATTTCCACCCCCATGCTACACAGTAGGTATGGTGTTCTTTGGATGCAACTCAGCATTCTTTGTCCTCCAAACACGACGAGTTGAGTTTTTACCAAAAAGTTCTATTTTGGTTTCATCTGACCATATGACATTCTCCCAATCTTCTTCTGGATCATCCAAATGCTCTCTAGCAAACTTCAGACGGGCCTGGACATGTACTGGCTTATAAGCAGGAGGACACGTCTGGCACTGCAGGACTTGAGTCCCTGGCGGCGTAGTGTGTTACTGATGGTAAGCTTTGTTACTTTGGTCCCAGCTCTCTGCAGGTCATTCACTAGGTCCCCCCGTGTGGTTCTGGCATTTTTTCTCACCGTTCTTGTGATCATTTTGACCCCACGGGGTGAGATCTTGCGTGGAGCCATTAATACAGGTAACAAGTGGAGGACAGAGGAGCCTCTTAAAGAAGAAGTTACAGGTCTGTGAGAGACAGAAATCTTGCTTGTTTGTAGGTGACCAAATACTTATTTTCCCCCATAATTTGCAAATAAATTCATTAAAAATCCTACAATGTGATTTTCTGTTTTTTTTTCTCATTTTGTCTGTCATAGTTAACGTGCACCTATGATGAAAATACAGGCCTCTCTCATCTTTTTAAGTGGGAGAACTTGCACAATTGGTGGCTGACTAAATACTTTTTTGCCCCACTGTATAAACAATAACATATCACAGTCATAAAAAAGTTAATGCAAACTGTTACTGAGAATGTTGTTGCTGTTCAGCCGGCTACTTGCAAATGTTTTTTAAAATACAATATACATGTATTTTTCTAAAATATATTTCTGTTTATTTTGGTGCATTATGTTGTTTTGTAATAGTTTTATGTAAGTCTATTTTGACATTTTTGCCCATCCCTGTCTCCAATCCTTGCTCCATCCAACCCATATCAA
Source organism: Oncorhynchus keta (assembly GCF_023373465.1). Taxonomy (NCBI): domain Eukaryota; kingdom Metazoa; phylum Chordata; class Actinopteri; order Salmoniformes; family Salmonidae; genus Oncorhynchus; species Oncorhynchus keta. The sequence continues at coordinate 36,033,524 of NC_068433.1, read as the reverse complement.
TGGGTCACCAATGTAATAGGAATCCTCTTTTATTTGTATTTATTTTTTATTTAACCTTTAATTAACTAGGCAAGTCAGTCAAGAACAAATTCTTATTTACAATGATGGCCTGACCAGGCCAAAACCTCCCCTAACCCAGACCACACTGGGTCAATTGTGCGCTGACCTATGGGGCTCCCGATCATGGCCGGTTGTGATTACAGCCCATGATCAAACCAGGGTCCGCAGTGACGCCTCTAGCACTGAGGTGCAGTGCCTTAGACCGATGTGCCACTTGGGAGCCCTCTTCCTCCATAGTTCTGTGTCATTATGAATATATTAGAGTCCCATTTGACCCCACATCCTGACATGCCATAGCAACCCATGATTAATATTTTTCCCATAAAGCAAAGAGGAAACCAGGTCTATGATATGCAGGGCCTATTACAAAGAGTTCATGTTTTATTAATGTATCTTGTGGCTGGCCATAGGCTGTGGTTGGGGTCAAAGGGGAATTAATCGTGATTAGGCTCTCTCTGCATGAGGATGGAGGGATTAAGGAAAGATAGATACGTTGTTTTATATCTATCGTTTTCATTATGGAATAGGAGGAAAGCCTTGGTGCATTTGTCATGCACAATTTATCTTTAAATCAAATCAAATCAAATTGTATTGATCCATACACATGGTTAGCAGATGTTATTGCGAGTGTAGCGAAATGCTTGTGCTTCTAGTTCCGACAGTGCAGCAATATCTAACAACTCCACGATAACTACCCTAATACACACAAATCTAAGTAAAGAATATATAAATATTAATATATGGATGAGCAATGATAGGGTGGCATAGGCTCCGTGAGCAATGACAGAGCGGCATAGGCAAGATGGTATCTTTGTGTTTCAGTATCAATGAGCCTTTTTAAGATGTCCTGTTCTCAATATTATCCAGTTTAGGCTAAGGGGAAAAAAACACATGGTGAGTGGGTGTTCGAAAGGAAAAAGCTGTGTGCTTTTTCCATTCTAAACACTTGAGTCTGAATCGACCTTGGTAAGTTGGCTCAATAATAACACAGGACTGACTTTATCCAGTTTAGCCTAAGGAAAAAAAACGCATGGTGAGTGGGCGTTCAAAAGGCGAAAGCTGTGTACTTTTTCCATCCAGTCTGACTTGACCTTAACTCATGTTTGTAACGTGTCCTTTATCTCCTCTGCTCTGGTGATAACCCTTGTGTACACTGAAGAGGGAAATAATGCTTATAACATTAGAGACTTCTCTGGAACCTAATCTTCCTATACAGCTCCAGAGTTATGTAAATGTGTGATGTTCATCCAAAATGGCACCATATTTCCTATATAGTGCACTACTATTGACCAGAGCCTCATTGGACCCTGTCCTATGAGCACTATGGGCCCTTCACAAAAATAGGGTGTCCTTTCATAGCAACATGTATGCCCCACCTACCTGAGGATCTGTCTTTTTCAGCCATTTTACAATATTTCATGTCTTTGAAGAATGCAAAATCAACTTCTCACTTAAATCTTGCTAAATTGATTGCACCGCCTCTGTGCACGTTTAGTCCCCCCCCAACACTACATATCTGATTCAAATACTGTAATCAAAACTTGATAATGAGTTGTTTATTTGAATCAGCCGTGTCGTGTAAGGCCAAAAATCAAAACGTGCACCTGGAGTATAATGACACCCAGAAGTATTATTCTCTCAAGTTGACACACATGGAAGGAGGACTTCATGCATATGAATAAGTAAAAAGAAGAAAAGGATATTGTACTACATAGGACACAACTATGCAATGGGCTTTAACTTTGATAGAATGTGTCATGCCCTGGTCTAAGTATTTTGTGTTTCTTCATTTATTTGGTCAGGCCAGGGTGTGACATGGGTTTATTGTGGTGTGTTTTGTCTTGGGGTTTTGTGGGGTGTTGGGTGTGTGGCTTTAGTGGGGTTATCTAGCAAAGTCTATGGCTGTCTGGAGTGGTTATCAATCAGAGGCAGGTGTGTATCGTTGTCTCTGATTGGGAACCATATTTAGGCAGCCATATTCTTTGAGTGTTTCGTGGGTGATTGTCCTTAGTGTCTTGATGTCCTTAGTCTGTGTTAGTTTACACTAGTATAGGCTGTTTTGGTTTTCGTTACGTTTATTGTTTTGTAGTGTTTGTATTTAGATTCGTGTTTCGTTTGTTGAATAAACATGGATCGCAATCTACACGCTGCATTTTTGTCCGACTCTCCTTCACCACAAGAGAACCGTTACAGAATGAATACATCGTTTTTACCTCCTGATATTTTTCTCACAATATTTCTCACTTCATATAGGACATACAGTTTTATTTTATGCAGATGTAACGTCTTCGACACTGCAGCACCTTGCAAGGTGAGAACCTTCATGCAAACTCTCGATGCTTCACATTTAAGTGTTATGGGAAATGCATTTACTCCAACTTACTGTGGCAGCCTATATAAGATATTCCCTATGAGACCTGCAGAGTGAATCTGTCAACACACTCCTGGAGAAAAAGGTGCAAAGTAGACCTATATACATAATGTGCATTTGGAAACTATTCAGACACCTTGACTTTTTCCACATTTTGTGAGGTTACAGCCTTTTTCTAAGATGGATACATTTTTTATTCGTCATCAATCTAAACAAAATACCCCATAATGACAAAGCAAAAACAGTTTTTTTGATTTTTCTGTTGTAAATGTATAAAAAAACAGAAATGGAAATATCACGATTACATAAGAATTCAGTCCCTGCCACTGAAAAACATCCCCACAGCAGGATGCTGCAGCCACCATGCTTCACCATAGCGATGGGTGCCAGGTTTCCTCAAGATGTGATGCTTGGCATTGAGGAAAGAGTTTAAAAAGTTCTATCTTGGTTTCATCAGACCAGAGAATCGGATTCTCATGGTCTGAAAGTCCTTTGGGTGCCTTTTAGCAAATTCAAAGTCGGCTGTCATGTGCATTTTACTGAGGAGTGGCTTCCATCTGGCCAGCTTACCATAATGGCTTGATTGGTGGAGTGCTGCAGAGATGGTTGTCCTTCTTGAAGGTTATCCCATCTCCACAGGGGAACTCTGGAGCTCTGTCAGAGTGACCATCGGGTTCTGGGTCACCTCCCTGACCGAAGCCCTTCTCGGTAGTTCCAAACTTCTTACATTTAACAATGATGGAGGCCACTGTTTTTTTGGGGAGCTTCAATGCTGCATAGATTTTTTGGTACCTTTCCCCAGATCTGTGCCTCGGCACAATCCTGTCTCGGAGCTCTACGGACAATTCCTTCGACCTCATGATATGGTTTAGGCTCTGACATGCACTGTCAACTGTGGGAACTTATATAGACAGGTGTGTGCCTTTCCAGATCATGTCCATTCAATTTAATTTACCACATGTGGACTCCAAGTTGTTGAAACATCTCAAAGATGATCAATGGAAACAAGATGCACCTGGGCTCAATTTTGAGTCTCATAGCAAATGGTCTGAATAATTGTATAAATAAGGTATTTCAGTTGTTTATATTTCATGCATTTGCTAAATTTTCTAAAAAACTGTTTTTGCCTTGTCATTATGGGGTATTGTGTGTTGATTGATGAGGAAAAACAACTATTGAATCCATTTTCGGATAAGGTTGTAATGTAACAAAATGTTGAAAAAGTCAAGGGGTCTGAATACTTTCCGAATGCACTTTAGGGAACCCTTTATATAATGGTTATTTATAGAAGCCCATGTATATGGTTGTACCTATGAACCCTATGAAGGGTTCTGCCTAGAACCATTTTATATTTGGAGGGTTCTTCTTAGAAGCCTGTATGAACAGTTCCATCAGCCTTTTTAGCCATTAAAATGAAATGATTTACGACAATACATATCATATGGCCTTTCTTTGAGGGCCTAGTTACACTCTACCACAGTGGTGTTAGGAAACTCCTGCTTTACATGCCACAGCTGGTCGGCAAGTCACATTATGTTGGCTTGCAAAGTGAGGTTTAGCTCCTACTGGAATCCAGTCAAAGTTGGGATAACCAACAAGTTACATTTTTAATCACCCCCCCCAACCTGCATTCAGAACAACTGCCAAGGTTGTGAAGATTGATTATTGAGACTACCTCAATCATCTAAACTGAAACAACTATCTCAGTAATGGGTGCAAGAACTACAAACAGATTGGATTAGTTTAGAAACAGTTATGCTATGTATCTTTGTGTAGCATACAATTAATCAATCAATGTACATGTAAAAACACAGATATTAAAACAAACAATTCTGAAAATCATAGAGCATACTGGGAAATATGATACATGGTTCTATGAAGAACCGTTCCTGCCTTCCAAAGAATCCTTTTTGCCTTCCAAATAATATTTTTGCCTTCCAAAGAATCATCAAAGAACACTTTCTTCCAAAAGTGGTTATTAGGATGTTAAAGGTTCTAGGTAGAACCCTTTGCCTTACAAATAACTGTTGTCTTCCAAAAGGGGTTCTTCAGATCAAGACGGTTATTGTTAGAAACTTATCCCTCCACAATTAACCCTTTTGGAACACTTTTTTCTAAGAGTGCAGCATCATGTATTGTAGCCTGGTGGTATGAATCACCACACCATCAGAGAGGCATGTTACAATGCAACTGTTTAGGCCAGCCTGAGCCTGCATGTGACCATAGGCTATGTGACTGATGTGGCTATGACTATTACACTCATGGGAAATCATCATCAGTCACCATTATTTATGTACATGGAATCCATTGATCTGCTGCTGAGAGAGAGAGAGAGAGAGAGAGAGAGAGAGAGAGAGAGAGAGAGAGAGAGAGAGAGAGAGAGCAGTCCACAATCCTCCACACTCCTCCTGCAGCATCACTGCCACCATCCTTTACATGCCTGAGATACCTCCTGATATTTTCTGTTGGCTCTAATTAACTATGACAGCTTTAGGAAAACTATGTTACTGAGCTGAAATTGTTTGATAAGGCTCTAGGGCTGAAGGTTCTACATCTGATCTGTAATTTGATGGGTTGTGTTTTGGGATACATAAAACCAGAGAGTGTTGACCACATCAAAGCTGTAGGATCGGCAGTGTTATATTTACCCCAGGCCTATGCAGCCAGAGCTGGGTAGCCACATCATTTTGGTGGCTGATTGAAATCCATTCAGCTTGGTTGGTTCTGCTGGGGCTGTCCATGCCAATGCCTGCTGGGAATACCTCAGGCATGTTATGTTCCTGCATGGGGTTAGCTGAAGTAAGGGAGATGTGTATGTTGCTATATAGTTAACATGCCACTATCCTCTCATTATAGCAATGATTATGTGCAGAAGTCTGTCTCTCTCGCTCACTCTCTCTCTTTCTCTTTCCTATACTCCAGGGCTCTCCAACCCTGTTTCTGGAGAGCCAAACTCCTGTAGGTTTCATTCCAACCCCAGTTGTAACTAACCTGATTCAGTTTATCAACCAGCTAGATTATGGTTGGAGCGAAAACGAACAGGACGGTAGCTCTCCAGGAACAGGGTTGGAGATCCCTGCATACTCTATATCCCTCTTTGTCCCTTTGTCTCTGTCTCCCTCTCTCCTATAATTTGTATCCATCTCTATCCCTCTCTCTGCCTCTGCCCTGGGGGGTGAGGTTTGGCTCATGTTCATGTGTGTACTCCAAGTCCCTGTGTGGATTATAGTCTGGACCTTGCACCTGGCCTGGGTTACATAATCCCTGTCAAATCAACTATGTGATAATCTGGCAGCAGCATATCTTTAATATTGCATAACTGTAACTGTTCATTAGCTCCTATACACTACTGTCTCCACTCAAACATCATCAGCCTCACATTTATCCCAACACAGGAAACACTCCTGCCAATACCTGTGTAAATTAATTTGCATACAGAGGAGACTATCTATTCTAGTGTTGGCAGTTAGCACTATGAGAGGGTCGCATGGACAATGTGCCCCTGCTGTGCTACCTGATGTGCGGATTGTACCTGTAAACTGGTTAAGTGTTATTATCAAACTGGTCATAATTTGTTGTCATGTACGCCTGTCAGTGTGGTCTTTCATTTGGAAGATATCATATTAAAACTTCAAAGCGCATTTAAGAAGAATTTAATAAAAAGTTCTATATTTTCAAATCGGGATAACAGTAAATAAGTCTAGATGTATTCAAACATGAATCTAAACATGTTATATACTCTTATATGCCATTTAGCAGACGCTTTTATCCAAAGCGACTTACAGTCATGTGTGCATACATTCTACATATGGGTGGTCCCGGGGATCAAACCCACTACCCTGGCATTACAAGCACCATGCTCTACCAACTGAGCTACAGAAGATTAGTTTGGGGTTTGCATTGGTTATACTGCACCGTAGCATTCCCTCTGGCCTCAACACAACTCAACTCTATGTTGTGCATAAAGGAGTTTTCACTGGCATTTCTCACATCATACATTTTACCAACACAAAAAGATCCCACCATGTCGAACGAACAAATTGTCTGTTGCCATTTATAAAATTGTACCGAAAATTCCTGTTTCCTTTATGTCCTCAACTTTCCTTTAGGTACATATTACTGTATACTGTATATCAGTTCAGTTTAGCATATCTAAACAGTTGTCCTACTTAACATGGATTAGATAGAACAGTGAATGGCAGAGTTTTGATGCTCACTTAGAAGACTGACCTGTTGAGTGTAGGGGGCAGTATTTTGATTTTTGGATGAAAAACGTACCCAAATTTAACTGCCTATTTCTCAGGCCCAGAATCTAGAATATGCATATAATTGTCAGATTAGGAAAATTTAAAGGGATATCAACCACAGTCTTTAGACATAGTTTCAGGCTTTTATTTTGAAAAATGAACGAGAAAGATAACATCGCGTCAGTGCATAGCTGGGTGTTCCTGGAGTTTTCCTTGCGCAACAGTAGGGTGGCAGCCATTGTCTCTCTCTCTCCTAGCTAAAGCTAAAGTCGCGGTTGATATATTATCGATTATATATTGAAAAAACAACCTGAGGATTGATTATGAAAAATGTTTGACATGTTTCTGTGAACATTACGGATACTATTTGGAATTTTCGTATGCGATGTCGTGACCGCTTGAGCCTGTGGATATCTGAACATAATGCTCCAAACAAATGGAGCTATTTTGGATATAAGAATAATCTTTATGGAACAAAAGGAACATTTATTGAGAAGCTGGGAGTCTCCTGAGTACAAACAACAAAAGATCATCAAAGGTAATTTAATTTATTGCTTTTCTGACTTTCGTGACCAATCTATTTCTTTGTAATATTTTGTCTACTGAGAGAGATGTTCCTACATAAACGCTTGGATAGCTTTTGCCGAAAAGCTTTATTGAAATCTGACACGCCAGGTGGATTAACAACAAGCTAAGCTGTGTTTTGCTATATTGCACTTGTGATTTCAAGAACATTTAATATTTTTAGTAATTTAATTTGAATTTGGCGCGCTGCATTCCAGCTGATGTTGACGTAAATGATCCCGCTAACAGGATGGGTACATCAAGAAGTTAAAGATTGCTGTCCAATTTGGAACCCTTTGACTTTTCCCACATTTTGTTCCAGTATAGCCTTGTTCTAAAATGGATTAAATATAAAACAATTCTCAGCAATCTACACACAATACCCCATAATGACAAAGCGAAAACAGGTTTTTAGACATTTTAGGAAATCTATAAAAATGTTAAAACAAAAATACCTTATTTACATAAGTATTTAGACCCTTTGCTATGAGACTCAAAATTGAGCTCAGGTGCATCCTTTCACCACTGATCATCCTTGAGATGTTTCTACAATTTGATTGGAGTCCACCTGTTGTAAATTCAATTGATTGGACAAAAACCAATCCATGATGTTGAAGGAATTGTCTGTAGAGCGCCGAGACAGGATTGTGTTGAGGCACAGATCTGGGGAATGTTACTAAAACATTTCTTTAGCATTGAAGGTCCCAAAGAACAAAGTGGCCTCACTCATTCTTAAATGGAAGACGTTTGGAACCACTAAGACTGTTCCTAGAGTTGGCCGCCCGGCCAAACTGAACAGTCAGGGGAGAAGAGCTTTATTCGGGGAGGTTACTAAAAACCCGTTGGTCACTCTGACAGAGCTCTAGAATTCCTCTGAGAAGATGGGAGAACCTCCCAGAAGGACAACCATCTCTACAGCACTCCACCAATCAGGCCTTTATGGTAGACTGGCCAGATGGAAGCCACTCCTCAGTAAAAGGCACATGACAGCCCACTTGGAGTTTGTCAAAAGCCACCTAAATGGCTCTCCGACCATGAGAAACAAAATTCTCTGGTCTGATGAAACCAAGATAGAACTCTTTGGCCTGCGCCATGTCTGCAGGAAACCTGGCACCATCCTTATGGTGAAGCATGCTGTGGGGATGTTTTTCAGCGGAAAGGACTGGGAGACTATTCAGGATCGAGGCAAAGACGAACGGAGCAAGGTACTCCAGAGCGCTCAGGACCTCAGACTGGGGCGACAGTTCATCTTCCAACAGGACAATGACCTTAAGCAGACAGCCAAGAAAACGCAGGAGTGGCTTCGGGACAAGTCTCTGAATGTCCTTGAGTGGCCCAGCTAGAGCCCAGACTTTAACCCGATCGAACATCTCTGGAGAGACCTGAAAATAGCTGTGCAGCGGCGTTCCCCATCCAACTTGACAGAGCTTGAGAGGATCTGCAGAGAGGAATGGGAGAAACTCCCCAAATACAGTTGTGCCAAGCTTGTAGAGTCATATTCAATAATTATCAAGGCTGTAATCACTGCCAAAGGTGCTTCAACAAAGTACTGTGTAAAGGGTCTGATACCTATGTAAATGTGATATTTAATTGTGTCATTTTATTACATTTGCAAAAAATTCTAAACCTGTTTTTGCTTTTTTCATTATGGGGTATTTTGTGTAGATGGATGAATTTAATACATTTTGAATAAGGTTTGTAAATGAAACAAAATGTGGAAAAAGTTAAGGGGTCTGAATACTTTCAGAATGCACTGTACTGTATATCCCATGTTACCCAAATCTGCTCCTTGTATGGAATCGAGCAGAACAGAAAATAAACACTTAAATGTACCTCAAAGCCTTCTGCGATGCCTGGGTACCTCGGATGGAACCGCGGGGGTCACATGTACGCCTCAACTGCAAGAAGGAACCTTTTCATGTTGCTGCCAAGCCTGTTTAACTTCCACCAATTCCCTTAATTTATTCTGGCATCTCACCCTAACTGGAAACACCAGTGTTTAGCCCCAGCTTGTCTGGAACGAGCCTGTCCTCTTACTCTGTTTGCGTCCCAAATGGCACCATATTCCTTACATAGTGCACTAGGGAAGAGGGTGCCATTGGGGACAGAGCTTGTGTGTTTTACATAAACGCTCTAGGAAGGGACAGAACAAGCCGCAGGGCTGTTGTAGCAGACTTAGTAAAACAGATCATTTAGATGGGGAACAAGGTTTATTGAGTTAGTTCTGCTCTCAGATTCCCACTTCCCCATTTAGCTTACCATATAAAAATGGTGGCATGCTCCCCAACTCCAAACTGGACCAGTAAAACGTTTGTAGTAGGAAAAGGTAACTAAAACATACAGCATCTTGATTCTGAAATGTGAAACAGGTGTTAGCACTACACTTGTAGTACTTTTCCTGTAGTGAAACATTCTGTTTTTGTGGTCAAGGACATTATGGGGATAGTATTATTGCCAATCAATGGTTTGGGGCTGACCGATAACAATTGACAGACAAGCAATTTGATATTATGGATCAACAGCATACAATTGAATGTCTTATAAACAAATGACTCCTCTAAGTGACTTTGGGTCCTTGAAAAGTGCTATTTAAAAACCACGTAATATTATTATTATTATTATTATTACTACTCCTCAAAAACAAGCAATATACACAACCTGATCTCTAACTCTAACCAGCTCCTTCTCTAACCTTGTTACAGGACCGTGGACCTTCTCTTTGACCTCAGCCTGACAATGTAAGTTCCCCTACTACTGCAGCCTGCTGTCCCTGAGGAAAGCCTGAACACTGCGGCCACTCTACGGGAAAGTGTCTGGTATGTGCTCCACTTCACTCTGGTTACTTATTTGATCCATTTCACTGTCCATCCCCAGCCTTAAGAGGATACTGACACTAAAGCTTTAAATCTCTGTGAACACTGACCTTATGGGGCTCAGAATCAAAGGGGGGCTGGCCTGTGTACTGTTTGTGTAAGCAGATGTTTGAATTAAGATCATGAGTACTGTATGGTAGGCTGTGAGTGAGTGTGTAGTATGTATGTGATTGTGTGTGAGTGAGGTTGTGAGTTCTGTTTTTGATAAAGCCCATTTAGATATCTTACCAGAATGTTTTCCCCTTTTGAAAATGTAATGCCCTGGTCAAATGTAACCATATGTAAATAATAATACTTTCACCTGATATCACATTAAAATGAGCTTATTTGCAATATTCACACATTCTGCTACAGTTTCATAATCTTGTAACTTTCCACACGGATGTCGTGTCAAAAATGGTGTCAGGTTATACATTGAGCCACGAGCCACTGAAAAGAGGCAGTGCCATTACAAGTGGTGCATCTATACCCTCTGACCCATGGTTCGGAGCAATCCTATTAGCCGTGCTAGGTGATGGCATTGTGCTGACTGCATGTCTGTGTGGGCCCAAGTTCTGGCAGGCTGCCTGGTCAGCAGTCTGTGCCCACACGCACAAGCATGCACACACAAACACACACACATGCTGCTCTGCACAGTTCTCTGTCACAGTTCTCTCTGCTCCAACCTCTTCTGCTCTGTTCTGCTGCGGCAACGGTCAGATCATTATTTATTTAGAGAAGGAAGCAGATGACCACATGTCACCATGGAGCCTGGTCACATGGTCCAGGAACCGAACCCATAAGCCTCACTAGTTGTGACGGAGAGACAATAACAAGCAAAGCTGCCCCCCTTGCCACACATATGACACTTACACAATACCCAAGGTCTCTCCCCGGCCTGCTCCAATCCTTCACACCCGACTGCTCCAAATGAAATGGAAAACAAAATGGAGAACAATGGAGGTGAATGGCAATCTGAGTCCATTATTACTGGGTCCCTCCTCAATTATGGCCTGTTCCACTGATCCCCTGTCTACATGATATGGTTTATTAAATAGCTTCAGGTGGCAGAGATGGCCAGCTCAACAGTAAACACCAGATTCAGCCTTCATCTTAAAACGGTCTCGTAGCAGAATTCCTCCAGGTGATTTCACAGCCAGGTAATACAAAGCTGATGTCTGTTTGTAGTGTTATAGTTTATACATAGGCTATGTCATGTAGGTATAATGAATTGGTAATGCGAACCACCATGACAATTTTAATTGAAATGAGCTTGGAAGGTGATGGAAGAGGAGAAGAAAGATTATCGTTCACATTAAATCACTAATTTCCCCATCCGAATCTCAGAATGTACTCAGCATGTATTATTGGCTAAACACCCCCAAAGCAGCATGAGTTAAATCAATGTTTCCCAACTCCAGTCCTCAGGCCCCCCAACAGTACATATTTCTATTGTAGCCCCAGACAAGCGCACTTGATTCAACTTGTCAGGTGTGTTTGTCTGGGGCTACAACGAAAATGTGTACTGTTGGGAATACTACAGGACCGGAGTTGGAAAACACTGACTTAGTTTGAACTGAACATAGGGAACCACCAGAGCTAAGGGGTCTGAACTCATTTACTCTGCCCAACCACAGTTCCTCTGACTTCTAATGGGCCATCTAATGCCTTCTTGTGTGGGTTGTATACCTTGGGTGTGAGAGTTTGAGACACAGACACAGAGGGTACTAGAGTCAGTGTGTGGCGAACCAGTTCCCTGTGCCTGCCTACGGCCTCTTCTGTGTGGTCCTCTGATGTCTCAGTGGTAGGCCTGGACTCGACCGGACTACAAAAGTTGTGTGGGTTAGATTGGCCAGAGTCAGGAGGTTGCAAACTCATTCACTGTTGCCTACTCCTCCTCTGTTTGGGCTTCTGATGGCCCAGTAGTGGGCCTGTACCCGATTGTACTATACTATTCCGGTTCTCCTCAGACCCACACAGACAGGGTGGTAATGGAAATGAATGGCAGAGCGACAGTGTCAGCTCTGAAAATCCCTAAATGACGTCCAGCTAATTGCATGTAATTAGGCATCGCATGCTCAGCAGTTTGGAAAAATAGACTCCTGTCCCATCCCTTGGCCTGTAAATACCTTGGTAGTGCCCGGTAATCAAAAATAATCAAGTCCAAGTTGTACCCCGGCCCAACATGCTAGTTAAAGCTTGGTCGCAAATGGGTCTTCCAAATGGACAATGACCTCAAGCATACTTCCAAAGTTGTGGCAAAATGGCTTAAGGACAAAGTCAAAGTCAAGGTATTGGAGTGGCCATCACATTTCCCTGACCTCAATCCTATAGAAAATATGTGGGTGTCACGACTCCTACCGAAGGTGGCTCCCCTTCCTGTTCGGGTGGCGCTCGGCGGTCATCATCACCGGCCTACTAGCTTCCACTGATCCTTTTCCCCCTTTCTGTTTATTGGTTTCACCTGTTTTGTGTTTAGGCTGATTAGTCGGGCTATGTTAACCAGTAGGCCCGCCTGCTCTTTGTGCGGGATCGTTTGTGTAACTAGTGTGCACATTTAAGTTTAACGTGTTTCCCATTTCGTGGGTTTTTGCTGGACTGTTTAAGTCCCCGTGTTTGGGGCATTTGTTTTGTGTGCTCCCTGTGTTTCGTGGGGTGGCTTATGCACCCCGTTTGTGCATTAAATAGCACTACCCTGAACTCTCTGCTTCCTGCGCCTGACTTTGCACCCACTATATCCAGATCGTTACAGAATCCCGCACCTTGTAATGGAGTCAGCAGGAGCAGCTGCCAAACCCCTTCCATCGATGGAGGAATGGGTCCTCCATCATACCACCGTCCTCCATCGGATAGGATCGGCAATGGATCAGATGATGGAAAGAATGGACAAATGGGAGAGGAGTGGTGTCCTCTCTTCACCTCCGGTTCCTCCGACGAGTCCACCTTCTCCAACTCGAGCTGTACCTTGCGACCGTGAGACCAATTCCCTCGGGGGAGGAGAGTGTGTGTGTCCTCGTCTCCTGCCTGACGGGTCGTGCTCTGGAGTGGGCCAACGGGGTCTGGAATGGCCCAGACCGACCGTTGGTGGGGGAGCCCGTCTGGGAGTCGAGAGGGGAGTCGGAACACTTCTCGGTCACCCCAGGTGAGTCAGCACCAAACTCACCCAGAGTCACATTTTTGTATTTATTTTGTTTCTTCACTTTTCTCCCTCTTCCCAGCATAAGGCCCTAGTCGATTCAGGCACAGCTGGGAACTTTATGGATGGCGGACTCGCCATCAAAATGGGTATTCCGCTAGTGCCGATAGAACCCCCCTTCCCCGTGCACTCCCTAGATAGCCGACCATTATGGTCAGGGTTTGTCAGGGAGGCCACGGTTCCACTGGACATGGTAACGCAGGGGAATCATAAGGAGCGGATTAGTCTCTTCCTTATCGATTCACCTGCGTTTTCAGTGGTACTGGGGCTTCCCTGGCTGGCTAGTCACAATCCTAGGATTTCGTGGAGACAGGGGATTCTCCAGGGGTGGTCAGAGGAGTGTTCAGGGAGGTGAATGGGAGTTTCCATCGGTGGATAGTCCAGACTAAATTTCCACTGTGCACATTCCCCCTGAATATGCCGATTTGGCTATCGCTTTCTGTAGGTAGAGGGCGACTAAATTACCACCTCATCGGCAGGGGGATTGTGCGATAAATCTCCAGGTAAACGCTGTGCTTCCCAAGAGTCAGGAGGAGATGTTGACTATGGAGACATACGTCACGGAATCTCTGGGACAAGGGTACATTCGGCCCTCCATTTCACCCGTCTCCTCAAGTAGATTTTTTTGTGAAGAAAAAGGAGGGAGGTCTGCGTCCGTGCATTGATTATAGAGGTCTAAATGCCATCACAGTGGGGTTTAGTTACCCGCTACCTCTCATCGCTACAGCGGTGGAATCATTTCACGGAGCACGTTTTTTCATAAAACTGGACCTCAGGAGCGCGTATAATCTGGTGCGTATTCGGGATGGAGACGAGTGGAAAACCACGTTCAGTACCACATCGGGTCATTATGAGTACCTCGTCATGCCGTATGGGTTAAAGAATGCTCCTGCCGTCTTTCAAATCTTTGTAGACGAGATTCTCAGGGACCTGCTCGGGCAGGGCGTGGGGGTCTATATCGATGATATTCTGATCTATTCCGCCACCCGCACCGCGCATGTGTCTATGGTGCGCAGGGTGCTTGGTAGACTGCTGGAGCATGACCTATACGTCAAGGCTGAGAAGTGTGTGTTCTCCAAATGAGCCGTCTCCTTCCTGGGTTATCGCATTTCCACCTCGGGGGTGGTGATGGTGTGTGACCGCGTTAAGGCCGTGCATAATTGGCCGACTCCAACCACGGTGATGGAGGTTTCTGCGGTCGTATTGCCGGGACCGGCCCAGGGAGTGGTCTAGGTACGTCCCATGGGCGGAGTTGGCCCAGAACTCACTCAGTCACTCCTCTATGAATCTATCACCATTCCAGTGTGTGTTGGGGCTACCAGCCGGTCCTGGCACCATGGCATCCGAGTCAGACCGAGGCTCCTGCAGTGGAGGAGTGGGGGCAGTGCTCCAATCTGGCTCTCAACCCGAAACCTACCCCTCCGCTTGCCCTGCCGGAAGCTGGGGCCGCAGTGTGTGGGGCCCTTCAATGTCCCGAGGAGGATAAACGAGGTGTGTTATAGATTACAACTATCCCATATTACAACTTTCCCATTTTGTGGGTTTTTGCTGGGCTGTTTAAGTCCCCGTGTTTGGGGCATTTGTTTTGTGTGCTCCCTGTGTTTCGGGGGTGCTTTATGTGCACCGTTTGTGCATTAAATTGCACTACCGTGAACTCTCTGCTTCCTGCGCATGACTTCGCACCCACTACACCCAGATCATTACAGTGGGCAAAACTGAAAAAGCGTGAGCTCTGTCAGCAGGAAGTGGCCAAGATTCACCCAGCTTATTGTGGGAAGCTTGTGGAAGGCTACCCGCAACATTTGACCTAAGTTAAACAATTTATAGACAATGTTACCAAATACTGATTGAGTGTATGTAAACTTCTGACCCACTGGGAATGTGATCAAAGAAATGAAAGCTGAAATAAAGCATTCTCTCTACTATTATTCTGACATTTCACATTCTTAAAATAAAGTGGTGATTCTAAATGACCTAAGACAGGGAATTTTTTACTCGGACTAAATGTCAGGAATTGTGAAAAACTGAGTTTAAATATATTTGGCTGAGGTGTATGTAAACTTCTGACTTAAACTGTATGTGCTGTGATGTCAATTCCAGCATTCACTGTAGCATGACTCTCTCAGCCCAATGCACGTCTATAGCTGTAGTCTATAGCTGCTCAGTAGTTCCAAAAACATCAGTTGATTTTACAGAGAGCCACATCAATTTACAGAAATACTCAGTATAAATGTTGATGAAAATACAAGAGTTATGCATGGAACTTTAGATACACTTCTCCTTAATGCAACCGCTGTGTCAGATTTCAAAAAAGCTTTACGGAAAAAACAAACCATGCTATAATCTGAGTACGGCGCTCAGAGACCAAACAACCCAAACAAGATATTGTGCAGTCAACATTAGTCAGAAATAGCATTATAAATATTCACTTACCTTTGATGATCTTCTTCAGAATGAACTCCCAGGAATCCCAGTTCCACAATAAATGTTTGATTTGTTCAATGAAGTCCATCATTTATGTCCAAATAGCTTCTTTTGTTAGCGCGTTTGCAAAAAAACATCACGAAAAGGTCACGAAATGCGTTCACTAGGAAATGTCAAAAAGGTCCGTTACAGTCTGTAGACACATGTCAAACGATGGATAGAATCAATCTTTTTGGATGTTTTTAACATAAATCTTCAATAATGTTCCATCCGGAGAATTCCTTTGTCTGTAGAATTGCGATGGAACAGAGCTCGCTCTCATGTGAACGAGCGTCATGAGCTCAAAGCATTCTGCCAAGCCTCTGACTCATTCCCCTCTCATTTGCCCCCACTTTACAGTAGAATCATCAAACTAGGTTCTAAAGACTGTTGACATCTAGCGGAAGCCTTAGGAAGTGCAACATTACCAATATCCCACTGTATCTTCAATAGGTAATGAGTTGAAAAACGACCAACCTCAGATTTCCCACTTTCTGGTTGGATTTTTTTCTCAGGTTTTTGCCTGCCGTGAGTTCAAAAACATGCTGTGATTTTGCAGAGAGCCACATCTATTCACATAAATACTCATTATAAATGTTGATGAAAATTCAAGTGTTGTGCATGGAACTTTAGATACGCTTCTCCTTAATGTAACCGTTGTGTCAGATTTCAAAAAGCTTTACAGAAAAAGCATAATCTGAGTATGGAGCTCAGAGCCCAAACTAGCCAAAAGAAATCTCCGCCATGTTGCACAGTCAACATTAGTCAGAAATAGCATTATAAATATTCACTTACCTTTGATGATCTTCATCAGAATGCACTCCCAGGAATCTCAGTTCCACAATAAATGTTTGATTTGTTCCGTAAAGTCCATCATTTATGTCCAAATAGCTTCTTTTGTTAGGGCGTTTGGTAAACAAAGCCAAACGCGCGTTCAGGTCCAACGTCGGACGAAAAGTTCAAAAAGTTATATTACAGGTCGAAGAAACTTGTCAGACTAAGTATAGAATGAATCTTTAGGATGTTATTATTTTAAATATTCAATAATGTTCCAACCAGAGAATTCCATTGTCTGTAGAAAAGCTTCCGACTTCAACTGTACATTAGCCTGGATGGCTAGAGGGTCTCTGGCATAACTGGGGGACAAGTGTTCTCAGGTTACTTACTGTATATCCATCTATATTCTTGAAATACGTTTACAACTCTATAAGAGCGCTGACCCGTTTAGCCACTGCACCATGCACTGTCCACTAGGACTAGGTTACTGTATTAGAGAGTCCAGCGCAGACATTTAACTCGATAGGCAGAATAATAGGCATTGCTCTTACTTGAGCAATTTAGATAAAGTGTTTTGTGGGAATTCTGCCTGTACACCCATGAGAAATGCAAGGAGAATTTCGAATTTATGTCACACCCTGCACCCAAACAGTCACACACACGTAAAATAGGCCTAATTTAACCATAATCATTGTTAAGTATGTTGTGAGGATGGAGATCAGTGCCACTCCCACCTAAAATACATAACCTTTTAGAAGGTATGCATGATATTACTTTGGAATGTGTAAATACCTTCTGTCTCTCTCTGGTGTGTCCTCGCCCACACACACAAAAAGGGGCCTTAACCAAACTGGGTCCAACCTTTTCCAGCCAAGTTGCCCTCTCCAGGCTTGGGCTGATAAGTTTCCGTAACGTGGAAATCCTTAACTTGCTGTTTATCTTTCACTTCTGTGTTTGTGTACATACTCCTCCTCTCACCTTTTTGGATTCCTGACATCCCAGTTTAGGCAAACTTTCCATTTGTACAATGTTCCATCGTGACTCCCCACCCTACACATTCACACAAACACACACGTGCTACAAATACCAGCTTCCACTACTGCTACTGCCAATGAGCCGTGTTAATGATGATAACAACGGTAGTGATATTTGAAAGAAAAAGCTAAAAATGTGCTTGAGGCATAGCCGCTAGAAGTAGATGCTAAGGGAGCTGCAACACACAGAAGATAGCCCTATTTGGTAAAAGACCATGGCCATATCATGGCAAGAACAACTCAAATGACATGAAGGTCAGTCAAAATTTCATTAACTTTGAACGTTTGTTCAAGTTCAGTCGCAAAAACCATCAAGCTCTATGATGAAACTACTCTCATGAGGACCGAAAGAAAAAGGTACCTTTGCTGCAGAGGATAAGTTCGTTAGAGTTACCAGCCTCAGGGAATTCTGCCCGAATAAATGCTTCACAGAGTTGATGCTTCACAACATCGACTGTTCAGAGTAGATGTTGACCGATTAATCGGAATGGCCCATTAATTAGGGCCGGTTTAAAGTTTTCATAACAATCAGAAATCTGTATTTTTGGCCGCCGTTTTTTTTACACCTTTATTTAACTAGGCAAGTCAGTTAAAGAACACATTCTTATTTTCAATGACGGCCTAGGAATGAACGGTGGGTTAACTGCCTTGTTCAGGGGCAGAATGACAGATTTTTACCTTGTCAGCTCTGGGATTTAATCTTGCAACCTTACGGTTAACTAGTTCAACGCTCTAACCACCTGCCTCTCATTGCACTCCACTAGGAGCCTGCCTGTTACACGAATGCAGTAGAAGCCAATGTAAGTTGCTAGCTAGCATTAAACTTATTTTATAAAAAACAATCAATCAATCAATCAATCATAATCACTAGTTAACTACACATGGTTGATGATATTACTAGTTTATCTAGCGTGTCCTGCGTTGCATATATATGCAACGCTGGGGGATGATTTAACAAAAGCGCATTTGCGAAAAAAAGCACAATTGTTGAACGACTGTACCTAACCATAAACACCAATGCCTTTCTTAAAATCAATACACAGAAGTATATAGTTTTAAACCTGCATATTTAGATAAAAGAAATCCAGGTTAGCAGGCAATATTAACCAGGTGAAATTGTTTCACTTCTCTTTCGTTCATTGCACGCAGAATCAGGGTATATGCAACATCTTGGGCAGACTGGCTCATTGCGAACTAATTTGCCAGAATTTTACGTAATTATGACATAATATTGAAGGTTGTACAATTGTAGGGATACCATCCGCACTTCGCTCCGCAGGTAGTATAACTTTTCATTACATTTCATTACATTTCATTATAGTACAACGGTTTGATTTGTCTAATCTTAGCAATTTCTTCTTAGCTAGCTACATAGCCGTCTTTGTATCAAAGATAATTGCGTAATTATCGTATTTCGTCGTCCTAACGTAGTCTACACTGCTATCTGCCCAGCAGCTAGCCAGCTAGCAAACGTCCACCGTCTACCGAATAGCAGCACTGTAGAAACTATTACACTCAACTGAACGACTTGATTAGTGTAGTGTTAGCTAGCTACATAGTTGTCTTTGCTGTCTTCGTATCCAAGATAATTGTGTAGTTTAGAGTGTGTAGTCTTAGAGTGATTATCTTAATTTACAGAGGTTAGCTAGCCAGCTATTTGTCGTCCTTAACGTAGGAGACACTGCTAGCTAGCCAACAGCTAGCCAACGTCTACCGAATAGAACTTCCGCACTCAACAACCCGGTCGCATTCCGCTTCGCTCCACAGGTAGTATCACATTTTCATTTCATTTCATTACAGCACAACGGTTTGATTTGTTTGATCGTAGCTAGCTACATAGCCGTCTTTGTATCAAAGATAATTGTGTAGTCTAGAGCGATTTTCTAGGTTAGCTAGCCAGCTATTGTCGTTCTTTTAACGCAACGTAACGTAATCAACACTGCTAGCTAGCCAGCTAGCCCCCGAATAGCAGCACTGTAGAAACTATTACACTCAACGGAACGACTTGATTAGTGTAGTGTCAACAACGCAGCCACTGCCAGCTAGCCTACAAAGTCAACAACGCAGCCACTGCCAGCTAGCCTACTTCAGCAGTACTGTATCATTTGAATCATTTTAGTCAATAAGATTCTTGCTACGTAAGCTTAACTTTCTGAACATTCGAGACGTGTAGTCCACTTGTCATTCCAATCTCCTTGCATTAGCGTAGCCTCTTCTGTAGCCTGTAGCCTGTCAACTATGTGTCTGTCTATCCCTGTTCTCTCCTCTCTGCACAGACCATACAAACGCTCCACACCGCGTGGCCGCGGCCACCCTAATCTGGTGGTCCCAGCGCGCACGACCCACGTGGAGTTCCAGGTCTCCGGTAGCCTCTGGAACTGCCGATCTGCGGCCAACAAGGCAGAGTTCATCTCAGCCTATGCCTCCCTCCAGTCCCTCGACTTCTTGGCACTGACGGAAACATGGATCACCACAGACAACACTGCTACTCCTACTGCTCTCTCTTCGTCCGCCCACGTGTTCTCGTACACCCCGAGAGCTTCTGGTCAGCGGGGTGGTGGCACCGGGATCCTCATCTCTCCCAAGTGGTCATTCTCTCTTTCTCCCCTTACCCATCTGTCTATCGCCTCCTTTGAATTCCATGCTGTCACAGTTACCAGCCCTTTCAAGCTTTACATCCTTATCATTTATCGCCCTCCAGGTCCCCTCGGAGAGTTCATCAATGAGCTTGATGCCTTGATAAGCTCCTTTCCTGAGGACGGCTCACCTCTCACAGTTCTGGGCGACTTTAACCTCCCCACGTCTACCTTTGACACATTCCTCTCTGCCTCCTTCTTTCCACTCCTCTCCTCTTTTGACATCACCCTCTCACCTTCCCCCCCTACTCACAAGGCAGGAAATACGCTCGACCTCATCTTTACTAGATGCTGTTCTTCCACTAACCGCATTGCAACTCCCCTCCAAGTCTCCGACCACTACCTTGTATCCTTTTCCCTCTCGCTCTCATCCAACACTTCCCACACTGCCCCTACTAGGATGGTATCGCGCCGTCCCAACCTTCGCTCTCTCTCCCCCGCTACTCTCTCCTCTTCCATCCTATCATCTCTTCCCTCTGCTCAAACCTTCTCCAACCTATCTCCTGATTCTGCCTCCTCAACCCTCCTCTCCTCCCTTTCTGCATCCTTTGACTCTCTATGTCCCCTATCCTCCAGGCCGGCTCGGTCCTCCCCTCCCGCTCCGTGGCTCGACGACTCATTGCGAGCTCACAGAACAGGGCTCCGGGCAGCCGAGCGGAAATGGAGGAAAACTCGCCTCCCTGCGGACCTGGCATCCTTTCACTCCCTCCTCTCTACATTTTCCTCCTCTGTCTCTGCTGCTAAAGCCACTTTCTACCACTCTAAATTCCAAGCATCTGCCTCTAACCCTAGGAAGCTCTTTGCCACCTTCTCCTCCCTCCTGAATCCTCCTCCCCCCCCCCCCCTCCTCCCTCTCTGCAGATGACTTCGTCAACCATTTTGAAAAGAAGGTCGACGACATCCGATCCTCGTTTGCTATGTCAAACGACACCGCTGGTTCTGCTCACACTGCCCTACCCTATGCTCTGACCTCTTTCTCCCCTCTCTCTCCAGATGAAATCTTGCGTCTTGTGACGGCCGGCCACCCAACAACCTGCCCGCTTGACCCTATCCCCTCCTCTCTTCTCCAGACCATTTCCGGAGACCTTCTCCCTTACCTCACCTCGCTCATCAACTCATCCCTGACCGCTGGCTACGTCCCTTCCGTCTTCAAGAGAGCGAGAGTTGCACCCCTTCTGAAAAAACCTACACTCGATCCCTCCGATGTCAACAACTACAGACCAGTATCCCTTCTTTCTTTTCTCTCCAAAACTCTTGAACGTGCCGTCCTTGGCCAGCTCTCCCGCTATCTCTCTCAGAATGACCTTCTTGATCCAAATCAGTCAGGTTTCAAGACTAGTCATTCAACTGAGACTGCTCTTCTCTGTATCACGGAGGCGCTCCGCACTGCTAAAGCTAACTCTCTCTCCTCTGCTCTCATCCTTCTAGACCTATCGGCTGCCTTCGATACTGTGAACCATCAGATCCTCCTCTCCACCCTCTCCGAGTTGGGCATCTCCGGCGCGGCCCACGCTTGGATTGCGTCCTACCTGACAGGTCGCTCCTACCAGGTGGCGTGGCGAGAATCTGTCTCCTCACCCCGCGCTCTCACCACTGGTGTCCCCAGGGCTCTGTTCTAGGCCCTCTCCTATTCTTGCTATACACCAAGTCACTTGGCTCTGTCATAACCTCACATGGTCTCTCCTATCATTGCTATGCAGACGACACACAATTAATCTTCTCCTTTCCCCCTTCTGATGACCAGGTGGCGAATCGCATCTCTGCATGTCTGGCAGACATATCAGTGTGGATGACGGATCACCACCTCAAGCTGAACCTCGGCAAGACGGAGCTGCTCTTCCTCCCGGGAAGGACTGCCCGTTCCATGATCTCGCCATCACGGTTGACAACTCCATTGTGTCCTCCTCCCAGAGCGCTAAGAACCTTGGCGTGATCCTGGACAACACCCTGTCGTTCTCAACTAACATTAAGGCGGTGGCCCGTTCCTGTAGGTTCATGCTCTAAAACATCCGCAGAGTACGACCCTGCCTCACACAGGAAGCGGAGCAGGTCCTAATCCAGGCACTTGTCATCTCCCGTCTGGATTACTGCAACTCGCTGTTGGCTGGGCTCCCTGCCTGTGCCATTAAACCCCTACAACTCATCCAGAACGCCGCAGCCCGTACGGTGTTCAACCTTCCCAAGTTCTCTCACGTCACCCCGCTCCTCCGCTCTCTCTACTGGCTTCCAGTTGAAGCTCGCATCCGCTACAAGACCATGGTGCTTGCCTACGGAGCTGTGAGGGGAACGGCACCTCAGTACCTCCAGGCTCTGATCAGGCCCTACACCCAAACAAGGCCACTGCGTTCATCCACCTCTGGCCTGCTCGCCTCCCTACCACTGAGGAAGTACAGTTCCCGCTCAGCCCAGTCAAAACTGTTCACTGCTCTGGCCCCCCAATGGTGGAACAAACTCCCTCACGACGCCAGGACAGCGGAGTCAATCACCACCTTCCGGAGACACCTGAAACCCCACCTCTTTAAGGAATACCTAGGATAGGATAAAGTAATCCTTCTCACCCCCTTAAAAGATTTAGATGCACTATTGTAAAGTGGCTGTTCCACTGGATGTCATAAGGTGAATGCACCAATTTGTAAGTCGCTCTGGATAAGAGCGTCTGCTAAATGACTTAAATGTAAATGTAAATGTAATAAAATACCAGAACGGTTCTGTATTTCACTGACATAATAAACGTTTTGTTTTTTGAAATGATAGTTTCCGGATTCGACCATATTAATGACCAAAGGCTCGTATTTCTGTGTGTTATTATGTTATAATTAAGTCTATGATTTGATATTTGATAGAGCAGTCTGACTGAGCGATGGTAGGCAGCAGCAGGCTCGTAAGCATTCATTCAAACAGCACTTTCGTGTGTTTTGTAGCACTTTCGTGCGTTTTCAAGCCTATCAGCCTAATGGCTGGTGTAACCGATGTGAAATGGCTAGCTAGTTAGCGGGGTGTGCGCTAATAGCGTTTCAAACATCACTCGCTCTGAGACTTGGAGAAGTTATTCCCCTTGCTCTGCAAGGGCCGCGGCGTTTGTGGAGTGATGGGTGAAG
Source organism: Oncorhynchus keta (assembly GCF_023373465.1). Classification (NCBI taxonomy): domain Eukaryota; kingdom Metazoa; phylum Chordata; class Actinopteri; order Salmoniformes; family Salmonidae; genus Oncorhynchus; species Oncorhynchus keta. Next base: position 36,010,226 of record NC_068433.1, on the reverse strand, counting down.
CTGCTTCGAGTGCAGCTGTTGTCGATGTGTTCTTAGTTCGAGCCCTGGTAGGGGCGAGGAGAGGGACGGAAGCTATACAGTTACACTGGCAATACTAAAGTGCCTATAAGAACATCCAATAGTCAAAGGTATATGAAATACAAATGGTATAGAGATAAATAGTCCTATAAATACTATATTAACTACAACCTAAAACCTCTTACCTTGGAATATTGAAGTCTCATGTTAAAAGGAACCACCAACTTTCATATGTTCTCATGTTCTGAGCAAGGAACTCAAACATTTGCTTTTTTACATGGCACATATTGCACTTTTACTTCTCCAACCAAATTGAACATGTTTCATTATTTATTTGAGGCTAAATGGATTTTTATTGATGTATTATATTAAGTTGAAATAAGTGTTCATTCAGTATTGTTGTAATTTTCATTATTACAAATAAATAAATACAAATCAGCCGATTAATCGCTATCGGCTTTTTTTGGTCCTCCAATAATCGGTATCGGTATTGGCATTGATAATTCATAATCGGTCGACCTCTAGTTCAGAGGTGACTGTCTGAATCAGCCTTCATAGTCGAATTGCTGCAATGAAACCACTACTGAAGGACACAATAAGAAGAAGAGACTTCCTGGGCCAAGAAACACGAGCAATGGACATAAGACCAATGGAAATTTGTACTTTGGTTTGGAGTCCAAATTGGAGATTTTTGGTTCCAACCGCAGCTTCTTTGTGAGACACAGTGTGGGTGAATGGATGATCTCCGCATGTGGATTTCCCACCGTAAAGCATGGAGGAGGAGGTGTTTATGGTGTTGGGGTGCTTGCTGGTGAAGCTGTCTACCTTGAATTCTAGATAAATCACACACTTAACCAGTATGGCTACCACAGCATTCTGCAGCGATATGCCATCCCATCTGGTTTGCGCTTAGTGGGACTATCATTTGTATTTCAACAGGACAATGGCCCAAAACACACCTCCAGTCTGTGTAAGGGCTATTTTACCAAGAAAGAGAGTGATGGAGTGCTGCATCAGATGATATGGCCTCCTCAATTCCTCAACCTCAACCAAATTGAGATGGTTTGGGATGAGTCGGACCGCAGAGTGAAGGAAAAGCAGACAACAATGCTCAGCATAATGTGGAAACTCCTTCAAGACTGTTGGAAAAGCATTCCAGGTGAAGCTGGTTAAGAGAATGCCAAGAGTGTGCCAAGCTGTCATCAAGGCAAAGGGCGGCTATTTGAAGAATCTCAAATATAAAATATTTTGATTTGCTTATCACTTTTTTGGTATTAAATTAATCCATATGTGTTCCTTAATAGTTTTGTACAATGTATAAAATAGTAAAAAATAAAGAAAAATCTTTGAATGAGTATTTCTTCACAGAAGTAGTGCACTGGACCATTTCTAGTCCTGTATTAGCAGAGTTAAAATGAATAATTCAGCATCCCCCTTGCTTTAAAATGGCAACATTTTGTCTATGCCCCATGGCTCAATGTGCAGAATTGCAGAAAAGGGATGTGGGTAGGCAGACCCACAAGCCACTGCAGCCCCTCATGATGAGTTCCGTTTTTTTTGTGGCCCCCACTCTCATCAAAGTTGCCCATCCCTGATGTATGGGATCTAGTTTCAGGTGTTTCTTTTACGCCTGCCATGTTAGGTAAATGTGCTTGGGAAATAAAGGTGATTATGAATACGTTAACCCTGTGCACCATGATTCAGGTTTTCCTATACGAAACTTGATCATACACATAGACATGTGCCAATCTAGGACAAACATTCCAGCTAGCACATCATGTGTGTCACAGGAAGGCCAAAAAGATCATCAAGGACAACAACTCGAGCCACTCCTGCTCACCCCACTATCACCCAGAATGTGATGTCAGTTCAGGGGCATCAAAGTTGGGACCGAGAGACAGAAGCTGTTTTTCAATCTCAAGGCCATCAGATTGTTAAATAGCCATCACTAGCACATTAGAGGGTTGTGCCGGGTAGTGCCGTGGGGGAGATTTTCATGGGGTATACTCGGCCTTGTCTCAGGATGGTAAGTTGGTGGTTGAAGATATCCCTCTAGTGGTGTGGGAGCTGTGCTTTGGCAAAGTGGGTGGGGTATCCTGCCTGGTTGGCCCTGTCCGGGGGTATCGTCAGACGGGGCCGCAGTGTCTCCCGACCCGTCCTGTCTCAGCCTCCAGTATTTATGCTGTAAGAGTTTGTTTCAGGGGGCGAGGGTCAGTATGTTATATCTGGAGTATTTCTCCTGTCTTATCCGGTGTCCTGTGTGAATTTTAAGTATGCTCTCTCTAATTCTCTCTCAGCCTGGTTCCTCTCTAGGTTTCTTCCTAGGTTCTGGCCTTTCTAGGGAGTTTTTCCTAGCCACCGTGCTTCTACACCTGCATTGCTTGCTGTTTGGGTTTTTCGGCTGGGTTTCTGTACAGCACTTTGTGACATTAGCTGATGTAGGAAGGGATTTCTACATATATTTTATTTGATTTAGAGGCTGCTGCCCTATACATAGACTTGAAATCGCTGGCCACTTTAATAATTGGAACACTAGTCACTTCAATAATGTTGACATTTTGCATTACTCATCTCATATGTATATACTGTATTCTGTCCTATTCTACTGTATATGCTGCTCTGAATTGCTCATCCAAGTATTTATATATTCTTAATTCACACTAAAACTGGCCCATGAGGCACAATGACCCAAACCTGTAAGTAATTTAGCAAAACCATACACCAAATCTGCAATACTACTGGCACATGTTTTGCTTTACACTCATATTGCAATTCTATAACAAACGTTTGGCAAAACACAACACACAATTATCTTCCTTTGGCACAACCTTCACAACTAAAATATCTTGTGTACAAGTGAAAAGCAGCACTGTTCAACAAGCTATCCTCAATTACCAATTGATCACTTTCACTCTTTACATGTGCAACTCTAACTGCGTAAATGTTTACATTACAATCAAACCTTTGGTATGGATAAAAAGGTCAAAGGTGAGTACTCCTGTGTTTGGAGAACGTTGGAAGCACATTTGGCAGAGAGAGGTGGAGGTGGGGGTAAAGGTGGAGGTGGAGGAAGACAAGCACAAGAAGAGTAATCTCTGATGAAATTGTAGTGGACCATGTGGTCAACCATGGTTTGACCTTGAGAGAGGCTGGGCAGAGAGTGCAGCCCAATCTGAGCCGCTTCATCGTAGCATCCATTATCCAGACATTCCAAAATGATGAGAATAAGTATGTACTGCAGACATTGGAATTATCTACTACTTTTACTATTTGACAGTAGTACAACGTAATGCACAGTACATACTGTAGATTCCAATAGATACTGTGATGGGAAACAAAGTAAATGTTTCATGTATTTTTGAAATTGGGAGCTATACTACTTTGAAACATGTTATCTTGTATACTGTATTACTGTAGTGTTTACTTTACGCTATGAAGAGGAGGCTGCCATTGTACAAATGGTAGTTGAAAATAATGCCAAAAGACTGCAGGGAAATAAAAGAACAGATTTCTGAAAACTATGCCATCTTCCATATCATCAGAGTGAGCTTATCAACCATAGCCCACATCCTTAAGAAACACAATCTCTGGATGAAGCAAAAATACAGTCCCATTTGAAAGGAACAAATATGTGCAAGTAAGTAATGTACTAGTATTACACTCTTGAAACATTATTGACTCATTGATGTTGCCAGTGATCTTTACTACACAACAATTACAGTATTTACTGTCATTTCAGAGAATCACAGAGTTGGATGCAAGTCCCATTCCCCAGGAACTCATATTCATAGATGAGGCTGGATTCAATTCTGCAAAGATGAGGAGGAGAGGAAGGAACATCATTGGTCAATGCACCATCATTGAGGTACCTGGTCAGTGTGGGGGAAATGTCACCCTACGCACAGCTACGAGCCACAATGGGGTCCTCTACCGCCATGCCACCCTTGGACCATACAACAATTCCCAGCTCCTTAATTTCCTGAAAATCTTACATGACAATATTTTTCAGCCAGAGCAGAGATGCCAGGAGATCCTGAGCAGCAAATGTATGTTCTAATTTGGGACAATGTGAGTTTCCATTGGTATGCTCAGGTCCGCAACAGGTTACATGACCATCCCAGATTTACAATTCTCTATCTCCGACTATATTCCACATTTCTCAACCCCCTTTTCCAGACAATGGAGGAGGCCTGTGGTGACATTCCAGAGTTCTGTCAGGAGTGGATGGGTCATGCCAGACACTATTTCCCAAACTGTCTGGCCAAGGAGAATATCAAATCAAATGTTATTAGTCACATGCACCAAATACAACAGTGAAATGCTTACTTACGAGCCCCTAACCAACAAGGCAGTTAAAAATAGATATGAATAAGAAATAAAAGTAACAAGTAATTAAAGAGCTGCAGTAAAATAGCAATAACGAGACTATATACAGGGGGGTACCAGTACAGAGTCAATGTGCAGGGGCACCGGTTAGTTGAGGTAAAATGAACATGTAGGTAGTTATTAAAGTGATGCATAGATGATAACAACAGAGATTAGCAACGGTGTAAAAGAGGGGGTGGGGGGCAATGCAAATAGTCTGGGTAGACATTTGATTAGGTGTTCAGGAGTCTTATGGCTTGGGGGTAGAAGCTGTTTAGAAGCCTCTTGGACCTAGACATGGCACTCCGGTACCGCTTGCCGTGCAGAAGCAGAGAGAACAGTCTATGACTAGGGGGGATGGAGTCTGGCAATTTTTAGGGCCTTCCTCTGACACCGCCTGGTATAGAGGTCCTGGATTGCAGGAAGCTTGGCCTCAGTGATGTACTACCCCTGTAGTGCCTTGCGGTCAGAGGCCGAGCAGTTGCCATACCAGGCAGTGATGCAACCATGCTCTCGATGGTGCAGCTGTAGAACCTTTTGAGGATCTGAGGACCCATGCCAAATCTTTTCAATCTCTGAGCGAGAATAGGCATTGTCGTGTCCGCTTCACAATTGTATTGGTGTGTTTGGACCATGACAGTTCGTTGTTGATGTGGACACCAAGGACCTTGAAGCTCTCCACCTGCTCCACTACAGCCCCATCGATGAGAATTTGGGTGTGCTCTGGCCTCCATTTCCTGTAGTCATGATCATCTCCTTTGTCTTGATCAGGTTAAGGGAGAGGATGTTATCTTGGTGCCACACTGCCAGGTCTCTGACCTCCTCCTTACAGGCTGTCTCATCGTTGTCGGTGATCAGGCCTACCACTGTTGTGTCATCGGCAAACTTAATGATGGTGTTGGAGTTGTGCTTGGCCTTGCAGTCATGGGTGAACAGGGAGTACAGGAGGGGACTTAGCACGCACATCTGAGGGGCCCCCGTGTTGAGGATCAGCGTGGCGGATGTGTTGTTACCTACACTCGCCACCTGGGTGCGGCCCGTCAGGAGGTCCAGGATCAAGTTGCAGAAGGAGGTGTTTAGTACCAGGGTCCTTAGCTTAGTGATGAGCTTTGAGGGCACTATGGTGTTGAACACTGAGCTGTAGTCAATGAATAGCATTCTCACATAGGTGTACCTTTTGTCCAGGTGGGAAAGTGCAGTGTGGAGTGCAATAGAGGTTGCGTCATCTGTGGATCTGTTGGGGCAGTATGCAAATAGGGTCTAGGGTTTCTGGGATAATGGTGTTGTGAGCCACGACCAGCCTTTCAAAGCACTTCATGACTACAGATGTGAGTGCATCCGGTTGGTAGTCATTTAGGCTGGTTACCTTGGTGTTCTTGGGCACAGGTACTATGGTGGTCTGCTTGAAACATGTTGGTATCACAGACTTGGTCAGGGACAGGTTGAAAATGTTAGTGAAGACACTTGCTAGTTGGTCAGTGCATGTTCGGAGTACACATCCTTGTAATCTGTCTGGTCCTGCGGCCTTGTGAATCTTGACCTGTTTAAAGGTCTTACTCACATCGGGTACGGAGAGCGTGATCACACATTGCTGTTTCATGTTGCAAGATGTCTGTGGGGTTTGAAGAAATTGGCTAACTGTTTTGTGTTTTGTGTTTAGAGTTCTGAGTTCCTGAGATGTAGTTTCAGCAAATGTGTGTTAACAATTGGGGAAAAATGTAATAGGAAAACATTCAGGGAGCCATAGTAAAACTTTCTTAGAACCTCCCTGCAAACTGAAACAATATGTTCTCAAAACGTTCAAAAAACATTCAGCTTAACTGGTCAGTAAACTTATGGCTTCATTCCCAGAACAAATGAGAAACCAAAAACATACATTCCCACAACTTTCAGGGAACCGAATGTGCCAGCTGGGATGCATTGTTACACGTTTCTTAATGTGTATTTACTAGCTCTCTTTCATTCATCTCCTCTGGTGTGTAGGATCATGTAGTGTAGAATATAGTTGTGTACACAGTTAACGTTCCGCCTCAGGGTGACCTTTTTCCACTCCTCTTGTCCTTCCCTCTGGGAACAACGTCACATGTGACTTGTTCTGTGGCACAGGTACAGAAGAGCGTCGCACTACCGTACCTGGTTGTTTACCCCTGCTGGCTGCTAGCTCAGGTGCTGTTTCATGTGCAATCAGACGGGTGAGCTAGGCTGGCCTTCTGTGGCAAACACCTGTTTGCTGGCCAAAATAAACAATGAATCAGCATTTAAACTGAACATGCCTCCCAAGTGATTGACTTCTTTTGGACAACGTTTCTGCTTCGAACAGGGCTACTCAGGTGCCTGATCTGGGAAATAATGTGCATGCTCTGTTGCACACTCCTGGACAAACGCTGGTAGTGGCAAACCTGCCAGGCACACCAGGAACTCACACCAAACAACCTGCAATCAGATTTGTGTGACATTCATATTGAAATGGTATGCCATGCATTGCTTTCATAGCCAGAACATTGTGCAATTTTACCCACATGCAAAAATACAGACCCAGCTCCCCCGTGTTCTTTCCCCACTAACAAAGCACTTGTCCCAGCTCTTTTGATCCTGAGGTACAATAGACACTGTGGAGGTTTTGATTTCTTCATCCAGAGGGTACTGCCATGCCCATCAGGGAGCTAGGGAGGTTGGGGATGGTGGCTGGGGACATCCGATCAAGATGCTGCAGCCAGGGCTCTGATCTCTGTCGTGATGAAGGCTACATCTCAAATGGCACCCTATCCCCTATATAGTGCAGTACTTTAAGATACCAGAAGAACTGTACATGAATACCCACATACAAGAGACACCAGACCAGATTATGACCAATAGTTTATAGCTTCCTAAACTATTTCTTTGGCAGGAGAAGGCAGCACAGAGGGAGTGGATTATTTCTGTCTTCTCTTCTCTCTCTCTCTCTCTCTCTCTCTCTCTCTCTCTCTCTCTCTCTCTCTCTCTCTCTCTCTCTCTCTCTGTATGTATGTCGCTCTCTCTCTCTCTCTCTCTCTCTCTCTCTCTCTCTCTCTCTCTCTCTCTCTGTGTGTATGTATGTCTCTCTCTCTCTATCTCTCTGTGTGTATGTATCTCTCTCTCTCTCTCTCTCTCTCTCTCTCTCTCTCTCTCTCTCTCTCTCTCTCTCTCTCTCTCTCTGTGCATGTATGTATGCCTCTATCTCTGTATGTATGTATGTCTCTCTCTCTCTCTGTGTGTATGTATCTCTCTCTCTCTCTCTCTCTCTCTGTATCTCTCTCTCTCTCTCTCTCTCTCTCTCTCTCTCTCTCTCTCTCTGTGTGTATGTATCTCTCTCCCTCTCTCTCTATGTGTATGTATCTCTCTCTCTGTGTGTCTCTCTCTCTCTCTCTCTCTCTTGCTCTCATTCCCTCTCTCTGTGTGTGTATGTATGTCTCTCTCTCTCTCTCTCTCTCTCTCTCTCTCTCTCTCTCTCTGTGTGTATGTATCTCTCTCTCTGTGTGTATGTCTCTCTCTCTCTCTCTCTCTCTCTCTCTCTCTCTCTCTCTCTCTCTCTCTCTCTCTCTCTCTCTCTCTCTCTCTCTCTCATTCCCTCTCTCTGTGTGTGTATGTATCTCTCTCTCTCTCTCTCTGTGTATGTATCTCTCTCTCTGTATCTCTCTCTCTCTCTCTCTCTCTCTCTCTCTCTCTCTCTCTCTCTCTCTCTTCCTCTCTCTTGCTCTCATTCCCCTCTCTCTGTGTGTATGTATGTCTCCTCTCTCTCTCTCTCTCTCTCTCTCTCTCTCTCTCTCTCTCTCTCTCTCTCTCTCATTCCCTCTCTCTGTGTGTGTATGTATGTCTCTCTCTCTCTCTCTCTCTCTCTCTCTCTCTCTCTCTCTCTCTCTCTCTCTCTCTCTCTCTCTCTCTGTATGTATCTCGCTCTCTGTGTATATGTCTCTCTCTCTCTCTCTCTCTCTCTCTCTCTCTCTCTCTCTCTCTCTCTCTCTCTCGCTCTCATTCCCTCTCTGTGTGTGTATGTATGTCTCTCTCTCTCTCTCTCTCTCTCTCTCTCTCCCTCTCTCTCTCTCTCTCTCTCGCTCTCATTCCCTCTCTCTGTGTGTGTATGTATGTCTCTCTCTCTCTCTCTGTCTCTCTCTCTGTGTATGTATGTATCTCTCTCTGTGTGTATGTCTCTTTCTTTCTTTCTTTCTTTCTTTCTTTCTCTTCCTCTCTCTTTATGGTGTTTAGTTGAGTGTTGGTCCTGTTGTGTGGTGGCTGGGCATGGGGGCACAGGGACGTACAGTACTCTATGTGCCTTCTCCTCAATGAGACAGTGTTAAGTCAGGATGTGTGCTATACTGTACTGCAGTGCAATCCCCTCCCAGGTGTAAATAGGGATTAACATACCATAAGTAATTAGCTGGTCTGTGTGATGATCTAATTCACTGTTTCCTACTTACGTTATTGTCTGAGAAACAGGATATGTCCCAAATGTCACCCTATTCCCTATATAGTGCAATACTTTTGACCGAAAGCCATATGGCCCACTATAAAGGAAATATAGTGCCATTTGTGGTCGGTCTCCATGACAATACCATTATACATTTTTTAAAATCATCTTACCCCAGGACACTTCACTTGGTGACATACCATTCTCAATTATTTTCTATCCTTTCTTCACTTTCCATTGCATTTTGATAGATTTCATAGTATCTTAATTTAAGCCTGGTTTTAAATTTGAACCCTACAATCCAATTAACTAATCCGCCTTAAGCATGATTAACTCTCTAAAATTATATTCCTATGGTCTGTTCTGTTTCAGTGCACCTTATTTCACCGCTTGATTCAATTAATGTTCAGTAAAATTGCCACAATGAATAATACATTTCAACAGCTTATTAGAATGGTCTTTAGCAGTATAGGTACATCATATTGGTGTTGAAGCTAAAGAATTTCCAACATTTGTCTTTGAATCACTTTATTTAGCCTAACTCCACCTCGGCCTATATCTCAACTCACTCACACTACTAAACAAATGAGATATACAGCACAATTTATGTATTTTGAAAAACATTACAGAGTTCAAATGTTAAAAAGCACATAGTAGTGTTATTTTATCTGTTCTAAGCCCAAATTCTTAAGGTTAGGCATTTTTATTTTATTTACCTTTATTTAACTAGGCAATTCAGTTAAGAACACATTCTTATTTACAATGACGGCCAACCAAAAGACTAAAGACTGCGGGGGACAGGGGATCGGATAATTTTTAAAATAAAAATATTGGAGAAAACACACATCACGACAAGAGATACAACACTACATAAAGAGAGATTTAAGAGAACCTGCATGGCAGCAACACATGAAAACACAGCCTGGTAGCAACACAACATGGTAGATTCACACAACATGCAGTGACACATCCATAACCTGAGCGGAAACCAGATTGCGTACCCGAGAGAATACTACAGACGTCAATAATAAACTGACTGGCTTTCTTGACAAGTTTTCCAGCACTTTTGATAAACAGGGCAAAATAGAAATTGACCTGTAACAGTTAGGATCAGCTTGATATCCCCCTTTAAATAAAGGATGCACCATGGCTGCCTTCCAAGGAATGGGAACCTCCCCAGAGAGGAGAGACAGGTTAAAAAGATCCAGAGATAGGCTTAGCGATGATTGGGGCACCAACCTTAAAGAAGAAAGGGTCTAAACCACCTGACCCAAATGTTTTTTTGGGGCCAAGTTTAAGGAGCTCCTTTAGCACCTTGGACTCAGTGACCGCCTGCAGGGATAATATATGTATATTATTAGTAGTATTGGATAGAAAACAAGTGTCTAAAACTGTTTGAATGTCTGTGAGTATAACAGAACTCATATGGCAGGCAAAAACCCGAGAAAAATCCAACCAGGAGGTGGGAAATCTGAGGTTTGTAGTTTTTCAAAACTTGGCCTACCGAATACACAGTGTCTATGGGGTCAAGTTGCACTTCCCAAGGCTTCCACTAGATGTCAACCATCTTTAGAAACTTGTTTCAGGCTTCTGCTATAAAGGAGGGGGGAATGGGAGCTGAATGCAGTGACTCAACCCACTTACGTGACACCCCTCCCAGGGACAGTATGAGAGAGCCCCAGTAAGCCAGGCAGAGAGCCCCAGTAAGAGCCCCTGTAATAGGGTTAGAGGCAGAGAATCCCAGTGGAAAGAGGGGAACCGGCCAGGCAGAGACAGCAAGGGCGGATTTAGTCGACAGAACCCAGAAGATGAGGCAGACACAGCAGTACTAGAGACAGTGAATTAATAAAGAAAAAAAGTGTATCCTGCAAGACACAAGGAAAATCCACAAAGTGGTAAGCAGGGAAAAAACAAACCTCAAAAGAATAATACAAAAAATAAACATGAACAAAACCAGAGTACCCCAAGAAAATCCAACTAGAGAGACAAGAGTTCACAGCATGGCTGGGGCTGGGTGCTAACATACAAACACAGAGCAAAGAACTGAGGAAAACTAAGGGTTTAAATACAATCAATTGAATATGTCTGTAAACACTCCAGCCAGCGGTTAGGGATGCTTCCTGGGCCGGGCAGCCTTGCGACGGTTAGCACGCTTAAATGTCTTATTCACATCGGCCACGGAGAACGAGAGCTCACAGTCCTTGGGAGTGGCCCGTGTTGGCGGGAATGTGTTCTCCTAAAAGCAGGTGAAGAAGGTGTTGAGCTTGTCCATGAGAAAGGCGTCAGTGTTGTGGCAATTTTTGGTTTATAATCTGTGATGTTCTTGAGTCCATGCCACATACGTCTCATGTCTGAGCTGTTGTATGTCTGACTGTTTGTATTCAATAATTTTTCCAGTCACCTTGCTGTGTTAAATGCAATGGTTCACATTTTCAGTTTTGTGCGAATACTGCCATCTATTAATGGATTTTGGTTTGGATAAGTTTTAATTGTCACAGTGGGAACAACATCCCCTATACAGTTCCTGATGAAGTCAGTCACCGTGTCAGAGTATAAATCAATGTTATTCTCAGAGGCAACTCAGAACATGTTCTAATCCGCGTGATTAAAACAGTCTTGAAGCATGGATTCTGATTGTTCCGACTAGCCTCGAATAGACCTTAGAAACTCAAATAGGAAGTGCCCATGCTACCTATAGGAAGGGAGGAGCAAAATGGAGTCATGATTGCCCCCAGCACAAGGTGCACCTGTGTAATGACCGTGCTGTTTCGTCAGCTTCTTGATATGACAAACCTGTCAAGTGGATGGATCATCTTGGCAAAGGAAAAATACTCACAACAGGGATGTAAACAAATTTGTGCACAACATTTGAGAGAAATAATGTTTTTGTGTGTATGGAACATTTCTGGGATCTTTTATTACAGCTCATGAAACATTGGACCAACAATTTATATGTTGCGTTTATATTTTTGTTCAGTGTAAAAAAAAGAAAATAAAAATATATTTCCATTACGTATCATCAGTATTCTCATGGCCTGCTTAGAGCATTTTGAACTGCCATTGTGCAGTGGTATGAGCGGTGTGTTTTGGCACCATGAGTTCGCTCCCAGTACTGAGCAATTGTTTTTATGTTTTGGGGTGAGCACCGAGGAAAGCATACAGTATATCAACATTCTCAGGACCTTTTCAAATTTCAAAAATCGCAGTGTGTTTCTAGTCATCCGTTTTGTTTTTTTAATTACATTTTTTAAGACGATAAATACAATTGTTGCCGGCCAAATTGTCCGGGGAAAAAAAAGAATCCTATTGCAAAATGTTTGTTTTTGTAAATTATGGGAATATCAGTCAATCTAAATACATTTGGTTGTCATGCTTATTGGTCAATGGGTTCATTTGCAAATTTTTGGTGGAATTACATTGGGGTGTGTGTATTTTTGTGAGTTGTCATGTATCTTATTTATCACATGCGCACAGCATACATGTATACTATGTTGAGAAGAATATTACTTATATTACTCCTCAGCTTGTTGCTGCTGGAGTGAAACTTACGCTACTTTAAACTAGTCATTGTACAACACTTCTAAATGCAATTGTGTGTTAAAAATCATTTTGATGGCCACAATTAAAAGGAACTGGTAATTGAAGCACACCTCCCATTCATCAGTCAAGTGCATAGGCAACGGTAGGCAAGCTATCAGCATGTCACCAACTACTTTGCAACGTGAGCTGGAGGCAGTATGCATTTTATGGAAAGTAATTGTTTGAAACCTGAATGTTTTTCTTGCTTCAAAGCAGCCTAGGCAAAATCAGACCATAGAAACATGGAGGCAATTATTTTATAGACTTCCTTAAAACCAGCATAAAACCATATCATTAAAACCAGCATTTCTCTCCTGTTCTATTGGTTTTCAACTTTCTTTCATTGTCCAGAAGCCAAAGGTACAATCCTAGTCATATTAGCAACCCATGCTACTTGTTGCATCTTTAGATTCCCCATCTTTCTAAGTTTCTAACTGAGATTTCCATCTCTGTCCCATGTGGTACTGTTCGCAACTGATTGGCTCTTCAGAATGGTATTTTCCATCGTATTGCATTTTGGCAAATGTGTGAAAATGAAGTTTTATTGGCTGCTTCATGCATATGAGTCCTGTACATTTCCCAAAGGAAACCCTGGTGTGTGTGTGTGTGTGTGTGTGTGTGTGTGTGTGTGTGTGTGTGTGTGTGTGTGTGTGTGTGTGTGTGTGTGTGTGTGTGTGTGTGTGTGTGTGTGTGTGTGTGTGTGTGTGTGTGTGTGTGTGTGTGTTCATTTTCACCTTAATCCATAATATGCACGGGTTACGATCTATGTTCGAGCGATTGTGAGAATGAGTGTGTGTGTGAGCAATCAAGCGTGCATTGTTCATGACTTATGTGAGAGTGGGTATGCTCATTACCAGTGGTGTAAATTACTTCAGTAAAAATACTTTAAAGTACTACTTAAGTAGTTTTTGGGGGGTATCTGTACTTTACCTTGTTATTTATATTTTTGACTACTTTTATTTTTACTTCACTACATTCCTAAAGAAAATTATGTACTTTTTACATGTACTTTTCCCTGCAACCCAAAAGTATTCATTACATTTTGAATGCTTAGCAGGACAGGAGAATTGTCTAATTCACACACTTATCAAAAGAACGTCCCGTGTTATCCCTACTGCCTCTGATCTGGCGGACTCACTAAACATATGCTTAATTTGTAAATGATGTCTGAGTGTTGGAGCGGTGTTTCTGGCTATCCAAAAATTCCACAAAACAAGAACATTATACAGTCTGGTTTGCTTAATATAAGGAATTTGAAATTATTTCTAGATGCACTTTTACTTTTGAAACACAACTGTATTTTAGCAATTACATTTACATGTAATATGAAGTATATTTAAAACCAAATACTTTTAGACAAGTAGGATTTTACTGGGTGACTTTCACTTTTCACACACACTCAACTTTCTCTGTGGATATCAATATCTCTAAACATGATAGTCCATGGTGAAAATGTATGATGCAATAGTGTTTATACTGTTCTGACATACCCAGTGTGTTTTCTTTTGGAGCAGGGATGGGCAACTTTGATGTGGGTGGGGGGCACAAAAAACTGGAACTCATGTGCTGCAGTGGTCCACTTAAAGGATTGCTGTTGATAATGAGTTATTTTTGTTTTTCCCATTGCCATTATTTAAATCCTGTGATTTTTGAGTATTCTGATTTTATTTTGCAAGGGGGGCATTGAGTTTTCAATATTGGTCAGGAGATCATCTGCAAATACATTTAGTTTATATTCATGTTTACCAATAAAGATACCTGTTAGGTTTGGGACCTGTCTAATTCTTTCTGCAAGTGGTTCAATTGCCAGTGCAAACAGGAAAGGGGAGAGAGGATAGCCCTGTCTTGTGCCCCTTTCTAAAGCAATTTCATCAAATAATGTATTATTTGTGTACATTTTTGCTTTAGGATATTTATATAATATTTGTATAAATGTATTATTTCAGCTGGAAAGTTAAAATCTTACAAAATTCTGAATGAAAAAGGCCATTCAAGGCGGTCGAAACCCTTTTCGGCATCAAGAGCCATTTTTGATGAATCTATAGCTTGTTTTTTTTGCGTTTTGTATTAAATTGAAACATTTTGGTTTTAATATAACTGAAAAAACTGTTTGACATAAAACTAGTTATAATTTGAGGTACATTGTTCTTTACCCAGTAACATTTTTATGGGATTTTTCTAAAATAGTGATTAAGTATTTTCTGTTGCATTATCCTGGAGAATGATCCAATATCACTATGTCATGGATTTTTTAACCCAGTAAATTGCTAAGAAAAACATGTAGTCAATTATAAAATAGCTTTACATACTTTGAAAAAAATTGTAGTCTTTTGTAGTTGGGAATACAAATGTTACTCCAGGTGTCTTGTAAATTATTTGTAGATATGAAAATGTTCAGCCTCATTGACAGTTGAATTGCTACTTCTGTCAATCTTATCCAATGTATGATTTAGGTTACCTGCTAAAATAATAGTTCCTGTCTGGATTGTATCTAATAAAGCTTGAATTCTATGTAAAAACACAAAATTTGCCCCTATTGGTATATACAATGAAATCAATGTGTATTTTTAATATGTGAGGGACAATTCAACATTAGAAAACAGCCTTCTTGATCTGCATACTGGGATATAAGGGAAAAGGGTGTATTCTTATTTATCAGAATGCCTACATCTCTGCTGTTACTACAGTAGGTGGCAGGAAAGGCCTCTCCAAAAAGCACCTCTTTAAATATTCAATTTCTCCTTTTTTGAAATGTAACTCCTGCAGGAAAACCACATCTGCTGACAATCTCTTTAACCTTTTACTGCAGTGAGCTAAATCAGGGTCACACAGAGTGTTTCTTGGTAGTCTTAAACAAATCTACTTTGAAACAAAAGTATACGCCTCACACACATGGTCATGAGCTGAAAAAAAGAACACACCTGTACCATGTCAGATATAGAGTTGAAATGATGTATTCCATTTTGAGTTTGCATCCCAATATTACACTTTACGTACATCACAGAAGACTGAAATATAACAAAACCGTTTTATTTTTTAAATCTTTATTAATGGAAATTATGAATAATATAAATCAAACTAATCAAACTGCAGTCATTGGCTGCAGGAAAGGGCTACCAGGAAACACTGACATCCATAGCCTTGTCCGACCATATTTGGCACACTGGTCCCCTAATGTTATTTTTCTCACATGCGGAAGGGTAGCCTGGTGGTTAGAGCATTGGACTAGTAACCGGAAGGTTGCAAGTTCAAACCCCCGAGCTGACATCTGTCGTTCTGCCCCTGAACAGGCAGTTAACCCACTGAAAATAAGAATGTGTTCTTAACTGACTTTCCTGGTTAAATAGGTAAAATTAAATTCAGTTCTCCCCTGATTCCTCGTAAATTAAGAGGCATATGTTTTCTCTAATCTTCCATTAGGTCGGATTGCCGAAGGCTGGCTCCAAGAGGCTGTTCCCTGCCAGGAGCTTTTATAAAACACCTTGGAGCAATGATAGATACTTATTCTGTGGTTTCACATGTGAGCTCACCAGTGACAAAGCAGCTCATCTTTTAGTTTTGTTAGGTTGAATTTGCAAGCTATGCACCTACTGCTACTGAACAGAAGAATATGCGTAATTAGAAAATAGTACAGCATACGCTACAGTTGAGTAACTATGGGAAAGAAATTCTGCTTTGAAGTTGATTAACCTCATAGTCCGCCCCATCCCGCATGCGGTCGCGTTACTACAGCCTCAAGCTCATTACCATAACGCCACGTTAGCGATTTCTAAAAATCGCAAATGAAATGAAATAAATATGCCTGCTCTCAAGCTTATCCCTTTCTTAACAATCCTGTCGTCTCAGATTTTCAAAATATGCTTTAGAACCAGAGAAAATCAATAATTTGTGTAAGAGTGGTGATAGCTAGCTTAGCATTTAGCGTTAGCATTTAGCACGCAACATATTCACAAAAACCAGCAAAGGGATCAAATAAAATAATTTACCTTTGAAGAACTTCAGATGTTTCAATTAGGAGACTCTCAGTTACATAGCAGATGTCCAGTTTTTCCTGAAAGATTCTTATGTAGGACACAACGTTCCGTTTTGTTACTATGCATTTGGCTACCGAAACTAACCGAAAATTCAGTCACCTACACGTCAAACTTTTTTCCGAATTAACTCCATAATATCGGCTGAAACATGGAAAACGTTGTTTGAATCAATCCTCAAGGTGTTTTGTCATATTCATTGAAATGCCGTCCCTGGAAGCTTGCATTCTTCTCTGATTCGGATGGAAAAATACTGGTAGCTGACTTTTGCGCACCAATTTCCACGCAGACACCGTGCGGGACACTTGGCAATTGTAGTCTCTTATGGTCAATCTTCCAATGATATGCCTACAAATACGTCACAATGCTGCAGACACCTTGGGGAAACGATAGAAAGTGTTCTTTCATTCCTGTCGCATTCACAGCCATATAAGGCAATCATGGAAAACGTAGCTTCAGAAATCCTGTTCATTTCCTGGGCGCTCAAACATCTTGGTTTTGCCTGAAGCTTTTGTTCAACGGCACTCACAGTGAAAATCTTTGCAGTTCTGGAAACGTCAGAGTGTCTTCTTTCCAAAACTATCAATTCCAAGCATAGTCGAGCATCTTTTTGTGACAAAATATTGCGCTTAAAACGGGCACGTCTTTTTATCCAAAAATGAAATAATGCCCCTAGTGGACTAACAGGTTAAAAAACCTGTTAAGTCTACCCCCTACTTTTTCAAACATTCTGTTAAAAATCACGCAACTTTTCAGCATCCTGCTACTCATGCAGGGAATATAGTATATGCATATGATTAGTATGTGTGGATAGAAAACACTCTGACGTTTCTAAAACTGGTTAAATCACGGCTGTGACTGTAACATAACGTGTGTTTCATCGAAAAACTGATCACCAAAATCTGAAAAATATATCAATGCGCCACTTGCATGTATTGTCTATTGGAAAGCAAATTAGATGGGGCTGAGATTGCAAGTCCTACAGCTTCCACACGATGTCGCCAGTCTTGTCAATTGCCTGCGCTTTGTTTCTTGGTCAAACGAGTAAGAGAGAGCCCATTCCTTCCGGCCTCCGACAGGATGTTTTGGAGTAGAAATTTCTGAACATGATTTCAAGACGTGGAGCTATTGAATACACATCGCCCCGTGATCAATTTGATAGATTATTAACGTTTACTAATACCTAAAGTTGGATTACAAAAGTATTTCGAAGTGTTTTGTGAAAGTTTATCGTCGAGTTTTTTAATTTAAAAAAATGAGGTTGCGTTTTAAAACGGTGTTATTTCCTTGATCACACACTCTTCATAGATCGATATTTAGGGTATATATGGACCGATTTAATCGGAAAAAAAGACCCAATAGTGATGTTTATGGGACATCTAGGAGTGCCAACAAAGAAGATCGTCAAAGGTAATGAATGTTTTATATTTTATTTCTGCGTTTTGTGTAGCTATGCTAATTATTTTGTTTATGTCCCCTTCGGGTATTTCGGGGTGTTGCATGCTATCAGATAATAGCTTCTCATGCTTTCGCCGAAAAGCATTTTAAAAATCTGACTTGTTGGCTGGATTTCACAACGAGTGTAGCTTTAATTCAGTACCCTGCATGTGTGTTTTAATGAACGTTTGAGTTTTAACGAGTGCTATTAGCATTTAGCGTAGCGCATTTGCATTTCCAGATGGCTAGATGGGACGCATGCGTGTCGGGTCGACGTAAGAGGTTAACTTTGACTTTTGAGAAAATGGCCCTTGAATGTTTTGGAACATCGATTGGAGAGCTCTTCTTTGTCTACACCACTCAGCATCATTCACACCCTTCAACCCATCTCTTTAAGGATTAATATGTGAGGCCATGTGCTAAACAGAATGAGTATGGTAGTGTACTAAACAACCAAAGATTTAAAGACTAAAGGCTGTAGACAGTTGTCACAGTGTCATCATGAACATTCTATTGTCGTCCGACATCAAACTTGTCATTGTCGTTATGAAAAAGTGTAGACATAAAAAGGAAAGGCTGCATGACATCAGCAGCTGGTGGTCCAAAATAGCATAACTGGTGTTTTTAACACCAATAAACACATCTGTTTAAAAATGATTTCAGTATATGTCCGACTAGCAAACCAGGCAACTAAAAGCAACTGCTTAAACAATGTTTTGGTTCATTTCTAGCTTGTTAGCTAGCTAGCTACTTCACATTCATTGTTACAGGAATATAAACTCACAACAGATCATTATTTATGAGCTAATTACAGGAAATAGCTTACGGCTGTGAGTGTGATGAAATGAAAGCAGGGCATTCTACCAGAGAATTGTATAACTTGGACACTGTCTTATTGGACTAACGTTATATCCTAATTTGACTGTTCTTCACATTACCGTCTCTGGTAAACACACACAATATCAAAGAAAATCACAGTTTATTTGTCATATGCACAGGAATAAGAAGATATAAATGGTACAGTGAAATGATTACTTGCATCGTGGAGTCTTTTGTTTAGACATGTAGCTAGCTATCTATCTAGCTAGATAAACAATTAACCATAATCCCAACTCATAACGTTGCTATCCTGCATGAATCTGCAGGTAGCTAAAGCTAACCAACTAGCGAGGTTCAATGTTAGCTAGCTAGCTAACATTAGGCTATAACTAGCAATGCAAATGGCTTGAGATACAAATTATATTTCTACACAGATCATACACGTAACATTAGCTAGCGAGCCAGCCAGATGCAATGTTCAGACATTCACAGAAGTAGCTACAGCATAACACAGTCATCCAAACCAGAAAAATGTAGGCTACATTTGTCCTGGCGCTAACTGAGGAAAGATTGACATAACACAAGTGATCATATTTTTATAACTCTCGGCTGACAGAAACTACAATATGAATGAACTAATAGCAATTAATATTTACAATTAATCACATCACGGGTGAGCTCACCATTGATCAAAATAACTGAGTAAAACACTTTATAGAAATCACTCATTGTGTATTTATTCCTTGTGTTATTACATTTTATATTATTTCCCTTTTTTTCTCTCTGCATTGTTGGGAAGGGCACATAAGTAAGTATTTTATTGTTACACCTGTTGTTTATGAAGCATGTGAAAAATACAATTTGATTTAATTAAATGTATATATTTACAGTATCCTCACAGGCTATCTGAGGTTTACCCTACAACTGACCCCTCGACTCTGTTTTGTACTTTACTTATTTGTAGTTATATTTTCTTATTTTGTGTGACTTTCTTCTGGCAGCTATTTTAAAGATGGGTCAGAATGTGTTTTTTTTTAATGTGTTATTGCCTCAATCAGTCTTTCAAGTTATGAACTTCAAAAAAGAGATAAAGGGGGGTTTGAAATCTGCAAGTTGTTGCTTTCACAAAGACCCCCTCTGCTTCGGCTTAAAATACCATTATGCTGGCTGTACGTGTGTGTGTTTGTGTGTATGTGCTTGCAGGCATACAGTATGTGTGTGTGGATGTGCATGTGTGCTTGCAAGCATACCGTGCTTTCAGAAAGTATTCACAAGCCCTTGACTATATTGCTTGGACTCTGTGTGCAATAATGACTACCTCATCTCTGTACCCCACACATACAATTAAGATCCCGCAGTGAATTTCAACCACAAATTCAAGCACAAATACCAGGGAGGTGTTCCAATACCACGCAAAGAAGGGCATCTATTGGTAAATGGAAAAATAAATGAAATAAAGCAGACATTGAATATCCCTTTGAGCATGAGGTTCTGAATTACAATTTGATGTTTTATCAATACACCCAGTCACTACAAAGATACTCAGTTGCCGGAGAGGAAGGAAACCGCTCAGGGATTCGACCAATTATTACTTTAGAACAGTTAGAGATTTTAATGGCTGTGATAGGAGAAAGCTGAGGATGGATCAACAGTGTTGTATGAGATACGAGAAATGGAATAGAGCTAAGCTCAGGTAACATCCCAGAGGAAAACCTGGTTCAGTGTGCTTTCACTGGGAGACAAATTAACCTTTAATGTTTAACATTTAATGTTCCTGAGTGGCCTACAGTGGTTCTTCCTTTAAAAGTTGTATCATACTGCAGCACACCTTGCAGCCTGCCGCAGAATTCTATAGCACGTTATTGCTGCATCAATATATGCACACAATTTTCCTACCTTATGATGCCATCTATTTTGTGAATTGCACCAGTCCCCCCTGCAGCAAAGCACCCCCACAACATGATGCTGCCACTCCCGTGCTTTACGGTTGGGATGGTGTTCTTCGGCTTGCAAGCCTCCCCCTTTTTCCTCCAAACATAACGATGGTCATTATGGCCAAACAGTTCTATTTTTGTTTCATCAGACCAGAGGACATTTCTCCAAAAAGTACAATATTTGTCCCCATGTGCAGTTGCACACCATAGTCTGGCTTTTTATGGCGGTTTTGGAGTAGTGACTTCTTCCTTGCTGAATGGCCTTTCAGGTTATGTCGATTTAGGACTCGTTTTACTGTTGGAGATTTTCCTCCAGCATTTTCATAATGTCCTTTGCTGTTGTTCTGGGATTGATTGACACTTTTTGCACCAAAGTACGTTCATCTCTAGGAGACAGAACGCGTCTCCTGCCTGAGCGGTATGATGGCTGCATGGTCCCATGGTGTTTATACTTGCGTACTATTGTTTGTACAGATGAACGTGGTACCTTCAGGCATTTGGAAATTGCTCCCAAGGATGAAGCAGACTTGTGGAGGTCTACAATTTTTTTCTGAGGTCTTGGCTGATTTCTTTTGATTTTCCCATGATGTCAAGCAAAGAGGCACAGCGTTTGAAGGTAGGCCTTGAAATACATCTACAGGTACACCTCCAATTGACTCAAATGATGGCAATTGTCCTAACAGATGCTTCTAAAGTCATGAGATAATTTCCTGGAATTTTCAAAGCTGTTTAAAGGCACAGTCAACTTAGTGTATGTAATCTTCTGACCCACTGGAATTGTGATATGGTGAATTTTAAGTTAAATAATCTGTCTTTTTTTAATGACTTGTTTCATGAACAAAGTAGATTTCCTTACCGACTTGCCAAAACTATAGTTTGTTAACCTTTTTGGGATAGGGGGCAGCATTTTCACTTTTGGATGAATAGTGTGCCCAGAGTGAACTGCCTCCTACTCTGTCCCAGATGCTAATATATACATATTATTAGTAGTATTGAATAGAAAACACTCTGAAGTTTCTAAAACTGTTTGAATGATGTCTGTGAGTATAACAGAACTCATATGGCAGGCGAAAACCTGAGAAAAATCCAACCAGGAAGTTGGAAATCTAAGGTTTGTAGTTTTTCAACTCAGCCCCCATTGAAGATACAGGGTGATATTAGTTATGTTTCACTTTCCAAGGCTTCCACTAGATGTCAACAGTATTTAGAACCTGTTTTGAGGATTCTACTCTATTTTTTTACCAAACGCCCTAACAAAAGAAGATATTTGGACATAACTGATGGACATTATCGAACAAATCAAAAAATGTATGGTGGAACTGGGATTCCTGGGAGTGCATTCTGATGAAGATCATCAAAGATAAGTGAATATCTTAAATGCTATTTCTGAGTAATGTTGAATACCCAATATGGCGGGTATCTTATTGGCTGCTTTGTTGTCTAAAGGCTGTACTCAGATTATTGCATGGTTTGATTTCTCCATAAAGTTTTTTTTAAATCTGACACAGCGGATGCATTGAGGAGAACTTTATCTAAAGTTCCATGTATAATAGTCGTATCTTTATCAATGTTTATTATGAGTATTTCTGTAAATTGATGTAGCTCTCTGCAATATCACTGCATGTTTTAGAACTACTGAATGTAACGCGCCAATGCAAACTCAGATTTTTTTGATAGAAATATGAACTTTATCAAACAAAACATACATGTATTGTGTAACATGATGTACTATGAGTGTCATCTGATGAAGATCATCAAAGGTTAGTGATGAATTTTATCTCTATTTCTGCTTTTTGTGACTCCTCTCTTTTGGCTGGAAAAAATGGCTGTGTTTTTCTGTGGCTTGGTGGTGACCTAACATAATCGTTTGTGGTGCTTTCACTGTAAATCCTTTTTGAAATCAGTCCTAGACAGGTTAACAAGACATTTGTGGATTGGTTGAAAAGCACATGTTAATGACTCCAACCTAAGTGTATTTAAACTTCCGACTTCAACTGTATATATTTTTTCAGAACATTAACTAGGTGTTTTCTCTTGTTTTGTACTGTTTTGTAGTTTCAACCCAGACAAAGAACTTGGTGTTCTGCAGGCCCAGGCATGGATCAAAGCTGGTTTTGAGTTAGAAACGTAAAACATGAGAGTACTTTCACACCTACAATAGTCGGGCTATGAATAATACCTACAATAGTCTGCCTATGAATAGTCTATTGTCCTGCTAATAGTCCATCATGAGTGAATGGCTTCTTTTGTATTCCAATGTATTGATTTAATGTATTACAGTTTTTCTCAATTGCTAAAACACTAAAACCCATTGGCTGAACAAAGTTCTCAGTTGCCTGGACTCATTTAGCTAATTATGCAGTCTGGTGTCAATACCTTAAACCATTTCACATGATAAAACACAATTTTCAGATCTCACTTAGACTTTTCAGCAAAACTCTAAACACATTCTCAAAACACATTCTGCACTCTAATGCACATGTCATCCATACTAGTAAACACAAGTGGCAACAATCAAATACAAATAGAGAACATTGATTGAACACAACCACTCAAAATTGATTCAACCTGTTTCAAATGATGCGACACAACCAATATAAGCCAGTTCAGAGAGCAAACAGGTTGTTGAAGGTGGTAAGGAGAAAGTCTGAGAATAGATACTGTAGTACAGTGCATTGTAGGCTGTATACTGTACAATGGATGAATTATATGGCCCTGAACATTGTGCTTTCCATTTATTAACAGTACTGACTGCTCAATAGATTTTGACTGGTTGCAGGTTCATATCAATAAAGAACAAGAATTACAGTATCACAGAGACAAAGGACAAGTTTGTGAGATGCAGGGTACAGTACTGTAAAAATAGGGGTACAAGGAGGAGGAAGAACAAAAAACTAATTTGCAAAGATCAAAGCAGAGTAGTAATTTCTGATCAATTTTGAGCTACTATGATAGAACATGTTTTCTTTCATCAAAGGACAATGATGGAAAAATATTAATATTTTTTTTATTAAAAATGTACTATGTTTTGAACAATGTGTTTTCTATTTTTCGGTGCATTGTTTACTGACTGCTTGAGAGTGTTTCTCATTTTGATCACTTTGTTTATGATTTGAGAGCAGTGTTTGATTTTGAACACAGGTAAAACTGTTTTGAGGCGAATGTTTCACTTTGCAAGAAGAGTCAGAGGTTGTGTAAATAGTGCTTGAAGATGAGGTTTTGTGTTTGTTTTCAGGAAATGGAGCAAGGTTTCAGAAATGGTGTTTTGCAATTGAGAAAAACTGTATTTACAGTTAATTACCATTCTCATTCTCAGAGTTCACAATCGCATTTTCAAGTCTTGTTTAAAAAAACAATATTTTGGAGATGATTTAGTTTTCAAATAACCAAAAGGGAGCGGGTGTAATCTGAATAAAGGGAAAAGGCCATTCTTGAATATGGGGTGAGACAATAGGCCCTTGTAATTTTGTCTGGCTTGCCATTCCAAATGAAATTGAATATTCTTTGCTAATATAATTTAAACAGATCTCTAGGTGTAAGCAAATAGGTCAAATTATATCACTAAAGAGTTAAACAAGGTGATATTTTCATCAAGGACATGTTGTTTGCAGAGTCTACAAACAGGAGGTGGAGTTCCAGAGCTCCAGAGCTCACAGGTGTGCCTGGCATGGATTGTGACTCCATCTCGTTCCTCACCCTCTTCAACACATCATTCTTCGCCTGTGTAACGGCGTTCTTCGTTTGTAGAAAGAGAGTCGGACCGAAATGCAGCGTGGTGGTTACTCATGACTTTAATGAACAAAGTGACACATGAAATAACTATACAAATACAAAAACAACAAACGGAACGTGAAACCTAATTACAGCCTATTTGGTGAAACTACACAGAGACAGGAACAATCACCCACGAAATACAAAGCGAAACCAGGCTACCTAAATACGGTTCCCAATCAGAGACAACGAGAATCACCTGACTCTGATTGAGAACCGCCTCAGGCAGCCAAGCCTATACAACACCCCTAATCAGCCGCGATCCCAAATACTACAAACCCCAATACGAAAATATAATAACATAAACCCATGTCACACCCTGGCCTGACCAAATATATAACGAAAACACAAAATACAATGACCAAGGCGTGACAGCCTGACTCTCCGCCAATGCCGCGACTCTCTGCCAATAATTACATTTAGAGGATTGGAGGATTCTAAATTAATTTCTAAGGTGCATTTTTCGTTAGGGCAAATCTGCTCTGTGAGAATATCTAAGGGGATTTTATATTATTACAATGCAGGGTTAAAAATAATTATAATCGCTTTGTAAATAAGGATCCATTAAAGAAAAAAGGAAAATGACATCCGCAAGAGGTGGTAATATTTTTCCTTTTAGAGACTATAATACATGGCATCCAGGTCAGGAAAATCAATAATATACACAAAGCACTAACCCTGACTCTTATTTTTTAAGTGTTCATAGGTCTAGGTCTATATATTCCTGGTGTTTCTTTTAACAAACATTGCTTATTTTAGTTAAATCCTCTTCACAGACCGTGTTTATTTGAGACCGAAACTAGCGATCAATTGTAGAGTTGTGACTTTTTATAATCACTTCTATTTTCAGTCCATTAAAGTTAGCCATGTCACTTGATTACTACTGTACCTTTATCTACCTTTCTATCTACCTTTCCAGTTACATTTAGAGTTTGGGACTTACAAATGTGCGCTTTTCATGTCATTTTTTGTTACGGCAAATCTGGTCTGTGAGAATATCTAAGGGGCTTTTATAGAATTATAATGCAGGGTTAATAATAATAATCGTTGGATAACACATCACTCTCGAAACTCATTAAGAGGTGGCATTTATCTTCAATACGCTTTAAATGCTTTATTATCCAAATGTTTAAAATGTGTGTGGGCAACGGAGAGAAACACAATGGTGCAGTTTGAGGTCACGAGGCCGACAGTCTAAATATCATGGAATGTAATTGAACATTTGAGTTACTCTTAGAATAGAAACCTTAGTGTAATAACAGTTTTAGTAAGTAATATGCTACAGTCCAGTTACAGCTTCTTCTGACCAAGTAGAAACAAAAAAATAAATGCATTTTTCAGGTGTGTGCAGGACAGAGGGATAGCAATTCTTACACTATTGTTCTAAATTCATTCACCTTCATCGTCCTCATCATTCAGTTAATTGAAAGTACATTTTGAAATCGTGCACAATTATTAGTTTCTATTTGGTTTATATTGCCCATTCATTCAGTTAGAGACACATTAGCGCCTTGGGACACAAAAGCATAATCGGTGCTCTAACTCCCCCTTGAATGTGGTCTGGAGCAATGAAGCAGCGAAGCAGGGTAACGTACTAAACCACAAATTACCTCTAAGTCCTGTGGCTTAACCTCAAAACTTTTAATTGAGGAACCACTGTAATTACAGTTTTGACTTAAATCTGCTTGAAAATCTATGGCAGGACTTGAAAATGGCTTAGCAGATCAACAACCAACTTGACAGAGCATGAATAATTTTAGAAAGAATAATGTGCAAATATTGTACAATCCAGGTGTGCAAATCTCTTAGAGATGATGATTCTAACATGTATTGAGTCAGGTGGTTGAATACTTACTGTATGTAATATGTATTGAGTCAGGAGGTTGAATACTTACTCTATGTAATCAAGATATATTACTATTATATTTATATATATATGTTTTTACACATTTTATCATTTTTTATCCACTTTGACATTATAGAGTATTTTGTGTAGATTGGTGACAAAAAAAGACAATTAAATCAATTTTAATTCCATGTTGTAATTTCCTATATAGTGCACTACTTTTGACCAGGTCCCATAGTAGTGAACAATATACATACATTTGGCCATACAAAGCTCGGCACAGCTTTACATTTAATTTCCATAATGTCCTGATTATGTAATTGGAAATACATTGGTGTCATGATGGGAGGTAATAACCTGGAGTATTCTGGGTAAAGTTTATCAGGACATCGTTTGAAGGTCAACAGTACACACACAGGCGCTCTCTCTCTCAAATCAATTCAATTCAAGGGCTTTATTGGCATTGGAAACATGTTTACATTGCCAAAGCAAGTGAAATAGATAAACAAAAGTGAATAAACAATAAACATTCACAGTAAACATTACACTTACAAAAGTTTGAAAGGAATAAAGACATTTCAAATGTCATAGTATGTCTATACACAGTGTTGCAATGATGTGCAAATATTTAAAGTACACATAAATAAACATAAATATAGGTTGTATTTACAATGGTGTTTGTTCTTCACTTGCTGCCATTTTCTTGTGGCAACAGGTCACAAATATTGCTGCTGTGATTGCACACGGTGGTATTTCACCCAATAGATATGGGAGTTTATCAAAATTGGATTTGTTCTCGAATACTTTGTGGGTCTGTGTAATCTGTGGGAAATATGTGTCTCTAATATGGTCATACATTTGGCAGGAAGTGCAGCTCAGTTCCACCTCATTTTGGGGGCAGTGTGCACACAGCCTGTCTTCTCTTGAGAGCCAGGTCTGCCTTCGGCGGCCTTTCTCAATTGGAATGCTCACTGAGTCTGTGCATAGTCAAAGATTTCCTTAATTTTGGGTCAGACACAGTGTTCAGGTATTCTGCAACTGTGCACCACTCCCTAGCATTCTTCTCGCCAATGTCCAGTCTCTTGACAACAAGGTTGATGAAATCCGAGCAAGGGTAGCATTCCAGACGGACATCAGAGAATGTAACGTTCTTTGCTTCACGGAAACATGGCTCACTGGAGAGACGCTATCGGAGGCGGTGCAGCCAGCGGGTTTCTCCACGCATCGCGCCGACAGAAACAAACACCTTTCTGGTAAGAAGAGGGGCGGGGGCATATGCCTTATGGCTAACGAGACATGGTGTGATGAAAGAAACATACAGGAACTCAAATCCTTCTATTCATCTGATTTAGAATTCCTCACAATCAAATGTCGACCACATTATCTACCAAGAGAATTCTCTTTGATTATAATCACAGCCGTATATATCCCCCCCCCCCAAGCAGACACATTGATGGCTCTGAACAAACTTTATTTGACTCTTTGCAAACTGGAATCCATTTATCCGGAGGCTGCATTCATTGTAGCTGGGGATTTTAACAAGGCTAATTTGAAAACAAGACTCCCTAAATTTTATCATCATATCGATTGCGCAACCAGGGGTGGAAAAACCTTGGATCATTGTTACTCTAACTTCCGCGACGCATATAAGGCCCTGCCCCGCCCCCCTTTCGGAAAAGCTGACCACGACTCCATTTTGTTGATCCCTGCCTACAGACAGAAACTAAAAAAAGAAGCTCCCACGCTGAGGTCTGTCCAACGCTGGTCCGACCAAGCTGACTCCACACTCCAAGATTGCTTCCATCACGTGGACTGGGATATGTTTCGTATTGCGTCAGATAACAATATTGACGAATACGCTGATTCGGTGTGTGAGTTCATTAGAACGTGCGTTGAAGATGTCGTTCCCATAGCAACGATTAAAACATTCCCTAACCAGAAACCGTGGATTGATGGCAGCATTCGTGTGAAACTGAAAGCGCGAAACACTGCTTTTAATCAGGGCAAGGTGACTGGTAACATAACCGAATACAAACAGTGCAGCTATTCCCTCCGCAAGGCTATCAAACAAGCTAAGCGTCAGTACAGAGACAAAGTAGAATCTCAATTCAACGGCTCAGACACAAGAGGCATGTGGCAGGGTCTACAGTCAATCACGGACTACAAGAAGAAAACCAGCCCAGTCACGGACCAGGATGTCTTGCTCCCAGGCAGACTAAATAACTTTTTTGCCCGCTTTGAGGACAATACAGTGCCACTGACACGGCCTGCAACGAAAACATGCGGACTCTCCTTCACTGCAGCCGAGGTGAGTAAAGACATTTAAACGTGTTAACCCTCGCAAGGCAGCAGGCCCAGACGGCATCCCCAGCCACGCCCTCAGAGCATGCGCAGACCAGCTAGCTGGTGTGTTTACGGACATATTCAATCAATCCCTATACCAGTCTGCTGTTCCCACATGCTTAAAGAGGACTACCATTGTTCCTGTTCCCAAGAAAGCTAAGGTAACTGAGCTAAATGACTACCGCCCCGTAGCACTCACTTCCGTCATCATGAAGTGCTTTGAGAGACTAGTCAAGGACCATATCACCTCCACCCTACCTGACACCCTAGACCCACTCCAATTTGCTTACCGCCCAAATAGGTCCACAGACGATGCAATCTCAACCACACTGCACACTGCCCTAGCCCATCTAAACAAGAGGAATACCTATGTGAGAATGCTGTTCATCGACTACAGCTCGGCATTCAACACCATAGTACCCTCCAAGCTCGTCATCAAGCTCGAGACCCTGGGTCTCGACCCCGCCCTGTGCAACTGGGTACTGGACTTCCTGACGGGCCGCCCCCAGGTGGTGAGGGTAGGCAACAACATCTCCACCCCGCTGATCCTCAACACTGGGGCCCCACAAGGGTGCGTTCTGAGCCCTCTCCTGTACTCCCTGTTCACCCACGACTGCGTGGCCACGTACGCCTCCAACTCAATCATCAAGTTTGCGGACGACACAACAGTGGTAGGCTTGATTACCAACAACGACGAGACGGCCTACAGGGAGGAGGTGAGGGCCCTCGGAGTGTGGTGTCAGGAAAATAACCTCACACTCAACGTCAACAAAGCTAAGGAGATGATTGTGGACTTCAGGAAACAGCAGAGGGAACACCCCCCTATCCACATCGATGGAACAGTAGTGGAGAGGGTAGCAAGTTTTAAGTTCCTCGGCATACACATCACAGACAAACTGAATTGGTCCACTCACACAGACAGCATCATGAAGAAGGCGCAGTAGCACCTCTTCAACCTCAGGAGGCTTAAGAAATTTGGCTTGTCACCAAAAGCACTCACAAACTTCTACAGATGCACAATCGAGAGCATCCTGGCGGGCTGTATCACCGCCTGGTACGGCAACTGCTCCGCCCACAACCCATAAGGCTCTCCAGAGGGTGGTGAGCTCTGCACAACGCATCACCGGGGGCAAACTACCTGCCCTCCAGGACACCTACACCACCCGATGTTACAGGAAGGCCATAAAGATCATCAAGGACAACAACCACCCGAGCCACTGCCTGTTCACCCCGCTATCATCCAGAAGGCGAGGTCAGTACAGGTGCATCAAAGCTGGGACCGAGAGACTCAAAATCAGCTCCTATCTCAAGGCCATCAGACTGTTAAACAGCCACCACTAACATTGAGTGGCTGCTGCCAACACACTGACACTGACACTGACACTGACTCAACTCCAGCCACTTTAATAATGGGAATTGATGGGAAATGATGTAAACTATATCACTAGCCACTTTAAACAATGCTACCTTATATAATGTTACATACCCTACATTATTCATCTCATATGCATACGTATATACTGTACTCTATATCATCTACTGCATCCTTATGTAATACATGTATCACTAGCCACTTTAACTATGCCACTTTGCTTACATACTCATCTCATATGTATATACTGTACTCGATACCATCTACTGTATCTTGCCTATGCTGCTCCGTACCATCACTCATTCATATATCTTCATGTACATATTCTTTATCCCCTTACACTGTGTATAAGACAGTAGTTTTGGAATTGTTAGTTAGATTACTTGTTGGTTATTACTGCATTGTCGGAACTAGAAGCACAAGCATTTTGCTACACTCGCATTAACATCTGCTAACCATGTGTATGTGACAAATAAAATTTGATTTGATTTGACAGGCTAATTGACATCATTTGAGTCAATTGGAGGTGTCCCTGTGGATGTATTTCAAGGCCTACCTTCAAACTCAGTGCCTCTTTGCTTGCCATCATGGGAAAATCCAAAGAAATCAGCCAAGACGTCAGAAAAAATTGTAGACCTCCACAAGTCTGGTTCATCCTTGGGAGCAATTTCCAAACACCTTAAGGTACCACGATAATCTGTACAAACAATAGTACGCAAGTTTAAACACCATGGGACCACGCACCCGTCATACCGCTGAGGAAGGAGGCGCATTCTGTCTCCTAGAGATGAACGTACTTTGGTGAGAAAAGTGCAAATCAATCACAGAACAACAGCAAAAGGACCTTGTGAGGATGCTGGAGGAAATTGGGTACAAAAGTAGCTATATCCTCAGTAACATGAGTGCTATATTGACATAACCTGGAAGATCGCTCAGCAAGGAAGAAGCCACTGCTCCAAAACCATCATAAAAATGCCAGACTACGGTTTGCAACTGCACATGGGGACAAGAATTGTACTTTTTGGAGAAATGTCCTCCAGTCCGATGAAACAAAAATAGAGCTGTTTGGCCATAATGATCATCGTTATGTTTGGAGGAAAAAGGGGGAGGCTTGCAAGCCAAACAACACCATCCCAACCGTGAAGCACGGGGTGGTAGCGTCATGTTGTGGGGGTACTTTGCTGCCGAAGGGACTGGTGCACTTCACAAAATAGATGGCATCATGAGGTAGGAAAATTATGTGGATATATTGAAGAAACATCTCAAGACATCAGTCAGGAATTTAAAGCTGGGTCGCAAATGGATCTTCCAATTGGACAATTACCCCAAGCATACTTCCAAAGTTGTGGCAAAATGGGTTAAGGACAACAAAGTGAAGGTATTGGAGTGGCCATCACAAAGCCCTGACATCAATCGTATAGAAAATTTGTGGGCAGAACTAAAAAAGCATGTGCGAGCAAGGAGGCCTACAAACATCACTCGGTTACACCAGCTCTGCCAGGAGGAATGGGCCATAATTCACCCAACTTATTGTGGGAAGCTTGTAGAAGGCTACCCGAAGCGTTTGACCCAAGTTAAACAATTTAAAGGCAAGGAATCTTTACTAGGATTAAATGTCAGGAATTGTGAAAAACTGAGTTGAAATATATTTGGCTGAGGTGTATGTACATTTCTGACTTCAACTGTATGTGTCACTCTGCATGAGCGGAGAAACGCTTGTTATGGATTCACAATACTCATTTGAAATTCGACTTCTTGGCACTGACGGAAACATGGATCACCACAGATAACACTGCTACTCCTACTGCTCTCTCTTCGTCCGCCCACGTGTTCTCGCACACCCCGAGAGCTTCTGGTCAGCGGGGTGGTGGCACCGGGATCCTCATCTCTCCCAAGTGGTCATTCTCTCTTTCTCCCCTTACCCATCTGTCTATCGCCTCCTTTGAATTTCATGCTGTCACAGTTACCAGCCCTTTCAAGCTTAACATCCTTATCATTTATCGCCCTCCAGGTCCCCTCGGAGAGTTCATCAATGAGCTTGATGTCTTGATAAGCTCCTTTCCTGAGGACGGCTCACCTCTCACAGTTCTGGGCGACTTTAACCTCCCCATGTCTACCTTTGACTCATTCCTCTCTGCCTCCTTCTTTCCACTCCTCTCCTCTTTTGACCTCACCCTCTCACCTTCCCCCCCTACTCACAAGGCAGGCAATACGCTCGACCTCATCTTTACTAGATGCTGTTCTTCGACTAACCTCATTGCAACTCCCCTCCAAGTCTCCGACCACTACCTTGTATCCTTTTCCCTCTCGCTCTCATCCAACACTTCCCACACTGCCCCTACTCGGATGGTATCGCGCCGTCCCAACCTTCGCTCTCTCTCCCCCGCTACTCTCTCCTCTTCCATCCTATCATCTCTTCCCTCTGCTCAAACCTTCTCCAACCTATCTCCTGATTCTGCCTCCTCAACCCTCCTCTCCTCCCTTTCTGCATCCTTTGACTCTCTATGTCCCCTATCTTCCAGGCCGGCTCGGTCCTCCCCTCCCGCTCCGTGGCTCGACGACTCATTGCGAGCTCACAGAACAGGGCTCCGGGCAGCCGAGCGGAAATGGAGGAAACTCGCCTCCCTGCGGACCTGGCATCCTTTCACTCCCTCCTCTCTACATTTTCCTCCTCTGTCTCTGCTGCTAAAGCCACTTTCTACCACTCTAAATTCCAAGCATCTGCCTCTAACCCTAGGAAGCTCTTTGCCACCTTCTCCTCCCTCCTGAATCCTCCTCCCCCCTCCCTCTCTGCAGATGACTTTGTCAACCATTTTGAAAAGAAGGTCGACGACATCCGATCCTCGTTTGCTAAGTCAAACGACACCGCTGGTTCTGCTCACACTGCCCTACCCTGTGCTCTGACCTCTTTCTTCCCTCTCTCTCCAGATGAAATCTCGCGTCTTGTGACGGCCGGCCGCCCAACAACCTGCCCGCTCGACCCTATCCCCTCCTCTCTTCTCCAGACCATTTCCGGAGACCTTCTCCCTTACCTCACCTCGCTCATCAACTCATCCCTGACCGCTGGCTACGTCCCTTCCGTCTTCAAGAGAGCGAGAGTTGCACCCCTTCTGAAAAAACCTACACTCGATCCCTCCGATGTCAACAACTACAGACCAGTATCCCTTCTTTCTTTTCTCTCCAAAACTCTTGAACGTGCCGTCCTTGGCCAGCTCTCCCGCTATCTCTCTCTGAATGACATTCTTGATCCAAATCAGTCAGGTTTCAAGACTAGTCATTCAACTGAGACTGCTCTTCTCTGTATCACGGAGGCGCTCCGCACCGCTAAAGCTAACTCTCTCTCCTCTGCTCTCATCCTTCTAGACCTATCGGCTGCCTTCGATACTGTGAACCATCAGATCCTCCTCTCCACCCTCTCCGAGTTGGGCATCTCCGGCACGGCCCACGCTTGGATTGCGTCCTACCTGACAGGTCGCTCCTACCAGGTGGCGTGGCGAGAATCTGTCTCCTCACCCCGCGCTCTCACCACTGGTGTCCCCCAGGGCTCTGTTCTAGGCCCTCTCCTATTCTCGCTATACACCAAGTCACTTGTCTCTGTCATAACCTCACATGGTCTCTCCTATCATTGCTATGCAGACGACACACAATTAATCTTCTCCTTTCCCCCTTCTGATGACCAGGTGGCGAATCGCATCTCTGCATGTCTGGCAGACATATCAGTGTGGATGACGGATCACCACCTCAAGCTGAACCTCGGCAAGACGGAGCTGCTCTTCCTCCCGGGGAAGGACTGCCCGTTCCATGATCTCGCCATCACGGTTGACAACTCCATTGTGTCCTCCTCCCAGAGCGCTAAGAACCTTGGCGTGATCCTGGACAACACCCTGTCGTTCTCAACTAACATCAAGGCGGTGGCCCGTTCCTGTAGGTTCATGCTCTACAACATCCGCAGAGTACGACCCTGCCTCACACAGGAAGCGGCGCAGGTCCTAATCCAGGCACTTGTCATCTCCCGTCTGGATTACTGCAACTCGCTGTTGGCTGGGCTCCCTGCCTGTGCCATTAAACCCCTACAACTCATCCAGAACGCCGCAGCCCGTCTGGTGTTCAACCTTCCCAAGTTCTCTCACGTCACCCCGCTCCTCCGCTCTCTCCACTGGCTTCCAGTTGAAGCTCGCATCCGCTACAAGACCATGGTGCTTGCCTACGGAGCTGTGAGGGGAACGGCACCTCAGTACCTCCAGGCTCTGATCAGGCCCTACACCCAAACAAGGACACTGCGTTCATCCACCTCTGGCCTGCTCGCCTCCCTACCACTGAGGAAGTACAGTTCCCGCTCAGCTCAGTCAAAACTGTTCGCTGCTCTGGCTCCCCAATGGTGGAACACACTCCCTCACGACGCCAGGACAGCGGAGTCAATCACCACCTTCCGGAGACACCTGAAACCCCACCTCTTTAAGGAATACCTAGGATAGGATAAGTAATCCTTCTCCCCCCTTAAAAGATTTAGATGAACTATTGTAAAGTGGCTGTTCCACTGGATGTCATAAGGTGAATGCACCAATTTGTAAGTCGCTCTGGATAAGAGCGTCTGCTAAATGACTTAAATGTAATGTAAATGTAAATGATTGTATATCGCAAATCCAATGTGAATCACTGTTCCCTTGTCCCTGGGTCCATGCTATCTGGGTTCCTTTGGACGTCCCTACCTCATTGAAGTTGTATTGTAAAGTGGTTAAGTAAGGGTTAAGGTCGGGGTTAGGGTTAGATAAGGTTTATGGTTATCTTGAAAGTTAGGGTTTGGGTAAGGGTAGGGGTTAAGGTTAGGTTTAGGGTTTTAGGTAGGAACGTCTCAAGGACCCCGGATAGCACTAACCCTTGTCTCCTTCTCTGTGCTCTATTATAGCAAATATAACACAATGCTGACTCTTAGCTCTGGCAGATGGGCTATAGGTCTGGGCGTGTGTGTGAAATATTTGTACTATTTTCACTGCGGGAAATATGGCGTGAAAACGCTGATGGCGGGAAGGCACTCGCCAATCAGCATCTGTCATGACTTAATACTGCATGCCATTGTCTCAAATTCTGTAGGTTATTGACGGTCTTTGCGTTTGTCATCAACTCCAGTGAGAATGCTGTTCCTTGACGACAGCGCAGCGTTCAACATAATTGTGCCCACAAAGCTCATCACTAAGTTAAGGACCCTGGTACTAAACACCTCCCTCTGCAACTAGATCCTGGATGTCCTGACGGGCATCCCCCAGGTGGTAAGGTTAGGCAACAACACATCTGTCACACTGATCCTCAACAAAGGGGCATTTCAGGGGTGTGTGATTAGTTCCCTCTGTTCACCCACAACTGCGTGGCCAAGCATTACTCCAACACCATCATTAAGTTTGCTGATGACACAACACAGTGGTAGGCCTGATCACTGACAACGATGAGACAGCCTATAGGGAGGAGGTCAGAGACCTGGCAGTGTGGTGCTAGGACAACAACCTCTCCCTCAAAGTGAGCAAGACCTAGGAGCTGATCGTAGACTACAGGAAAAGGAGGGCCGAACCCACCCCCATTCACATTGACGGGGCTGTAGTGGAGTGGGTCGAGAGTTTTAAGTTCCTTGGTGTCCATGTCACCAACATACTATCATGGTCCAAACACACCAAGACAGTCGTGAAGACAGTCATGAAGATGGCACGGCAACACCTTTCCCCCTCAGGAGACTGAAAAGATTTGGCATGGGTCCCCAGATCCTCAAAACGTTCTACAGCTGCACCATCGAGAGCATCCTGACCGGTTGCATCACCAACTGGAATGGCAACTGCTTGGCACCATAAGGCGCTACAGAGGGTAGTGCGTATGGCCCAGTACATCACTGGGGCCAAGCTTCATGCCATCCAGGACCTATATACAAGGCGGTGTTAGAGAGTGCCAAGTCTAGGTCCAAAAGGATCCTTAAAAGCTTCTACCCCCAAGCCATAAGTGTCCCGACTCCTGCCGAAGTCGGTTCCTCTCCTTGTTCGTGCGGTGTTCAGCGGTCAACGTCACCGGTCTTCTAGCCATCATCAATTTATTTGTCTGGTTGTCTGGTTGTCGCACTCACCTGGTTTCATTTACATTTTTTTACATTTAAGTCGTTTAGCAGACGCTCTTATCCAGAGCGACTTACAAATTGGTGCATTCACCTTATGACTCATTATATCACTCCTACAGTCACATACTCATCATTATATCACTCCTACAGTCACAGGCTCATCATTATCCTGACCATCATTATATCACTCCTACAGTAACAGACTCATCATTATATCACTCCTACAGTAACAGACTCATCATTATATCACTCCTACAGTAACAGACTCATCATTATATCACTCCTACAGTAACAGACTCATCATTATATCACTCCTACAGTAACAGACTCATCATAATATCACTCCTACAGTCACAGACTCATCATTATATCACTCCTACAGTCACAGACTCATCATTATATCACTCCTACAGTAACAGACTCATCATTATATCACTCCTACAGTAACAGACTCATTATATCACTCCTACAGTCACAGACTCATCATTATATCACTCCTACAGTCACATACTCATCATTATATCACTCCTACAGTCACAGACTCATCATTATCCTGACCATCATTATATCACTCCTACAGTAACAGACTCATCATTATATCACTCCTACAGTAACAGACTCATCATTATATCACTCCTACAGTAACAGACTCATCATTATATCACTCCTACAGTAACAGACTCATCATTATATCACTCCTACAGTAACAGACTCATCATTATCTCACTCCTACAGTAACAGACTCATCATTATATCACTCCTACAGTAACAGACTCATCATTATATCACTCCTACAGTCACAGACTCATCATTATATCACTCCTACAGTAACAGACTCATCATTATATCACTCCTACAGTAACAGACTCATCATTATATCACTCCTACAGTAACAGACTCATCATTATATCACTCCTACAGTAACAGACATCATTATATCACTCCTACAGTCACAGACTCATCATTATATCACTCCTACAGTCACAGACTCATCATTATATCACTCCTACAGTAACAGACTCATCATTATATCACTCCTACAGTAACAGACTCATCATTATATCACTCCTACAGTAACAGACTCATCATTATATCACTCCTACAGTAACAGACTCATCATTATATCACTCCTACAGTAACAGACTCATCATTATATCACTCCTACAGTAACAGACTCATCATTATATCACTCCTACAGTCACAGACTCATCATTATATCACTCCTACAGTAACAGACTCATCATTATATCACTGCTACAGTAACAGACTCATCATTATATCACTCCTACAGTAACAGACTCATCATTATATCACTCCTACAGTAACAGACTCATCATTATATCACTCCTACAGTAACAGACTCATCATTATATCACTCCTACAGTAACAGACTCATCATTATATCACTCCTACAGTAACAGACTCATCATTATATCACTCCTAGAGTAACAGACTCATCATTATATCACTCCTACAGTAACAGACTCATCATTATCCTGACCATCATTATATCACTCCTACAGTAACAGACTCATCATTATATCACTCCTACAGTAACAGACTCATCATTATATCACTCCTACAGTAACAGACTCATTATTATATCACTCCTACAGTAACAGACTCATCATTATATCACTCCTACAGTAACAGACTCATCATTACATCACTCCTACAGTAACAGACTCATCATTATATCACTCCTACAGTATCAGACTCATCATTATATCACTCCTACAGTAACAGACTCATCATTATATCACTCCTACAGTCACAGACTCATCATTATATCACTCCTACAGTCACAGACTCATCATTATATCACTCCTACAGTAACAGACTCATCATTATATCACTCCTAGAGTAACAGACTCATCATTATATCACTCCTACAGTCACAGACTCATCATTATATCACTCCTACAGTCACAGACTCATCATTATATCACTCCTACAGTCACAGACTCATCATTATATCACTCCTACAGTAACAATTTCAAAAACAAAGTTTCAATTCCCTAATTACATGTTGTATATGTTCCCTCCGTTTCCCCCATGTCCTTGTCAGGAATTGTTTATTGTGTTCTTTAGTGTGATTGGTGCGATACGGGCTGTTGTGCCCATGTGTTTTGTTACTTTTATATGCTGGTAGTTATGTACATTAAACGACTCTGGCTATTTACCAAGTTCTGCTCTCTTGCGTTTGACTTCCATGCCACCAGTTACGCACCCCTTGACAAGAAGACTGCTGAACAATTAATCAAATGGCCCTTGACGCATCCCCCCCATTTACACTGCTGTTACTCGTTGTTTATTTTCTATGCATAGTCATATTTTCTTATTTTAAGTAAGCATTTCACGGTAAGGTCTCCACCTATTGTATTCGGCACATGTGACAAATTACATTTTATTTATTTGATTTGAATTTGTCAGGGGTCACGGAATATTCTCTTCCTAGTCCATTGTAGATTGATACAATTTATGAAATAGCGTAGGCTACAGTAATGAGTAAAAAATCCAGTATTTGCTCAATATGTTGACGGTCAACATTGTTGTAATTGGCTTCAACGAGTATAGGCCTTTACGCATCGCACTTCTTTTAAAATAAAAAATACTAGGTTCCCGCAAATTGTATTGTATGTGTAAGGTAAGTTCTCAATAAACATATAGCCTAGGCCTACCATTGATATGGCCTATGCATCACAGAGGATGCATAGGAGAGAGAGAGACAGCTGCACGTGAGCTCTCATGTCTTTTACAACATGCTATCAGCATGGCCTTTGCTACAAACTACAACCTAATTCTGGCCAAAATTACCTGAAGGGATTACTGCTACCAAGGTTTCATTTTCCAAGCTACACAGAGGGTGCACTAGCAAACAAAAGCAGAGACCTAAGGACAACATCCAACCTGGAACTGGT
The DNA here is from genome assembly GCF_023373465.1 of Oncorhynchus keta. NCBI lineage: Eukaryota > Metazoa > Chordata > Actinopteri > Salmoniformes > Salmonidae > Oncorhynchus > Oncorhynchus keta. The sequence goes on along the minus strand of NC_068433.1, from coordinate 35,971,273 downwards.
TGAGAAGTGTTTGGTCTGATGCTATTTTGAAAGCCAAGATGAAAAAGAAAAATGCAAAAAATGAATAATAAAGTACATTACAATGATATATTTACTTCATGGGGACTGAATGCTGAGTTAAAACTGCCAGGCTTGCTAGGACAGACCAGATACAACTTCAATTAGCACTGAGGAGTGAAGTGAACGGTGTCGAGACCTTTGGGCCCACCAAGGGGCAGGAGTCTTTGAAGCCCCCTTTTAAGCCCCCTCCCGCTGTTCAAAGACCACCCAATGGCATTTTCTTCAAGAAATCTGCCTCTAAAAGTAAAACCTTCTCCCAAGTGGGTGTGACACCTACTCCCGTTGCCTGCTGCACTGTTGCTTGGATTCCACCTGTCATTCTGTTCACTGTCTGCCCTGTTTCCCCGTCTGGTACAGGTACCCGCACTACACTCCCCACTCTCTCCTGACCTTTCGCTTGCCTCCAGCACACACATACTGTTGGGGCGAGTGACTCTGAAATTACTATGGCTCGCCCCAAGTCGTTTTCTTTTTGTGTATTTTGCTATTTGCCTCATGAATCCTGCATGCTTTGTTGACTACAGACTTTCTTTACCTAACCCTGTGAAAGACTATGTTTGTTCCCACACTTGGGACTCTCTTTTGGCTCCCCATCCTATTCTAACCACCTCTCGCCAGCTTTATATTCATGTCACTTGATGAAATTGCTGTACAATATGATCTTGTTGACATCTAATGCACATTCAGATGTCATAAATCAGCACTGCAGAGCTTTCACTGTCCTATGCCGTGCATTGATTGTATTACTGTTTATTGATATCTGGAAATGTGCATGTACACCCTGGCCCATCTAATGTTGCTAGCCCCAATTCTGACTTGTGCTCTGATATCTGCTTCACTGAGTTCTGCTCTCATAAAAGCTTGTGTTTTCTGCACGTTAACACTAGAAGCTTATTATCTTAAATGTATCAATTGAAAGTGTGGATTCACATCTCTAATCCAGATGTGTTGGTCATTACTGAGATGTGGTTAAGGAAGAGTGTTTTGAATCCCTTTCTGGTCATAAACTTTTTCGCCAAGACAGATCTTCCAAAGGTGGGGGAGTGGCAATCTTTACCAAGGATCACCTTCAGTGCTCGGTTGTCTCCACAAAGTCTGTCCAAAAACAATATGATTTGCTGGATTTAAGCATTAAACTTCCAAATAGCTCTTTGTTGACTGTTGCTGGCTGCTATCGTCCTCCATCAGCAACGGCCTGTACCCTACCTGCCCTCAACTCTCTCCTGGCCACTTACACTAAGTCTTAATTCATCCTGCTAGGTGATCTAAACTGGGACATGTTTAAGCCACCTGACCAAGTCCTAAAGCAATGGGAATCCCTAAATCTTTCTCAGATTATTCCCAATTCCATAAGGTATGACTCCAAACACCCAGAAAGGGCTACTCATCTCAACGTTATCCTCACAAATAATTCTGACAGGCATCATTCAGGTGTTTTCTGGAAAGACCTTGGTGATCACTGTTTTACAGCCTGTGTTCGTAATGGCTGCTCAGTGAAACGACCTGTCCTGATTTGTCATAGACGCTTGCTAAAAAACTTTAATGAGTGAGCCTTCCTTCATCTCCTGGCCTCTGTAAATTGATATTGATATTTTCAGGGTTATTGTTAACTTCTTAAGGTATAGGGAGCAGCATTTTCACTTTTGGATAAATAGTGTGCACCAATTTCAACTTCCTGCTACTCATGCCAAGAAAATAAGATATGCATAATATTAGTAGATTTGGATAGAAAACACTCTGACGTTTCTACAACCGTTTGAATCATGTCTGTGAGTATAACAGAACTTATGTAGCAGGCAAAACCCAGAGAACTAACCGTTCAGATTTTTTTTTTGAGGTCTCTGTCTGTTCACTGAGGTCTCATTGGCAACCAATATTTCTTAGTAACTTGTTTTCAGTTCCTACCGCTTCCACTGGATGTCACCAGTCTTTGGAATTTGGTTGAGGTTATTCATTTGTGCAATGAAGAAGTAGGGCCATCCTGGAAAAGGGTAACACTGTTGAGAGTTGGCCAAGACTTGAAAAGTAGCGTTAGTTTCCTCTCGTCCTCTATAGAAAACAGATAGACCCGTCTTCAATTTGATCAATTATTAATGTTTAAAAATACCTAAAGTTGTATTACAAGAGCAGTTTGAAATATTTTGGCAAAGTTTATAGGTAACTTTTGAAATATTTTGTAGTGACGTTGCGCATTTTGGAAGATGTTTTTTTTCTGGATCAAACGCGTCAAATAAATTGACATTTTGAACGGAATTAATCGAACAAAAGGACCAATTGTGATGTTTATGGGACATATTGGAGTGCCAACAAAAGAAGCTCGTCAAAGGTAAGGCATGTTTTATATTTTATTTCTGAGTTTTGTGTAGCGCCTGCAGGGTTGAAATATTCTACCCTATTTGTTTACTGTTGTGCTATCATCAGATAATAGCTTCTTATGCTTTTGCCGAAAAGCCTTTTTAAAATCTAACATGTTGGCTGGATTCACAACGAGTGTAGCTTTAATTGAGTATCTTGCATGTCTGATTTAATGAAAATAATTTGCCACGCTGCATTTTCCCTGATTTTTGCCCAAGTGGGACGCAACCATCCCCTATACCATAAGAAGTTAACAAACACACACCCATAAAGAAACTGAGAATTAAAAACAGGTTCAGCCCCTGGTTCAACCGTGATCTTGCAGAGTTACTCCACCTCAGATTTGCATTTTGGCGAAAGGCTCGGCCCACGCATACTCAGGTTGACTAGCTCTAGTTCAGGCAAATGATAAATAAGTGCACTCAGGCTATCTGGAAGGCCAAAGTTAGTTATTTTAAGCCGCAGTTCTCTCTCTGTGGGTCTAACCCCAAGAAGTTCTGGAAAACGGTTAAAGACCTGGGGAATAAACCCTCCTCCTCAGAGTTGCCCTTTTCCCTTAATGTTGGTGATGTGGTTGTTACTGACAATAAGCACATGGCTGAAGTCTTTAATCACCACTTCATTAAGTCAAGATTCCTACTTAACTTAGCTATGCCTCCTTGCCCATCCAACATTTCCTCATCTCCCACCCATTCTAATGTGACTATCCCCGATGCTTCCCCATCTTTTCCCCCTTCCCTGCTACAAAGTTTCTCCCTGCACGCACTCACAGAGTCTGAGGTCCTAAAGGAGCTGCTGAAACTTGACCCCCAAAAAAACATCTGGGTTAGATGGTTTAAACCCTTTCTTCTTCAAGGTTGCTGCCCCTATCATCACCAACCCTATCTACCTGATAATTTTGCCCTGTTTATCATTTTGCCCTGTTTTGCCCTGTTAATGGCTTTCTTGATGTCTATAGAATTCCCTCTGGTATGCAATCTGGTGTCACTGCAACCTTAAAGATTCTCAATGATGTCACCATTGCCCTTGATTCTAAGCAATGTTGTGCTGCTATTTTTAATGACTTGGCCAAAGCTTTTGATACAGTAGACCACTCCATTCTTGTGGGTCGGCTAAGGAGTATTGGTGTCTCTGAGGGGTTGTTGGTCTGGTTTGCTAACTTCCACTCTCAAAGAGTGCAGTGTATACCGTCAGAAAATCTCCTGTCTCAGCCACTGCCTGTCTCCAAGGGAGTACACCATGGCTTGATCCTAGGCCCCACGCTCCTATCAATTTACATCAACAACATGGCTCAGGCAGTAGGAAGCTCTCTCATCCATTTATATAAAGATGATAACAGTCTTACACTCAGCTGGCCCCTCCCATGATTTTGTGTTAAATGCTCTACAACAAAGCTTTCTTAGTGTCCAAACAAGCTTTCTCTGCAAGGGCAGGCGTTCTGCTAGTGGAACCCCTCGACAACATTTAGCTGAAAAGGCAGCGCGCAAAATTCAAAAATATATTTTTGAAATGTGTAACTTTCACACATGAACAATTCCAATACAGCAAATGAAAGATACACTTCTTGTTAATCTACACACCGTATCCGATTTCGAAAAGGCTTGACAGCGAAATCCCAACATATGATTATGTTAGGTCAGAGCCAAGTCAAAAAAACACAGCCATTTTTCCAGCCAAAGGTAGGAGTCACAAAAAGCAGAAATATAGATAAAATTAATCACTAACCTTTGATGATCTTCATCAGACGACACTCATAGGACATCATGTTACACAATACATGTATGTTTTGTTCGATAATGTGCATATTTATATCCAAAAATCTCAGTTTACATTGGCGCGTTACGTGCAGTAATGTTTGATTCCAAAACATCCGGTGATTTTGCAGAAATACTCATAATAAGCATTGATAAAAGATACAAGTATTATTCACAGAATTAAAGATTGACTTCTCCTTAATGCAACCGCCGTCTCAGATTTCAAAAAATTTTACGGAAAAAGAATAATCTGAAAACGGCGCTCAGAGCCCAATCCAACCAAAGAATATCCGCCATGTTGGAGTCCACAGAAGTTAGAAATGACATTATAAATATTCACTTACCTTTGATGAGCTTCATCAGAATGCACTCCCAGGAATCCCAGTTCGACAATAAATGACTGATTTGTTCCATAAAGTCCATCATTTATCTCCAAATAGTCACTTGTTGTTAGTGTTCAGCCCAGTAATCCATCTTCATGAGGCGCGAGCGCTACGTCCAGACAAAAACTTGAAAAGTTCCGTTACAGGTCGTAGAAACATGTCAAACGATGTATGGAATCAATCTATAGGATGTTTTTAACATAAATCATCAATAAGGTTCCAACCAGAGAATTCCAATGTCTGTAGAAAAGCACTTGAACGAGAGCTAACTCTGTCGGGACCGCGCGTCATGAGCCTGAGACATTCTGCCAGACCCATGACTCATTCAGCTCCCATTCCCCCCTCTTTTATAGCAGAAACAAGTTTCTAAAGACGGTTGACATTTAGTGGAAGCCTTAGGAAGTGCAACTTGACCCCATAGACACTGTGTATTCGGTAGGCCAAGCTTTAAAAAACTACAAACCTCAGGTTTCCCACTTTCTGGTTCGATTTTTCTCAGGTTGTCACCTGCCATATGAGTTCTGTTATACCCACAGACATTATTCAAACAGTTTTAGACACTTCAGAGTGTTTTCTATCCAATACTATTACTAATATGCATATATCAGCATCTGGGACAGAGTAGGAGGCAGTTCACTCTGTGCACGCTATTCATCCAAAAGTGAAAATGCTTCCCCTATCCCAAACGGGTTAACCTTGTTCTGAACACCTCAAAAACAAAGGTCATGTGGTTTGATAAGAAGAATGCCCCTCTCCCCACAGGTGTGATTACTACCTCTGAGGGTTTAGAGCTTGAGGTAGTCACTTCATACAAGTACTTGGGAGTATGGCTAGACAGTACACTGTCCTTCTCCCAGCACATATCAAAGCTGCAGGCTAAAGTTAAATCTAGACTTGGTTTCCTCTATTGTAATCGTTCCTCTTTCACCCCAGCTGCCAAACTAACCCTGATTTAGATGACCATCCTACCCATACTCGACTACGGAGACGTAATTTATATATCGGCAGGTAAGGGTGCTCTCGAGCGGCTAGATGTTCTTTACCATTCGGCCATCAGATTTGCCACCATCTCCTTATAGGACACATCACTGCAGTCTATACTCCTCTGTAAATTGGTCATCTCTGTATACCCATCGCAAGACCCACTGGTTGATGCTTATTTATAAAACCCTCTTAGTCCTTACTCCCCCTGTCTGAGATATCCACTTTAGCCCTCATCATCCACATACAACACCCTTTCTGCCAGTCACATTATTTTAAAGGTCCCCAAAGCACACACATCCCTGGGTCACTCCTCTTTTCAGTTCGCTGCAGCTAGCAACTGGAATGAGCTGCAACAAACACTCAAACTGGACAGTTTTACCCCAATCTCTTCATTAAAAAACTCAATCATGGACACTCTTACTGACAGTTGTGCCTGTTTTGTGATGTGTATTGTTGTCTCTATCTTCTTGCAGTTTGCGCTGCTGTCAGTGCTCAATAATGTTTGTACCATGTTTTGTGCTGCTACCATGTTGTGTTACTACCTTGCTGTATTCTCATGTGTTGCTGCCATGCTATGTTATTGTTAATTTTTAAACCCAGCCCCTGTCCCCGCAGGAGGCCTTTTGCAAACCATTTAGAAACCTTTTATGGATAGGCTACGAGTAAACCATTTAGAAACATTTTATGGATAGGCTACTTGGCTAATGCATGGCCAGTATAAGAAAAACACTACATGCATTGCTGTTGAACCAGCGTTCATTATAGTAGGGTTGTCTCTACCTTCTTGCAGTTTGCGCTGCTGTCAGTGCTCAATAATGTTTGTACCATGTTTTGTGCTGCAACCATGTTGTGTTGCCTATAAGGGCTTGTTTTTTAATCAAACGAAACAGAAAGCAAGCAATTGTTACAGGAAAGTAAATTATTTCTAAACACCATTGTCACTGGATAATCTCATGTCTCATTCAATGATGGGCATATATTCTACATGGAGTTTTTCTTACTCACATCCAAAATAATAACAGGTGATGGCTAAAATAATGTACACTAGCCTACATATATAAAAAGGGGATGCTCCCAAACTTGATCTTTTAATAAATCTTTGGTGATTAACATTTATTTCAAAGCAGTCTCATGAGCCAAATCCTTTATGATAGTCTTGACTGTTTGATTTTTAAAATTTTATGTCACCTTTATTTAACCAGGTAAGCTAGTTGAGAACAAGTTCTCATTTGCAACTTCGACCTGGTCAAGATAAAGCATAGCAGTGTGAACAGACAACACAGAATTACACATGTAGTAAACAATTACAATTACAATTAACAAGTCAATAACACAGTAGAAAAAAAAGAGAGTCTATATACATTGTGTGCAAAAGGCATGAGGAGGTAGATGAATAATTACAATTTTGCAGATTAACACTGGAATGATAAATGATCAGATGGTCATGTACAGGTAGAGATATTGGTGTGCAAAAGAGCAGAAAAGTAAATAAATAAAAACAGTATGGGGATGAGGTAGGTAAAATTGGGTGGGCTATTTACCGATAGACTATGTACAGTTGCAGCGATCGGTTAGCTGCTCAGATAGCAGATGTTTGAAATTGATGAGGGAGATAAAAGTCTCCAACTTCAGCGATTTTTGCAATTCGTTCCAGTCACAGGCAGCAGAGAACTGGAACGAAAGGCGACGAAATGAGGGGTTGGCTTTAGGGATGATCAGTGAGATACACCTGCTGGAGCGCGTGCTACGGATGGGTGTTGCCATCGTGACCAGTGAACTAAGACAAGGCGGAGCTTTACCTATAGCATGGACTTGTAGATGACCTGGAGCCACGAATATGTAGCGAGGGCCAGCCGACTAGAGCATACAGGTCGCAGTGGTGGGTGGTATAAGGTGCTTTAGTAACAAAATGGATGGCACTGTGATAAACTGCATCCAGTTTGCTGAGTAGAGTGTTGGAAGCTATTTTGTAGATGACTCGCCGAAGTTGAGGATCGGTAGGATAGTCAGTTTTACTAGGGTAAGTTTGGAGGCATGAGTGAAGGAGGCTTTGATGCGGAATAGAAAGCCGACTCTAGATTTGATTTTAGATTGGAGATGTTTTATATGAATCTGGAAGGAGAGTTTACAGTCTAGCCAGACACCTAGGTACTTATAGATGTCCACATATTCTAGGTCGGAACCATCCAGGGTGGTGATGCTAGTTGGGCGTGCGGGTGCAGGCAGCGAACGGTTGAAAAGCATGCATTTGGTTTTACTAGTGTTTAAGAGCAGTTGGAGACCACGGAAGGAGTGTTGTATGGCATTGAAGCTCGTTTGGAGGTTAGATAGCACAGTGTCCAAGGACGGGCCGGAAGTATACAGAATGGTGTCGTCTGCGTAGAGGTGGATCAGGGAATCGCCCGCAACAAGAGCAACATCATTGATATATATATACAGTGAAAAGAGTCTGCCCGAGAATTGAACCCTGTGGCACCCCCATAGAGACTGCCAGAGGACCGGACAGCATGCCCTCCGATTTGACACACTGAACTCTGTCTGCAAAGTAGTTGGTGAACCAGGCAAGGCAGTCATCAGAAAAACCGAGGCTACTGAGTCTGCCGATAAGAATATGGTGATTGACAGAGTCGAAAGCCTTGGCAAGGTCGATGAAGACGGCTGCACACTACTGTCTTTTATTGATGGCGGTCTCTATGAATGCATTGGGCAGGACAAAAAACTGCCTTCATTGAGAGAAGAGGAGGCTATGCTTGGATTTTATTCAAATGAAACAAAATGTTAAAAAACATTTGTTTTGTTATGTTTCTAAATACTAGGTTTAGAGGAACAAAAAGCACATATTTCTTGTTCCATGTGGCACTGTGCTTCATGGCTCGATAGGCTGCAGTTCCGCTATCAAAATCCATGCTATAACCAACCGCCCTCTCAGGGCTGAGCGTCTCGGGATATGCACACTCTTGGATTTCATCCTACCTGGCAGGCCGCTCCTACCAGGTGACGTGGAGATTATCTGTTTCTACACCACATGCTCTCACGACTGGCATCCCCCAAGGGCTAAGTTCTAGGTCCTCTCATCTTCTCTCTATACACCAATTCCCTTGTCTACATCATATCCTCACAGGGTGTCTGCTCTCATTGCTATGTGGATGACACTCAGCTACTTTTCTCCTTCCCCTTCTGACACCCAGGTGGCGACACGCATCTCTGTGTGCCTAGCAGATATCTCAGTTTGGATGTTGGCCCACAAACTCAAGCTCAAACTTGAGAGGATGGAGTGGCTATTCCTCCCGGGGAAGGCATGCCCGCTCAAAGACTTCTCCATCACAGTTGACAACTCCATGGTGTCCCCCTCCAATAGTGCAAAGAACCTTGGCATGACCAAGGACAACTCCCGGTTGCTTTCTGCAAGCATCAATGCAGTGACGCACTCCTACAGGTTCATGCTCTTCAACATCTGAAGAGTACGACTGTTACGGATACAAGTATCCTGTGTGTGTGTATTTATTTTCTCTCCTTCTCCCCTTACAGGTGGCAATCATCACTCCCCAATCAGTCACCAATCAATCATAAATCAGAATATACACTCCTCCTCCTGTTTCCTACCCAATCACATTTCCTTTCCCTTGGTTTAAAAACCCTGTCAGTTGTTTGCTCTTGAGCTCAATCTCTCTGTAAATGTAGATCGCTCTGTTTCACCCTCTCCTACTATGTCTCTCTATCGCTCTTTATGTATAGAGCTATCTTTTGTTTGAGCACCGCCAGATAACAGAAATTCTCATCATAAACTTTGATGAAAGAGACATGTTCTACATATAATTAAAGATACACTGGTTCTTAATGCAACCGCTGTGTCAGATTTTTTAAAAACGTTACGAAAAAAGCCAGACGAAAATTTCAAAAAGATATATTCCAGGTCGAATAAACTGGTCAAACTAAGTAGAGAACCAATCTTCAGGATGATATTTTCATATATGTCCAATAACGTTCCAGCATACGTTTTCATCTGCAGCCAAATGGAACGATGGTGACATCCACAGACAAATGCGCCACAGGGAAATTGCATTCTGCCAGGACAGTGACTCATTTCCCTCCCATTCGGTCAAATTTCACACCAGGGGCTCCATTCCACGTTCTACTGAACGAGGACATCTAGTGGAGGGCGTAGGAACGAATCCATATCTTATTTGGTAGGGAAGAGGCGATGACTTAAAATTAGACCCACATTCAGAATTTCACTTCCTGTTTGGAAGATTGCCTGCCCTATGAGTTCTGTTATACTCACAGACATAATTCAAACAGTTTTAGAAACTTCAGAGTGTTTTCTATCCAATACTAATAGTAATAATAATATGCATATATTAGCAATTTAGGACAGAGTAGGATGCAGTTCACTATGGGTACGCAATTCATCCAAAGTGAAAGTGTACAAAATGCCGCTCTCTTCCATAGCCAAAGCATTTAATTGATTCAGTAGATACGTAAAACACATCACATAATCAAATCCATCAATCTTAAAACTGAATGCTAAATTCAGTTCTTCAGTATCCTTCTTTAAAATCATGTGCACTTGTCTCCTATGAGACACAACATGTTTCAGCAAAGGAGATTTGTGTAAGGGTTTTCCTCCTCTTCGTCTGACCAAAACGCAGCGTGGTTAGTGTTCATCAAAACTGAACACTGAATAACAAAAACAACAAAGAAACAGCTGAAACAGTTCTGTCTGGTGCAGACACATAAAGACTGAAAATAACCACCCACAAAATACACTTAAAAACAGGCTACCTAAATATGGTTCTCAATCAGGGACAATGATAGACGCTGCCTGATTGAGAACCATATCAGGCCAAACACAGAAATAGAAAATCATAGAAAAACGAACATAGAAAACCCACCCAAATCAAGCCCTTACCATACTAAAACAAAAGACATAACAAAGGAACTAAGGTCAGAACTTGACAGTACCCTCGCCAAAGGTGCGGACTCCGGCCGCAAAACCTAAACCTATGGGGGCGGGTCTGGGTGGGTGTCTGTCCGCGGTGGCGGCTCTGGCGCGGGACGTGGACCCCACTCCACCATTGTCATTCTCTGCCTCTCTACCCGCCTCCGTGGCCTCTTTAACGTGGCGACCCTCGCCACCGACCTCGGACCTCGGACCCAAGCCACAGGTCCCGAATGGACGGGAGATTCTGGCAGCACCGGACAGGCGGGAGACTCCAGCAGCACCGGACAGGCGGGAGACTCCAGCAGCTCCGGACAGGCGGGAGACTCCGGCAGCTCCCGACAGGCGGGAGACTCCGGCAGCTCCGGACAGGCGGGAGACTCTGGCAGCGCCCGGACAGGTGGGAGACTCTGGCAGCTCTGGACAAGTGGGAGACTCTTGCAGCGTTGGAGAGGAGGAAGGTTCTGGCAGCACTGGACCGTCGGGAGACTCTGGCGGCTCAGGACAGGAGGAAGGCTCTGGCAGCCCTGGAGAGGAGGAAGCTCCTGTAGGCAGAAGACGGAGAGACAGCCTGGTGCGGGGGGCTGCCACCGGAGGGCTGGTGCGTGGAGGTGGCACTGGATAGACCGGACCATGCAGGTGCACTGGAGCTCTTGAGCACCGAGCCTGCCCAACCTTACCTGGTTGAATGCTCCCCGTAGCCTGGCCAGTGCAGTGGGGTGGTACAGACCGCACTGGGCTGTGCTGGCGAACCGGGGACACCGTACGTAGGGCTGGTGCCATATACCCAGGGCCGAGGAGACGCACTGGAGACCAGATGCGCTGAGCCGGCTTCATAGCACCTGGCTCGATGCCCACTCTAGCCCGGCGATACGAGGCACTGTGCCTCGCGGCATAACATGGGTGCCTGCCCGGTCCACCTCTCTCCACGGTAAACACGGGGAGTTGGCTCAGGTCTTCTACCTGACTTAGCCACACTCCTCGTGTGCCCCCCTGCAAGACATTTTTGGGGCTGCCCTCTAGTCCCTGTTACGCTGCCGTGCCAACTCCTCAAAATGCCGCCGCTGTGCTTTGGCTGCCTCCAGCTCTTCCCTGGGGCGGCGATATTCCCCAGCCTGTGCCCACTGTCCCTCTCCGTCCAAAAATGTCCTCCCATGTCCAGGACTCTGGAAATACACATTGAGATATGGATGAGGTTGCACTTCCTACGGCTTCCGCTAGATGTCAACCGTCTTGAAAAAAAGGGGGGGTTCATGAGACCTCTTTGAGTCAGTGGTCTGGCAGAGAGCCTGGTCTTATGACGCACGCTCCCGACAGAGTTACTTCTCGTTCCAGTGCTTTTCTGAAGACAAAGGAATTCTCGGGTTGGACCATTATTGATGTTTTATGTTAAAAACACCCTAAAGATTGATTCCATACATTGTTTGACATGTTTCTAAAGGACTGTAACAGAACTTTTAGAGTTTTTGCCTGGACGAAATGCTCGCGCCTCATGAAGATGGATTACTGGGCTGAACACGCTAACAACAAGTGGCTATTTGGACATAAATGATGGAACTTTATGGATCAAATCAGTCATTTATTGTCGACCTGGGATTTCTGGGAGTGCCTTCTGATGAAGATCATCAAAGGTAAGTGAATATTTATGGTGTTGTTTCTAATTTTGTTGATTCCAAAATGACGGATATTCCACTGGCTGTTTTGTGTTCTGAGCGCCGTTCTCAGATTATGCTTTTTCCATAAAGTAAAAAAAAATCTGACACAGCGGTTGTATTAAGGAGAAGTCGATGACACACTTCGCACGGCAAGTGCGAGGAGCTGGCACAGGACATACTGAGCTGTGAAGGCACACTGGAGACCTGGTGCGTTTAGCCGGCATCAATTGTACCGGAACGATGACACACTTCTCACGGTGAGTGTGAGCAGCTGGCACAGGACGTACTGGGCTGTGAAGGCGCACTGGAGACCTGGTTTGTAGAGCTGGCAGAAATGGCACCGGACAAATGACACACTCCTCAAGGCGAGTTTGGAGAGCTGGCACAGGACGTACAGGGTTGGAAAGGTGTACTGGATACCTGGTGCGTGGAGCAAGATTTTATCAGACTGATAGCACGCTCCTCAGGACGAGTACGGAGAGCTGACTCAGGTGGCATTAAACTGATAACACGCTCCTTAGGGAAAATGTTCCACCAACTCAACAACCCTCTCCGTTCTCTCTCCTCCAATATCTCCGTCCACTCACTGACGGTCTCTGACTCTTTCTGTTCACTCTCCTCCAGTATCTCCCTCTTCTCCCAGACTGGCTCTGGTTCACTCCTCGGCTCCACCAACCACCCCTTGTGCCCCCCCAAAAAGCGACATTTTCTAGCTGTTTTTTGGGCTTTCTTTGTGGGCCTCGGCTTCGTCACTGTCCTTCTTGCGTCCTCTGTGACTCCTGTCCTTCCATTATTTCTTCCCAGGTCCATCTTATTTTCCCCATCGTAGCACGCTGCTTGGTCCTAGGTTGGTGGGATCTTTTGTCACTTTCGTCGTAAGAATTATTGGACCAAGGTGCAGCGTGATATGGTTTCCACATTTAGTGAAACTCACAAAAACAATAAAGAATGAAACGTGAAGACAATGGAGTGCTCACAGGCAACTACACATAAACAAGATCCCACAAACACAGGTGGGAAAAATAACTACTTAAATATGAACCCCAATTAGAGACAACGATTACCAGCTGCCTCTAATCAGAAATCATACAAAACACCAACATATAAAAAGAAACTAGAACACAACATAGACATACTGTAGATATACTAGATATACTATACCCCCTAGTCACGCCCTGACCTACTACACCATAGAGAAACAATGGCCCTTTATAGTCAGGGCATGACATCCAGTGTCTGTATGGGTCCACAACACGTTTAGTGTTGATTTAAACACTCTCTGTTTTAACACTGGATAATTTGCTGTGTACTATCCAGATTGCTTACAGTCACATAAAATCCAAATAAATGTTATTTGTCACATGCGCCGAATACAATAGGCGTAGACCTTACAGTGAAATACTTACTTACAAGCCCTTAACCAACAATGCAGTTCAAGAAATAGAGTTTAGAAAGTAATTGCTATAGAAACTAAAGTATAAATAAAATAAAAAAAACATTAACGAAATCGGAAGTTTACATACACCAACATATAAGCCAAATGCATTTAAACTCTGTTTTTCACAATTCCTGACATTTAATCCTAGTAAAAATTCCCTGTCTTGGGTCAGTTAGGATCTCCACTTTATTTTAAGAATGTGAAATGTCAGAATTATAGAAGAGAGAATGATTTATTTCAGCTTTTATTTCTTTCATCACATTCCCAAAGGGTCAGAAGTTTACATACACTCAATTACTATTTGGTAGCATTGTTTAACTTGGGTTAAACATTTCAGGTAACCTTCCACAAGCTTTGTTTGAAACTCCTGACAGAGCTGGTGTAAAGTTATAAGCCTCCTTCCTTGCACACGCTTTTTCAGTTCTACCCACACATTTTCTATAGGATTGAAGTCAGAGCAAGCTTCCCACAACTTTAGTAGTTGAGTGAATGTGGGTCACCTGGGTGGGTTGATTCCTGCCCCCCTGACAGAGCTGCCTTGTGTAATCCCTCTAGTGGTTGGGGGATGTGTTTGTTATAAGCCTCCTTCCTCGGATGGGGCCACAGTGTCTCCTGACCCCTCCTGTCTCAGCCTCCAGTATTTATGCTGCAGTAGTTTATTTTAGGGTCAGTTCTACCCACACATTTTCTATCGGAGGATTAGGACCATGTCACCTGACATGAGGACTCCTTTGTAGTCCATGGCCACAGTTTCTAATACCTTGAGGATTTGTTGTCCACCTGACTGTTTGCAGTTTCAACAATGCTGGTCATTTTGAACATTTGAAGTATGCTTGGGGTCATTGTCCATTTGGAAGACCCTGTTTGGGGTTTTAGGCTGGGTTTTCAACCTTTGAGATAGCTTTAACTTCCTGACTGATATCTTGAGATCTTGCTTCAATATATGCAAATAATTTTCCTCCCTCATGATACCATCTCCTTTGTGAAGTGCACCAGTCCATCCTGCAGCAAAGCACCCCTACAACATGATGCTGCCACCCCCATGCTTCACGGTTGGGATGTGTTCTTCGGGGCTTGCAAGCCTCCCCCTTTTTCCTCCAAACATTAACGATGGTCATTATGGCCAAACAGTATTTTTGTTTCATCAGACCCCATGTGTAGTTGCAAACCATAGTCTGGCTTTTTTATGGAGGTTTTGGAGCAGTGGCGTCTTTTGTACCTGTTGCCTCCAGCATCTTCACAAGGTTCTTTGCTGTTGTTCTGGGATTGATTTACACTTTTCGCACCAAAGTACGTTCATCTCTAAGAGACAGAACACGTGTCCTTCCTGAGCGGTATGACGGCTGCGTGGTCCCATGGTGTTTATACTTGCATTCTATTGTTTGTACAGATGAACATGGTACCTTCAGGCGTTTGGAAATTACTCCATAAGATGAACCAGACTTGTGGAGGTCTTAGCTGATTTATTTTGATTTTCCCATGATGTCATGCGAAGAGGCACTGAAATTGAAGGTAGGCCTTGAAATACATCCACAGGAACACCTCCAATTGACTCACATTATGTCAATTAGCCTATCAGAAGCTTCTAAAGCCATGACATCATTTTCTGGAATTTTCCAAGCTGTTTAAATCTCAGTCAACTTAGTGTATGTAAACTTCTGACCCACTGGAATTGTGATACAGTGAATTATAAGTGAATAATCTGTCTGTAAACAATTGTTAGAAAAATTACTAATGTCATGCACAAAGTAGTTACCAAAACTATAGTTTGTTAACAATACATTTGTGGAGTGGTTGAAAACGTGTTTTAATGACTCCAACTTAAGTGTATGTAGACTTCCGACTTCAACTGTATATACAGGGTCTATGTTTCTGAGTCAATTTGCGGGGTACAGGTTAGTCGAGGAAATTTACACATGTAGGTAGGGGTAAAGTGTCTATGTATAGATATTAAACAGCGAGTAGCAGCAGTGTAAAAATAAAGAGGCGAGGGGGTGTCAATGTAAATAGTCTGGGTGGTCATCAGCTCTCGTAAAAAGGTACACCGTGTACATTATCCATAATGTCCTCTGGTCTCTCTCTATCTATTTGTGCAATGGGGCATCAGCAATCGCAGTGGGCCATCGAGGGGAATTCAATACATATTTTACAATGTGCCAATCCTCTCTCAGTCAGCAACCAATGGCAAACCATCCTGATCACAGCATGGGGCTAGGCTGATGGAGCCAACACCAGAGATCTGGCCTCAAACAAGCAGGGAGTTGTGCCATTTTTCTCTTCATGGGTTTTCAGTTCAGTGTTTTTTTTTAAATGATTCAAAATTATGCTCTGAGGGAGTAGAAAGAGAGTAGACTGTATTTTATAGAGGGGATATGAGAATCATGAGCAAATGTGGGTAGTATGTTCTTTCTAGTTTATATCTTGTTTTTATTAACATTACTGCAAAATGTCAGTAAAAAAGTTAATGCAATAAAAAAAATGGTGTAAACTATGATAAGAAAAGATTGCTAGTTATCTACTCCCCTTTATGAACTCATTTTGTAAGTGGGTGGCTGGCCTTCTCACAGAGATTACACCATCAGTATGATGAATCACATAAAGGAAACCCTGAATGACATTAAGATAACCTTAAAACAACTTTCTCTCTGATCTTGCGGTGCTCTGTAGAGTGAATATATTCCTCCATTTCAACTAAAAGCAGAACACATAAACATACCACATGTCAATCCAGGGCTGAAGCAAATTCTGTTTTGTTCCAACACAACACCATAACATGATTGTGCTGTCAATGACGGACGTAACTCAAATAGTGTGGAAATTCTGGGCACTTTTAAGAAACATCACCAAATGCAGAATCAGAATGACTATAGCAAGAAGAATGCTGGAGCATTCCATTCTGGTATTCCATTTTGGAGCAGTCAGAAAGGGCAATCCATTTCTTTGTAGGCAATATAAATAGGGCTGTCTAGATGGCATCTGGACTGGTGATTGCAGCCCAGCATTCCATAAGGTCCTGGGGGAAGGAGGGGGGTAAAGGGGTGATGAAGGAAGGAGAGGTGAGGAGTGTGTGTATGCACGTGTGTGCACGACTGTGTGTGCGTACGCCCAAGTATGTGTCTGTGCATGTGTGTGTGTGTTTGTGTGTGAGTGCATTAGCACCTGTGTGTTTGTGTGTGAGAAGGAGCCCTGCCTGTCTTGTCAGGTCAAAAAGATTGCAGAAACTCTCTGGAATGCTGTAAATAATGCAGGGATGACCAGCGCTCTGCTCTGGACTGGTATGTGTCTTTACAGCAGGGGATATTTTGGCACAGAAGGGCGTTTGTGGGGTGCGGAGAGTGGAGATGGCAATTTGTGTTAGATCACGAGTCTTTTACCCCCCCCACACACACTTCCCTCTAATTGGTTGAGCGATTAGGGTCCCATGACGTCATTAGTGTAAACCTGTTAAATTTACTCCATTATTGAGTTACAAAGTACTGGGCAGAAATCATCATTAGGGCTTTATTGCTTACAGTGTATGTGTACGCATATACACACAAACACAAACACAGTGATAATCACCCCATAACGCTCTCTGCCATACCTAAATAGACTCCAGCACTCCATTTGACTCAACACACATTATAAAAAGACAAAGGATTTCCATCACTTCACCCACTGAGAAATTGACTAGGATACCATTGCATTCATGCCATTGCCATGCCATTGCCTTCATTTTCATGGCAGTGTTTGCAATTGGTAGCTTATGGGTAATAGCACACCTAATGACAGTGTCTATACACACACACGCACGTGCAGTCATACATGCACACACACACGGACACACACGCACACACACACACACACACACACACACACACACACACACACACACACACACACACACACACACACACACACACACACACACACACACACACACACACACACACACACACACACACACACACACACACACACACACACAGAAGGCTATGATTACATTCTCAAGAAGCAAACAGCGGTGGAGTAACAATCAGTAGACTCACCCAGCCTTGCAGTCATTGGAATGACTGAGTCATTAGGGACTTCTTCATGGCTCACTTTCCCTGTTTCCAGGCCTACAGCCACAGTACAGCTCCTGTTATAGGGTTGTGATTGATAATGCTTTCACTGGAAATTCAGCGCTATCAAAACATGAGTGAGGGCGCGCAATTCAAATCATAAAAATCATACAAATGATGGATATTAACACTTCTTATGGCTGTAGGGGCAGTATTGAGTAGCTTAGATGAAAAGGTGCCCATTGTAAACGGCCAGCTCCTCAGTCTCAGTTACTAAAATATGCATATTATTATTTGTATTGGAGAGAAAACACTCTAAAGTTTCCAAAACTGTCAAAATATTGTCTATGAGTATAACAGAACTGATATTGCAGGCGAAACCCTGAGGAAAATCAAACCAGGAAGTGGCTTCTATTTTGAAAAGTCCATGTTCCACAGCCTCCCTATGCTCCATTTAAAGGGATATAAACCAGATTCCTTTTCCTATCGCTTCCTCAAGGTGTCAACAGTCTTCAGACATAGTTTCAGGCTTTTATTTTGAAAAATGAGCTAGAAAGATAACATCGCGTCATGTGGTCGCATGAGTTTTGCTCGCGCGACAGAGTTTGGACAGCCGTTGTTTTTCCCTCTCCTACTGGTAAAGACATTTGCGGTTGATATATTATCGATTATATATTTTAAAAACAACCCGAGGATTGATTATAAAAAACGTTTGACATGTTTCTTTGGCCATTACGGTAACTATTCGGAATTTGTCTGCGTTGTCGTGACCGCTCTATCCTGTGGATTTCTGAACATAACGCACCAAACAAACGGAGGTAATTCGGATATAAAAATCAACTTTATGGAACAAAAGGAACATTTATTGTGTAACTGGGAGTGTCGTGAGTGAAAACATCCGAAGATCATCAAAGGTAAACGATTCATTTGATTGCTTTTCTGATTTTCGTGACCAACCTACTTGATGCTAAGTGTACTTAATGTTTTGTCAAGCGATCGATAAACTTACACAAACGCTTGGATTGCTTTCGGTGTAAAGCACATTTTCAAAATCTGACATGACAGGTGGATTAACAAAAGGCTAAGATGTGTTTTCCTAAAATCTAAATATTTTTAGAAATATTAATTGAATATCCCGTTAACGGGATTGCAGCCATAACAAGTTAAGCATTTAGGTACATATACGTGTCTTATATCGTCTGAAAGCTTACATTGTTGTTAATCTAACTGCATTGTCCGATTTATAGTAGCTATTACAACAAAAACATGCCATGCGATTGTTTGAGAACAGCCCCCCACATCAAAATATTTTTCCACCGGCACAGGTTTCATACATTCACAAATAAGGATTAAATACTCACTTACTTTTTGAAAATCTTTCTCTGATTTGTCATCCAATGGTCCCAGCTATAACATGTAGTGTCCTTTTGTTAGATAAAATCCTTCTTTATATCCCAAAAAGTCAGTTTAGTTGATTTGAGTCAACAACTTGCAGAGAAAATAATCAAAACATCTACCCATAAACTTTGTTTCAACAAGTCAAAATATGTTTCTATTTACTTGTCAGATACCCTAAAATGTAATCAAACTATAATATTTATTTCGGAAAGAAGTATGTTCAATATGAAACCCATTGTAGTAGGTGCGTACTGTTTTCATAGCGACCGCATACACACATTTCCAAGACTTTGTCCTTGTACTAAAACAGATAATACTTATTTGCTTTTGAAGTTACAAGCCTGACAATGTTTTAACTCGAAATTCAGCACTATGAAAATATGAGTGAAGCTGGGATTAATGTGTCAGGGTTTATAGAACCTAAAATATAGGCTACAGTAGGCTCTGTGGCACATTGAGGAGCTGTACGACGACAGGCTCATTGTAATGGCTAGAATGGTATAAATGGAATGGAGTCAAGCATGTGGTTTCCATACCTTTGATGTCTTTGTACCGTTCCATTTGTTCCATTTCAGTCATTACAATGAGCCCGTCCTCCTATAGCTCCTCCACCCAGCCTCCACTGCTGTGGCAGAATTGAAACAGAAGCTGTTCATGACATATAAATGTGAGAAAAATGTTTATGTTTAAATTATCCAAACACACCTCCTCCTCCTTCCAATAAAATGTAATTATAGGTATATATTTGAAGATAATATCTTTGTCTGGTTATCAAAGAGGTGATATTAGGAGAATATTGTATCCAAAGGTGAGCTCTATCATTGATTAGCTACGGTAAGAGGCAGATGTCTCCTTATTTTAAAGCTATATTTTTTGGGGCATTTTATTGTTTATTGGATGGAGGAGAGACAGTGGGAAAAATAGTTAGGAAGCTTTGCTGAAATAGCTGTGGGCCAGATTCTAACCTATGCTGCAGCAATATATGTGATCTAGAGTCAGCAGATTAGACCCCTAGACCACTGTCGGCCACATAATCCTCCTTCTTTACCATAGGATACAGTAGCCACAAACCCCTCCTTTGGTCGGCAGTCGGAAATTATACACAATTACTCAAATTAATTTGTCTCACAAAACAACACTTGATTCAACACAAAATTCTTGCCACCAATTTAATGTTATACACTGATTGAACACCTTCCTAATATTGAGATGCACAAACTTTTGCCCTCAGAACAGCCTCAATTCCACAGGGATGCTGGCCACGTTGACTTCAATGATTCCCACAGATGTGTCAAGTTGGCTGGATGTCCTTTGAGTGGTGGACCATTCTTGCTACACACAGGAAACTGTTGAGCGTGAAAAACACAGCAGCAGTTCAGTACTTGATACAGTCAAAACAGTGTGCTTGGCACCTATTACCATACCCTGTTCAAAGGCACTTACAGTGGCAAGAAAAAGTATGTGAACATAAAATGTGTTCATAAAATTTGATCTGATCTTCATCTAAGTCACAACAATAGACAAACACAGACTGCTTACACTAATAACACACAAACAATTATAAATGTTCATATCTTTATTGAACACACTGTGTAAACATTCACAGTGCAGGGTGGAAAAAGTATGTGAAGTCTGGGACTTAATAACCGGTTGACCCTCGTTGGGCAGCAATATCCTCAACCAAACATTTTCTGTAGTTGCGGATCAGACCTGGAGAACGGTCAGGAGGAATTTTGGACCATTCCTCTTTACAAATCTGTTCCAATTCAGAAATATTATTAGGATGTCTGGTGTGAACTGCTCTCTTGAGGCCATGCCACAGCATATCAATCTGGTTGAGGTCAGGACTCTGACCTGGCCACTCCAGAAGGTGTATTTTCTTCTGTCATTCTGTTGTTGATTTACTTCTGTGTTTTTGGGTAGTTGTCCTGCTGCATCACCCAACTTCTGTTGAGCTGCAATTGGTAGACAGATAGCCTAACATTATCATGCAAAATGTCTTGATAAACTTGGGTATCCATTTTTCAGTCGATGATAGCAAGCTGTCCAGGCCCTGAGGCAGCAAAGCAGCCCCAAACCATGATGCTCCCTCCACCATACTTTACAGTTGGGATGAGGTTTTGATGTTGGTGTGCTGTGCCTTTTTTTATCCACACATAGTGTTGTGTGTTCCTTTCAAACAACTCAACTGTAGTTTCATCTGTCCACAGAATATTTTGCCAGTAGTGCTATGGAACATCCAGGTGCACTTTTGCAAACTTCAGAAGAGCAGCAATATTTTTTGGGACAGCAGTGGCTTCTTCCGTGGTGTCCTCCCATGAACACCATTCTTGTTTAGTGTTTTACATATCGTAGACTCATCAACAGAGATTTTAGCATGTTCCAGACATGTCTGTAAGTCCTTAGCTGACACTCTAGGATTCTTCTTAACCTCATTGAGCATTCTGCACTGTGTTCTTGCAGTCATTTGAGCAGGACGACCACTCCTAGGGGATTAGCAAGAGTGCTGAACTTTCTCCATTTGTAGACAATTTGTCTTACCGTGGACTGATAAACATCAAGGCTTTTAGAGATAATTTTGTAACCCTTTCCAGCTTTATGCAAGTCAACAATTCTTAATCGTAGGTCTTCTGAGATCTGTTTTGTACGAGGCATTGTTCACATCAGACAATGCTTCTTGTGAATAGCAAACACACATTTTGTGAGTGTTTTTTATAGGGCAAGGCAGCTCTAACAAACATTTCCAATCTTGTCTCATTGATTGAACTTGTCTCATTGATTGGAGCCTAGGGGTTCACATACTTTTTCCAACCTACACTGTGAATGTTTAAATGATGTATTCAATATAGACAAGAAAAATACAATATTTTTTGTATGACAATGTTTGTCTATTGTTGTGACTTAGGTGAAGATGAGATCAAATTTGATGACTAATTTATGCAGAAATCCAGGGTAATTCCAAAGGGTTCTCATACTTTCTCTTGCCACTGCACCTCTTTTGTTTTGACAATTCACCCTCTGAATGGCACACATACACAATCCATGCCTCAATTGTCTCAGGGATTTAAAATCCTTCTTTAACCAGTCTCTTCCTCTTCATATACATTGATTGAAGTGGATTTAACAAGTGGGGATCATAAGGGATCATAGATTTCACCTGGATTTACCTGGTCAGTCTGTCATGGAAAGAGCAGGTGTTCCTAATGTTTTGTATACTCAGTGTATATATGGGGCCTACAACAATCTCAGCTCTGCAGATTTTTCTGCAAAGAGACATAATAATTTTATAATTTATTCTGGTTGCCCCCATGTAGCTTGTAAAAATGGAAATAATAATGAATGTCTCACTCCTCCAGACTCTGTCTCTGTTGCAGCTGCAAAGCAGCTGTTTCCATGGCAACCCATACCTAAAGACTGGTTACTGTGTCCCAAATGGCACCCTATTCCTTAGTACAGATACTTAAAGTGATATTGTAGTTATTACTCAAACTGATAAGAGTCACAGTGACCCTGTAGGTAGTTCAGATTTGAGTTGTATCAGCTTGAACATTTTGACGAACCCCCCACTATGCCACACCTCCAATAAAAGTTCCCAGTGTGCCTTACCTTTTCGAGTGAATTATAGAGTTAACACCCATGACTGTATTTGTTAGTGACAGAAGGTAGGTTTCCATCCAATGAAATTCAGATTTTTATCATTGGATGGAAATGTGGTTAGTAACATGGTTATTGAATTCATTCACATTCAGTCCTGTGACCTTCACCAGCTGGTCCCTAGGTGAATATTATATTGATGATAAAACATTATATATTTGGTGGTTTACAGGCAACATCAAGCCTGAAAGTAGGGTTTCAAAATTACAGTAACTTTCCCCAAAATCCCAGATATTTTTTTTTTATTTCCCAACAGTAATGAAATCAAATCAAATTGTATGGGTCACATACACATGGTTAGCAGATGTTAATGCGAGTGTAGCGAAATGCTTGTGCTTCTAGTTCTGACCGTGCAGTAATATCTAACAAGTAAACTAACAATTTCACAACTTCTACCTTATACACACACAAGTGTAAAGGAATAAGAATATGTACATATAAATATATGGATGAGCGATGGCCATGCGGCATAGGCAAGATGCAGTAGATGGTATAGAGTACAGTATATACATATGAGATGAGTAATGTAGGGTATATAAACATTATATCAAGTGGCATTGTTTAAAGTGACTAGTGATACATTTATTACATCCAATTTTTTATTAATAAAGTGGCTAGAGATTTGAGTCAGTATGTTGGCAGCCACTCAATGTTAGTCATGGCTGTTTAACAGTCTAATGGCCTTGAGATAGAAGCTGCATTTCAGTCTCTTGGTCCAAGCTTTGATGCACCTCTACTGATCTCGCCTTCTGGATGATAGCGGGGTGAACAGGCAGAGGCTCGGGTGGTTGTTGTCCTTGATGATAATTTTGGCCTTCCTGTGACACAGAACGCCGCAGCCCGTCTGGTGTTCAACCTTCCCAAGTTCTCTCACGTCACCCCGCTCCTCCGCTCTCTCCACTGGCTTCCAGTTGAAGCTCGCATCCGCTACAAGACCATGGTGCTTGCCTACGGAGCTGTGAGGGGAACGGCACCTCAGTACCTCCAGGCTCTGATCAGGCCCTACACCCAAACAAGGGCACTGCGTTCATCCACCTCTGGCCTGCTCGCCTCCCTACCACTGAGGAAGTACAGTTCCCGCTCAGCCCAGTCAAAACTGTTCGCTGCTCTGGCCCCCAATGGTGGAACAAACTCCCTCACGACGCCAGGACAGCGGAGTCAATCACCACCTTCCGGAGACACCTGAAACCCCACCTCTTCAAGGAATACCTAGGATAGGGTAAGTAAGGGTAAGTAATCCTTCTCACCCCCCCCCCCAAAAAGATTTAGATGCTAGTGGCTGTTCCACTGGATGTCATAAGGTGTATGCACCAATTTGTAAGTCGCTCTGGATAAGAGCGTCTGCTAAATGACTTAAATGTAAATGTAAATGTAAATGTGTAGGTGTCCTGGAGGGCAGGTAGTTTGCCCCCGGTGATGGTTTGTGCAGACCTCACTACCCTCTGGAGAGCCCTGAGGTTGTGGGTGGAGCAGTTGCCGTACTAGGCGGTGATACAGCCCGACAGGATTCTCTCGATTGTGCATTTGTGAGTGTTTTTGGTGACAGAGATCTCCAGAAATTGAAGAGGCGCTGTTGCGCCTTTTTCAACATGCTGTCTGTGTGGGTGAACCATTTCATTTTGTCCGTGATGTGTACACCGAGAAACTTAAAACTTTCCACCTTCTCCACTACTGTCCCGTCGATGTGTATAGGGGAGTGCTCCCTCTGCTGTTTTCTGAAGTCCACGGTCATCTCCTCTGTTTTGAGTGTGAGGTTGAGTGTGAGGTTTGAGTGTGAGGTTATTTTCCTGACACCACACTCCAAGGGTCCTCACCTCCTCCCTGTACGCTGTCTCGTCGTTGTTGATAATCAAGCCTACCACTGTAGTGTCGTCTGTAAACTTGATGATTGAGTTGAAGGCATGCATGGCCACGCAGTCATGGGTGAACAGGGAGTACAGGAAAGGGCTGAGAATGCACCCCTGTGGGGCCCCAGTGTTGAGGATCAGCAGGGTGGAGATGTTGTTTCCTACCCTCACCACCTGGGGGCGGCCCGTCAGAAAGTCTAGGACCCATTTACACAGGGCAGGGTCTGGACCCAGTGTCTCGAGCTTAATGACGTGTTTGGAGGGTACTATGATGTTAAATACTGAGCTGTAATCGATGAACAGCATTCTTACATAGGTATTCCTCATGTCCAGATGGGTTAGGGCAGTGATTGCGATTGCGGTCAAGGTGTCTGCTTGGGGGGATATACACAGCTGTGATTATAATCAAAGAGAAATCTCTTGGTAGATAATGCTGTCGGCATTTGAATGTCAGGTGAACAAAAGGACTTGAGTTCCTGTATGTTGTTATGATCACACCACGACTTGTTAATCATAAGGCATACAACCCCGCCCTTCTTATTACCAAAGAGATGTTTGTTTCTGTCAGAGCGATGCGTGAAGAAACCGGGTGGCTGTACCGACTCTGATAACATATCCCGAGTGAGCCATGTTTCCATGAAACAGAGAATGTTACAATGTTACAGTCTCTCTGGAAGTCAACCCTTGCTCGAATTTCATCTACCTTGTTGTCAACAAGAGACTGGACATTGGCAAGTAAGATACTCGGGCGCGGTGAGCGATGTGCCCATCTACGGAGCCTGACCTGAAGACCACTCTGTCTGCCCCTTCTGCGGCGCTGTTGTTTTGGGTCGCCTACTGGGATCCGATCCATTGTCCTGGGTGGTGGTCCAAACAGAGGATCTGCTTCAGGAAAGTCGTATTCCTGGTCGTAATGTTGATAAGTTGATGTTGCTCTTATATTCAATAGTTCTTCCCGGTTGTATGTAATAAGACTTAAGATTTTCTGGGGTAACAATGTAAGAAATAATACATAAAAACACAAAGTTTCCTAAGAATGCGAAGCGAGGTGACCATCCCTGTCGGCGACATCATGCTCCATTGAGCTCCAATTACTCGAAAATCTGGTAAATTGCATTTTGCAACTCTGCCTGCAAGTGACGGTGGTTTACAAAATGATGTGCAATTCCTACTGGAATCCAGCCAGAGATATCCAACAGTTTACATTTTCATTCACCCTCAATGTGCATTCATAATGACTGCCAGGGTTAGGAACATTGTGAGGAGATTACCTAAGTCATCTAAACTGGAACAACCATTTCAGTAACGTGTAAATAAATCTAACTAATTGATTGGATTAGTATAGAAAAATGTATGTTATTTATCTTTGTGTAGCGTAAGATTATTCCCCAAAATCTACCTGCAGTAGAACATTTTGTTGATGTGAACACTTATTTAGTTTTGAGTCAGTACCACATAAACATATTAAGTAATAATGACTTTTCATTAAGTATTTGATTTAAAAATGCCCCAGGTTTTTACAATACATGTGTCCTTTCGCTCTCCCCATTTAATACTGAGTGAGAAGAAGTCACATGGACAGGAGCCATGAGTGCTCCACATACCACATAGTTGGCAGGAAGCCAGTCCTTTAAGGGAAACTATGAAGTCAAGCACTGACATGGTGCCTTAACTTATGGCAGGTCAGGTGGGACTTTACAGTGGATATTTTTGTTGCCACATTATAATGTCGTCACCCAGCTCAATGTAACAATGATGGGTTTAGGCTACGACGTGATGCTCAAATTTTCCCTTTCCCCACCTAAGGTTGCTACAACAGTTTGAGGGAAAATTTGAGTAATCCAGACACTGACACATTCAATACCAATTTGTACACTCTTGCATGCATCTAGCTGATCTAGGGTGTAATCTTTTTGTTCCATTTGCTTCTGCTTAAGAAAGGTTTTTCAACAGAATCGTCAGAATGAATACACCCTGATCACCGCAAACACAGTTCACTTTCATAGCAGCCACATACAAACAGCATGATTATTTGCTCATTGTATAATTCCTTCTCACATCTGAGTGCTCTCCTCTCACATTTTCCCTTCACTTGTGGACTTCAATGCACAATACAACAGGTGTCTGTGACCAGTCAAAAAAAACATTTTTCAATCAAAACCTTCATACCATAACTGCTAACCACTACACACAGCTTACATTGTTGTCACCTAACATCATAGTCAACATAGCTAGCTACTGGATCTAACACATTAATAAACATGCTGCAATCATGTAGTACAATGTACAACAAGCAGTTTAAAAGTTACACCGACAGGCCCCGGTAGCAATACATGTATAAAACCAAAAGCTTACCTTGACTTGGAAGAGTTCCAGTGTTGGATAGCCATAGCCAGCTAGCTAACATAGCAACCCTCTCTGTTTGAGCCGGGGGTTTGAGTAGGCTAAACTAGCTAGCCCTCTTCACTAGCTATGTAAGTGAAAGTACAAACAAAAACACTATTTCAATCTCTCTTGCTTCTCCTTAGTTTTTGAAGAAATAAATCATTTTAAAACTGTTCAGCTATTGTATTTCTCTCTGTTTGAGTCAACTACCCACCACAGTTTATTCAGTGCAGTGCTAGCCACCTGTAGCTTATGATTTCAGTACTAGATTAATTCTCTGATCCTTTGATTGGGTCGACAACATGTCAGTTCATACTGCAAGAGCTCTAATAGGTTGGAGAACGTCCTCATAATTACTGTGTACGTCTATGGAACAGGATGAGAATCTTGAGCATCCTATGTTTTGTATTGAAGTCAATGTACCCAGAAGAGGACGGAAACTAGCTGTCCTCCGGCGACACCTTGGTGCTACCCCAGAGAGTGCTGTTGAGGCTACTGTAGACCTTCATTGCAAAACAGTGTGCTTTAATCAATTATTTGTTTACGTAAATATATTTAGAATAGTTTTATCTAAACAGGATAACTTTTTAATTAATTGTTTCACAATTTTTATTTGTATAAAATTCACTGAGGAGGATGGCCCTCCCCTTCCTCCTCTGAGGAGCCTCCACTGTTGGACAGATGGACTAAAAGACATCTTGGAGGTCATTGGTCAGAGACGCTGATGTAAGGTCAGTTGTTGCAGTTTTGCATTAATTGGTTGTTGTTAGGAAAGTGGGAGAGTAATCTGATCTTGGATCTACATAGATGGTGTGCCAAATGCCAAAGTGCAAACTTCTCCTATTTCTGAGCACAGTCATATTGCAATTTGTAATTGCAATCTCTCTGTCTCACACAAATGCATGCACGCACTCGCCTCATAAAAGCCCATTCTATAAAGACCTTTATGAGAGCAGAGGAAATGCTGAGTCACAGGTAGGACATGTGACCTTTGTGTTGTGATCACATGCTGCTGGTGTTGGCAGCGATCCAATGTACACACGCACAAGCAGAAATGCACACACAAACACCTTGAGCCACTATTCCTCTTATATCTGTACTCTGTACTCTTTCTGGTCTTCACAGCCAGCCAAGTCCAGATGATCCCTGTCACTAGTGTAGCTTGTACTACTACTACTACTACACTGGCTTACATAGTTATCTTTTTGGCCACACGTGAAAGTAAATGTCATTCTCCTTAATCTGTTATGTTATATTGTTAAAGCTCATGAACCATCAAAATAATAGGAGGGTTTGTTAAGCTGGGATTTCCTTGTCCCATTGCGCTCCTTGTGGTGGGCTGGGCGCACGCAAGCTGATTTGGTCGCCAACTGGATGGTGTTTCCTCTGACATGTTGGTGTGGCTGGCTTCCAGGTTAAGCGAGCAGTGCAGCTTGGCTGGGTTGTGTTTTAGAGGAAGCATGGCTCTCGACCTTCGCCTCAAGTATGTAGGGGAGTTGCAGTGATGGGACAAGACCGTAACTAACAATTGAATAGCACGAAAAAGGGGATAAATAAAAACAATATACCTCAAAGAAGTTAACGCTAAAGTGAGTAGCTAGTTTGAGATGTTATATTTATCTTGGTAACTAGAATAAAAAATGCTCACTAATTTGGTCAGCAGCCAGGAGGGCTAGCTAGCCAGCTAGTTATGCTTTGTAGGGGGGAGATAGCTGGTAGCCTAGCTAGCTAACAAATAACAACATTTCCTTCCATTCAGGGATTTGTTTTTACCCCCTATCAAGCCCCAAGGTGACAGCTAATGTTTAAAAGCTTTTAGGCGTATTTTGTATTACTGGTTAATATGAGATAGCTAGCTAGCTAACTAACGTGGCTAGCTGGCTAGCAACTTGGCTAGCTAGCTTGTTCGAGCTAGTTTTCTCCTAAATGAAGCAGGTAGAGTCGCTGCCTTGCGCATGGTTATGTGAAATGACAATATCTTTTTGCAATATTGACACAATTTTGATGAATGATTTATGCATGTTGGGTCTAGATTGCGAGGGACCGACGCCACTGATGACCCAATCTGCACCCATCGCATCCATCATTTAACATTACATTACATTTAAGTCATTTAGCAGACGCTCTTATCCAGAGCGACTTACAAATTGGTGCATACACCTTATGACATCCAGTGGAACAGCCACTTGCATCTAAATCTTTTTGGGGGAGAAGGGGGGAGAAGGATTACTTACCCTTACTTACCCTATCCTAGGTATTCCTTGAAGAGGTAAACACATGTCTTGATGGGGTTTCAGGTGTCTCCGGAAGGTGGTGATTGACTCCGCTGTCCTGGCGTCGTGAGGGAGTTTGTTCCACCATTGGGGGCCAGAGCAGCGAACAGTTTTGACTGGGCTGAGCGGGAACTGTACTTCCTCAGTGGTAGGGAGGCGAGCAGGCCAGAGGTGGATGAACGCAGTGCCCTTGTTTGGGTGTAGGGCCTGATCAGAGCCTGGAAGTACTGAGGTGCCGTTCCCCTCACAGCTCCGTAGGCAAGCACCATGGTCTTGTAGCGGATGCGAGCTTCAACTGGAAGCCAGTGGAGAGAGCGGAGGAGCGGGGTGACGTGAGAGAACTTGGGAAGGTTGAACACCAGACGGGCTGCGGCGTTCTGGATGAGTTGTAGGGGTTTAATGGCACAGGCAGGAGCCCAGCCAACAGCGAGTTGCAGTAATCAAGACGGGAGATGACAAGTGCCTGGATTAGGACCTGCGCCGCTTCCTGTGTGAGGCAGGGTCGTACTCTGCGGATGTTGTAGAGCATGAACCTACAGGAACGGGACACCGCCTTGATGTTAGTTGAGAACGTCAGGGTGTTGTCCAGGATCACGCCAAGGTTCTTAGCGCTCTGGGAGGAGGACACAATGGAGTTGTCAACCGTGATGGCGAGATCATGGAACGGGCAGTCCTTCCCCGGGAGGAAGAGGAGCTCCGTCTTGCTGAGGTTCAGCTTGAGGTGGTGATCCGTCATCCACACTGATATGTCTGCCAGACATGCAGAGATGCGATTCGCCACCTGGTCATCAGAAGGGGGAAAGGAGAAGATTAATTGTGTGTCGTCTGCATAGCAATGATAGGAGAGACCATGTGAGGTTATGACAGAGCCAAGTGACTTGGTGTATAGCGAGAATAAGAGAGGGCCTAGAACAGAGCCCTGGGGGACACCAGTGGTGAGAGCGCGTGGTGAGGAGACAGATTCTCGCCACGCCACCTGGTAGGTGCGACCTGTCAGGTAGGACGCAATCCAAGCGTGGGCCGCGCCGGAGATGCCCAACTCGGAGAGGGTGGAGAGGAGGATCTGATGGTTCACAGTATCGAAGGCAGCCGATAGGTCTAGAAGGATGAGAGCAGAGGAGAGAGAGTTAGCTTTAGCAGTGCGGGGCGCCTCCGTGATACAGAGAAGAGCAGTCTCAGTTGAATGACTAGTCTTGAAACCTGACTGATTTGGATCAAGAAGGTCATTCTGAGAGAGATAGCGGTAGAGCTGGCCAAGGACGGCACGCTCAAGAGTTTTGGAGAGAAAAGAGAGAAGGGATACTGGTCTGTAGTTGTTGACATCGGAGGGATCGAGTGTAGGTTTTTTCAGAAGGGGTGCAACTCTCGCTCTCTTGAAGACGGGAGGGACGTAGCCAGCGGTCAGGGATGAGTTGATGAGCGAGGTGAGGTAAGGGAGAAGGTCTCCGGAAATGGTCTGGAGAAGAGAGGAGGGGATAGGGTCAAGCGGGCAGGTTGTTGGGCGGCCGGCCGTCACAAGACGCGAGATTTCATCTGGAGAGAGAGGGGAGAAAGAGGTCAGAGCATAGGGTAGGGCAGTGTGAGCAGAACCAGCGGTGTCGTTTGACTTAGCAAACGAGGATCGGATGTCGTCGACCTTCTTTTCAAAATGGTTGACGAAGTCATCTGCAGAGAGGGAGGAGGGGGGATTCAGGAGGGAGGAGAAGGTGGCAAAGAGCTTCCTAGGGTTAGAGGCAGATGCTTGGAATTTAGAATGGTAGAAAGTGGCTTTAGCAGCAGAGACAGAGGAGGAAAATGTAGAGAGGAGGGAGTGAAAGGATGCCAGGTCCGCAGGGAGGCGAGTTTTCCTCCATTTCCGCTCGGCTGCCCGGCGCCCTGTTCTGTGAGCTCGCAATGAGTCGTCGAGCCACGGAGCGGGAGGGGAGGACCGAGCCGGCCTGGAGGATAGGGGACATAGAGAGTCAAAGGATGCAGTAAGGGAGGAGAGGAGGGTTGAGGAGGCAGAATCAGGAGATAGGTTGGAGAAAGTTTGAGCAGAGGGAAGAGATGATAGGATGGAAGAGGAGAGAGTAGCGGGGGAGAGAGAGCGAAGGTTGGGACGGCGCGATACCATCCGAGTAGGGGCAGTGTGGGAAGTGTTGGATGAGAGCGAGAGGGAAAAGGATACAAGGTAGTGGTCGGAGACTTGGAGGGGAGTTGCAATGAGGTTAGTGGAAGAACAGCATCTAGTAAAGATGAGGTCAAGCGTATTGCCTGCCTTGTGAGTAGGGGGGGAAGGTGAGAGGGTGAGGTCAAAAGAGGAGAGGAGTGGAAAGAAGGAGGCAGAGAGGAATGAGTCAAAGGTAGACGTGGGGAGGTTAAAGTCGCCCAGAACTGTGAGAGGTGAGCCGTCCTCAGGAAAGGAGCTTATCAAGGCATCAAGCTCATTGATGAACTCTCCGAGGGAACCTGGAGGGCGATAAATGATAAGGATGTTAAGCTTGAAAGGGCTGGTAACTGTGACAGCATGGAATTCAAAGGAGGCGATAGACAGATGGGTAAGGGAGAAAGAGAGAAAGACCACTTGGGAGAGATGAGGATCCCGGTGCCACCACCCCGCTGACCAGAAGCTCTCGGGGTGTGCGAGAACACGTGGGCGGACGAGGAGAGAGCAGTAGGAGTAGCAGTGTTATCTGTGGTGATCCATGTTTCCGTCAGTGCCAAGAAGTCAAGGGACTGGAGGGAGGCATAGGCTGAGATGAACTCTGCCTTGTTGGCCGCAGATCGGCAGTTCCAGAGGCTACCGGAGACCTGGAACTCCACGTGGGTCGTACGCGCTGGGACCACCAGATTAGGGTGGTCGCGGCCACGCGGTGTGGAGCGTTTTTATGGTCTGTGCAGAGAGGAGAGAACAGGGATAGACAGACACATAGTTGACAGGCTACAGAAAAGGCTACGCTAATGCAAGGAGATTGGAATGACAAGTGGACTACACGTCTCGAATGTTCAGAAAGTTAAGCTTACGTAGCAAGAATCTTATTGACTAAAATGATAAAAATGATACAGTACTGCTAAAGTAGGCTAGCTGGCAGTAGCTGCGTTGTTGACACTACACTAATCAAGTCGTTCCGTTGAGTGTAATAGTTTCTACAGTGCTACTATTCGGGGCTAGCTGGCTAGCTAGCAGTGTTGTTTACGTTACGTTGCGTTAAAAGAACGACAATAGCTGGCTAGCTAACCTAGGAAATCGCTCTAGACTACACAATTATCTTTGAAACAAAGACGGCTATGTAGCTAGCTATGTAGCTAGCTACGATCAAACAAATCAAACCGTTGTACTGTAATGAAATTAAATGAAAATGTGATACTACCTGACCGGTGATTGAATTCGAATCAGTAGACGTGTGGTGACGTTGGCTAGCTGTTAGCTGTTAGCTGTTGGCTAGCTAGCAGAGTCTCCTACGTTAAGGACGACAAATAGCTGGCTAGCGAACCTCAGTGAATTAAGATAATCACTCCAAGGCTACACACACTAAACTACACAATTATCTTGGAAACAAAGACAGCTATGTAGCTAGCTAACACTAGACTAATCAAGTCGTTCAGTTGAGTGAATAGCACTACAGTGATGCTAATCTGTGTGCGTTTGCTAGCTCCTGGGCGAATAGCAGTGAAGGCTACGTTAGGGCGACGAAATACGATAATTATGCAATTATCTCTGATACAAGGACGGCTATGTAGCTAGCTAAGAAGAATTGCTAAGATTAGACAAATCAACCGTTGTACTATAATGAAATGTAATGAAAAAGTTATACAACCTGCAGAGCGAAGTGCGAATGCGACCGCTCGCTCCAACCCGGAACCGGAAACCATCGTCCTTAACTGTGAAATTATGCTTTACAGCGAAAGCAATCCAAGCGTTGTGTAAGTTTATCGATCAGACGACAAAACATTATGGACACTAAGCATCAGGGAGCTTGGTCACAAAAATCAGAAAAGCAATCAAATTAATCGTTTACCTTTGATGATCCTCGGATGTTTTCACTCACGAGACTCCCAGTTACATAAAAAAATGTTCCTTTTGGCTGATAAAGATTTTTTTTTATATCCAAAATACCTCAGTTTGTTTGGTGCGTTATGTTCAGAAATCCCCAGGAAAGAGCTGTCACGACAACGCAGACAAATTCCAAAAAGTTTCCATAATGTCCACAGAAATATGTCAAACGTTTTTATAATAAATCCTCAGGTTGTTTTTAAAATATATTATCGATAATATATCAACCGCAAATGTCTTGGTGAGTAGGAGAGGGAAAAGCAATGGCTGTCCAAACCCAGTTGCGCGAGCAAAACTCATGCGACCACTTGACGCGATGTTATTGTTCTGGCTCATTCTTCAAAATAAATGCCTGAAACTGTGTCTGAAGACTATTGACACCTTGAGGAAGCGATAGGAAAAGGAATCTGGTTGATATCCCTTTAAATGGAGCAAAGGGAGGCTATGGGACATGGAGTTTTCAAAATGGAAGCCACTTCCTGTTTTGATTTTCCTCAGGGTTTCGCCTCCAATATCAGTTCTGTTATACTCACAGATATACTCACAGTTTTGGAAACTTTAGAGTGTTTTCTATCCAATACTAATAATAATATGCATATATTTGCAACTGAGACTGAGGAGCTGGTCGTTTACAATGGGCACCTTTTCATCCAAGCTACCCAATACTGCCCCTGCAGCCTTAAGAAGTTAATTAACATACAGAACTGGCAGAGGTATTGAGGTTGGATTTTCTATGCTGTATTTTTTAAGCAGAAATAGCAGAGATGTGCTTTGGATTAAATATGATTACATCTGCATTTCTGTGCCTTGTAGCCTACTACTGTGCTTTGTAGCCTACTACTCTATACTCAGATATGTCACCTTCATGTGAAGAAGCACAATGATTTTCGGTGCCTGAACAGGTAAAGTTATTTGGCCGCTGGACAGTGATCATGAGGATGAATATTACATATCATGTAAGGATATGTATTGAATTGTTTGAGAAATATGGTTCTGTAAATTATCAGGTAATGACTACAGATATGATAGAGTATGTGGATTTGTTCATGCATAAGTTTAAAAGATTAGATATGTCAGCATGTTGACACGTACTCTTTCCAGAGTTAAAATATTCTACAAATATGTAAGCGGATGCACCAGGGCATGTCTTGAAGGGATCTCACCACAGATATTTCTCTGGACTCATACGGTAGCAGGGATATTTCTGAGGTCCGGATTGGATGCATGTAGAAACTGTCTCATTACGGAGAATATCCTAGCTCCACATATGAAATTAAGGACATGCGTATATGGGGCATGTATACTCCTTATAGCTAATAAAATGTCAGATATTCAGATGTATATATACAGATAAAGACATCCCCTGATATTGACCCTTTTCGCCCATTGTCACCCTAACTCTCATTTTAATACACCAATGATAACATGATATTCTCTTACCTAGTTTAAATAAGTACCACCTTGCAACCAACATCGGTGAAGGCGTGTTTGCAGAGGGGCATGGTTTATATACAGTGGCCAAATACAGTAGCTACTCTACTGTTGCCTAAATTTGGCTGTAGCAAAAAAAGTTTACTCTATTCATGGAAAATATGGCAAACTATGGCAAATATACTTATAGATTTCCCATTTCTGCTCTTTCTGGTGTTATCTAGTTACTGGCTAGCTAGGTCTTCAGCAAGCATGGAACAAAATGGGGGGAAGGGTCGATCAAAACTTTGACGCAGTTGTCATGTCAACACATCCGTCAGTGCTGCTGTGAACCATATAATATTTTTTGCATTATTAATGCTTTGTGTATCACCAAATTAGCTTGAGATGGTTTTACGACAACACTGCTCACTGCATCTAAGTTTCTTGACATAGTCGATTCAAGGAGCATCCAGTCAAGGCGAGCTCATGAATATAAGCTCCCCCCTACTCAGCCTGTTGTTTCAAACTTCCTGGTAATTAGTCATGAGAGAAAAAGTACTTGTTCAAATTTTTATAGCATTTATTTTTACAAATGTTACGGTTGAACACTGACAGTTGCGTAGCTTTAATGACGTTTACAAATATGTAAGAATTCCTTAACCCCCTAGACTCTATTGATGCCCCGGTGAGACAATCTAAGTAACATAAGCTATTGGATGCGTCTCAATCCACCGCATCCGCCTATGTCGCACTTCCGCATCTGCAGTGAAATATGGCAGAGCTAGAACGGTGCTTGTCAGACCATGAGACATCGCGAAAATCGGTCTTCTCACAAAAACGTCTGTAGCTGCTGAAGTGTTACTGTTGAAATAAATTGGATAATTATTCATCCATTATACAAAGATGGCAACAGAAAGTCTTCATTTTTTGCTGACTCACATCCCAAATAAATAAAGTGACTATATCAATATCTAGGATTTCAGCCATAAGGGCTGTTAGAATATGAATGCATAGGGAGTGTAAGGGAGGGGCTAGAGGGAGAGGAGAGAGGAAGAGGAAGGACAAATAAAGGAAATTGATCTATACTTTTTACTCATGCTGTGGTCAGCAGTGTTAGTGGTCTTGGTCTTCATCTGTGTTTGGATGTCTCAGTCAGTCAGAAATATTCCCTTCAGCTGCTGATCTCCCCCTTAAAGACTGACACACATGGCATCCTCCTCTCTCTACACACACATGCACACGCACACATACACACTCAGGAACCTAAGCACACACACACAGAAACACACACATACACAGACTTAATTTCGGTCATCTATTGTCTATTTTAAAAAGCTGATGTGTCTCAAATCAAATGATCAATTCAAATTGTATTGGTCGTGAAAACATATTTTGCAGATGTTATCACAGGTGCAGCAAAATGCTTCAACAGTGAAGTAATACCTAACAATACAGAACAATACACACAAATCCCAAAGTTGTGGCTGAGGTCATTGATGATCTTCCTGTGGCACCGGGTGCCTTAGATGTCCTGGGGGGCAGGGAGTGTGCTGGGGGGCAGGCAGTGATGCATTTGACTGTCCGCACTACCCTCTGGAGACCCTTGCAGTTACAGACGGTGCAATTGCCACACCAGGCGAATATGGTATACTTGCAGTCTGCAATTCGAGGCTTTCTTGATGTGGGTGTTGCCTGATATCAGGAAACGCCCATTGATACCTGCCATTGGTCAGTTCCGGTGTTATGAGACTGGTGGTTTCTCGACACAGATGATTTGTTTACATAGCAGGTTAGGATAATTAAAGTGATTTGTTAAATGATCTAGCGTGGCAGAGGTGAATTAGTGTGGCAGGTTAGGAGACTAAGGTTAAGATTAGCTACAATGCTACAATTGTCAACAACTGTTGTCCCCGACACGAAAAAATCAGTCACGGATCAATGGCGTGCATCAATGGGTGTATCAATGGGTGTTACTTGATATCAAGAAATGCCAAGAAAACACCCCTAATTGCAGTCTGCAATTACACCCTTCTGTACGAGCCGGAGATACAGACCGACAGGATGCGCTCAATGGTGCGTCTGTAGAGGTTTGTGAGGGTCTTAGGGGCCAAGCCGAATTTCTTCAGTCTCGTGAGGTTGAAGAGCGCTGTTGCAGTGTGGATGGACCATTTCAGGTTATCCGTGATGTGCAGTCCTAGGACCACTCCACCATGGCCCTCACCTCATCCCTGTAGGCTGTCTCGTCACTGTTGGCTATCAAGCCTAGCACTGATGTGTCATCTGGAAACTTGATGATTGAGCTGGAGATGTGCTTTGCAGTCATTGATGAACAGGGAGTATATGATGCACAGGGGGTAGGACAGACCGACAAATAAACTGACAGGGTAGCCATGGTAATGAGAGAGAGAGAGAGAGAGAGAGAGAGAGAGAGAGAGAGAGAGAGAGAGAGAGAGAGAGAGAGAGAGAGAGAGAGAGAGAGAGAGAGAAAAAAAAGAAAGGGTGAAGGAAAGAAAGAAAGAGGAAGAGGGAGCGTGCAGACAGAGCGATGATTTGTGATATGCAGTGGTGTAAAGTACTTAAGTAAAAATACTTTAAAGTACTAAGTAGTGTTTTGGGGTATCCTTACTTTACTTTATTATTTATATTTTTGACAACATTAACTTTTTCTTCACTACTTTCCTGAAGAACATATTGTACTTTTTACTCCATACAATCTCCTTGATATCCAAAAGTACTCATTACATTTTGAAAGCAGGACAACACTACTTTATGTTTCATTTTTAAATTAAGTCTGAATGTTGGAGTGCGCCCCTGGCTTTCCCCCAAAAAATGAAAAATAAATGGTGCCATCCGCTTTGCTTAATTTAAGGAATTTGAAATTATTTATACTTTACATTTTCTTTTGAACCTTAAATATGTTTTAGCAATTACATTTACTTTTGATACTTAAGTATATTTTAAACCAAATCATTTACTCAAGTAGAATTTTACTGGATGACTTTTACTTTCTTTTCATTTTCTATTAAGGTACCTTTACTTTTACTCAAGTATGACTGACTTTTTCCACCACTGCTGATATGTTACAGAGGCTGAGTCACACTCACACACACACACACACACACACACACACACACACACACACACACACACACACACACACACACACACACACACACACACACACACACACACACACACACACACACACACACACACACACACACACACACACACACACACACACACACACACACACACACACATTTCTTACAGAGATCAAGTGTGCATCTGTTAAAGCGCATCAGTGAAGAGGAGGAGGAGGGGAGGGAAGGGGGAGAACAAGGTCGGATAGTTGAGGGTAGGCACCACAGACTAATCTCATTCCCAGACACTTCTGTCCAAGTCTGGTCTATGGTCACTCCCACTAAGGCCAACTTTGAGTTTTTGATATTCCAGGCTTAAATGCACTGTGCTCAATAGTCTTGGGACAAGGTTACTCACTCACTGACCTGCTACTCACTGGCTGATAGCCGTCTCGAGACAGTGCAGCAAATCAATACATTTATATAGCCCTTCTTACATCAGCTTATATCTCAAAGTGCTGTACAAAAACCCAGCCTAAAACCCCAAACAGCAAGCAATGCAGGTGTAGAAGCACGGTGGCTAGGAAAAACTGCCTAGAAAGGCCAAAACCTAGGAAGAAACCTAGAGAGGAACTAGGCTATGAGGGTTGGCGAGTCCTCTTATGGCTGTGCCGGGTGGAGATTATAACATAACATGGCCAGGATCTTCATAAATGACCAGCATGGTCAAATAATAATAATCACAGTAGTTGTCGAGGGTGCAGCAAGTCAGCACCTCAGGAGTAAATGTCAGTTGGCTATTCATAGCCGATCACGAAGAGTATCTCTACCACGCCTGCTGTCTCTAGAGAGTTAAAAACAGCAGATCTGGGACAGGTAGCACATCCGGTGAACAGGTCAGGGTTCCATAGCCGCAAGCAGAACAGTTGAAACTGGAGCAGCAGCACGGCCAGGTGGACTGGGGACAGCAAGGAGTGATCATGCCAGGTAGTCCTGAGGCATGGTCCTAGGGCTCAGGTCCTCTGAGAGAGAGAAAGAAAGAGAGAAAGAGAGAATTAGAGAGAGCATACTTCAATTCACGCAGGAAACCGGATAAGAAAGGAGAAGTACTCCAGATATAACAAACTGACCCTAGCCCCCCGACACATAAACTACTGCAGCATAAATACTGGAGGCTGAGACAGCAGGTGTCAGGAGACACTGTGGCCCCATCCGATGATACCCCCGGACAGGGCCAAACAGGAAGGATATAACTCCACCCCCTTTGCCAAAGCACAGCCCCCACACCACTAGAGGGATATCTTCAACCACTAACTTACCATCCTGAGACAAGGCCGAGTATAGCCCACAAAGATCTCCGCTACGGCACAACCCAAGGAGGTGCGCCAACCCAGACAGGAAGATCATGTCAGTGACTCAACCAACTCAAGTGAAGCACCCCGCCCAGGGACGGCATGGAAGAGCACCAGTAAGCCAGTGACTCAGCCAATGTAATAGGGTTAGAGGCAGAGAATCCCAGTGGAGAGAGGGGAACCGGCCAGGCAGAGACAGCAAGGGCGGTTCGTTGCTCCAGAGCCTTGCCGTTCACCTTCACACTCCTGGGACAGACTACACCCTATCACATGACCCACTGAAGAGATGAGTCTTCAGTAAAGACTTAAAAGTTGAGAGAGTCTGCGTCTCTCACGTGGGTAGGCAGACCATTCCATAAAAATGGAGCTCTATAGGAGAAAGCCCTGCCTCCAGCTGTTTGCTTAGATATTCTAGGGACAGTTAGGAGGCCTGCGTCTTGTGACCGTAGCGTACGTGTACGTATGTACGGCAGGACCAAATCGGAAAGATAGGTAGGAGCAAACCCATGTAATGCTTTGTAGGTTAGCAGTAAAACCTTGAAATCAGCCCTTGCCTTAACAGGAAGCCAGTGTATGGAGGCTAGCACTGGAGTAAAATGATCAAATTTTTGGGTTCTAGTGAGGATTCTAGCAGCCGTATTTAGCACTAACTGAAGTTTATTTAGTGCTTTATCCGGGTAGCCGGAAAGTAGAGCATTGCAGTAATCTAACCGAAAAGTGACGAAAGCATGGATTAATTTTTCTGCATCATTTTTGGACAGAACGTTTCTGATTTTTGCAACGTTACTTAGATGGAAAAAAGCTGTCTTTGAAACAGTCTCGATATGTTTTTCAAAACAGAGATCAGGTTCCAGAGTAACACCGAGGTCCTTCACAGTTTTATTTGAGACGACTGTACAATCATCAAGATTAATTGTCAAATTCAACAGAAGATGTCTTTGTTTCTTGGGACCTAGAACAATCATCTCTGTTTTGTCTGAGTTTAAAAGTAGAAAGTTTGCAGCCATCCACTTCCTTATGTCTGAAACACAGGCTTCTAGCGAGGGAAATTTTGGGGCTTCACCATGTTTCATTGAAATGTACCACTATGCGGTACAGCCGCATAGCAGTGAAAGTTAACAAAGCAAAGCAAAGGCTCCAAATGTAATACCTATAAACTTAATCTGCTTAAAGTCTATATTTTGCGTTAATAGGTAATGGGTTTTGATATATTGTGATTGTTTATCGTACCTTTTGATGTATTGTTGCTGTTTTTTTGTGTGTGTGTGTTCTACCTCATGCACATTGAGTGCCAGAAATGCACTGTACAAATTCATTATTATTATTATTAGAATGATTATTATTGAACTTATTTTTACTCAGGCCAAGAACAGATATACCTGCAAACCGGTGGTAGAGGATAGGAGAAGAGAGATAGAGGAGGAAGAAGAGGATGGAGAATCAGGAGAGAAGAAAGGGAGGAAGAGGAGGGAAAGGAATACGAGGAAGAAGATAGAAGAGGAAGAAGAAAAGGGAGAACAGGAGTAGAGAACTGATTGCTCTGGTTGAGAGGGTAGTGGCTGTAGATGATGAAAAATAGGGAGAAGATGAAAAGGGGAAGGAGAGAAAGAACACATCGGAGAGGGAGATGAGGGAGAGAAGGAGAGGAGGGGGAGAGAGGAGAGCTGTCAAGGACAGAGTGTTCTAGTAGAAATCACAGTACAGAGGAAGGAGGCGAGGGGCTGGGGAGAATGCTGCTGCAGGCAGGCTCATCTCACTAAGAGACAGAACAACACAGAACACACACATAGGCTTATACACACTCACAGACACACACATGCACAAGGCAAGCAAGCACACACACACACACATGAATGTACACAATTCACACAAGCACACAGTGTTCAAATGTGCACACACTGCTCCAAAGGAGGAGAATTGGTACAAAAGGTTCTCTGTGATTTCACGCTGATGTGATAGCTGCTATTAAGACTTTACAGACCAAACCACTGCAGGTGAGATGGAGAGAGGAGGTCAGGGTGACACCTTACCATTGACAGCAGTACTTAGCCATCTAAACCAGTCTTACCCAACTCCAGACCTCGAGTACCCCAACAGTAAAACATTTTGGTTATTGTCCCAGACAAGCACACCCGATTCAACTTGTCAACTAATCATCAACGTCTCAATGAGTTGAATCTGATGAGATTATCTGGGGCGACACCAAAAATGTGTGTTGTTGGAAGTACTCTAAACCATCATATGGGTCAGACAAACAAATTAAGGGTGTGTCTGAAATGGCAACCATTTCCTATGTAGTGTACTACTTTTGACTGGGCCCATACTGCTCTGGTCAGATGGGCTCTGGTAGGCTTTGTTACTTTGGTATCTCTTATACTGATAACAAGTTCAAACAGGTTCCATTAATACAGGTAACGAGTGGAGGACAGAGGAGCCTGTTAAAGAAGAAGTTACAGGTCTGTGAGAACCAGAAATCTTGCTTGTTTGTAGGTGACCAAATGCTTATTTTCCACCATAATTTGCAAATAAATTCATAAAAAATCCTACAATGTGATTTTCTGGATATTTTTCTCTCATTTTGTCTGTCATAGTTGAAGTGTACCTATGATGAAAATTACAGGCCTCTCTCGTCTTTTTAAGTGGGAGAACTTGCACAATTGGTGGCTGACTAAATACTTTTTTGCCCCACTGTATATCTAGTGAACTTTTGAACATCAGTAACACACTACGCCGCCAGGGACTCAAATCCTGCAGTGCCAGACGTGTCCCCCTGCTTAAGCCAGTACATGTCCAGGCCCGTCTAAAGTTTGCTAGAAAGCATTTGGATGATCCAGAAGAAGATTGGGAGAATGTCATATGGTCAGATGAAACCAAAATCTAACTTTTTGGTAAAAACTCAACTCGTGTTTGGAGGACAAAGAATGGTGAGTTGCATCCAAAAGACACCATACCTACTGTGAAGCATGGGGGTGGAAACATCATGCTTTGGGGCTGTTTTTCTGCAAAGGGACCAGGACGACCGATCTGTGTAAAGGAAAGAATGTATGGGGCCATGTATCGTGAGATTTTGAGTGAAAACCTCCTTCCATTAGCAAGGGCATTTAAGATGAAACGTGGCTGGGTCTTTCAGCATGACAATGATCCCAAACATACCGAAGGAGTGGCTTCGTAAGAAGCATTTCAAGGTCCTGGAGTGGCCTTGCCAGTCTCCAGATCTCAACCCCATAGAAAATCTTTGGAGGGAGTTGAAAGTCTGTGTTGCCCAGCAACAGCCCCAAAACATCACTGCTCTAGAGGAGATCTGCATGGAGGAATGGGCCAAAATACCAGCAACAGTGTGTGAAAACCTTGTGAAGACTTACAGAAAACGTTTGACCTCTGTCATTGCCAAGAAAGGGTATATAACAAAGTATTGAGAAACTTTTGTTATTGACCAAATACTTATTTTCCACCACAATTTGCAAATAAATTCATTAAAAATCCTACAATATGATTTTCTGGATTTTTTTTTCTAATTTTGTCTGTCATAGTTGAAGTGTACCTATGATGAAAATTACAGGCCTCTCTCATCTTTTTAAGTGGGAGAACTTGCACAATTGGTGGCTGAATAAATACTTTTTTGCCCCACTGTAGGTAATAGTATGTCATTTGAGACGCAACCACACAGACTAACAGACTTAACGTAAAATAATGTCCATCTGTTCGGTTGGCTTATATCGCTGTAACCAAATCTCCTATTTCATTTACAAAAGCCCTGACTAACTGAAAGCTCAGC
Organism: Oncorhynchus keta; assembly: GCF_023373465.1. Lineage (NCBI taxonomy): Eukaryota > Metazoa > Chordata > Actinopteri > Salmoniformes > Salmonidae > Oncorhynchus > Oncorhynchus keta. The sequence goes on along the minus strand of NC_068433.1, from coordinate 35,928,449 downwards.
TCATCATTGGATTGGAGCGGCACACTGACAAGTGTTATTCAATTTCCAACTGGCTTACTAACCTCTTTTCTGGCTCCTTCCCTCACGCTACCCTGCTACATTTCCTTCCCTCCTTCTCCTCTGTCTCTGCTGGAATGCTGTCTATTACAGAGTAATGCTAAACCCTTTACATAACCAATTTGACCTAATAACATCTCCGCTGTAAAACTGTCCCCCTCCGGAGCCTGCATGGCAGTTCTCTGACCACTGTGTTTTGAAATAGAAGAGACAGACAGAGCATTTCGCAAATGGCAGTCCTACGGGTCCTTGTCAAAAGTAGAGTACTACATAGGAAATAGGCTACCATTTGAGACTCATTCTGAGACTTTGCATGGGCCTGATATAGAACCAGCATCGAGATGTGAAATGGGGGAGATGGAAAGGGTAAATCGTCTCCTCTGACAAAGGCCTATATTTAGATGTGACCAACTAGTATTTGTTGTGTACCTGGAAGTCACTTGGTGAAGGCTACAGGACAGAATGTCATTGAATGCATAAATCTCTCTGTCACTAGCAAACACAGTAATTGGTGGTACTGACAACTCAAACATTTACTTGAAAGGCACCCTGGGAAATATGCAAATATGTATTTACAACCTACAGCAGTGGTACTCATTGCTCGGGCCCACAGGCCGCTTGAGGCCCGCGACTTGCAGTGATTTTTCTATTTTCCATTCATAATACATTACAATGATGCAATTTCAATTTAATGTGTTTAATGCAGGCCTGAATCCCTTCATTGAATATATATATTGTTCCCTGGACAGCAGATAGATGGTAGTATATCGCAGCTGTTGAACAGATAGGCCGAAATAGAATGTTTGTTGAAATAGAATGCAACTGCTCAGCTACAGTGAGTGACACATATCAGTTTGCTACTAGCTGATTTTGCTGTCTGGTCGACATGGATCGATTTATTGTAAAAAAGAAACGTAAATCTATTGACAATGAAAATGAGGGGGAAGAGCTGGAGAACAACGTGACAGCTATGAACGAACAACCACCGGAGAACCAGAAAAATCAGGAAGATGGCGGCGGGGAAATGCAGCTAGCTAACTTAGCTAATGTAGCTAACATTGTTCCAGTGGCTAAGAGAAGGATGTAGTCGATTCAAGAAGAACACAGAAAATTCCAATAGAAATGGACAGTGAAGTAGTTTTTTGTACTACATGATGGGACTAGCTCACTTGGTCTTATTTGCCAGAAGTCAGTCAATTGTTTTAAACGAGCAAATTTAGAGTGACATATCCAGTCACACCATGTCCACTTTGACAAAACATTTCCGCAGAAACAACAAAATAGCGCAACTCAAAGAACAGCTCAAAGGACAACAACAAATGATGGACAGATCTAGCATTGTTGCAGAGAAAATGACAGAGGCAACATATGAGATTGCTTGGATACTTGCGAGAAACAAGAAGGCCTTCCCAGATGCGGAGATGGTCAAGTAATGTTTTTTGGCCTCAGCCGAAATATTGTATGCTGATTTCACAAACAAGGAAGCTATTTTAGAGCAAATGAAGAGAAAGCAACTCTTAGACTCGACCATAACAAGACTCATAGAAGACATCGGCGAGGACATTGTTAAGCCACTTATTACTGACATATCCGTAGCGCCATGTAAGTGACATTGCCCAATTATGTGTTTGGGTCCGCTTCCCTTAAAACATGTCGTTCAGAGAGGAACTTTTATGTTAACTGCCCCTTCAGGGACAAACACGAGGAGATGATATTCTGAAAGTCCTTGTTACATTTTTTTGCTCATAATAATATTTACTAGTCAAATCTGGCATCTGTGTGCACTGATAGCGCCCCAAACATGCGAGAGGATATTCCCGATTTTGTTACGTTTCATTGTATCATTCATCAGATAGCACTTGTGGCTAAACTCAAAGACTGTGACTGAGAATGTGATGCAGCAAGTTGTGCAAGTGGTGAACATTATGGCTGTCTCGTGGCAGAGTTCTGGAAAGATTTCTCTCTCTCCTCCCTCAAATCCGTGAATTTGTTGCAAGCAAGGGGAGAGGAGCCAGAGCTGGATGATCCACAGTGTATATCAAAGCTGGCGTTTTTTAACTGACCACCTGAACATGGTGAATCTTCAGCTCTATGGGAAAGCTAAAACTCCGGGCAAAATATTGCGTTTCAAAATATAACCACCACACTGTTCATACCTGACAGACAGTTTGCTAATTTCCCAAAACTCAAAGCGGTCACCACATCCAACCCAGACATGCTGCAATATTTTAGCTATGATGCATTTGTGCGTGTGTTGGAAGAGTTGAAGTTGGAGTTTGAGTCAAGATTCAAGAATATTATGGAGTACAAGGAGATTTTAAACTTCATTGAGAACCCATGTCATGTGCCAGTGTCATCTTTGACCCCAGCCATCACAGCCCTCTGTCCTGACCATGCTGGAATAGAGAGTGAGACAGTGGAGCTGCAGGCAAACGACACATTGCAAGTTTAACTAAGATCAGGTGTTACCCATTTCTGGAGCCTTGTGTCAGATACAGAGTATCTACTTCTGAAGCAGTGTGCAAAAGGTGACATCATTTTTTGTCAGCACTTGTTCATGTGAAGCAACATTTTCAACAATGAACATTGTGAAACAAAAACAGAGAAACAGACTGACCAATGCACATCTGTATTTCATCACAAGGATAGCAACAACATTTAGCATTAATTCAGTCAAGGTGCAGAAGGGACATTTTTGCTCATCCAACTACTGAGGTAACCCTTAATATGGGTCTTATACATGTGATATAGCCTATTTGATGTGTGTATGTATATATTTGTGATATGCTGTACATCAAATCAATTGCATGTGCTCTATTGCTCTAAATTGTCTCTCTTGATAATTGATAATATTGGAAGAAAAAGTACAACAATGATTGTCTCTCTGAATGATTGTCAAACCCAAAGTGGCCCCCTTAAAAAGAATTGTGAGTAACACTGCCAAACAATGTTAAAACAACACCCCAAAAAAACGTTTTAGAGGTACATTTCTGCAATTTAAAAAGAACACGACTTTGTCATTGTGGTGGCACCCTAAAAAGGCACATTTTTACATTTTACAAAGGTGTGCTTTTGTACATGGTAAGTAAGGTACTATCTTGACCCCTAAGGTACACTATTGTCTCTTTTAAGATAAGAACTGCAAGAGTACAATTATGTACCTATAACTAACGATTAAAGGGAATGCCTTACAAGGTACTATTACAGTGAAAAGCATTTATACCCCTTTAAGAACAAATCAAAACCTTTTTTCTGAGGGTAGATGGGGAGTGGGGATAGTGTGTGTGCCTGAGTGAGTGTGTGTATAACTGTGCATGTATGTATGTAAGTGTCACCATGGTCCAAAGCAAAGCCAACCACTATATTTACTAATTACTAGCTGCTAACTGTGTTTGTGAGCGTGTGTATACATCAAGTTGGTGTTCAAGTTTCAAAGTTTACAGGATATACAGTATAAGGTGTAAATCAGTACAGCAAAATTCTTTCTTGAGAGCTCTTTCCCAACAATGATAACAGAAAATAGAATAAAATAAAAAAACACACAGTGGAAGAAACATGGGAATGCACGTATATACAATTCAAGTTGGTGTTCAACTCATACACGCACGCACGCACGCACGCACGCACGCACGCACACACACACACACACACACACACACACACACACACACACACATACAGAGGACTGAGATAAGTGAATATAGGTATTGGGGCATTGGTTGGTTCAGTAGCTTAATATACACTGCTCCACTTTGATGGGTATGACAGGCAATACAAGCCAGATATGGGTAATTCAACCAATCAACTAATCATAGACTTCAATCAAGACTTAAATAGTTGATTCAGGTGTGTTGCTGCTTGGCACCGGTCCTCTGTGGATAAGAAGCCATGCATAAAGACTGTAACACAAATATTTTTTATGAATGATCTGAAAGCTGGTCCACATTTGATGTACTCTTATTCTTGTTAATTAGTTAAACATGTCATCCTAAAGCCTGTCTAAAGACATTTTCAAATCTCCCACTCTACTGTTTTATTTCAAAGGTACATGAGGTGAACAAAAACATTAAAACACACAGGAGAATGAGGGACAACAATTTGCATGAGTAGTAGTAACTGCATGAGAAGTAGTCCAATAATCATCTTTTCAAATTCCTTCAAACCTGATCTTATTCTTCTCTCTTCGCACCAACGACTGCCTGTCCACTCCAAATGTCTTGGGGACAGTAAAGAAGCTTTTAATTGTTCTTCATTGTTTTTAATCTTGGTAAAGGCACCATGGATAGATTGAGTATTTTAATCAACTTAAATGAAAAACTATATTCATATGCTCAGGTTCATTGAATATTAAGGATATCACCACACGATCGCCATATGTTTCAATGCTAAATATGAGCATAGGTCAGACGGAGTAAGATGATGCCGACAGACATGTACCTCTGCTTCTAGCTCCTAAGCAACTTTGCAGTATTTTATTTTTTTGTGTGTTATTCCTTACATTATTGGCCCAGACGTTTTTTTTCTGTTATTACATACAGCCGGAAAGAACTTCAGGATATCAGAGCGATGGGAACTCACTAGCATTATGACCAGAAATACAACTTTCCCAAATTGGATCCTTTGTTCATCCCAGAGGCTTCTCCAAGATGCTGCCAGCGGAGAAGAAATATTCGGAGTAAACTTCTAGTCCGACTCAGGAGGCGTGCACACCATTCACCACTTCCAAGTATATTACTAACTAATGTTCAGTCTTTGGACAATGAAGTAGACGAGCTCAGGGCGAGGAGCTCCTTCCAGAGAGATATCAGGGACTGTAACATACTCTTTCAAAGAGTCATGGCTGTCTTGGGATAGACGGTCCCCGTCCATACAGCCAGCTGGGTTCTCAGTTCATCGCGCAGACTGGAATAAAGAACTCTCCAGGACTCCAGAAAGAAGAAAGGTGGTGGTGTATGCTTCATGATTATCTATTCATGGTGTGATTGTGATAACATACAGAAAGTCAAGTCCTTTTGCTCGCCCGACCTAGAATACCTCACAATCAAATCCCGACCAAATTCCGACCGTATCACAGCTGTGTATTTTCCCCCTAAAGCCAATACCACGACCGCCCTCAATGAACTACAGTGCAACTACATTTTATGCACACTGGAAACCACATATCCTGAGGCCGCATTTATTGCAGCTGGGGATTTTAACAAAGCAAATTTGAGCAAATTTGAGGAAAACGCTACTGAAGTTCAATCAACACATTGACTGTAGTACTTGCTCTGGAAAAACAATAGACCACTGCTCCTCCCCCTTCGAGATGCCAACAAGGCCCTCCCCCATTATCCCTTCAGCAAATTAGATCACAACTCCATTTTGTTCCTCATTTCCTATAGGCAGAAACTCAAACAGGAAGTACCCCTGCTAAGGTCTATTCAACACTGGTCTGACCAATCGGAATCCATGCTTCAAGATTATTTTGATTATGTTAACTGGGATATGTTCCAGGTAGCCTCTGACAATAACATTGACATACAGTGGGGAGAACAAGTATTTGATACACTGCAGATTTTGCTGGTTTTCCTACTTACAAAGCATGTAGAGGTCTCATAGGTACATTTCAACTGTGAGAGATGGAATCTAAAACAAAAATCCAGAAAATCAAATTCTATGATTTTTAAGTAATTAATATGCATTTTATTGCATGACATAAGTATTTGATACATCAGAAAAGCAGAACTTAACATATGGTACAGAAACCTTTGTTTGCAATTACAGAGATCATACGTTTCCTGTAGTTCCTGACCAGGTTTGCACACACTGCAGCAGGGATTTTGGCCCACTCCTCCATACAGACATTCTCCAGATCCTTCAGGTTTCGGGGCTGTCGCTGGGCAATACAGACTTTCAGCTCCCTCCAAAGATTTTCTATTGGGTTCAGGTCTGGAGACTGGCTAGGCCACTCCAGGACCTTGAGATGCTTCTTATGGAGCCACTCCTTAGTTGCCCTGGCTGTGTGTTTCGGGTCGTTGTCATGCTGGAAGACCTAGCCACGACCCATCTTCAATGCTCTTACTGAGGGAAGGAGGTTGTTGGCCAAGATCTCGCGATACACGGCCCCATCCATCCTCCCCTCAATACGGTGCAGTCATCCTGTCCCCTTTGCAGAAAAGCATCCCCAAAGAATGATGTTTCCACCTCCATGCTTCACGATTGGGATGGTGTTCTTGGGGTTGTACTCATCCTTCTTCTTCCTCCAAACACGGCGAGTGGAGTTTAGACCAAAAAACTCTATTTTTGTCTCATCAGACCACATGACCTTTTCCCATTCCTCCTCTGGATAATATATAATAATATAATAATATATGCCATTTAGCAGACGCTTTTATCCACAGCAACTTACAGTCATGTGTGCATACATTCTACGTATGGGTGGTCCCGGGAATCGAACCCACTACCCTGGCATTACAAGCGCCATGCTCTACCAACTGAGCTACAGAAGGACCACCTGGATCATCCAGATGGTCATTGTCAAACTTCAGACGGGCCTGGACATGCGCTGGCATGAGCAGGGGCACCTTGCGTGCGCTGCAGGATTTTAATCCATGACGGCGTAGTGTGTTACTGATGGTTTTCTTTGAGACTGTGGTCCCAGCTCTCTTCAGGTCATTGACCAGGTCCTGCCGTGTAGTTCTTGGCTGATCCCTCACCTTCCTCGTGATCATTGATGCCCCACGAGGTGAGATTTTGCATGGAGCCCTAGTCCGAGGGTGAATAACCGTCATCTTGAACTTCAATTTTCTAATAATTGCGCCAACAGTTGTTGCCTTCTCACCAAGCTGCTTGCCTATTGTCCTGTAGCCCATCCCAGCCTTGTGCATGTCTACAATTTTATCCCTGGTGTCCTTACACAGCTCTCTGGTCTTGGCCATTCTGGAGAGGTTGGAGCCTGTTTGACTGAGTGTGTGGACAGGTATCTTTTATACAGGTAACGAGTTCAAACAGGTAATGAGTGGAGAACAGGAGTGGAGAACAGGAGGGCTTCTTAAAGAAATACTAACAGGTCTGTGAGAGCTGATATTCTTAATGGTTGGTAGGTGATCAAATAAATTGACATTTTGGATATATATTGAAGGAATTAATCGAATAAAAGGACAATTTGTGATGTTTATGGGACATATTGGAGTGCCAACAAAAGCTTGTCAAAGGTAAGGCATGAATTATATTTTTATTTCTGCATTTTGTGTTGCACCTGCATGGTTGAAATATGCTTGTCTCTCTTTGTTTACTATGGTGCTATCCTCAGATAATAGCATCGTTTGCTTTCACCGAAAGGCCTTTTTGAAATCTGACATGTTGGCTGGATTCACAACAAGTGTAGCTTTAATTTGCTGTCTTGCATGTGTGATTTAACGAAAGTTCGATTTTTATAGTAATTTATTTGAATTTGGCACTGCATTTTCACTGGCTTTTGGCCAGGTGGAACGCTAGCGTCCCACATATCCCAGAGAGGTTATAAGAATCCAATAAATACATTTATTCTATTTTTTTTTCAAATGATCTTTCTCTAAAACGTTTGTATATTAATATGGAATATCGGAATCTTAATTTAAAAAATTATCTGATATTTTGGCGACCTCACTCCCAAATTTGAATATCAATGCCATAAGCCCACCAGAGATAAATGTAAAATTTACAAAAAATGCAATATTCAGACCACTTGACTTTTTCCACATTTTGTTACGTTACAGATCTGTTTTTTCACCTCACGATGAAGTATGTACGCTTACCACACTGCGCCTTGGTCTCCTCCATATGATGACCATGACAATTTATTTAATGCATTTTAGAATAAGGCTGTAACTTAACAAAATGTGGAAAAGTCAAGGGGTCTGAATACTTTCCGGAGGCACTGTATAACAATGCAAGGTTAATTTACCAGTACAATAAGACCAAATACATTAAAGACATTAAGCTGTGAGTGCTTTAGATCTATTAGACATGCCACCAGAGGTCTCTTCACAGTCCCCAAGTCCAGAACAGACTATGGGAGGCACACAGTACTACATAGAGCCATGACTACATGGAACTCTATTCAAGTAACTCATGCAAGTGGTAAAATTCGGTAAAAAAAAAAAAAAAAAAATACACCTTATGGAACATCGGGGACTGTGAAGAGACACAAACACAAACACATGCATACACACACACACAATAACATACGCACTATATACACATACACACACATGGATGTTGTGGTGTAGAGTAGTGGCCTGAGGGCACACACTTAATGTGTTGTGAAATCTGTTGTGGAATCTGTTGTGAATGTAATGTTTTAAAAATTGTATAACTGCCTTTGCAGCACCTAATGGGGATCCATAATAAATGCAAATACAAATACAAATGATATTGTTCTGGTTCACCAGGTTATGTTGCTACTGTATTGACTGCATGAAAACCCATATTTTCAATTTGCAAGAAGTAGTCATTAATGCTTATGACATGTAGTATGCTATCATGTGCATATATCAACACATTCATCTTTTAATTTAACATTAGGTACTAAAAATATCAGATTTAAGTCATAACTGTTACTGGGGCGGCAGGGTAGCCTAGTGGTTAGAGCGTTGGACTAGTAACCAGAAGGTTGCAAGTTCAAACCCCTGAGCTGACAAGGTACAAATCTGTCGTTCTGCCCCTGAACAGGCAGTTAACCCACTGTTCCTAGGCCGTCATTGAAAATAAGAATTTGTTCTTAACCTGGTTAAATAAAGGTCAAATAAAAATAATAAATAAAAATCAATAATAAAAAATCCCGCTCTGGAACATTCAATGTCATCTTGGTAAGCATCCTGCTGAAAGGGGAATTTGTCTCCCAGTGTGTGTTGGAAAACAGACTGAACCAGGTTATCCTTTAAGATTTTGCCTGTGGTTAGCTATATTCCATTTATTTTTACCCTAAAAAAATCCCTAGTCCTTGCATACTCATAACATGATGCATCCACAAGCAATCATGCTTGAAATTATGAAGAGTGGTACTCAGTGATGTTGGATTTGCCCCAAATATAACGCTTTCTATTCAGAACATAAAGTTAATTTCTTTGCCACGTTTTTTGCAGTTTTACTCTATTGAAACAGGACAGGATGCAAACAGGATGCATGTTTTGGAATATTTTTATTCTGTACATGATCTATATCCAGTCGATGTACACAAACTAAAGAACCAGATCTAGAAGATATGTAGTCTCTCTTGGAGGAAATGGAAGGAGAATGGAAGTACCCTAGAAGAAGAGAAAACAAAGGAGTTGGTTCACAGATGATCTTCAGCTCTGTTGTGATTATCTAACCGTCATTTCCATAACTCCATGATTTATTAGGAGGTAATCCTGTGGTTATAGCTACCACTACAGCGAAGAACCCTCCCGGGAATAGAGGTCACACACACACACACACACCTCTTCTGTTGTTGATTGCTTGTGGATGCAAATTGTTAATAGCTTATTCACAGAAGGACAGTTTGATTAACAAGTGTGTGAAGTCTTTTTGACAAGCTGCCAGATCTTGATAGTGGACTGACTAAACCCGATGCCCCTCCTAATCTCAATCCCCTCCTTGTCCCCTTTCCCGCTGTGCCCCGGGGTGGTGGTGGTGGTACATAAGCCCCCCTCCTATCTCATGCCCCCACCCTATCTCTTCACCATACCCCCAAACCTCTGAGGTGCCATAACCCACTTCCCCAGCCTCCCCCCTGCTCCTCAGCCTCCCATCTGACACTGTTCTGTCAATCATCCCCATTCCACCTCCAACACTCTATTTTTTAATCGTATTGTATACCACTCCATTATATTTACAATACAATGAATGTCCATGATTGCAATCACGATCAGTACACAATCCATGTTTTTATCCATTCTTAACATTAAGGAATTTGGCATCAGTGTTGGTGTAGCCAAATCATTCTGTAATAAAATATGTCTGCCTATCTAAGGTCTTCGAAAGCCAAGTGAACAAACAGTCAACAAACAACAAACAGTCAAGGTCACTGACCATCTCAAATCCCACCGTACCTTCTCCGCTGTGGTCTGGTTTCCGAGCCGGTCACGGGTGCACCTCAGCCACACTCAAGGTACTAAATGATATCATAACCGCCATCGATAAAAGACAGTACTGTGCAGCCATCTTCATCGACCTTGCCAAGGCTTTCGACTCTGTCAATCACCATATTCTTATCGGCAGACTCAGTAGCCTCGGTTTTTCGGATGACTGCCTTGCCTGGTTCACCAATTACTTTGCAGACAGAGTTCAGTGTGTCAAATCGGAGGGCGTGCTGTCCGGTCCTCTGGCAGTCTCTATGGGGGTGCCACAGGGTTCAAATCTCGGGCCGACTCTTTTCTCTCTATATATCAATGATGTTGCTCTTGCTGCGGGCGATTCCCTGATCCACCTCTACGCAGATGACACCATTCTGTATACTTCCGGCCCGTCCTTGGACACTGTGCTATCTAACCTCCAAACGAGCTTCAATGCCATACAGCACTTCTTCCGTGGCCTCCAACTGCTCTTAAATGCTAGTAAAACCAAATGCATGCTTTTCAACCGATCTCTGCCTGCACCCGCATGCCCGACTAGCATCACCACCCTGGATGGTTCCGACCTTGAATATGTGGACATCTATAAGTACCTAGGTGTCTGGCTAGACTGCAAACTCTCCTTCCAGACTCATATCAAACATCTCCAATCGAAAATCAAATCAAGAGACGGCTTTCTATTCCGCAACAAAGCCTCCTTCACTCACGCTGCCAAGCTTACCCTAGTAAAACTGACTATCCTACCGATCCTCGACTTGCGATGTTATCTACAAAATGGCTTCCAACACTCTACTCAGCAAACTGGATGCAGTCTATCACAGTGCCATCCGTTTTGTCACTAAAGCACCTTATACCACCCACCACTGCGACTTGTATGCTCTAGTCGGCTGGCCCTCGCTACATATTCGTCGCCAGACCCACTGGCTCCAGGTCATCTACAAGTCCATGCTAGGTAAAGCTCCGCCTTATCTCAGTTCACTGGTCACGATGGCAACACCCATTCATAGCACGCGCTCCAGCAGGTGTATCTCACTGATCATCCCTAAAGCCAACACCTCATTTGGCCGCCTTTCGTTCCAGCACTCTGCTGCCTGTGACTGGAACGAACTGCAAAAATCGCTGAAGTTGGAGACTTTTATCTCCCTCACCAACTTCAAACATCAGCTATCTGAGCAGCTAACCGATCGCTGCAGCTGTACATAGTCTATTGGTAAATAGCCCACCCATTTTCAACTACCTCATTCCCATACTGTTTTTATACTGTTTTTATTTATTTACTTTTCTGCTTTTTTGCACACCAATATCTCTACCTGTACATGACCATCTGATCATTTATCACTCCAGTGTTAATCTGCAAAATTGTAATTATTTGCCTACCTCCTCATGCCTTTTGCACACATTGTATATAGACTCCCCCTTTTTTCTACTGTGTTATTGACTTGCTAATTGTTTACTCCATGTGTAACTCTGTGTTGTCTGTTCACACTGCTATGCTTTATCTTGGCCAGGTCGCAGTTGCAAATGAGAACTTGTTCTCAACTAGCCTACCTGGTTAAATAAAGGTGAAAAAAAGAAATAAATAAAAAATAAATAAAATGTCTGTGTGAGTGATTCAACATACAACAGCAATATGACTGGGACAAGCAAACCTAATGACCCCACCCTAGACTGTTCTACTCAACAACCTATTTCCTAACCAGGTCTTGTGAGCAATTCAACCCTATCCCTAGAATCTCTAACACAATGTTAACAATGTACTGTACACAATCCTCTTCTAATTCCTACAAACCCAGCTCACAGTGACATCCTGCCTGTGTGTTGTTACACTGTGGAGAGGAGCAATTGCGTGTGTGTGTGTGTGTGTGTGTGTGTGTGTGTGTGTGTGTGTGTGTGTGTGTGTGTGTGTGTGTGTGTGTGTGTGTGTGTGTGTGTGTGTGTGTGTGTGTGTGTGTGTCTGTGTCTGTGTGTCTGTGTGTGCGTGTGTGTCCAGACAAACACGCACAAGCGCACACACACACGCACATCAGTGCTGGCCACCAGTATAGACAGGACAAACATATGAGAGGCTCCATTCCTCAGGAGAGGAGTAATGAGTGTGTGTGAACTCACCCTGCTGTGCTGTAGCTGTGGCTGTAGTTGTGTTTGAGCTGTGTGTGCGCTGTGAGAGGCACTGTAGCTATGTGTCATGTGTGTCTGTCTCGGTGCTCTCTGGGATGTGACCCTCAGCTGGGTGCCTCTGCTCTACTAATTGACTGTGTGTGTGTGTGTGTGTGTGTGTGTGTGTGTGTGTGTGTGTGTGTGTGTGTGTGTGTGTGTGTGTGTGTGTGTGTGTGTGTGTGTGTGTGTGTGTGTGTGTGTGTGTGTGTGTGTGTGTGTGTGTGTGTGTGTGTGTGTGTGTGTACACGTGAGTGTGTACACGTGAGTGTGTCTGTGTTTCCAGCCCTGCAGCAACAGTACAGTGTGTTTTGGCTGCGCTAGTCTCCATGATATATGAGTGTCATTTTAACCCAGAGGTATTAAACATACGACCCAAGAGTGTTTTGAGTAAAACACAATCAAAAAAAATAATGCATATATATTCTACATTTTGAGGGGGTGGCGAACTTGCCTGATGACTCAAAACGGAATTATTCCTCTGCTCTATTGTTCACTAAGTACCTCAGTCGTTTGTGGCAGTGGTAGCTGCTGACTGGCTGAATACCCAAGGCTCGAGGTGGCTGGAGTTGTCAACAAAGCAGCATGACAGAGATATGATGGCAAGTTTTTGAACTACCAGTAGATTCTTTGAGAAGATATATAAAGCGATCTGTGCATTTGAACAACAGCATAAATACACTTATTTAACAAATTCACAACAACTATACACACCTTATACACACAAATACACACATGTAATGGGATGAATATGAAAATGTACATATAAATATATGGATGAGCGATGGCGTGCGGCATAGGCAAGATGCAGTAGATGGTGTAGAATACAGTATGTACATATGAGATGAGTAATGTAGGATATGTAAACATAATTTAAGTGGTGTTATTTAAAGTGACTAGTGATACCTTTATTAAGTCCATTTATTTAAGTGGCCAGAGATTTGAGTCTGTATGTTGGCAGCAGCCTCTCTATGTTAGTGATGGCTGTTTAACAGTCTGATGGCCTTGAGATAGAAGCTGTTTTTCAGTCTCTCAGTCCCAGATTTGATGCACCTGTACTGACCTCGCCTTCTGGATGATAGCGGGGTAAACATGCAGTGGCTCGGGTGGTTGTTGTCCTTGTTGATCTTTTTGGCCTTCCTGTGACATTGGGTGCTGTAGGTGTCCTGGAGGGCAGGTAGTTTGGAGGGCAGGTAGCTCTCTGGAGAGCCTTGAGGTTGAGGGTGGTGCAATTGCCGTACCAGGCGGTGATACAGCCTGACAGTATGCTCTCGATTTTGCATCTGTAAAAGTTTGTGAGTGTTTTAGATGACAAGCCAAATTTCTTCAGCCTCCTGAGGTTGAAGAGGCGCTGTTGCACCTTCTTCACCACGCTGTCTGTGTGGGTGGACCATTTCAGTTTGTCCGTGATGTGTAAGCCGAGGAACTTAAGTATAGTTATTATACTGGCAAGTTTGATGTATAAGTAGCCAACTAACATTAGGTAACTAGCTAACAACATTACCAGTCCATACTGCTGTATTGATACGCTATGTGGTTCATAAGGACAGCGTAGCTAACAAATTGTCAGCCAATATAACGTGTGAGGTTTTGCAAAAGTCATTACTTTATTACATTGCTCAACATTTTCTTAACATTTGTCATAATTAGCTAAAGCAATTAATTTGTATCCGCTCTCATTGTATTTTGACTGTTTATTTTCCACCATTTTCTTCAAATCTGGAAACAATGTGAAGCCACGCCCATTTCTTGAAGAATTACATTATAGGCCCTAAAGTAAAGAAATAGTGTCCTCTGCATGTATACTTCACATTTTGACGAATTTAGTATGACATCCGGGAACTTTTGGCATACTAACTATATCCACACTATGACCAATAAGCATACTATATACTCAATTCACGTCACAAATAGTACGATTAGTGCGGTTAGTATGAGTATTCAAACACAGCCAAGGTTTAGTCCCAAATGGCACCCAATTCCATTTATAGTGCACAACTTTTGACCAGGACCCATAGGGAATATGGCACCATTTGGGACGCTACCAGAGACACACATTGATCCAGACAGCTAACTAACGCAGCAAGGACACAGGATTAAAGAGCAGAGTTTGTTAGAAGAAGAAAAGAGAGGGGTGGGAGAAGGTAGAGAAAGGGAGAGAGAGAGGAGAAAAAGAGAGAGAAGAGAATGAGACAGAGAAGCTGAAAGGAGAGAGAGGAGGGAGAGGTCTCAGTGAGAGCCAGCTCAAAAGAGAGAAGAGAGCGGGCAGGGGAAGGGAGAGAGTGAAGAGGGAAGGAGGGAGAGATTTCTAGTGTGACCTAAATTCCAAGACACCCAGACATAATACAGCGGTGTCCACTTGACCGTAGCCTCTTAGTTCAAAACAATAACAGAGAGGGGCCTCCTCTCCCCCTCGCTCCCCTCCATCACTTTCATTCAGGCTGCTAACTCCTCACAGGTTGTGTCCAACAGCCTAGCACTGAACATGGAACACACGGGGGTTCTGTAGTTCCGGGAAAGAGATTTTGGAATGTTTGTTTGCAATGTTTGGATAATCGCTTCTATGTTTGAACGAGTTACAACTTTATTAGCTCTGAATTGCTTCCTTTAGATGTTTCTCTCCTCGACACAGCAGGGCTAGATGTGTGACTGTGAGCTGGGACTCTAAAAGTAAGCAACAAAATACCTATTTGCAATATTCTCTTTCTGTTCCAAATATTTTCAATGTATTCATATTGAAAACACAGAAAAGAATATGAAACAATTTGCATAGACAATATGAGTAACATTCTGACCACACCTCTAGCGTTGCGTGCGCTGCAAAATAAATGTACACATATATATTATTCAATCATTGCACCCACACTGATCGTGAACATCTGCGTAGCCAGGAGCTAAAATAGAACTTGGTTCTGATGGAGGAGAGATTACTAGAAACAAACTCGGTTTACTCTTTAATCTGTGGATTAATTGTCGGAGTAGAGGACCTTGTGCATTTCAGGTAAAATAACAATTCAATGTTTATATCATCGGACAAATTAGCTAGCAACAGCAAGCTAGCTCGCTAAATTGACATAAATGTTTAAAGCTTTTTGACCTGTCCCCAAATTAATATATTTGGTTCAGAGTTCATTTTGATATTTCAACCTGCGCGTCCTTGATCGCATCTGGTGTGGGTGGAAAAAATCAACATGCGCGCAAATTTTATAGAAATGTGAAAGGAATGTAGTAGAATATAACACAATAGATCTGGTAAAAGATAATACAAAGAAAAAACAACCGCTCTTTTCTATTTTTTGTACCATCATCTTTGAAATGTAAGAGGAAGGCCATAATATATTTTTCCAGCCCAGTCCATTTTGGCTACGAGATGGAATCAGTGTACGTGCAACGGTTTAAACTGATCCAATGAACCATTGTATTCTGTTCAAAATGTTGTATCAAGACTGCCCAAGTGTGCCTAATATGTTTATTCATAACTTTTTATGTTCAAAATTGTGCACTCTACTCAAACAATAGAATGTTATTCGTTCACTGTAATAGCTACTGTAAATTGGACAGTGCAGTTAGATTAACAAGAATTTAATTAAGCTTTCTACCAATATCAGATGTGTCTATGTCCTGGGAAATTTTCTTGTTACTTACAACCTTATGCAAATTGCATTAGCCTACGTTCGCTCAACTGTCCTGTGGAAGGGACACCGCTCCCAAAGATAGTCCCCCTTTTTTCAATATTCGCAAAATGACATAGCCAAATCGAACTGCCTATAGCTCAGGCCCTGAAGCAAGGATATGCATATTATTGGTACCATTTGAAAGGAAACACTTTGAAGTTTGTGGAAATGTGAATTGAATGTAGGAGAATTTTACATTCCCATGAGACTTGAATGTATTTGTTTCTCTCCTTGGCCGTTGAGGAGACGTCTTTACTCACGGCATGAGTCAACCATATTAGCTGCGGTGGGCTGCATATTAGCTACATCTGAACTTGGCATAAATGGATTGCAGTTACTGTTAGCATTTGCAACATCAAATTCGTTCATCCATTCAGCAAATGAGACTTGTGGTTGCCTTTCTTCATTCACTTTATTTAGCGACATGAATGGGTTTGAGTAGCACGTCGAATCCTCAGGCAAATTATTTATCGTAAAAACAGATTTCCTGTGTGTAGCCGCCATTTAACAGCTTTAGCTAAAACGTCAGCAACTACTCCGACAATGATGATTAACTTTGTTAGCCGTTAGTTTGTGAATGTCCGATTCTATATATCATTTTTAAAAATGTGGATTTCTCTTTGATATTTCGGTAGAATATGAAAATCACCGATGCTGGCAGGATAAATCCTGGACGAGCCCCTAATGTTACCATTCCTGCCTTGCCTCCAGAACCTAGTTGGGACTGCTCAGGGGAGCCAGAGCATCTTATGGATGCAACTCCAGGGCCAGAGCAACTTATGGATGTTCTGGGGTAATTCCCACATTTGGGGATATTATCTGCCGCTAATGATGAGTCAGTCTGGAATTCTACTGAAGTAGTTAACTTTTATTAAAACGTAGTGGGCTAACGGAGTAAAAAGAGCACAGTCCACAGTTCGGCTACATCCCCTAGACACACAATTGCATCAAAACCGAAAGTTACCTTACTACTTTACCCATAATGCACTTCAGTGTTTTAAAGCTATACCCCTACTTTACCAATACACTGTAAAAAAAAAGATGTTGATTCAATGTACAATTGTAAGGCAACGAGCTGCAATAAGATTTTGAGTTTTAACAACATCTGGGCATATAGTTGAACCAGCATACATTCTCAACTTTGAATTTTAGGTTGAGTGAACATATAATTCAAAAGGCCTTTCTTTGATGGTCCCTGACAGAGTGTCCTGAAACTCCGGTTTACAGGCCCCATCAAGCCTGCAAATCACATTTTGCTGGCTTACAATGTGATCTCTAACGGTCCTGTCATGCCAAATTACTGTCCCATGGCCAAAAAGTGTCCCTGTCTACGTCACAACGGGATTCGTTAAACTATTATCGTCCGTTGTTATATCAACGGTGTGACGACCTAATGATTAGAATTTTGAAGATCATTACAGCCTAAATGACATTCTTTTCGTCATCACTATGTAAACAGGGCGGATTTCCACTACAATTTCGCTGTTTAAACAAGACTACAAAGGGCAGCACAGCCGAGAGCTGCCAAGTGACACAAGCCTACCAGACGAGCTAAATCACTTCTATGCTCTCTTCGAGGCAAGTAACACTGAAACATGCATAGAGCATCAGCTGTTCCGGATTACACGCTCTCTGCAGCTGATGTGAGTAACACCTTTATAATTAGGGCGCATGAACCGCTAACGGGACACCTACGACGACATCCGGTAAAATTGCAGAGTGCGAAATGTAAAATACAAAAATCAGAATATTAAACATTCAGAACACTGATATTCCTGTCTTACAGGAAATCACGCACAGAACGAGCAGTATGGCTGGTGGCATTGTCATGTCAGGATGAGCCTGCAGGAAGGGTATCACATGAGGGAGGAGGATGTCTTCCCTGTAATGCACAGAGTTGAGATTGCCTGCAATGACAACAAGCTTAGTCCGATGAGTAAAAACCGTAAAGTTGTCAGGCAGCAAAGTAAGGTCAGCAACAAAATGCACAGCAGCACGTAAACAAGTCTGCAATTCTGCAAGACAACTGTTGGAGCTCAGCCTATGTGAACCTTCCTTAGGTGATAATCTAGCTCTGCCCAGTTGCATAGGCTCCAGCATGAATGAGTCGCCCATCCCCGATGATTCTCGAGGGATCTCGGGTGGCTTCGGCTCGTCTCGTAAGTACAGACGTCGGGACTTCAAGGCCTCTTCAGAGATGAGCAAGCAGCATCTTGATGAGCAAGCAGTAACTCCCGAGCTCGTCTTTTATCTCCTCCAAAAGTCCATAAAGGAAGGTATCAAACAGGGACAGATTCCAGGCACTCTCGGCAGCCAACGTCTACTGTGTAGTCTGCCACACTATGGGAGTCTTTACATAATCCAAGTCGTTTTTGGGCCACCTCTCTCCCGGACACCGGAGAATCGTTCACCTTCCTCACCTCTGCCATGAAATCTTCCATCCTCCGCAAATGGCGGATTGTTGCACCCAAACTGCCGTAGCCCAGGAGAGTGCCCTTCCAGACATTAGAGTAATCAGATACGCTATCTTCAACCAATCTGAAGGGAACAAAGATGGCTGCAGCTCAAAAATGTGGGAGCACTGGGAAAGAAACGCCTTGCAGGTTCCAGGATCCCCAGCATAACGCTCCAGATGAGGTAAGCGGGGTTTCCGGGAAGCCAAGGTAGGCTGTACAAACCCACCACTGGTAGGGGAATTACTGAGTGGCTGGGAGGTCTCTGTTGAGGCATGCTGCCCGTAAGATAGTCCACGGAATTGCTCCTGTAACATCTTGAAACCCTGGTCATGGCATTCCACCATAAATGGATCTCTTACATTAGGTTCTGAAGTAGCTCCTCATGTTTTTTAATAGTGGCTCCCTGCAAGGAGACACCGTAAATGGAACCGGTCCGTGTCTGCTGGGTCAGTCACGGCCAGTTTGTACTACAACGACACAGGGCGAGACCCAGATGCAGACACTGGAGACTCATGGTTAGAGTCTCTGATGTTTATTGAAAAACAAGGGGCAGGCAAGAGGCAGGTCGAAGACAGGCAGAAGTTCATAAACAAGGTCAGAGTCCAGAAGGTACAGGGTGGCAGGCATGCTCGAGGTCAGGGCAGGCTGAATGGTCAGGCAGGTGGGTACAGTGTCAGGGCAGGCAAAGGGTCTGAACCGGGAGGACTAAAAAACAGAGACTAGGAAAAACAAGAGCACAGAAAAACATGCTGGTTGACTTGACAAGACGAACTGGCAACAGACAGACAGAAGACACCGGTATAAATACACAGGGAAATTGGAAACAAATGGGAGACATCTGGTGGGGGGTGGAGACAAGCACAAGACAGGTGAAACAGATCAGGGTCTGACAGAATGTCAGTTTCAGCGTACTGCAGCACAGCTTGCATGGTGCAGCAGAATTCTATAGCACGTTATTTAAGTGTCAGCCATTGTAACCATTAAAGCTAGTTAGTGCTAGTTTGACCACCAGAGGGCATCTTTGAGAAGCATTTTAAAGCCTTCAATAGTGGCTGTACTAGAGAATTAAAAATATTTTTTGTAAGAACATAGTATATGGGAATGATTTTAAGACATTTTGCTTAATTAATTAGATTAATATTATGATGTTTCTATTCCAAGTAAAACTAAAAACCCTCAGGGTTTCCGTTCGGATGGAACAGAAAATATGGCGCTGTACAACGTGACAATCGGGAGTAGGCTACAGTACTAAGAACATAACATTTCCACACCCTAATTGTATAATTGTAGTCTAACCAATAGTCAAGCAGAGATTCTGTGAAAATAAAAATCTAATTGATTTATTAACCTCTTCAACCTATGGGGCGCTATTTCATTATTGGATCAAAAAAACGTGCCCGTTTTAAGCGCAATATTTTGTCACAAAAAGATGCTCGACTATGCATATAATTGACAGCTTTGGAAAGAAAACACTCTGACGTTTCCAAAACTGCAAAGATATTATCTGTGAGTGCCACAGCACTGATGCTACAGGCGAAACCAAGATGAAACTTCAAACAGGAAATGAGCAGAATTGAGCAGAATTGTTTTCCATTGTCTCCTTATATGGCTCGGAATGCGCCAGGAATGAGCCTGCCCTTTCTGTCGTTTCCCCAAGATGTCTGCAGCATTGTGACGTGTTTGTAGGCATATCATTGGAAGATTGGCCATAAGAGACTACATTTACCAGGTGTCCGCCCAGTGTCCTTTGTCTAAATTGGTGCGTAATCCTCAGCTGCAGACATTTTCCCATGGGATTCAGAGGGGAATGCACACTTCCACGAACAATATATCATTTAACATATCATCAAACAGATATGTGAAAAACACATTGAGGATTGATTCTAAACAACGTTTGCCATGTTTCAGTCGATATTATGGAGTTCATTTGGAAAAAAGTTAGGCGTTTTGATGACTGAATTTTCTTTTTTTTTTGGTAGCCAAACGTGATGTACCAAACGGAGCGATTTCTCCTATACAAATAATCTTTTTGGACAAACTGAACATTTGCTATCTAACTGAGAGTCTCCTCATTGAAAACATCCGAAGTTCTTCAAAGGTAAATTATTTTATTTGAATGCTTTTCTGTTTTTTGTGAAAATGTTGCCTGCTAAATGCTAACGCTAAATTCTACGCTAGCTATCAATAGCTATCAATACTGTTACACAAATGCTTGTTTTGCTATGGTTGAGAAGCATATTTTTGAAAATCTGAGATGACAGTGTTGTTAACAAAAGGCTAAGCTTGAGAGCAAGCATATTGATTTCATTTCATTTGCGATTTTCATGAATAGTTAACTTTGTGTTATGCTAATAAGCTTGCGGATAGATTTACACAATCCTGGATACAGGTTTTTTAGCTCCATTTTGTTCATCACGCTTGGCTAAGAAAAAAAAACGAAAATGCAGTCAACACAACGGCAAACTTTTTTCCAAATTAGCTCCATAATATCAACAGAAACATGGCAAACGTTGTTTAGAATCAATCCTCAAGGTGTTTTTCACAATTCTATTCGATGAAAAATCATTCCTGGCAGTCGGTTTCTCATCCGAGGCAAACGGAAAAATAATGCAGCTGGTGATTACGCAATAATTGCGACGGAGGACACCAAGCGACCACCTGGTAGATGTAGTGTCTTTATGGTCAATCTTCAAATGATATGCCTACAAATACGTCACAATGCTACAGACACCTTGGGGAAAACGTGGAAAAGGTAAGCTGACTCCTAGCTCCTCCACAGCCATATAAGGAGTCATTGCCATGAGGCGGTTTCAAAAAATGCGGCACTTCCTGATTGTTTTTTAATCTGGGTTTTTTCTGTAACATCAGTTCTGTGGCACTCACAGACAATATCTTTGCAGTTTTGGAAACGTCAGAGTGTTTTCTTTCCAAAGCTGTCAATTATATGCATAGTCGAGCATCTTTTCGTGACAAAATATCTTGTTTAAAACGGGAACGTTTTTCATCCCAAAATTAAAATAGCGCCCCCTATATCCAAGAAGTTAAAGATGAACTTCTTGTTAAACCAACCACAGTGACATATTTATAAAATGCGTTTCGGCGAAAGCATACCTAGCCCAGAACATACCTAGCCCAGAACATAGCCCAGTTGACCAATTATTACAAACAGTAACCAGCCAAGCAGAAGCGTTACAAAACTCAGAAATAGAGATAAAATTAATACCTTACCTTTGATGATATTCATATGGTGGCAATCAGAAGACATTAATTTACTCAATAAATGTTCCTTTTGTTCGATGAAGTCTCTTTATATCCAAAAACCTGTTAGCGCGTTTTCTTCAGTAATCCACAGGCTCAAACTCAGTCAAAACAATCAGACAAAAAATCCAAACTGTATCCGTAAAGTTCATAGAAACATGTCAAACTATGTTTATATTCAACCCTCAGGTTGTTTTTTTGCCTAAATGATCTATAATATTTCAACCGGACAATAACGTCGTCAATATAAAAGGTAAACAAGAAATGCACATGCGCCTGAAAAAACTCTGCGTCACGTTAGGGTCCACTCGTTCAGACTGGTCTTACTCCCTCATTTATAAGAATACCAGCCTGAAATGATTTCTAAAGACTGTTGTCATCTAGTGGAAGGCATAGGAACTGCAAATAGAGTCCTAAGTCAATGGATACTGTAATGGCATTGAATAGAAAACTACCAAATCAAAAGGAAACTACTTCCTGAATGGATTTTTCTCAGGTTTTCACCTGCTAAATCAGTTCTGTTATACTCACAGACACTATTTTAACAGTTTTGGAAAACTGTTTAGAGTGTTTTCTATCCAAATCTACCAGTTATATGCATATTTTCTGGGCCCGAGTAGCAGGCCGTTTAATTTGGGCATGCCTTTCATCCAAAATTACGAATGCTGCCCCCTATCCTAGAGAGGTTATCTGAGGATAGGACCAGCAGTAAACAAAGGGGTTAGCATATTTCAACCATACAGGATCTACAAAAAACGCTGAAATAAAATATAAAACATGCCTTACCTTTGACAAGCTTCTTTTGTTGGCACTCCAATATGTCCCATAAACATCACAATTGGTCCTTTTGTTAGATTAATTCCGTCCATATATATCCAAAATGTCCAATTATAAAGCGCATTTGATACAGAAGAAACAGCTTACAAAAATGCAACGTCACTACAAAATATGTCAAACTACTTTTGTAATACAACTTTAGGTATTTTTAAACGTTAATAATCGATCAAATTGTAGACGGGTCTTTCTGTGTTCAATACAGGAATGAAAACAAACCAGCGATACTTTTTACGTCTTGCGCAACTCTCAACAGTGTACCCAGTTTCTAGTTGGCCTAATTCTTCATTGCACAAAGGAATAACCTCAGCCAAATTCCAAAGACTGGTGACATCCAGTGGAAGCGGAAGGAACTGAAAACAGGTTCCTAAGAAATATCCCTGGGCAATGACAACCCAGGGAACAGAGAGAGGAAAACAAATCTGAACAGTTAGTCCTCAGGATTTTGCCTGCTACATAAGTTATTTTATACTCACAGACATGATTCAAACAGTTTTAGAAACTTCAGAGTGTTTTCTATCCAAATCTATGAATAATATGCATATCTTATATTCTTGGCATGAGTAGCAGGAAGTTGAAATTGGGCACGCTATTTATCCAAAAATGAAAATTCTGCCCCCCTAGCCCCAAGAGGGTAATAGCTTTCTAATTTATAGCTTTTGCCTAATTTTTTTTTTCAGTTTTAAAATCTGATTCACAATGAGTGTAGCTTTAATTGAGTACCTTACATGTGTGATTTTGTAACGGCAGATCTCCTCTTCGTCTGAAAAGGAGTAAGGATCGGACCAAGATGCAGCATGGTAAGTGTCCATGACAAACAAAAACAATAAACGCTAACGTGAAATCTACAAAAACTGAAACAGTACGGTGTGGCGACAAACACACACACGGAAACAAACACCCGCAAAACAACAATGAAACCCAGGCTACCTAAGTATGATTCTCAATCAGAGACAACTAACGACACCTGCCTCTGATGGAGAACCGTACTAGGCCGAAACAGAAACAAAACATAAAAAAACAAACATAGACTGCCCACCCAAATCACACCCTGACCATACTAAATAAAGACAAAACAAAGGAAATCAAGGTCAGAACGTGACAGTACCCCCCCACTTCACCACAGTTTTTGTCCGCCTCCTCAACCGCCCCCGTGGCCTCTTATGAGCGGTGACCCTTACCGCCGACCTCCGACTGGGGACCCTAGCCATGGGTCCCAAATGTACGGGAGATTCCGGCAGCGCCGGACGACAGACTCCGGCAGCTCCGGACAGGTGGGAGACTCTGGCATCGCCTGGCTGACGGCTCTGGCAGCTCCTGGCTGGCTGGCTACCGACGTTACGGCTAATCTGAAGATGGTTCTGGCTAAAGCTAAAACTGGCGAGTTTAAAGAGTGTAGCGATATTGTTATCCACGTCGGCACCAACGATGTTAAGATGACATAGGTCACATAGCATCAGCGTGTAAATAGCTAGAAAGTTGTGTCGGCATCAAGTAATTGTCTCTGGCCCCCTTCCATTTAGGGAGAGTGATGAGCGCTACAGCAGAATCACAACTCAATCGCTGGTTGAAAACTGTTTTCTGCCCATCCCAAAGATATAATTTGTAGATAATTGGCACTCTGTCTGGGACTCACCCACAAACAGGACCAAGCCTGGCCTGTTGAGGAGTGACGGACTCCATCGTAGCTGGAGGGGTGCTCTCATCTTATCTACGAACATAGACAGGGCTATAACTCCCCTAGCTCCACAATGAGATAGGGTGCAGGGCAGGCAGCAAGCTATTAGCCAGCCTGCCAGCTTAGTGGAGTCTGCCACTAGCACAGTCAGTGTAGTCAGCTCAGCTATCCCCATTGAGACCGTGTCTTTGCCTCGACCTAGGTTGGGCAAAACTAAACATGGCGGTGTTCGTTTTAGAAATCTCACTGGAATAAAGACCTCCTCCATTCCTGCCATTGTTGAAAGAGATTGTGATACATCACATCTCAATAGGTATGGCTATTTAATGTTAGATCCCTCACTTCCAAGGCAGTTATAGTCAATGAACTAATCACTGCTCATAATCTTGATGTGATTGGCCTGACTGAAACATGGCTTAAGCCTGAGGAATTTACTGTGTTAAATGAGGCCTCACCTCCTGGTTACAATAGTGACCATATCCCCCGGGCATCCCGCAAAGGCGGAGGTGTTGCTAGTAAATTTCAATTTACAAAAAATAAACTATGTTTTTGTCTTTTGAGCTTCTAGTCATGAAATCTATGCAGCCTACTCAATCACTTTTTATTGCTACTGTTTACAGGCCTCATGGGCCATACACAGCATTCCTCACTGAGTTCCCTGAATTCCTATCGGACCTTGTAGTAATGGCAGATAATATTCAAATGTTTGGTGACTTTGATATTCACATGGAAAAGTCCACAGACCCACTCCAAAGGGCTTTCGGAGCCATCATCGACATCACCAACATGTCGCCAGACCTAATCACCGCCACAGTCATACTCTGGACTTAGTTTTGTCCCATGGAATAAATGTGGATCTCAATGTTTTTCCTCAAAATCCTGGACTATCAGACCACTAATTTTATTACATTTGAAAGCGCAACAACTAATCTGCTCAGACCCCAACCAAGGATCATCAAAAGTTGTGCTATAAATTCTCGGACAACCCAAAGATTCCTAGATGCCCTTCCAGACTCCCTCCGCCTACCCAAGGACATCAGAGTACAAAAATCAGTTAACCACCTAACTGAGGAACTCAATTTAACCTTGCGCAATACCCTAGATGCAGTCGCACCTGTAAAAACAAAAAATATTAGTCATAAGAAACTAGCTCCCTGGTATACAGAAAATACCCGAGCTCTGAAGCAAGCTTCCAGAAAATTGGAACGGAAATGGTGCCACAACAAACTGGAAGTCTTCCGACTAGCTGGGAAAGACAGTACCGTGTAGTATCGAAGAGCCCTCACTGCTGCCCAGTCATCCTATTTTTCCAACTTAATTAAGGAAAATAAGAAAAATCCAATATTTATTTTTGATACTGTCGCAAATCTAACTAAAAAGCATCATTCCCCAAGAGAGGATGGCAGTACTAAAGCCTCTCTTGAAAAAGCCAAACCTTGACAAAGAAAATATAAACAACTATTGGCCTGTATCGAATCTTCCATTCCCCTAAAAAAAGGAAAATGCTGTTGCTCAGCAACTCACTGTCTTCCTGAAACGTTTCAGTCTGGTTTTAGACCCCATCATAGCACTGACACTGCACTTGTGAAGGTGGTAAATTACCTTTTAATGCCATCAGACCGAGGCTCGGCATCTGTCCTCGTGGTCCTAGACCTTAGTGCTGACTTTGATACCATTGATCACCACATTCTTTTGGAGAGATTGGAAACCCAAATTGGTCTACACGGACAAGTTCTGGCCTGGTTTAGATCTTATCTGTCAGAAAGATATCAGTTTGTCTCTGTGGATGGTTTGTCCTCTGACAAATCAACTGTACATTTCGGTGTTCCTCAAGCTTCTGTTTTGGGACCACTATTGTTTTCACTATATATTTTAATTCTTGGTCATGTTATTCGGAAACATAATGCTAACTTTCACTGCTATGCGGATGACACACAGCTGTACATTTCGATTAAACATGGTGAAGCCCCAAAATTGCCTTCGCTGGAAGCCTGTGTTTCAGACATAAGAAAGTGGATGGCCTCAAACTTTCTACTTTTAAACTCAGACAAAACAGAGATGCTTGTTCTAGCTCCCAAGAAACAAAGTGATCTTCTGTTGAATCGGACAATTAATCTTGATGGTTGTACAGTCGTCTAAAATAAAACTGTGAAGGTTCTCTCCGTTACTCTGGACCCTGATCTCTCTTTTGACGAGCATATCAAGACTGTTTCGAGGACAGCTTTTTTCCATCTACGTAACATTGCAAAAATCAGAAACTTTCTGTCCAAAAATTATGCAGAAATATTAATGCATGCTTTCGTCACTTCTAGGTTAGACTACTGCAATGATCTACTTTTCGGCTGCCCGGATAAAGCACGAAATAAACTTCAGTTAGTGCTAAACACGGCAGCTAGAATCTTGACTATCTTGACTAGAAAAATGTGATAATATTACTCCAGTGCTAGCCTCTCTACACTGGCTTCCTGTTAAGGCAAGGGCTTATATCAAGGTTTTACTACTAACCAACAGAGCATTACATGGGCTTGCTCCCACCTATCCTTAAGATTTGGTCCTGCTGTACATATCTACATTTACACTATGGTCACAAGACGCAGGCCTCCTAATTGTCCCTACAATTTCGAAGCAAACAGCTGGAGGCAGGGCTTTCTCCTATAGAGCTCCTTTTTTTGTGGAATGGTCTGCCTACCCATGTAAGAGACGCAGACTCGGTCTCAACCTTGAAGTCTTTATTGAAGACTCATCTCTTCAGTAGGTCCTATGATAGAGTGTAGTCTGGCCCAGGAGTGTGA
Source organism: Oncorhynchus keta (assembly GCF_023373465.1). NCBI lineage: Eukaryota > Metazoa > Chordata > Actinopteri > Salmoniformes > Salmonidae > Oncorhynchus > Oncorhynchus keta. The sequence goes on along the minus strand of NC_068433.1, from coordinate 35,901,470 downwards.
ATGTGAACGGAGTGGAGGCACTGTAACAACCAACCACCCTTGCTGTCTCTGCCTGGCCGTTTCCCCTCTCTCCACTGGGATACTCTGCCTCTAACCCTATCACAGGGGCTGAGTCACTGGCTTACTGGTGCTCTTCCATGTCATCCCTAGGAAGGGTGCGTCACTTGAGTTGGTTGAGTCACTGACGTGATCTTCCTGTCTGGGTTAGTGCCCCCCTTGGGTTGTGCCGTGGCGGAGATCTTTGTGGGCTATACTCGGCACTGTCTCAGGATGGTAAGTTGATGGTTGAAGATATCCCTCTAGTGGTGTGGGGGCTGTGCTTTGGAAAAGTGGGTTATTTCCTGCCGATACCCCCACCCAAGTGGATGGGGCCACAGTTTCTCCCGACCCCTCCTGTCTCAGCCTCCAGAATTTATGCTACAGTAGTTTATGTGTCGGGGGGCTAGGGTCAGTCTGTTATATCTAGAGTATTTCTCCTGTCTTATCCCGTGTTGTGTAAATGTAAGTATGCTCTCTCTAATTCTCTCTCTCTATTGTCAGTCTAGTGATTAGTTATTGGATTGACATGATGGAAGAGAATCTGAGGGAGTACATTCCATGGTTGCCAAGGGAGACCATCCGTGCTACAATGCCACAATGTTTTAAGGACTACGACCAAGGAACAACCTGCATTATTGACTGCTCAGAAATTGCTTTACAGAAGTGCAAGAGTCTGGATTCAAGGGGGGAGTCATTAAGCCATAACTACACCCAGGACACTATCAAGTACCTGGTGGCCATTGCACCTTGTGGTCTAGTGATGTCCATCTCTTCGGCATATGGAGGTACAGTTGGAGTCGGAAGTTTACATACAGCTTAGCCAAATATATTTAAACTACATTTTTCACAATTCCTGATATTTAATTCAACTAAGAAATCCCTGTCTTATGTCAGTTAGGATCACCATTTTCTTTTAAGAATGTGAAATGCGAGAATAATAGTAGTGACTGCCACGATCGTCGTATGAAGCGGACAACAGCGCAGCGTGGTATGAATGCATTCCTTTTATTGAATGACGAAAAACACGACGTAAACTGAACAAGCTAAAAAAACAACGTGACTGCTAATGAAACATAGTGCTAACATGCAACTAGACAGACAATCACCTACAAACAAACAGTGAAACCCAGGCTACCTAAGTATGATTCTCAATCAGAGACAACTAATGACACCTGCCTCTGATTGAGAACCATACTAGGCCGAAACATAGAAATCCCCAAATCATAGAAAAACAAACATAGACTGCCCACCCAAACTCATGCCCTGACCATACTAAATAATGACAAAATAAAGGAAATAAAGGTCAGAACGTGACAGTGACGATGCTTTACTTCAGCTTTTATTTCTATCATCACATTCCCAGTGGGTCAGAAGTTTGCATACACTTAATTAGTATTTGGAAGCATTGCCTTTAAATTGTTTAACTTGGGTCAAACATTTCCGGTAGCCTTCCACAAGCTTGCCAAAATATGTTGGATTCAGATTTGTAGCCTCCTTGCTCGCACACAGTTTTTGAGTTCTGCCCACACATTTTCTGTAGGATTGAGGTCAGGGCTTTGTGATGGCCACTCCAAGACCTTGACTTTGTTTACAACAACTTTGGAAGTATGTATGGGTTCAATGTCCATTTGGAAGACCCATTTGCAGCAACCAATTTCAACTTCCTGACTGATGTCTTGAGATGTTGCTTCAATATACACATACATTTCCTAACTCATGATATCATCTATTTTGTGAAGTGCACCAGTCCCTCCTGCAGCAAAGCACTCCCACAACATGATGCTGCCACCCCCATGCTTCACAGTTGGGATGGTATTCTTCTGCCCTTTTTCCTCCAAACATAACGATGGTCATTATGACCAAGCAGTTCTATTTTTGTTTCATCAGACCAGAGGACATTTCTCCAAAAAGTATGATCTTTGTCCCCATGTGCAGTTGCAAACCGTACTCTGGCTTTTTTATGGCGGTTTTGGATCAGTGGCTTCTTCCTTGCAGAGCGGCCTTTCAGGTTATGTCAATATAGGACTCGTTTTACTGTGGATATAGATAATTTTGTACCTGTTTCCTCCAGCATCTTTACAGGGTCTTTTGCTGCTGTTCTGGGATTGATTTACACTTTTCGCACCAAAGCATGTTCATCTCTAGTAGACAGAACACATCTCCTTCCTGAGCGGTATGACGGCTGCGTGGTCCCATGGTGTTTATACTTGTGTAATATTGTTTGTACAGATGAACGTGCTACCTTCAGGCATTTGGAATTTGCTCCCAAGGATGAACCAGACTTGTGGAGGTCTACAATTTTTTTCTAAGATCTTGGCTCTTTTCTTTTGATTTTCCCATGATGTCAAGCAAAGAGGCACTGAGTTTGAAGGTAGGCATTGAAATATGTCCACAGGTACACCTCCAATTGACTCAAATTATGTCAATTAGCCCATCAGAAGCTTCTAAAGCCATGACATCATTTTCTGGAATTTTCCAAGCTATTTAAAGGCTCAGTCAACTTAGTGTATGTAAACTTCTGCCCCACTGGAATTGTGATACAGTGAATTATAAGTGAAATAATCTGTCTGTAAACAATTGTTGGAAAAATTACTTGCACCATGCACATATAGATGTCCTAACTGACTTACCAAAACTGTAGTTTGTTAACAAGAAATTAAATTTGTGGAGTGGTTGAAAGATTTGTTACAATGACTCCAACCAAAGTGTATGTAAACATCTGACTCAACTGTAGATGTAGCGACAAATATATAACAGTCCAGGTGATGAGGTCATGGCTGACCCGGGCTTCACAGTCTGTGATCTGCTACACAAGAGGAAGGTCAAATTAACAATTCCAGCCTTCACAAAAAGAGGCACACAGCTGTCATAGGAGGACACCACATGTACAAGACGGATAGCTAACGTGAGGGTACATGTGGAACGCATAATTCAAAGGCTCAAACAGTTTAGAACCATCTCGCAAACAGTGCCAATCAACATCTCATCTAAAATGGACAAAATACTTTGAATCTGTGCTGCCCTGTTTAACCTGTGTGATGATATCAATCATGAAGATGCTGAATGAACTGACTAGTCAAATTCCATTTGCAAGGTCGATTTCAAGTTACGGTAAATACATGTCAATTCATTCTATAACAAATCAGGTTCATTATAGCATACCACTGCTGACTTGCTTCTGAAGCTAAGCAGGGTTGGTCCTGGTCAGTTCCAGCAGCATCTGGTCTCCCATCCAGGAAGTGGTGTTGGAGGGCCAGTAGGAGGCACTCTTTCCTCTGGGTCTAAAACAATATCCCAGGGCAGAGATTGGGGACACTGCCCTGTGTAGGGTGCCGTCTTTCGGAAGGGACGTTAAATGGGTGTCCTGACTCTCTGAGGTCATTAAAGATCCCATGGCACTTATTGCAAGAGTAGGGGTGTTAACCCCGTTGTCCTGGCTAAATTCCCAATCTGGCCCTCAAACCATCACGGTCACCTTATAATCCCCAGTTTACAATTGGCTCATTCATCCCCCTCCACTCCCCTGTAACTATTCCCCAGGTCGTTGCTTCAAATGAGAACGTGTTCTCAGTCAACTTACCTGGTAAAATAACGGAAAAATATTTTTATTTTTATTTCATCTTTATTTAACCAGGTAGGCTAGTTGAGAACAAGTTCTCATTTGCAACTGCGACCTGGCCAAGATAAAGCATAGCAGTGTGAACAGACAACACAGAGTTACACATGGAGTAAACAATTAACAAGTCAATAACACTAGAAAAAAAGGGGCAGTCTATATACAATGTGTGCAAAAGGCATGAGGAGGTAGGCAAATAATTACAATTTTGCAGATTAACACTGGAGTGATAAATGATCAGATGGTCATGTACAGGTAGAGATATTGGTGTGCAAAAGAGCAGAAAAGTAAATAAATAAAAACAGTATGGGGATGAGGTAGGTAAAAATGGGTGGGCTATTTACCGATAGACTACGTACAGCTGCAGCGATCGGTTAGCTGCTCAGATAGCAGATGTTTGAAGTTGGTGAGGGAGATAAAAGTCTCCAACTTCAGTGATTTTTGCAATTCGTTCCAGTCACAGGCAGCAGAGAACTGGAACGAAAGGCGGCCAAATGAGGTGTTGGCTTTAGGGATGATCAGTGAGATACACCTGCTGGAGTGCGTGCTACGGATGGGTGTTGCCATCGTGACCAGTGAACTGAGACAAGGCGGAGCTTTACCTAGCATGGACTTGTAGATGACCTGGAGCCAGTGGGTCTGGCGACGAATATGTGGCGAGGGCCAGCCGACTAGAGCATACAGGTTGCAGTGGTGGGTGGTATAAGGTGCTTTAGTGACAAAACAGATGGCACTGTGATAAACTGCATCCAGTTTGCTGAGTAGAGTGTTGGAAGCAATTTTGTAGATGACTTCGCCGAAGTCGAGGATCGGTAGGATAGTCAGTTTTACGAGGGTAAGTTTGGCGGCGTGAGTGAAGGAGGCTTTGTTGCGGAATAGAAAGCCGACTCTAGATTTGATTTTCGATTGGAGATGTTTGATATGAGTCTGGAAGGAGAGTTTACAGTCTAGCCAGACACCTAGGTACTTATAGATGTCCACATATTCAAGGTCGGAACCATCCAGGGTGGTGATGCTGGTCAGGTGTGCGGGTGCAGGCAGCGAACGGTTGAAAAGCATGCATTTGGTTTTACTAGCGTTTAAGAGCAGTTAGAGGCCACGGAAGGAGTGTTGTATGGCATTGAATCTCGTTTGGAGGTTAGATAGCACAGTGTCCAAGGACGGGCCGGATGTATATAGAATGGTGTCGTCTGCGTAGAGGTGGATCAGGGAATCGCCCGCAGCAAGAGCAACATCATTGATATATACAGAGAAAAGAGTCGGCCCGAGATTTGAACCCTGTGGCACCCCCATAGAGACTGCCAGGGGACCGGACAGTATGCCCTCCGATTTGACACATTGAACTCTGTCTGCAAAGTAGTTGGTGAACCAGGCAAGGCAGTCATCCGAAAATCTGAGGCTACTGAGTCTGCCGATGAGAATATGGTGATTGACAGAGTTGAAAGCCTTGGCAAGGTCGATGAAGATGGCTGCACAGTACTGTCTTTTATCGATGGCAGTTAAGATATCGTTTAGTACCTTGAGCGTGGCTGAGGTGCACCCGTGACCGGCTCGGAAACCAGATTGCACAGCGGAGAAGGTACCGTGGGATTCGAGATGGTCAGTGACCTGTTTGTTGACTTGGCTTTCGAAGACCTTAGATAGGCAGGGCAGGATGGATATAGGTCTGTAACAGTTTGGGTCCAGGGTGTCTCCCCTTCAAAGAGGGGGATGACTGCGGCAGCTTTCCAATCCTTGGGGATCTCAGACGATATGAAAGAGGTTGAACAGACTGTTAATAGGGGTTTGCGACAATGGCGGCGGATAGTTTCAGAAATAGAGGGTCCAGATTCTCAAGCCCAGCTGATTTGTACGGGTCCAGGTTTTGCAGCTCTTTCAGAACATCTGCTATCTGGATTTGGGTAAAGGAGAACCTGGAGAGGCTTGGGCGAGTAGCTGTGGGGGGGCGGAGCTGTTGGCCGAGGTTGGAGTAGCCAGGCGGAAGGCATGGCCAGCCGTTGAGAAATGCTAGTTGAAGTTTTCGATAATAATGGATTTATCGGTGGTGACCGTGTTACCTAGCCTCAGTGCAGTGGGCAGCAGCTGGGAGGAGGTGCTCTTGTTCTCCATGGACTTCACAGTGTCCCAGAACTTTTTGGAGTTGGAGCTACAGGATGCAAATTTCTGCCTGAAGAAGCTGGCCTTAGCTTTCCTGACTGACTGCGTGTATTGGTTTCTGCCTTCCGTGAACAGTTGCATATCGCGGGGACAGTCTATTCGATGCTATTGCAGTCTGCCACAGGATGTTTTTGTGCTGGTCGAGGGCAGTCAGGTCTGGAGTGAACCAAGGGCTATATCTGTTCTTAGTTCTGCATTTTTCGAACGGAGCATGCTTATCTAAAATGGTGAGGAAGTTACTTTTAAAGAATGACCAGGCATCCTCAACTGACGGGATGAGGTCAATGTCCTTCCAGGATACACGGGCCAGGTCGATTAGAAAGGCCTGCTCACAGAAGTGTTTTAGGGAGCATTTGACAGTGATGAGGGGTGGTCGTTTGACTGCGGCTCCGTAGCGGATACAGGCAATGAGGCAGTGATCGCTGAGATCCTGGTTGAAGACAGCGGAGGTGTATTTGGAGGGCCAGTTGGTCATGATGACGTCTATGAGGGTGCCCTTGTTTACAGATTTAGGGTTGTACCTGGTGGGTTCCTTGATGATTTGTGTGAGATTGAGGGCATCTAGCTTAGATTGTAGGACTGCCGGGGTGTTAAGCATATCCCAGTTTAGGTCACCTAACAGAACAAACTCTGAAACTAGATGGGGGGCGATCAATTCAAAAATGGTGTCCAGGGCACAGCTAGGAGCTGAGGGGGGTCGGTAGCAGGCGGCAACATTGAGAGACTTATTTCTGGAGAGAGTAATTTTCAAAATTAGTCGTTCGAACACTTTGGGTATGGACCTGGAAAGTTACATTACTTTGCAGGCTATCTCTGCAGTAGACTGCAACTCCTCCCCCTTTGGCAGTTCTATCTTATGGAAATCTCAGAATTTTTGGTGGCCTTCCTGAGCCAGGATTCAGACACGGCAAGGACATCAGGGAAAAATAAATAAAATACATTTGTTTTACATACTCATTAATATTAATAAAAACAAAGCCATAAAAACTATTTACACTATACTGAAACTGCTGATGCATTAAATCAGGCTTTTTAATTGAAAAACAATATCTTAATAGTAACAGCAAACAGGAGAGACATCTGACTACATACTTCTACAGAGCTGCATATATTTGTCACTCAGTGAAAATCTGCCTGCCGGATACTTCTCAACAATAAAGGGCAGCGTGTGTTGAGTAGAATGCCTTCAACATCAGGACAGCCTCTGCACAGAACTGTGCATCATAGGGATCAGGGATGACAATTTGTCAGATGAGCACCTTACTTTCTCTCAGTCCTGTACAAAACATACCAATTTGCACTTGCATGTAGTTGCCAGGTGGCCAATGTGGTTGCAATTGGGGTGTACCCTCCACCACCTTCACATCACAGGCTTTCCCATTGAAGACATCATCCAGAGAATCACAGCACTTCCCCATGACAGGACACTTGATCTCCAACTGCTCCTTGGAGTTCAGCACTATGTCAGGACTTGCTGATAGCCATGGCTCTTCAACACTGACAACAGAGCCTCTGTGGTCCACAGAGTATCCACAGTCTTCCAGCCACTGGGAGGCCATCAGCTCATTATCTTCAAATACATTAGAATGGTACAGCCAAAAATAAATATTCATTTCAGTCCTATTTTACATGGGATGCTACTGGCTGTGATATTATTGTCAGTTCAGAATTAACACACGTAAAGAGCAGACTCCCCACAGGCAGATTCAATTATGAGAGTGGAATGCAGGAGTGGGAGGCAGGGGTGGACATTCTGGACGCTTTTCTGCATATTGGTCACTGGCCTTATGGTGTGTGAAGTCAATGCTGTTTAATAAAAAGTTAACCGCTTTGGTTCAAGGTTCCTCCGAGTCCCTGCATTACATTGTCCCTGCTCATCTGTGCAGGTTATGCCAGTTAGGTCACTGGATACTGCATTCTGCACCTGTGAAAGAATGTTTGTTACAAAAAAAGACATTCAGAGAAAATCCCATTATTAATACTTGTATGACAGAGGACTATGTGATCAACTTAATCAAGATCTTCTTAAGGGATAGGTGTCCCACTAGCGGGACAACATCCGGTGGAATTGGAGGGCGTGCAACTCAAATAAATAATGGTAATATTAAACATTCATGAACATACAAGTATTTTATATAATTTAAAATCTTAAATTCTTGTTAATCTGCATTGTCCGATTTACAATCGGCTTTACAGCAAAAGCATACCATCCGATTGTTTGAGGACAGCGCCCCACGTCAACATATTTTTCAACCAGCACAGGCGTCATAAAATCACAAATTGCAATTCAATAAATCACTTACTCTTGAAATTCTTCCTCTGTTTGCAATCCCAAGGGTCCCAGCTACAACATTAAGGGTCATTATGTTAGATAAAATCCTTCTTTATATCTCAAAAAGTACATTTAGTTGGCACAATCGATTTGAGTAATCCACTTGTCCAACGTGCAGACAAAGAAAGGAGTCCAAAAAGCTACCTCTAAACTTTGTCCAAACAAGTCAAACAACGTTTCTATTTAATCCTCAGGTACTCTAACATGTAAATAAATGCGCCGAAAGACTGATATTGTTCCGGTGTTCTCTTCACCAAAACTCAAAATTCTGGCTTGTTTAAAAAAAACAGTATACTTACAGATTCCCCACACTAATACAGCAGTTCTGTTGATCCACAAACACATGTTAACATAACCAATAAATAATGACATTCTCAATTCAGCTTTCATCCAACAAAACGTTTGGTCTAACTGCTATGTTAAGCCTGACTATTGTATTATTCTGTCTCTAGATAAGGAAGTATTGTGCCCTTTCATCTATAAAAAGGAAAAACAAAAAAATAGATACTATCTATGATCAATCTCCACATTACTTGGTCTTGTAATTGATGTTCATAGCCTATTTTCGTCATTCATTTTTATAGGTGAAAGTGCGTAATACTGCCTTATCTAGACACAAAATAATAAAATAGTCAGGCTTAACATAGCAGTTAGACCAAACGTTTTGTATAGTTATCATTCCCTTCTCCCAGCTGCGTGCTCCGAAGCACCTCTCACTCACATGGCTCTCTCACATAGCTCAATTCCTATTAGCGAAAGTTTCTCACATGATCGGGTCTTTCTTACAGGCTACAAGTTGCATATTGAAGACATTCGAAGAATATCCACATTTACTTTTCGTTAGCCAACAAGATGAATAGGTCTAATGAACCACAAAAGCACTAGCCCATCGACTTTTGGACTATGCGGGATAGCAGGCACCTCAGTACCTCCAGGCTCTGATCAGGCCCTACACCCAAACAAGGGCACTGCGTTCATCCACCTCTGGCCTGCTCGCCTCCCTACTACTGAGGAAGTACAGTTCCCGCTCAGCCCAGTCAAAACTGTTCGCTGCTCTGGCCCCGCAATGGTGGAACAAACTCCCTCACGACGCCAGGACAGCGGAGTCAATCACCACCTTCCGGAGACACCTGAAACCCCACCTCTTTAAGGAATACCTAGGATAGGATAAGTAATCCTTCTCACCCCCCCCCCCCCTAAAGATTTAGATGCACTATTGTAAAGTGGCTGTTCCACTGGATGTCATAAGGTGAATGCACCAATTTGTAAGTCGCTCTGGATAAGAGCGTCTGCTAAATGACTTAAATGTAATGTAAATGTAGCAGTGGTGGGAAAAGTACCCAATTGTCATACTTGAGTAGAAGTAAAGATAGGTTTAACAGAAAATGACTCAAGTAAAAGTCACCCAGTAAAATACTACTTGAGTAATATACTTGAGTATCAAATGTAAATGTAATTGCTAAAATATACTTACGAATTAAAAGTAAAAGTATAAATTGTTTCAAATTCTTTATATTAAGCAAACCAGACAACATTGTCTTTTTTCTTTATGGATAGCCAGGGGCACATTCCAACACTCGGACATCATTTACAAATAAAGCATCTTAAAGGGTTTTAATATTAAAGAAGAGAAGACCTTGAGATCTGATACCCTACAGTAGCTTAAGATATTTATTTTTACCTTTATTTCAACCAGGAAGTCCAAATGAGGTTAAAATAACTATTTTTCAAAGGGGAACAATAAAGAAGCTCTGAAAGGATAAATGCATACAGCACAAGGACAGAGCATATAGGAAACAGACAAATATAAGTGCATATAAACAGCTGTATACAGAATTAAATATCATAGAATAGCTATTCTGTTGGACAGGTCTAGTCTATAGACCAGAGGGAGATATCTTCTAGAGCAGACAGGTGGTTCCCAGTGTAGAATGTTGTAAGAAAGTAGAGGAGATGAGAGGAGGAAAGGAGACCGGATCTCTTGCTGGAGTGTTGCTGAAGCGAAACACTGTGGTGCCGATGGAGACAGAGGGAGCAGCAGTTTCCATGGTGATCCCATGGAAAAGAGCCAATCAGAATGCTTGGTTTTTAGCTCACACAAGCAGCGCCAAAACTCTGACATGAACGAGGGTACCTTCTCGAACATGTGCCTTCTCAAAAATCATAACAAACTTGTATGCCATCTGTATATACAAATACAATTGTTAAATTACGAGCCTTGTTGGTTAAGCTACAGAAAATGACTTCACCCTTCCCACTAGCCATGAATGGCTGAGATAATGAGTGGGCTGGACATGCCGAGAGAGGAGTTCGGATTGGTCTGCCATATAGCAGGCTTCTGTCTATTTGAGCTCATCAGCCTGTGTTGGTAATCCTGTCGAACGTGACTTTAAAAAATATATATTGTGTAGTGGAGCTGGATAACTGCATTGCTCTCCACTTTCTGGAGCATCAAATTTGATATGATAGCTAAAGAAATGGAGAAATCACCTGTCTCCAGATTACATCTTCAAACTAAGGGCAAATGTGGTATGGCATTCCTGACAGGGAGAAGTGTCCATCATGCATGATTTATACAGATAAGATAGCTAGCTACATTTTCAGTTATTACACATTTCTAATTTTGACAAAGTTATTTCATTTCAAATTAAAGTGTACTGTTAGCTAGCTAACCTTAGCTGGCTGGCTCCCTTGCTGAAGTTATTATTTGTTTCCCAGAGCTGTTTGCTTTTCTAGTTAGAGCCTAACATTGAACATGGTTGGTTAGCTCCCAGCACTGTGGTACTGTTGGCACTGTTCATTGTTGTTTAACTAGCTAATGTTAGCTGGCTGGCTCGTTAGCTAACGTTACGTGACCTTAAATTTGTTTACCTAGCTAGGTTCATTGTTTATCTAGCTACATGTCTTAACCCTTTCACACGTACCATCACATGGGTGATCATTCTACAGTGGTCCCTGAAGTGTACGATCACAACCGTGTGATCCGAACACTCATTTAGAAAGCTTATTTAGAACGGCCAGTTTCAAATGGCGCAACAATTAGCATTTGAGCGGCCACACTTTTTTCAGAAACCCACAAACACAGTGCTTACTAAGTTATTTGTTTTTGGATGCAATGTTCAGATATTCACAGAAGTATCTATAGCATAACACAATCATCCTAACCGGACAAATGTAGGCTACATTTGTCCTAGCACTAACTGAGGCAAGATTGACGCAACACAAGCGGTCAAAATGTCTAACTCTCAGCTGACATAAACTACAATATGAATTAGCTAATAGCAATTACTATGTATAATTAATCACATCACGGGTGAGCTCACAATTGATCCAAATAATTGAGTAAAATACTTTCTAGAAATCGAAAGTAATCCAACGATTAGTTTCAGCGCGCAGCCATGCTTTTTTTCCTGACAGAAACCAAAGATAATAAGAGAAGACAAGTTGAGTTTGGCCTGTTTATAGTATGCATGTTGACGGGGTGTGTTGTCTACCATCGTTCACGTCCCACCATTCTCTTCCTGAAGTTTTGTTATCTTCATATGGCTGCAGGGGCAGTATTGAGTAGCTTGGATGAAAAGGTTCCCATTGTAAATGGCCCTACTTTCAAACGGCTCTCCTGTGAAGTAGTGACCCGCGACTTTTGCCTAGTTTCCTTAAATGGATCACATATACAGAAACTACTATGATAGTATAATAAGGCACTTACTTTGATAGGAATGCACACATGTCCAAAGTTAGGTAGTTTAGTGGTTAAGGGTGTTAGGGCAGTAACCGAAAGGTCGCTGGTTTGAATCCCCGAGCCAACTAGGTAAAATATATGTTGATGTGCCCTTGAACAAGGCACTTAACCCTAAATTCTCTGGATAACAGTGTCTACTAAATGACTAAACTGTAAAATTATTAGTAAGGAAACAATAATGAAGGCAATGTGGTTCCAACTGGGGGGAAAAGTTTGTACAGGTCCTATTCTGACTGGTAATGAGCAAATGTCTGTTTACTTGAGCTGGAGAAGTACATTGGCTCTTGGTGCTTTCAAGACAATTTGGAACTCTGAAAAATAAAAGGTTAAATCATGATGTCAATGATCTTTAGGTCAGAAAGTGGGAGCTCTAGAGAGAGGCCAGAGTTTAGGAGTTGGATGACCATTAAAAAAAAATTCCCAGTCAGACCTCGTTTTTTTCAGAGTTCAGTTGTCTTGAACACTCTGAATTTGGAGATTTCCGAGTTCAGGGTTTCCAGTTGTTTTGAACACGGTATCTAATCGAAGAGAGAAGTTTGTCCAGCAAATCTTATTGTCTCAAATATAAATTGTCTGCCATAGTGGAATGGACTACTTCTATGTGAATTACTGAGGAGACTAACAAACCTCAATTCAAACTGTTGTTAACCTCATAGTCTACCAATACCGGATCCGGGTTCGTGACTACGGCTCAAGCTCATTAGCATAATGCACAATGCGAAAAAATATTCCTAAAAATATTTAACCTCCACACATTAACAAGTAAAATAGCTCAAATGAAAGATAAACAAGTTGTTTATCTAGCCAGCAAGTCAGATTTCTAAAATGTTTTACGGCGAAAACATAGCACATATTTATGTCAAACCACCACCACAGACATAGCTCATTTGCATAGCCAAGTAGGAAAAAATATGCAATCAACAAACGCAGGATTAAAAGAAAAATCATTTCACTAACCTTTTGAAATCTTCATCAGATGACAGTAATATAACATGTTACACAGTACATTCATTTTTTTTCAATAATCTGCAATATATATCCATAAATCTCTGTTTACAATGATGCATCGTTCAAAAAATGCTACTAAAATGTCAGGAGAAATGCCGATAGCTCCGGCAGATAACGTCAGCTAACAAGGAATACACATAAACTTTTACTAAATATGCATGTTTTACATATGTATAGGAAGATACACTTCTTCTAAATGCAATCGCTGTGTTACATTTATTTTTAACGTTACAGGTTGCTTCACTAGGCTATACTAGGAGTCGGCGCTCCAAAATTAGCATAATCGCTCCTCTATCTTGGAGTCGACAGAAACCCAAATTTACCACATAAATATTCCCTTACCTTTGCTGTTCTTCCATCAAAAGACCTGGAAGGGATTATACTTACCAAACCAGCGTTTAGTTTTCAAGTCTGCGTCTTTCGGTTCTCAAAATAGCCACATTTCGGTCGAAATGTAGGCAAAATTCAAGTGGATGCGCACCAAAACGTCGAAATTACATATTATATGTCGAGTAAACTTGTCAAACGATGTTCATAATTAAGCTTTAACATGTTATAAAGGTGCACAGAAATCGTGAGCACGAACAGAAACACACACGTCGTTTAATCGATCCTGAAGAAAATATATCACCCGGCCAGAGCGCGCGTAACAGTCACCTTTTTTTCGCTTGGCCGAGAGGTTTCGGCTCGCTCAAACTCCCGTGAGCAAGCGATTCTCACAATGAGAAGCCCCATTGAAAGCAGGCTTCGCGCTGAACACGTACAGACTGTTCCCACAGCGGTAGCTGTTTGGGAAGTGCGTGTGAGATGACGTCAAAGTTGGGCCAACTTTTTCCATGACAAGAGAGCATTTGGGAGAATGCATGCCCTGTGAGTTCTGCTTTACATAGAGACAAAATTTAAACGGTTTTAGAAGCTTTAGAGTGTTTTCTATTCGATAATATTTTTTATATGCATATATTAGCAATTTTGGGGAAAAATATTTTCAGTTTACTATGGGCACGCACTTTCTCCAACAGGGGCAGTATAGAGCAAGAGTTCTAAGAGGTTAAATAAATATTGTTGGAAAATAATTGAAACAAAGCCTATTAATAATTAGCAGGCAGCGTGCCATGGTTTGAGGGCAGTGCGGGTTAACTGTCCGGTTGTGTAACAATCACATTTTGTAACAGTAAGTGCATTATGGTGTCACATGCATAAAAAAACTCATGCTGGGGGGACCGTTAGAGATATTTGGAACTAGTGTGTGAAAAGGTTAACCTATGCTTGTGTAATAGGGTTATTTTTCAGGAGGCGTGGCCAGGTGGGGGTGTGATTTTCAGCTTTGTTAGAAATGTCAATGTTTCATTTTCATTCAATATTTTTGCATTATTACATATTTTAATATAAATGTAATAACATTATTATTTAAATATTACAACAAAGTGGTAACCATACCAACATTGGGAGATGAGTAGGCTGTTGAGGAACTCATACCCTTGTGTAAACTTCATAAAAGCTACAAAAGTGTTCATGCTCAACTTTGATGTGGTCTTGTGGAGTTTATCTGCGGGTTGGCATCCAACGTGTTGCATTATCGCCCCCCCAAGTGCACTATAGAACAAAGCCTTTATACTTTGTGATAAAAATGGGAAATAGGAAAAGTTCAATACGTTTAAATTACCCTACCAACTAACCCTACACTCATTAAAACCCACCACCTTATTCCACTACCAACCCTATCTGATAACTTTGACATGTGATGACAATACAATAGAATATGAACTGGAATGTCATTTACTCTCACGGGTGGCCAAAAATAACTATTTCACAGCCACGTACCTACTAAGCCACACCTACAGTCTTCACCTACAGTCTTCTGGTCTGACCCAACATAAAAGCCTAAAACTAGATCCCCTGTATACTGGTCTTGACAAGAGGAAAATAGGGGAGGTTCTCCTCTGCATTGTTCAACCAATCCAGTAAATGTGGAGGAGGAGTTTTCTCTGAGAACTGGAACATCCCAGTGCTGTGGACTCGGCAGAGGTTGATTAACCCAAAAACCCAACTAAGTGACCCAACTGGCTTGGTCAAAATAACCTAACATGTGTTTGTTCCAATATGTACCCAAATTGGGTTGTTTTTAACCCAGCATTTTGTTTGTGTACGCTAGGCAAGGCAACTATGCTAGCAAAGTCTGCATCCCAACTGGCACGCTATTCCCTATATAGTCCACAACTTTTTTACCAGAGCCCTATAGGCCTTGTTCAAAAGTAGTGCACTAAATTGGGGATCGTGTGCCATTTGGGATGCACACGAAGTCACCTGTTAGTGTCCTGTTGTTAGGGCACGTAGACAGTATCTACAGTGCCTTGCGAAAGTATTCGGCCCCCTTGAACTTTGCGACCTTTTGCCACATTTCAGGCTTCAAACATAAAGATATAAAACTGTATTTTTTTGTGAAGAATCAACAACAAGTGGGACACAATCATGAAGTGGAACGACATTTATTGGATATTTCAAACTTTTTTAACAAATCCAATACTGAAAAATTGGTCGTGCAAGATTATTCAGCCCCTTTACTTTCAGTGCAGCAAACACTCTCCAGAAGTTCATTGAGGATCTCTGAATGATCCAATGTTGACCTAAATGACTAATGATGATAAATACAATCCACCTGTGTGTACTCAAGTCTCCGTATAAATGCACCTGCACTGTGATAGTCTCAGAGGTCCGTTAAAAGCGCAGAGAGCATCATGAAGAACAAGGAACACACCAGGCAGGTCCGAGATACTGTTGTGAAGAAGTTTAAAGCCGGATTTGGATGCAGCATCATGGTTTGGGCCTGCTTTTCTTCAGCAGGGACAGCAGCTCGAGCTGTTTTGCAAGGAGGAATGGTAAAAAATGTCAGTCTCTCGATGTGCAAAACTGATAGAGACATACCCCAAGCGACTTACAGCTGTAATCGCAGCAAAAGGTGGCGCTACAAAGTATTAACTTAAGGGGGCTGAATAATTTTGCACGCCCAATTTTTCAGTTTTTGATTTGTTAAAAAAGTTTGAAATATCCAATAAATGTCGTTCCACTTCATGATTGTGTCCCACTTGTTGTTGATTCTTCTCAAAAAATTACAGTTTTACATCTTTATGTTTGAAGCCTGAAATGTGGCAAAAGGTCGCAAAGTTCAAGCGGGACGAATACTTTCGCAAGGCACTGTACTTACACAAAGAGGTCTTATTAGCTGTCAGCAGTCACCTGGCAAAAACAAGAAGTGAGCTAGGCTAGGAATGCACTGTGAGAAGAACATGACCTTTGGGAAGGTAGGCTTTGTCGTGAGGGTTCCCTCTCTCGCTTCTGTGTTTGTCGAGAGAAAGAAAATGGTGGGGGGAAAGCAGAGGATGTGAACCAGAATTAAACTGTTCTGCCAATGCTTTGCAAAACAATCCCTTTTAATTTGACTACATTTTCCCTATTTATGTAGATTCAATGTTTATAATCCACTCTGTCAAATAATCCTCTTGCAAGAATAGATAACACACACACATGATATGCGTGCAGGCTTTTCTCTCTCTGAGAATAATACAGTCCATATTGTAAGTAAAAGTAAAGAAGCTTGGCTGACCCGGTGTGTCACTAACTAATCCTGTAATACTGAGGGTTTAAACCAGGGTCGACCGTTACCAACCAGAATCCCCGGGATAGGGTATGTGTGTCTCAGCGTGTCGGTGAATAACAGCTTGTATCACTGGGAGTGTGTCCACGGTCACTTACAGTTCCCCGCCCTCAGCCCCAGTCACAAAACTGACTGGACACTGTCGTGTCTTTACTATCATTAACTGAAGACTAAGTTTTTATCAAAGATTCTCTGTAATTAGTATTACGCAATCAACTGATTAATCATGTAATTAACTAGGAATTCGGGGAACCAAGGAAAAATATTCAGATTACAAAGTTATAATTTCCTAAAATAACTTTTCAGATTATTTATCTAATCAATTAGTCTTCGAATTAATGAATGATTTACTTTACCTCACGTTCGTCTCATTCCAAACATCGTAACTTGTTGGTTATCTGCACGTACCCAGTCTTCACTATGAGTCATCCATACATCAATTGTCTTAAATCATTTATTTATTACTAAGTAATTCACAGAAATGCATAAACATACAGTAAATATGGTTACAAGAAATGATAGAAGAATGTGCCCTAGTGGGCTAAACCGGCATAGCGGCTTGTTAGACAAAAGGGGGGTGGGGGTCGACTAAGAGTCACTACAGAGTGATAATTATAGCAATTGAAATGCTAATCCTTTGCACATGAACGCTCACTCATTCGGGAACAATTGCAATCAATCAATATATTTACGCTCAGTGTGTCGTCTTGATTGCTGGTGAAAAGTTAGTTTATTTTGTAGAATTGACCATCTCTCTCCTTCTCTCTCTCGGTTGTGGTTAGAGTGAATTGTTAAAAGTGACATTCATTAGTTTCGTTATAGAATGGATGTTTCGGCGGTTGTCGTTCTTTGCATTCAATGATATCGAATTCCTAGCTGCAGACTAGTAATTCATATCAAAGACTTGTTATTTTTCTGTCGGTATCGATAGTCTAAGAGTTTAACCACGTGGTATGGTTAAAAGATTCAGCAATGGTTTATACAACCTTTGTCCCCCTCCTAATGGAGAACAACATGGTCTGCAACCTTTAGCCATCTCATAATTGAGGTAAGCTCGGTCTGCTGATCGAAAACCAGAGTGGGGGTTTTATTCGGAAGGGTTGAAAAGGGCTGTCCCAGGATGTCTGACCCTAACTGGGCCCAGGGGCGGTCCTCTGATTTAGTTCAAATCAAAAGGGAATTGTATTTTTCTTCATTAAACAGTCTAAAATCATATTACACAATTATACAAACAGTATAATACTCACTCATTCATCTTATACAACAATTAGATGTAAACCTCATATCTGAGGCTATTATTTAAACAGCGTTATGGTAATGTGGCCACACTGTCTCCCATGAGCCCCAAGTTGTGACAAACGGAGCCATTCGTAGCTGGATTCTTCACCGATCTTTTATACTTTCTCTGGAACATGAAATTTGTTTGTACCTCAAATTCTGTGAGGTGGAAGGAATTCCTTTGAAAATGAAAATCTACTCTCTCTATACTGTGTGTCCATGAGGAGATCCTCAAGAATTTACGACATCTCTCTGACCACAACAACCTAGTTGAAGGAGGCAAGGGGAGGGGGGGGCAGGGAGAAGGGGATGAGGCTTGCTATACCCAAAGAGGCCAACGTCATGACAACACCGATATGCTGTTGGTCACCAATACATATTAAGATGCATTATTAGGTTCGTTTTAGATTTCAGGCATCACAGACCTGAATCATTCTTACTAGACTTACACTAGACTTACACTGTCTGTCTGGGTGGGTGGATTTGAACATTTGTTAATCTGGAGCTATTCCAGGAGATGGGAGGAGAGAGGCAGGATGGTGCAGTCAGTGAGGTCTGGGTGTCATGTTTTCTACAGTCCTTAGTTCCAGCTGCAACTTCTACCTCTACCACACCCTAACCTCCAACCTAGTCATTACTCTAACGCTCTATTCCCCTACCCTAGTCCTACAACGCTAACCCCAACCCCCACCGTAATTAAACTTAACCCCTACCCATTGTCTAAACCCTAAAACCCACAGGACATAACTATGCCTTTTGACCTCTGTGTGTGTGATACATGACTGACCTAGCTTGCCGTCTGCTGTATCTAGATACTCCAGTGGTGGGATGGGGCTGAGGTAGAGAGGCTGGTATTCCCCCTTCCACCAGCAGGGGGCATCTTCAGTCCTCTGAGCTGAGCTGTGCAATATTGTGTATTTGCAGATTTTAATTCAGGGTGTTTCTTGATGTGAGTGTTCCTTTATATCAGGAAACACCCTTTGATGTCTGCCACAGATGATTTGTTTGCCAAGCAGGTTAGGATTACTAACATTTCAGGTTTGGATAATTAACGTGGCAGGTTAGGAGAATGTGGTTAAGGTTATGAAAAGGATTAGGGATAGGCTTAGCTACAATGCTACATGTTGTCCCCGGCGCAAAAGAAACGACCACGGACCAATGTTAATTACACCCTTCTCAAGGAGCATTTGGAAGGGGCGCGGCTCCTTACTGAATCAGGTCAATGAGTTCCTTGTCGTGATGAACAGAGCAGTTAATCTCTTCCAGAGGAAAAGGGACACACACAGAGACACTGACCGTGTCCCTAGCCCTCCTGATTCGCTACAGTTATGGGGAGTGAAAGGGGCTCGTACTCTCTCACCCTTGACTCCATGTGTTTGATTAAAAAGTGTTGAGGTGGTTCTGTCTGCGCCCTCTTGGCCCCCTACAGACTCCCTCAGACACAGATTCCAAGAGTGTAAGTGAGTGTGTGTGCATGCCGGTGCGTTTATGCATGCATGTGTGTATATGTGCATGCTTGCCTGTGTGTGCACCTCCATGCCTGTGGGAGTCTGTGTGGGGTGCAGACATTTGATCCAGGATGCTGCCTCCCCTCAGCCACGACAACAGGATTGTGTTACATGATTAAAGCACTGCTGCTCTGCTCTGGCTACTATGCTGAGGCTGCAGAATGGAGCCGGGTGAAACGGGCCGTGCTGGCCCAGAGTCTGCTAAACTATGCTAGCTAATGCTACTACTCGGCTCTACTCTGTGAGGCTCAGTGCAGCAGCAGCCCTGTACTGTACTACAGACTGGCTGAGGCAGCTCTGGATAGTACACAAGGCTGTATTACGCAAGGAGTACATTTTATAGTTCACAGTCATGGCCAAAAGTTTTGAGAAAAACATTAATTTTCACAACGTTAACTGCCTTAGTGTCTTTAGATATTTTTGTCAGATGTTACTATGGAATAACTGAAGGATAATTACAAGCATTTCATAAGTGTCAAAGGCTTTTATTGACAATTACATGAAGTTGATGCAAAGAGTCAATATTTGCAGTGTTGAACCTTCTTTTTCAAGACCTCTGCAATCCGCCCTGGCATGCTGTCAATTAACTTCTGGGACACACTGATGGCAGCCCATTCTTGCATAATCAATGTTTGGAGTTTGTCAGAATTTGTGGGTTTTTATTTGTCCACCCGCCTCTTGAGGATTGACCACAAGTTCTCAGTGGGATTAAGGTCTGGGGAGTTTCCTGGCCATGGACCCAAAATATCGATGTTTTGTTCCCCGAGCCACTTAGTTATCACTTTTGCCTTATATCAAGGTGCTCCATCATGCTGGAAAGGGCATTGTTCATCACCAAACTGTTCCTGGATGGTTGGGAGAAGTTGCTCTCGGAGGATGTGTTGGTAGCATTCTTTATTCATGGCTGTGTTCTTAGGCAACATTGTGAGTCCACTCCCTTGGCTGAGAAGCAACCTCACATATGAATGGTCTCAGGATGCTTTACTGTTGGCATGACACATGACTGATGGTAGCGCTCACCTTGTCTTTCTCGGACAAGCTTTTTTCCAGATGCCCCAAACAATCGGAAAGGGGATTCATCAGAGAAAATTACTTTACCCCAGTCCTCAGCAGTCCAATCCCTGTACCTTTTGAAGTACATCAGTCTGTCCCTATTTTTTTCCTGGAGAGAAGTGGCTTCTTCGCTGCCCTTCTTGACACCAGGCCATCCTCCAAAAGTCTTCGCCTCACTGTGCGTGCAGATGCACTCACACATGCCTGCTGCCATTCCTGAGCAAGCTCTGTATTGGTGGTGCCCCGATCCCGCAGCCGAATCAACTATAGGAGATGGTCCTGGCGCTTGCTGGACTTTCTTGGGCCCCCTGAAGCCTTCTTCACAACAATTGAACCACTCTCCTTGAAGTTCTTGATGCAATCTTACTAGCAGCAATATCCTTGCCTGTGAAGCCCTTTTTGTGCAAAGCAATGATGACGGCACGTGCTTCCTTGTAGTTAACCATGATTGACAGAGGAAGAACAATGATTCCAAGCACCACCCTCCTTTTGAAGCTTCCAGTCTGTTATTCAAACTCAATCAGCACGACAGAGTGATCTCCAGCCTTGTCCTCGTCAACACTCACACCAGTGTTAGCGAGCGAATGAATCACTGACATGATTTCAGCTGGTCCTTTTGTGGCAGGGCCGAAATGCAGTGGAAATGTTTTTTGGGGATTCAGTTCATTTGCATGGCAAATAGGTACTTTGCAATTTGTTATTGCAATTATTCTGATCACTCTTCATAACATTTTGGAGTATATGCAAATTGCCATCATACAAACTGGGGCAGCAGACTTTGTGAAAATTAATATTTGTGAAATTCTCAAAACTTTTGGCCACGACTGTACACATGGTGATGGATGACTTACACAGGGACATGATGATGATGATGATGTGCACAAATACAGATGAAAATGGGTATGCCAATGGGCGTGCACAAATGCAGACATACACACACGCGTACAGTAAATGCACAAACATTATGAACGCATGCAAGCACACGGATTTGTGTTCACACACGCACACGCATTACTGATCCCCATTCTGCCAGCACATGCCTTAGAGTAGTAATCCAGTAAACATGTCCACATTGGCACGATGTGGGCCCAATGCGGGCTAAAATATCAACAAGCTCGCAAAATCTCACTGCAGAATTCATCCACGTTCTCCAAACGTCATCCATGTTCTCCAAATGTCATTTACGTTCTACAAATGTCAAATTTGTAAGTGTTTTTATTGCTCCTGCTGTTCTGTATTATTCCAGGTTTAGGCACTCATTAAACTAAGAGTTAGGGTTTGGGATAGGGTTAAAACCAAAAATTAAAAACTAATGATCACAACCTTCAGAGTCATGAGATTACACCTATCCACCACCTCTGTCCACAACACTAACAAAACCCCAACCCCAGTTATGCATTAGGGGGTGCTATTAAAATTTTGGGATGAAAAACGTTCCCGTTTTAAACAAGATATTTTGTCACGAAAAGATGATCGACTATGCATGTAATTGACAGCTTTGGAAATAGGACACTCTGATGTTTACAAAACTGCAAAGATATTGTCTGTGAGTGCCACAGAACTGATGTTACAGGCGAAACCCAGATAAAAATCCAACCAGGAAGCACCGCATTTTTTAAAACCGCCCCATGCCAATGACTCCTTATATGGCTGTGAATGAGCTACAAATGAGCTTACGTTTTCCACGTATTCCCCAAGGTGTCTACAGCATCGTGCCGTCTTTTTAGGCATTTCCATTGAAGAATGGCTGTAAGGGACCATATATGTGGTCACATGGTGTCTCCCGCAGAAAATCTCACGTAAAATACTGAGGTAGCCATTTTTCCAATCGCTTCTTATGAGAAACCAATTGCCTCGACGGATATATTATCGAATATATATGTTAAAAACACCTTGAGGATGGACCCTAAACAAAGTTTGCCGTGTTTCTGTCGTTATTATGGAGCAAATTTTGAAAAAGTTTTGCGTTATAGTTGTAGCATTTTACGGTCGATTTCTCAGCAAAGCATGATGAAGAAACGGGAGCTATTTCGCCTACAAAAATAATATGTTTGGAAAAAAGGAACATTTGCTATCTAACTGGGAGTGTCCTGAGTGAAAGCATCCGAAGTTCTTCAAAGGTAAATTATTTAATTTGGTTGCTTTTCTTATTTTCGTGAAAATGTTGCCTGCTGCCAGCAGAGCTAGCATAGCATTATGCCATGATAAACTTACACAAATGCTTGTCTAGCATTGGCTGTAACACATATTTTGAAAATCTGAGATGACAGTGTTGTTAACAAAAGGCTAACCTTGTGTTTGAATATATTTATTTCATTTAATTTGCGATTTTTAAGAATATAGGAAAAGTTTCTAGGGGTATTTATGTCTGCTGCGTTATGCTAATGCGTTTGAGGCTATGATTACGCTCCCGGATCCGGGGTTTGCTCGTCGCAAGAGGTTATTAATAGTAATAGTGTTCACTTTTCCCTCTAGTGGACGGTTTTCCTTCGGACATGGATAGACGTCCAATTTCGACTTTAATCTTGAACGACCTGGCTGAAGATATTGGCCCCACCTAGGCCTCCGACATAGGCCTCCCCCAATGTCTCTATGAAATACGATCTATAATTACTAACAATGTGAGTGAAATTGTTTTCCTTCCAAAATGGTAATTAAGGGTTCTGTTTTGGAATGCTGTGGGTTTACCCCAACAACAGAATGGTATGGATGTATACCAGTCATTGTAAATATTCATGTGAGTAGACCGCTTATTGGGCAGCTCAATCTTGCATTTGTTGTTTTATTATAAAGTAATTCTCAAAGTGACTTGGATTTGAAAGTAATAGCATCGAGACTATTGCAAAACATGAGGTGGCTTGCATGCAGCAATTGGTTGAAATTATCCCATGTTTACACCAATCCAATGATTTCTAACTTTAGTAGTACATGTAAGAAGAATCAAGTTAGCGAGCTTTTACATGTTAGCCAGTGAGAGTTAGTGATAGTGATAGACGAACTAGGCTTTTTGAAAATCGCCATCTCCTGACAACATTTACCAGTTAGATTCAGTAGCATGTAGCTTGAAAACCAAATTAGATTTTTTTTCTCCAGAAAACTAAACATAATTCGTGATAGTCTTTATTTTATTTTAGTTAGTTTTGACTTTGTCAAAGATTATATTTCATTATAGTCTTACAAACGGGTCAATTAATTATGATTTTCAGCTAATAATTTTATAACTAAATAATCTTTTCATGATTCGTTTTCATTTACATTTACTACAAAAACCCACACACGTGCTCCTTAATATTAATTCCATGGTTTTCTCTGTGTGCGTGGAGGAGGGCTCTATATTTATGGTAACTGGGCAAATAAACTAATATTAGTAGACATAGTTGTGTTGTTATAGACTAAAAGCAGTTGATGTCAGTGATATGCCAAGAGAGAGCAAGAGAGTGCGAGCGAGAGTGAGAGAAATCACTTATGTATGGATTACGGAAGTCACCTGCCCTCACCTCCCTTTCAGCAGAAAGACAACAGTGAAGTCCATTGTTAAGAATAGCATGCTCATGTTACACTATGTTTGCCTGTGATGCCTGTGATAACTCATCTAAACCTGCCCCCTAGAACTCAAAGATGCCACAAATCATTCTTTGGCGTAACAGTTTTGCTGTTTGTGGTATAGAAGTCCCATCAGCCTCTCTTTGATCATAATGTTATACTTTATAAATAGAATCTAACTGGAGATGGTGCACAGCAAATTGGCCAGTGTTACCTAGTGTTGATTTTTCAGTGTAACATTTCTAGTGTAGATTCAGGTGCTGAATGAAATCTGTAAGTGTTAAACAAACCTGTTGCGACTCTAGGGGCAGTATTTTCATTTTTGGAGAAAAAAAACGTTCCCGTTTTAAACAGGATATTTTGTCAGGACAAGATGCTAGAATATGCATATAATTGACAACACTCTAATGTTTCCAAAACTGTAAAGATATTGTCTGTGAGTATAACAAAACTGATGTTGCAGGCGAAAGCCTGAGAAAAATCCAATCTGGAAGTGCCCCAGGTTTTGAAAGCACTGCGTTCCAATGAATCCCTATTGAGCTGTGAATGTGCCATCAACGAGTTTTCGCTTTCTACGTATTCCCCAAGGTGTCTACAGCATTGTGACGTAGTTTTACGCATTTATGTTGAAGAATAGCGGCCACATTGCGTAAGTGGTGGTCACATGGTGGCTCCGAGAGAGATTCTCGCGTAAAATACAGAGGTAGCCATTACTCCAATCGGTCCTCCTGAAAAACTAATTGTGCCAAAGGATATATTATCGAACAGATATTAGAAAAACACCTTGAGGATTGATTATAAACAACGTTTGCCATGTTTCTGTCGATATTATGGAGCTAATTTGGAATATTTTTTGGCGTTGTGGTGACCGCAATTTCCGGGCGATTTCTCAGCCAAACGTGAACAATCGGAGCTATTTCGCCTACAAAAATAATATTTTGGGAAAAAATGAGTATTTCTGTTGAATGATGTGGCTACGCAAAATCACTTGATGTTTTTGGAATCTAACGCGCCAATGTAAACTCCGATTTTTTAAAATATAAATATGAACTTCATCAAACAAAACATGCATGTATTGTGTAACATGAAGTCTTATGAGTGTCATCTGGTGAAGATAATTCAAGGTTAGTGATTCATTTTATCTTTATTTCTGGTTTTTGTGAAGGCTATATTTTGCTGGAAAATGGCTTATTGTGGTTTGGTGGAGAACTAACATAATCGTTTGTAGTGCTTTCGCTGAAACCTTATTTGAAATCAGACACTTGTGGGATTAACAACGAAAATAGATTTAAAATAATATAAGACCCGTTTGTTTTAGGAATTGTAATTATGAGATTTCTGTGGTTTGAATTTTGGCGCCCTCTATTTTCACCGGTAGTTCTCATATCGATCCCGGTATCGGGATTGCAGCCATCATAGGTTATTAAACTCATGGTGTACAAGCAACATCAAGCCTGCAAATCACATAATGCTGGCTTGTGAAGTGATGTGTAATTCCTATTGGATTCCAACCAGAGTCGGGATATCTATCATTTGGAATTTTTATTCACCCGAAACCTGCATTCAGAATGACTGCTCGGTTGAGAAGACAAAGAAATTACTCTATCTAAAGCAGGGGTGTCAAACTTATTCCATGGAGGGCCTAGTGTCTGCTGGTTTTGTTTTTATCCTTTCAATTAAGACCAGGTGAGGTGAGTTCCTTACTAATCAGTGACCTTATTCAGCATTTCCCAAACTCTGTCCTCGGGACCCCAAGGAGTGCACATTTTGGTTCTTGCCCTAACACTACACAGCTGATTTAAATTATTAGAGCTTGATGATTAGTTTATTATTTGAATCAGCTGTGTAGTGCTAGGGAAAAAACTAAACTTGTACCCCTTGGGTGCCGAGGACAGAGTTTGGGAAACCCTGCCTTAATTTATCAATCAAGCACCAGGGAGGCTTGAAAACCCTTAGACACTCGGCCCTCCACAGAATGAGTTTGAAACGGGATCTAAAGCATCTAAATGGAACAACCATTTTAGCACGGGTGCAATATATCCAAGTAACAGATTAGATTAGTTCAGATATTTTTTTGTTATTTATATTCTTTATTTGAGTAGGCCTAGCATAAGATTAATTAATCAATAAACGTATATGCATAAATATAGATATTTTTTTGTTATTGACATTCAATAAAGCATGCAGTGGTTTTGTTAAACCCTGGTTCACTAGGGTTCTTTTACACCAATGAGTGTTAATTTCAAACGTAGAGTTAATGTAACAGCTGAATCAACACTAGGTAACACTGGCCAATTTTCTGTGTGAGACAGAATCACTGCTTGTTCCTTGTTCTGCTATAGCTATACATCCAGGCTCCAGTGTGGCGGTTTTTACGTCTCGCTGTGTACAAAAGGCTGCTCTTTTAAAGGGAAAAAGGCAGTCTGAAAGTAATGAAAGGAAAAAAAAGTGTGTGAAAAATCTCTCTCTCTCTTTCTCTCCCTCCGCAGAAAAAGGAAGCTCTGTTCCGCTGACAAAGGAAGCTCTTTATGAAGGAAGAATGCTGAGTTTCCGGTGTGAACTGCCTTGTAGTGTTGGAGGGGAGAGGAGAGGAAGGGCAGACGGCTGGGCATGAATACGAGATGCACTGAGGGGGGGTCGAAGAGTGTGTATGTCTATGTCTATGCATGCGTGCCTGTGTGCAGGGGGCCGTCCATGGTGTTCAGTAACGGCTGCAATTAGTCCAAGTAACATATTGGATTAGTTGAAAAAAATGTATGCTATTTATATTTGAGTAACAATCAATCAATGTGCATGCAAAACACTGGTTATTAACACCAACACTGTGGTTATTTTACACCAATGAGTTTTAATTTAACACTTACAAAGTGAATTTTACTCCTGAATCAACAATAGAAATGTTACTATGAAATATCAACACTAGGTAACAGTGACCAATTTGTTGTGTAGGAATCTTAATACCGGTACAAGTCAATGTGAAAACAACATCTCCAGGACATGCTGTAAGGACGTCTTAATACTGTAATAGTTGTTGGCAAACAGACATAAAGGTCATTGCCATTACAGCTCAAGCACGTCACTTTATTAATCACATGAATCAATAACGTTGGTACATTTGCTTTATTTGATCCAAAACAATGTACTGTTTATCAAAGGTGCATGATAATAAATGGTGGCTGTGTGTGTGTCTGGTTGTTTGTGTTCACGTGCATCCCCCTCTGTTTGTATGTGTGTGTTCATGCCCATGTGTGTGTCAGTGGTGTACTGTACTGTGTGAGATACAAACAAAACTGTGGGTGGGTGAGGGTTAGACTGTTGAGTACAGGACAGTATGTTGTTAAACTGAGCAGCCATCCAGTCAGGGTATGAATTACATCAGTGTGTTACACTCAGTGGCTTAGCGTTAACAGGGAGGCAGCAGTGTGTGTGTGTGTGTGTGTGTGTGTGTGTGTGTGTGTGTGTGTGTGTGTGTGTGTGTGTGTGTGTGTGTGTGTGTGTGTGTGTGTGTGTGTGTGTGTGTGTGTGTGTGTGTGTGTGTGTGTGTGTGTGTGTGTGTGTGTGTGTGTGTGTGTGTGTGTGTGTGTGTGTGTGTGTGTGTGTGTGTGTGTGTGTGTGTGCTTACGTGTAGGACAGGACACAGTGGTCCCTGTGGTGTGTTGCTGATTACCTGAGGCCCAGTAGACAGTCACAGGAGCACTGTTCTGCTAACCAGGCCAGACTGTACTGCACTGTACACACAGTCCTGTCACAAATAGCCATCATGATGAGAGATTTAGGGACAGATTGAGCCTTGGCATGTGTGTGTTTTGTGTGTGTGATGGGGCAGGGGCTGACATTTAGGGACAGACTTAGCCTAGGTGAGTGTGTTTGTGTCAGCCCCTAATGAGATAGGCTACTAAAGTACATACTGTATAACATGTATAGCAAAGAGTAATACATGCTGTACCTCTCCTAACTAGTAACACGTACCACCTCGATTATTGAGGTTATATTAGGCCACAACTATACTACAGGTTACACTAGGCCAGGGCTTTCCATCACTGTTCCTTGAGAGTTACCGTCCTGTTGGTTTTCGCTCAAACCCTAATCTATCACACCTGATCCTAATGATTAGCTGGTTGCTAAAATGAATCAGGTTAGTTACAACTGAAGTTGGAGCGAACATGGTTGGAGATCCCTACTCTCGACTACATTCACTACATTACTCTCACGATCCATTGAATATGCATAGCTAAGAGTAATCCAATGCGTTAGGCACATGCATCACATTACCTCTACTAGCTGGTTACACTCCGTGCACCACCTCTATCACAATAGTTACATTTGGCCACAGCTACTGTCTATCAAGTAATCCAGGACGGCTCACAATTGGCCCTATCGTCATCCGGGTTAGGGTTTGGCAGGGGTAGACTGTCATTGTAAATAAGAATTTGTTAAATAAATGTTAAAGAGACCTCAAACTCAACTCTGGACCCCTAAGTCAGTTCCAGTCCTTTTTTTCAATGTTCCCCTCTAATCAATGACTGATTTAGTCCTGGGACTACAGGTGGGTGCAATTAATGATCAGGTAGAACAGAACACTAGCAGGCTTTGGACCTCATAGGGTAAGAGTTGAATACCCTTGGTATAAAGGTTACTGTAGGGCTAGGGTAAGTTCCTTAGTAATTAGTGACCTTTAATGCATCAATCAAGTACAAGGGTGGAGCTGCTGCTCTCTGTTATTATCAATGCATAGCCACTTTAATAACCCTACCTACATGTACATACCTCAATTACCTCAACACCGGTACCCCCGCACATTGACACACTGACTCTTTACCGGTGCCACCTGTATATAGCCACTCTATTGTTATTCACTGCTGCTCTTTAATTATTTGTTTGTTTTTTCATCTCTTAATTTTTGTGTATTTTCTTAAATCTGCATTGTTGGTTAAGGGCTTGTAAGTAAGCATTTCACTGTAAGGTGTACACCTGTTGTATTCGGTGCATGTGACAAATACAATTTGATTTGAAACTAAGCATATAAGAAGACCAGTTTCTTTGTTAACCGCTAAACACAGAATAGCCTCGTGTGAACACTCCCTCAAATCATTTGGAGAACATATCCTTTCTATTTTATTCAGCTATGTTCAATTGTATTCTTCATACTGTAAAATAATATAAAAATAATGTCACACAATTATCAGCAAATCTTGTCTGCTAAATTTTAACTAGTGTAGCCTACAGCCATATTACATAGCCAGATCAGGGCCTAACACAAGGACAACTGAATGCTCTTCTGTTCTTCTGAAAAGACTACATTTTCTTCATATCATGTTTCTTTAGACCGGTCTAAAATATATAATGGATTTATTGTGATGGTGTAAGCTATATTATATGGACTTATTAGACTTTTTGTAGATGATCCAAAGGTCTGCATCAGTAGCTTGTGGCTAAATGTGTTTATGTTAATTCATGTTAAATTACTGTGAGACTGGCAGTTATTTTCTTGACAATCACCCGCTGACAAAATTGAATGACCGCCACAGCCCTAGTCCCAACAAGTTTGGTCAGAAACAATCAAAATCAGCTCAAACCTGATCGAACAACCAAGGTAACATTGGTTGATAGCTTCCCACATGCTGTCTCACTCATCTGCTCTTTCCTCCTCCAGGAAAAGCAAAAGGATGGATACATAATCTTTATTCTAATAATCATATTCTTAGAAATGTTGTGATAATGAAGGTTGTTGCCATTTACCAGATATCATGGTACTGCCCCCTCCCATCCTTTCTCTACCATAGTTTCACCTCCCGTGCCTGTGTACGTGCGTGCCTGCGTAGCTGTCTGCCTGTGTCAATACTCTGTCTGGCTCTGATGCTGCACAGTGAATAGCTGCTTAGGATTGTGGTTGCATCCGGGTTGAAAAAGGATGGATTCCAGGACTTGTAGAAGGAAAGAGAAAGCAGGAGAGAAGAAGCGAAGGATCCATGGAAAGGAGGTGTGGGGGTGGGGTGGACGTGATGATTACGGCAGGGGGAGGGGGGGCAGGAAGGAGAGCGGGAAAGCCCTGCTGCTGACTTGCATGCCGTGCATGTGTGTACGTGAGGAGACACCACACCCCCAGAAGTGCCCTGCAGAAACACCCGGTGAATACTAAGCAGGAGGGGACTCCTACAACACACACACACACACATACACACCAGTAAAACTAAACTAAGAATCAAATATTAAAGACAGAGAAAAATGGGAAAGAGAGGAAGGAGGAAATGAAAGACAGACCTTTGAAAAAGAGAGGATGAAAAAAGTTCTGGAGGTGCAGGAATTGTGAGCATCAGTACGGATGGGGACAGTGGTGCAGAGAGCAGAATAGCGGTGGAGAGGGGGAAAAACCTGCAGCGCAACACTGAATAATTAATGGATGTCTGAGTATGGAGCCTCAGACACACAGAGAGAGAGAGCTGCAGCAATCAGATAGAGAGAGATGGAAGGAGGTGAAAACAGAGTGAGACACTGCAGCAGCAGACAGAGAGAGAGAGAGAGAAAGAGAGCTAGAGGGAGAGCTTAGAGAGTAAGACAGTACTAGTCTGCAGCAGTCTGAACTCTTTGTCCCCGACTCTCATCACGTTCACACTGTCTACTTTCCTCTACCGTCTCCCCCTAGAGCATGGCGGGAGACTCTCACCTCACACACATACAGATAGATATGCCTGAGTCATCACTCCAGACAACGCGTTTTCACTGCTCCAGAGTCCAATGGCGGGGAGCTTTACACCACTCCAGCCGACACTTGGCATTGCGCATGGTGATCTTAGGCTTGTGTGCGGCTGCTTGGCCATGGAAACCCATTTCATGAAGCTCCCTTCGAACAGTTCTTATGCTGATATGGCTTCCAGAGGCAGTTTGGAACTTGCATGTGAGTGTTGTTCAGTGAACTTGTGTGGCCTACCTCTTCGCGGTTGAAATGCTGTTGCTCTTAGACGTTTCCACTTCACAATAACAGCACTGACAGTTGACTGGGGCAGCGCTAGCAGGGCAGAAATTTGACGAACTGACTTGTTGGAAAGGTGGCATCCTATGATTGTGCCATGTTGAAAGTCACTGAGCTCTTCAGTAAGGCCATTCTACTGTCAATGTTTGTCTATGGAGATTGCATGGCTATGTGCCTCTATATTATACACCTGTCAACAAAGGGTGTGTCTGAAGGCGTGTCCACATACTTTTGTATTTATAGTATGCACGAGAAAGAGGGAGAATAGTGCTATTATCCAGGCCAGGAACCCTCCTCTGCACTCATCTATGCTCTGTGACATTGTATCCAGTATGACTCACGAGCATGAAAGTTGTCTTGCTCCATCCCCATTCGGCCTGGCGGTCTCACACACTGACACTGCCTGGTGGTGACAGACTGGCTCTGGTGACAGCTGGTGTATAGGTCACGTACCCATCCCTCATAACCAAGAATGGACATGTTCCTTTTCCTCTCACCCTCCCTCCCCCTCATCTTGGAATGGAAACGGGAACTGAATGAAGTGCCGCAGCTGTGGATGACCAAATATGGCGCTGCCCACATGAAAACATACTATAGTATTAATATAATTGTCACGCCCTGACCTTAGAGAGCCTTTTAATGTCTCTATTTGGTTTGGTCAGGGTGTGCTTTGGGGTGGTCATTCTATGTTTTGTTAGCTATGATTTTGTCTTTATATGTTTTGTCCGGGTATGGTTCTCAATTAGGGACAGCTGTCTATCATTGTCTCTGATTGAGAACCATACATAGGTAGCCATTTTCCCAGCTGTCTTTATAGGAGGTTGACTTTGTTTAGGGCACATAGCATTTAGCGTAATGGTTTGTTTGTTTGTGTAGTGTTTATTGTTTTGTTCAGCGTCATTTTCCAAATAAAGAGAATGTACGCTCACCAATAATATAATAATATAGTATTCACTGTAGTGTTTTGCTAACTTTAAAGTAGTATTCACTGCAGTGACTACTCTAGTATTAACTATAGTATACTGTAGTATTTACAGTTAACTATAGTATACATACTGTAGTAAAATAAAACTGTAGTACATAGTATAGTAACTAATGTAGTATACTTTAGTATTTACTGCAGTGTTTTTGCGGACTGAAGTATATTGCAGTATTTACTGTAGTTTTCTTGCAGACTCTAGTATATTGCAGTATTTACTGTAGTTTTCTTGTAGACTCTAGTATACTGTAGTATTTACTGTAGGGTTTTTGGGGTTGGGAAGGTGATACGAACTCAGGTACACCAGCAGCTAGTCAGCTACACCAGCAGCTCGCAGCTCAGAAGTAACCGGTTTGGATTTTGAATGTAAACGTTATTTCAGAGACGTGCTGTCTGTGAGATTTAAAGCATGTAATGTTTGGTTGACTGGTCCCAAATCTGTCGTCATGCCAACTCCTATGGTCATTGTTATGTCAAACATGTTTGACAATGATCAAATGACTTGGCAAGACAGCACAAACAGATCTGGGAATAGGCTATGTATCTATTGCTATTATGTTTCTCAAGGTGACTGTGTTCAGGTCATTATAAGAATGCGAAGCATAGTGTGTATGCTGTCTGTGTGTGTGCTTCATTCATAAACCCCTCATTATGTCCCCTCTGTGTCCATGTGCCTCAGCCTTCCAGGCCATGCAGTACCTGCCTCACCAGCAGCAGGGCTACACTGTACACTGCCACAGGAACTCTCAGCCAGGTACCTTACACCTGTGTGCCTGTGTCTACTAATATCTATGTTGTAGGCCTCACAGTTGTGATTGTGGCATGTAACGTATAAGAAGGTGTATATATAATGGTGCTGGGATGACTTGGTGAACTGACTGTACTACTCACTTACTATTCTCTAGCTCCCCTGGCAGACAGGGACAGAGAGAGGGACAGGGACAGAGAGAGAGAGCGGGACAGGGACTCAGGAGGGTGGTATGGTGCCGGTGGGATCGTCTCAAGGAGGTAATCTTCCCACCCTTCACACCACTCAGAGCGAGGGAGAGGGGCTACACATTGGATAGCGTGGGCTACAGAGACCACAGCAGATAACGTAACCACCACTCACACAACCACCGCAGCAGCAGTCGGAGGCGGAGCATCAGCCACAATCGGGACATCAGCGACAGGGAGAGACAGACAGCAACTGCTCCAACAGCTCTGACCCTAGATTCAACTCCAACTCCCACCATTCCTCCTACAGCCTGTCCCCACCTCTGTCCTGCTTCTACCCCTACTAGTCTTCCTTTTCCTCTAAAGACCTACCCCTCACCATGACCCCTCTGTCTCCTCTTGCCTAGAGCCTTACTCCGTGTACCATGCCCAGACCAGTTGGGCTGGTTCTGGGGTGAGGAGCTCTGGGTCTAATAACAAGGACTCCCTCCACCTAGCCTCCCCGTGTCCCTACTACAGACGACCAGACTAGTCTGCATGGAACATGCCAACCTGGGCCTAATGATCCAAGGACCAGACAGGGGGCACATACACACCTGGACAGAATCAGGTAAGAACATCTTACCCTGTTCTTGGAAATATTGTAGGAATCTGATTGTACTGAAACATTGGTGTATTGTTAGCAGAGATTGTGCATTTTTTATTATTATTATTATTATTTTTTCACTTTTATTTAACCAGGTAGGCTAGTTGAGAACAAGTTATCATTTGCAACTGCGACCTGGCCAAGATAAAGCATAGCAGTGTGAACAGACAACACAGAGTTACACACGGAGTAAACAATTAACAAGTCAATAACACAGTAGAAAAAAAAGGGGCAGTCTATATACAATGTGTGCAAAAGGCATGAGGAGGCGAATAATTACAATTTTGCAGATTAACACTGGAGTGATAAATGATCAGATGGTCATGTACAGGCAGAGATACTGGTGTGCAAAAAAGCAGAAAAGTAAATAAATAAAAACAGTATGGGGATGAGGTCGGGGAAAATGGGTGGGCTATTTACCAATAGACTATGTACAGCTGCAGCGATCGGTTAGCTGCTCAGATAGCAGATGTTTGAAGTTGGTGAGGGAGATAAAAGTCTCCAACTTCAGCGATTTTTGCAATTCGTTCCAGTCACAGGCAGCAGAGTACTGGAACGAAAGGTGGCCAAATGAGGTGTTGGCTTTAGGGATGATCAGTGAGATACACCTGCTGGAGCGCGTGCTACGGATGGGTGTTGCCATCGTGACCAGTGAACTGAAATAAGGCGGAGCTTTACCTAGCATGGACTTGTAGATGACCTGGAGCCAGTGGGTCTGGCGATGAATATGTAGCGAGGGCCAGCCGACTATAGCATACAAGTCGCAGTGGTGGGTGGTATAAGGTGCTTTAGTGACAAAACGGATGGCACTGTGATAAACTGCATCCAGTTTTCTGAGTAGAGTGTTGGAAGCAATTTTGTAGATGACATCGCCAAAGTCGAGGATCGGTAGGATAATCAGTTTCACTAGGGTAAATTTGGCGGCGTGAGTGAAGGAGGCTTTGTTGCGGAATAGAAAGCAGACTCTTGATTTGATTTTCGATTGGAGATGTTTGATATGAGTCTGGAAGGAGAGTTTACAGTCTAGCCAGACACCTAGGTACTTATAGATGTCCACATATTCAAGGTCAGAACCATCCAGGGTGGTGATGCTGGTCGGTGGTGATGCTGATGCGTGCGGGTGCAAGCAGTGAACGGTTGAAAAGAATGCATTTGGTTTTACTAACGTTTAAGAGCAGTTGGAGGCCACGGAAGGAGTGTTGTATGGCATTGAAGCTCATTTGGAGGTTAGATAGCACAGTGTCCAAGGACGTGCCGGAAGTATATAGAATGGTGTCGTCTGCGTAGAGGTGGATCAGGGAATCGCCCGCAGCAAGAGCAACATCATTGATATATACAGAGAAAAGGGTCGGGCCGAGAATTGAACCCTGTGGCACCCCCATAGAGACTGCCAGAGGACCGGACAGCATGCCCTCCGATTTGACACACTGAACTCTGTCTGCAAATTAATTGGTGAACCAGGCAAGGCAGTCATCCGAAAAACCGAGGCTACTGAGTCTGCTGATAAGAATATGGTGATTGACAGAGTCGAAACCCTTGGCAAGGTCGATGAAGACGGCTGCACAGTACTGTCTTTTATCGATGGCTGCACAGTACTGTCTTTTATCGATGGCGGTTATGATATTGTTTAGTACCTTGAGCTGAGGTGCACCCGTGACCGGCTCAGAAACCAGATTGCACAGCGGAGAAGGTACGGTGGGATTCGAGATGGTCAGTGACCTGTTTGTTGACTTGGCTTTCGAAGACCTTAGATAGGCAGGGCAGGATGGACATAGGTCTGTAACAGTTTGGGTCCAGGGTGTCTCCCCCTTTGAAGAGGGGGATGACTGTGGCAGCTTTCCAATCCTTGGGGATCTCAGACGATATGAAAGAGGTTGAACAGACTGGTAATAGGGGTTGCGACAATGGCGGCGGATAGTTTCAGAAATAGAGGGTCCAGATTGTCAAGCCCAGCTGATTTGTACGGGTCCAGGTTTTGCAGCTCTTTCAGAACATCTGCTATCTGGATTTGGGTAAAGGAGAACCTGGAGAGGCTTGGGCGAGTAGCTGCGGGGGGGGCGGAGCTGTTGGCCGAGGTTGGAGTAGCCAGGCGGAAGGCATGGCCAGCCGTTGAGAAATGCTTGTTGAAGTTTTCGATAATCATAGATTTATCGGTGGTGACCGTGTTACCTAGCCTCAGTGCAGTGGGCAGCTGGGAGGAGGTGCTCTTGTTCTCCATGGACTTCAGTGTCCCAGAACTTTTTGGAGTTGGAGCTACAGGATGCAAACTTCTGCTTGAAGAAGCTGGCCTTAGCTTTCCTGACTGACTGCGTGTATTGGTTCCTGACTTCCCTGAACAGTTGCATATCGTGGGGACTATTCGATGCTATTGCAGTCCACCACAGGATGTTTTTGTGCTGGTCGAGGGCAGTCAGGTCTGGAGTGAACCAAGGGCTATATCTGTTCTTAGTTCTGCATTTTTTGAACGGAGCATGCTTATCTAAAATGGTGAGGAAGTTACTTTTAAAGAATGACCAGGCATCCTCAACTGACGGGATGAGGTCTATGTCCTTCCAGGATACCCGGGCCAGGTCGATTAGAAAGGCCTGCTCACAGAAGTGTTTTAGGGAGCATTTGACAGTGATGAGGGGTGGTCGTTTGACTGCGGCTCCGTAGCGGATACAGGCAATGAGGCAGTGATCGCTGAGATCCTGGTTGAAGACAGCGGAGGTGTATTTGGAGGGCCAGTTGGTCAGGATCACGTCTATGAGGGTGCCCTTGTTTACAGAGTTAGGGTTGTACCTGGTGGGTTCCTTGATGATTTGTGTGAGATTGTGGGCATCGAGCTTAGATTGTAGGACTGTTAAGCATATCCCAGTTTAGGTCACCTAACAGAACAAACTCTGAAGCTAGATGGGGGGCGATCAATTCACAAATGGTGTCCAGGGCACAGCTGGGAGCTGAGGGGGGTCGGTAGCAGGCGGCAACAGTGAGAGACTTATTTCTGGAGAGAGTCATTTTCAAAATTAGTAGTTTGAACTGCTTGGGTATGGACCTGGAAAGTATGACATTACTTTGCAGGCTATCTCTGCAGTAGACTGCAACTCCTCCCCCTTTGGCAGTTCTATCTTATGGAAATCTCAGAATTTTTGGTGGCCTTCCTGAGCCAGGATTCAGACACGGCAAGGACATCAGGGAAAAATAAATAAAATACATTTGTTTTACATACTCATTAATATTACGAAAAACAAAGCCATAAAAACTATTTACACTATACTGAAACTGCTGATGCATTAAATCAGGCTTTTTAATTGAAAAACAATATCTTAATAGTAACAGCAAACAGGAGAGACATCTGACTACATACTTCTACAGAGCTGCATATATTTGTAACTCAGTGAAAATCTGCCTGCCGGATACTTCTCAACAATAAATATATCCACATAATTTCCCTACCTCATGACGCCATCTATTTCTTGATGTGCACCAGTCCCTCCTGTTGGGAAGTTTTTATTCGGCTTGCAAGCCTCCCCCTTTTCCCGCCACTCATAACAATAGTCATTATGACCAAACGGTTCTATTTTTGTTTCATCAAACCAGAGGACATTTCTCCAAAAAGTACGATCTTTGTCCCCATGTGCAGTTGCAGACCGTAGTCTGGCATTTTTATGCCGTTTTTGGAGCAGTGTCTCCTTCCTTGCAGAGTGGCCTTTCAGGTTATGTCAATATAGGACTCATTTTAATGTGGATATAGATACTTTTGTACCTGTTTCCTCCAGCATCTTCACAAGATCCTTTGCTGTTGTTCTGGGATTGATTTGCACTTTTCGCACCAAATTACGTTTATCTCTCGGAGACAGAACGCGTCTCCTTCATGAGCGGTATGACGACTGCGTGCTCCCATGGTGTTTATACTTGCATACAGTTGTTTGTACAGATGAACATGGCACCTTCAGGCATTTGGAAATTGCTCCCAAGGATGAACAAGACTTGTGGAGTTCTACAAAAAAATTCTGGGGTTTTGGTTAAAATTTATTTAGATTTTCCCATGATGTCAAGCAAAGAGGCACTGAGTTTGAAGGTAGGCCTTGAAATACAGTGGGGCAAAAAAGTATCTAGTCAGCGACCAATTGTGCAAGTTCTCCCACTTAAAAAGATGAGAGAGGCCTGTAATTTTCATCATAGGTACACTTCAACTATGACAGACGAAATGAGAAAGAAAAATCCAGAAAATCACATTGTAGGATTTTTTATGAATTTTTTGCCATTGCACTTCATATTAACCAAACCAAATGGCTGTAGAACAATAGAACTATATGAAACCCCAATATGGTCTCTCCCCACCCAGATCCGATATTGTTGTTCGAGCCGGTTATTTTGGTCAATCTTCTGTGAGACTAAGTAAATCCTTTATTCTCCTTCCTCTCCCCTCAGGTTAACCTAAGGCAATAGGTTCTATATGGACCACGAATGTCAGCCTTCATTGCCATATACAACCTATCGTCCTGTGTGTGGCTCAATTGGTGGAGCATGGCACTTGCAATACCATGGTTGTTGGTTTGATTCCCACAGGGAACCAGTATAAAAAGTTAACTCACTACTATAAATTGCTCTGGATAAAAGCATCTGCTAAATTACTTAAATGTAGTTGTGGTTGTGGCCTCATGAATGTGTTGATTGGGGAGTGTAAACATGTATACATGGTTAGGTTCACTAAGTGTATGAGCTTGCTAACAAGGTTTGATTGACAGCCATGACACCACCTGTTGAATGTAAACATCTCTTTAAAACATCCATGTGCTGTAAAAAAAATTGTGTATGGATCAATCTCCTCTGCAAACCAACCACCCATCTGTCTATACATACAGTGCATTCAGAAAGTATTCATCTTTTGCTCGATCCTGACAAGTCTTCCATTCCTTGCCCCTGAAAAACATCCCCACAGCATGATGCTGCTACCAACATGCTTCAACTTAGGGATGGTGCCCGGTTTTCCTCCAGACGTGATGATTGGCATTCATGCTAAAGAGTTCAATCTTGGTTTCATCAGACCAGAGAATCTTGTTTCTCATGGTCTGAGAGTCCTTAGGTGCCTTTTGGCAAACTCCATGCGGGCTGTCATGTGCCTTTTTACTGAGGAGTGGCTTCTGTTTGGCCACTCTACCATGTTGGCCTGATTGGGGAGGGCTGCAGAGATGGTTGTCCTTCTGGAAGGTTCTCTCATCTCCACAGAGGAACTCTGGAGCTCTGTCAGAGTGACCATTGGGAGTGACCTAAGATGGCGTAGCAGTGCTGACGTGCTTTGTTCGTGCAATCGGGGACTTCTGTATTTTTCGTCTTTTTTTGTATATATTTCAATTTTATTTTCAATCTCTTCTCAATTTTAGTTCAATTATACCTTCTGGTAACCTGCTTCACCCGATGTGATACGGAATCGCTATTATTTTACATTTTTAGACCTTTATAGCAAGAACCACCGAGCCCCCAGAAGATAACCAGCTAATTAGCTACAAGCTATTTAGTCATTGTTAGCCACTGCTATAGCGGCCTTTACCTTCTGCACAGATACCAGCCCTTTTTTTGGGGGGGGGTTAGGGCTCCACCGGATCCTTGCCGTAAGCTCTGGACCTTGGCACTGGAACACCACTGTTACCGAATGGCTATAGTGGCTAACGCCCCTGCCCCTGAGCTAGCACCAATTAGCCGTGAGCCAGGCGCCTCTCCCGGCTAGAAAACTAAATTACTACATACCTCTTTCGCAATCTGGTTTGGATCCTTAGTCGACACGGCGTCCCGCCGCACCACCACGACTGGTCTGCCGACGAATACGACCTCCGTTGGACGTCGGAGCAGATGCTTCTACTAGCCCCGGGCTACTTACTTTAAACGCCATGTCGCCTACGTTCCTTCTATTGCTGCCCCCTGGACCCTATGATCACTTGACTACATAGCTGATACCTGCTGGACTGTCCATTAATCACGGAACTCCATTCTGTTTATTTTTTGTTTGTCTGTCGGAAAAGCCACAAACTCAGGCTCTGTGTGTAGTTCAGCGACCCTCTCTGCCCAGTCATCGCCGTTTTAGCTGATTAGCTGTTGTCTCACCTGTTGTTGTCTTAGCTAGCTCTCCCAATCAACACACTTTATGCCTCGCTGTATGTCTCTCTCATATGTCAATATGACTTGTATACTGTTGTTTAGGTTAGTTATCATTGTTTAGTTTACAATGGAGCCCCTAGTTCCACTCATCATACCTCTGATACCTCCTTTGTCTCACCTCCCAAACCTCACCCATTATAAGTAGCTTATCCAGAGATACAACCTCTCTTATCACACAGTGCCTGGGCTTACCCGCACCCTACCATACCCCTGTCTGCACATTATGCCCTGAATCTATTCTACACCAGAAATCTGCTCCTATTATACTTCGTCCCCAATGCTCTAGGCGACCAGTTTTGATAGCTTTTAGCAGTACCCTCATCCTACTCCTCCTCTATTCCTCGGGTGATGTGGAGGTAAACCCAGGCTCTGCGTGTCCCCAGGCACCCTCATTTGTTGACTTCTGTGATCGAAAAAGCCTTGGTTTCATGCATGTCAACATCAGAAGCCTCCTCCCCAAGTTTGTTTTACTCACTGCTTTATAGCACACTCCACCAACCCTGATGTACTTGCCGTGTCTGAATCCTGGCTTAGGAAGGCCACCAAAAATTCGGAGATTTCCATAACTACAACATTTTCCATCAAGATAGAACTGCCATAGGGGGAAGAGTTGCAATCTACTACAGAGAGAGCCTGCAAAGTTCTGTCATACTTTCCAGGTCTATACCCAAACAGTTCTAACTTCTAATTTTAAAAATGAACCTCTCCAGAAATAAGTCTCTCACTGTTGCCGCCTGCTATCGACCCCCCTCCACTCCCAGCTGTGCCCTGGACACTATTTGTGAATTGATCACACCCCATCTTGCTTCAGAGTTCGTTCTGTTAGGTGACCTAAACTGGGATATGCTTAACACCCCGGCAGTCCTACAATCTAAGCTAGATGCCCTCAATCTCACACAAATCATCAAGGAACCCATCAGGTACAACACTAAATCCGTAAACATGGGCACCTTCATAGACATTATCCTGACCAACTTGCCCTCCAAATACACCTCCGCTGTTTTCAGTCAGGATCTCAGCGATCACTGCCTCATTGCCTGTATCCGCTATGGGTCCATGGTCATACGACCACCCCTCATCACTGTCAATCGCTCCCTAAAAACACTTCTGCGAGCAGGCATAAAACGTTTGACCTCTGTCATTGCCAACAAAGTATTGAGATAAACTATTGTTATTAACCAAATACTTATTTTCCACCATAATTTGCAAATAAATTAATTTAAAATAATTTTGTCTGACATAGTTGAAGTGTACCTATGATGAAAATTACAGGCCTCTCTTGTGTTTTTAAGTGGGAGAACTTGCACAATTGGTGGCTGACTAAATACTTTTTTGCCCCACTGTATATCCCTTGGTTCACTCCAGACCTGACTGCCTTTGACCAGCACAAAAACATCCTGTGGCGGACTGCAATAGCATCAAATAGTCCCCGCAATATGCAACTGTTCAGGGAAGTCAGGAACCAATACATGCAGTCAGTCAGGAAAG
Source organism: Oncorhynchus keta (assembly GCF_023373465.1). NCBI lineage: Eukaryota > Metazoa > Chordata > Actinopteri > Salmoniformes > Salmonidae > Oncorhynchus > Oncorhynchus keta. Next base: position 35,860,385 of record NC_068433.1, on the reverse strand, counting down.
CAAAAAGGCTAGCTTTTTCAAGCAGAAATTCGCATCCTGTAGCTCTAACTCCAAAACGTTTTGGGACACTGTAAATCCATGGAGAACAAGAGCACCTCCTCTCAGCTGCCCACTGCACTGAGGCTAGGTAACACGGTAACCACTGATAAATACACGATAATCGAAAATTTCATTAAGCATTTCTCAATGGCTGGCCATGCATTCCTCCTGGCTACTCCATCCCCTGCCAACAGCCCCCCTCCCCAACGAATTGCAAAAATCTCTGAAGTTGGAGACTTTTATTTCCCTCACAAACTTTAAACATCAACTATCTGAGCAGCTAACCGATCGCTGCAGCTGTACATAGTCCATCTGTAAATAGCCCACCCAATCTACCTACCTCATCCCCATACTGTTTTTATTTGATTTACTTTTCTGCTCTTTTGCACACCAGTATCTCTACTTGCACATCATCTGCTCATTTATCGCTCCAGTGTTAATCTGCTAAATTGTAATTATTCGCTCCTATGACCTATTTATTGCCTACCTCCTCATGCCTTTTGCACACACTGTATATAGACTTTCTTTTTTCGTCTGTGTCATTGACTTGTTTATTGTGTTATTGGCTTGTTTATTGTTTACTCCATGTGTAACTCTCTGTTGTTGTCTGTGTCACACTGCTTTGCTTTATCTTGGCCAGATCGCAGTTGTAAATGAGAACTTGTTCTACCTGGTTAAATAAAGATGAAATAAAAAAATAAACCTTTGTCACCTCCCAGACCAAGAACCTTCTCCCCCAATTGCTCAGTTTGGCTGGACTGCCAGCTCTACGAAGAGTCTTGGTGGTTCCAAACTTCTTCCATTTAGGAATGATGGAGGCCACTGGGGACCTTCAATGCTGGAGAAATGTTTTGGTACCCATTCCCAGATCTGTTTTTGTTTTTTGCTCTCTGTGGGACCTAATGTAGACAGGTGTGAGCCTTTACAAATCATGTCCAATCAATTGAATTTACCACAAGTGGTCTCCAGTCAAGTTGTATTAACATCTCAAGGATGATCAATGGAAACAGGATGCACCTGAGCTCAATTTCGAGTCTCATAGCAAAGGGTCTGAATGCTTAAATAAGGTATTCATGTTTATTATTTGTAATACATTTTCAAAAATGTCTAAACCTGTTTTCACTTTGTCATTATGGGGTATTGTGTGTAGATTGAGGGAAAACATGTATTTAATCCATTTTAGAATTAGGCTGTAATGTAACAAAATGTGAAACAAGTCAGGGGGTCTGAATAATTTCTGAATGCACTGTTTACATCTCTATGGGCTTGTGTTTACATATGGACCTTACTCAAACCTTTGGGAAGGTTCGAGCCTTGAATGTAAGATAAAACCTAAGCTACAGAGGGGTGGTGGGGGGAGGGGGACATAAAGTTTAAGACAACATTCTTACACAAACTTGATGCATTATTTACTTCCATCCCACTCAGCTTTCTTTATGCTTTGTCGCCTGAGCTATCAGTAGGCACCTCACACTATAAACACACCCACTCACTCACTCACTCACTCACTCACTCACTCACTCACTCACTCACTCACTCACTCACTCACTCACTCACTCACTCACTTACTCACCAGCCCCTCTCAATATTGTTCTCTGCTAAGATGTGAAAATGTTTTCCACTTATGGCTGCATCATGTGAGAGAACTAGTACGCTGGCTCCTGTAACTACTACTATGGTAAATACACTACATGACCAAAAGTATGTGGAAACCTGCTCGTCGAACATCGCATTCCAAAATCATGAGCATTAATATGGATTTGGTCCCCCCTTTGCTGCTATAACAACCTCCACTCTTCTGGGAAGCCTTTTCACTAGATGTTAGAACACTGCTGCAGGGACTTGCTTCCATTCAGCGATTAAGCCTGGCTCGCAGTCGGCGTTCCAATTCATCCCAGGTGTTCGATGGGGTTGAGGTCAGGGCTCTGTGCAGGCCAGTCAAGTTCTTCCACACCGATCTCAACAAACCACTTCTGTATGGCCCTCGATTTGTACACCGGGGCATTGCCATGCTGAAACAGGAAAGGGCCATCCTCAAACTGTTGCCACATAGTTGGGAAGCACAGAATCATCTAGAATGTAATTGTATACTGTACCGTTAAGATTTCACTTCAGTGGAACTAAGGGGCCCAGCCCGAACCATGAAAAACTGCCCCAGACCATTGTTCCTCTTCCACCAAACTTTACACTTGGCACTAGGCATTCGGACAGGAAGCGTCCTCGTGGAATCCCCCAAACCCCGATTCGCCAGTCAGACGGACAGATGGTGAAGTGTGATTCATCACTCCAGACAACGCATTTCCACTGCTCCAGAGTCCAATGGCGGTGTGCTTTGCACCACTCTAGCCAACGCTTGTTATTGCGCATGGTGATCTTAGGCTTGTGTGCGGCTGCTCGGCCTTGGAAAACCATTTCATGAAGCTCCCGACCAACATTTCTTGCGCTGATGTGGCGCACATCATTTATTTCCAACTAAATATTCTGTTTAAGAACATATGTCTTCCAGATGTTACATTGGAAGTAATTTATACAAAGTGTCACCACAAGGGGGAGATTGACATTTGGGAGCTCTGGTTGGTGATGTACTTTGACCTTGGCGCTACTTCCTCACTCAGAGCGAAGCTGTCCACCAACCAGACACCTTATTTCCAGTCTCATAATTTCTCCTGTTTTATAGGTTGATATTATGTATAAACCTATGTGCTTTATGGTTACTTGTAAGAAAAATACACTAGAAATGGGCAGTTAATGGTTTTGTTAGGGTGTAAGAGTTTTGTGCACGAGAAAAAAATGAGTACACACTACATCAGTGGTTCTCAAATTGGGTGTTGCGGTAAATTTACTCAATTAAAACGACTCAATTAAAAGTGAAAGTCACCCAGTAAAATACTACTTGAGTAAAAGTCTAAAAGTATTTGGTTTTAAATGTACTTAAGTATAAAAAGTAAAAGTATAAATAATTTAAAAGTGTCTTAAATTAAGCAAAACAGATGACACAATTTTTATTTTATTTTTTATTTACCGATAGCCAGGGGCACAGTTCAACACTTAGACACAATTTATAAACAAATAATTTGTGTTTAGTGAGTGTTCCAGATCAAAGGCAGTAGGGATGACCAGGGATGTTCTCTTGATAAGTGTGTGAATTAGACCAATAATGAGTACTTTTGGGTGCCAGGGAAAATGTAAGGATGAAAAAGTACATTATTTTCTTTACGAATGTGGTAGAGTAAAAGTTGTAAAAATTTGAAATAGTAAAGTACAGATACCCCAAAAAACTACTTAAGTGGTATTTACTTTACTTTAGTACTTTATACCACTGACAATCACATCGCACACACACATCTGACCCTAGCATTCACAAACACTTTGAGAGCAATCCTAATTCGAAGGAAAAGTCCAAGCTACAGTACCTTATCTAACCCATAGCACACACTGTGCACATCAAGCCCAATGGCACATACAACTGTACACTAATAATCCCTGGCTGTACAATTGTATCCTGTCAACAACAGATATATTCACCTCATCCAACCCCTAACACACACTGTACGTAACACTTGGATCCTTACTTTTCTGGCTTCTATCCCATTATAGCCATAACCCAGATTGTGGGTCACCCTGGAAGACTGGAGTATCGCATCAATGAGATATGAAAGGAGAGAGACGATAAAATCTTCTGCTGCTAGATGAGGAAACTGCTGGAAATGGTGTATAGTGCCAGTAGAGTTTGTATGTCACAGAACTGAGCTGTGCTTCTCTCCTTGTTTTACCTTGCAGTCCAGATCAGACCAGACCGGTGGGAACACACACAGACACGCACACAAATGTTTACGATCACGATGCCCGAGCATCACCCCACCCCACACACACACTTCTATCAATCCTGTGGAGGAAGCTTTGCACACACACACACACCCAGGCCCTCTTTGCCAGTGTTCTGCTGCCTCGCCACATCTCCATATCCCAGCCTCATCATCCCCATCTCCAGTGCACCACTCATTTCTGGCTGCATCCTGCCACACACACACACACGCTGCTTCCTGCTAGATCCATCCAATCACATCCCTATATCTCACAGATTGATTCCCCATATTGATTGTGGCCACTCTATATGCACCCTTCCTTTCCTCTGCTGCAATGGGGCTATCAGCTACTGCTGCTCCACAGATGGATTTAAAGGGCCTGCCAGTACTTTGAGTGAAATCGGAATGGGTTGTTAGCTGTGTGGGGAAATTATATGTTTTGAAGTGAGGTGAGTGATTCAAACCTAATTGTTGATATTATAACCTATTATATTATAACCTGCTGTGGTAGTTTGTCCTTTCTTTTCTATTTGTGAAGAGAAACGGTGTCCTTTTATTTTGGTCCATATATAAAAATCTCCATGGAGGAGTTTCCCAATACACAGTGCATTCTGAATGTATTCAGAACCCTTGACCTTTTCCAAATTTTATTACGTTACAGCCTTATTCGAATTGATTAAATTGTTTTTTCCCCTCAACATACACACAATACCCCATAATGACAAAGCAAAACAGGTTTTGAGTACATTTTTGCAAATTTATTAAAAATAAAACACAGAAATATAGTATTCAGACCCTTTACTCAGTACTTAGTTGAAGCACCTTTGGCAACAATTACCGCCTAGACTATTCTTCGCTATGACGCTACAGATCCTCTCAAGCTCTGTCAGGTTGGATGGGGAGTGTCGCTTCACAGCTATTTTCAGGTCTCTACAGAGATGTTCGATCGGATTCAAGTCCGGGCTCTGGCTAGGCCACTCAAGGATATTCAGAGACTTGTCCTGAAGCCATTCCTGCGTTGTCTTGGCTGTGTGCTTAGTGTTGTTGTCCTTTTGGAAGGTGAACCTTCACCCCAGTCTGAGGTCCTGAGGGCTCTGGAGCAGGTTTTCATCAAGGGTCTTTCTGTACTTTGCTCCGTTTATCTTTTCCCTCAATCCTGACTAGTAACCCAGTCCCTGCTGTTAAAAAACAGCCCAACAGCATTATGCTGCCACCACCATGTTTCAGCGTAGGGATGGTGCCAGGTTTCCTCCAGACGTGGCGCTTGGCATTCAGGCCAAAGAGTTCCATCTTGGTTTCATCAGACCAGCGAATCTGGTTTCTCATGGTCTGAGAGTCCTTTAGGTGCCTTTTGGCAAACTCCAAGCGGGCTGTCATGTGCCTTTTACTGAGGAGTGGCTTCCGTCTGGCCACTCTACCTTAAAGGCCTGATTGGTGGAGTGCTACAGTGATGGTTGTCTTTCCGACAGGTTCTCCCATCTCCACAGAGGAACTCTGGAGCTCTGTCAGAATGACCATCAGGTTTTTGGTCACCTCCCTGACCAAGGCCCTTATCCCCCGATTGCTCAGTTTGGCTAGGTGGCCAGCCAAGAGTCTTAGTGGTTCCAGGAAGAGTCTTAGTGGTTCCAAACTTCTTCCATTTAAGAATGATGGAGGCCACTGTGTTCTTGGGGACCTTCAATGCTGCAGACATTTTTTGATACCCTTTTTCTCCCCAATTTCGTGGTATCCAATTGGTAGTTACAGTCTTGTCTCATTGCTGTAAGTCCAGTAAGGACTCGGGAGAAGTGATGGTCGAGAACCGTCCACAACCCAACCAAGCCGCACTGCTTCTTGACACAATGCCCACTTAACCCAGAAGCACCAATGTGTCGGAGGAAACACAGTAGACCTGGCGACCATGTCAGCATGCACTGCGCCCGGCCCGCCACAGGGGTCGTTAGTGCGCGAGGGGACAAGGACATCCCTGCCGGCCAAACCCTCCCCTAACACTGACGCTGGGTCAATTGTGCGCCGCCCCATGGGTCTCCTGGTCGTGGCTGGTCATGGCAAAAGAGCCTGGACTCAAACCCGGAATCTCTAGTGGCACAGCGAGCACTGGATGCAGTGCCTTAGACCACTGTGCCACTCGGGACGCACCACATCCCTTTTTAAAGGGAGCTAAGACCGAGCCTATGATTCAGAACTGTTGAATGGACAGCGCCTCAGTAGCCTACAGCAGGGTTTACCAAACTCAGTCCTGGGATGCCCCCTCGGTGTACCTTTTGGTTTTTGCCCTAGCACTACACAGCTGATTCAAATAATCAAAGATTGATGATGAGTTGGTTATTTAGAAAAATCTAAATGTGCACCTAGGGAGGGCCCAAGGACCGAGTTTGGGAAACCCTGGCCTACAGGTAGGCATAGTGGGGCTTTGTGTTGTGGTGCTGAATGGACAGTGCCTCTGTCTAGTAGCCAGCTATAGATTTATTTTGTTTGTGGGCAGTTAGAAATGTTTTCGGCACAGTTAGATGGCCTACAATGCCTATATGTTTATTATAATGGCTCCGACAGAGATGTTCACCTCGCTTCGCGTTCTTAGGAAACTATGCAGTATTTAGATTTTTTATGTATTACTTCGTACATTGTTACCCCAGAAAATCTTAAGTCTTATTACATACAGCCGGGAAGAACTATTGGATATAAGAGCAACGTCAACTTACCAACATTTCGACCAGGAATACGACTTTCCCAAAAGGGATCCTCTGTTTGGACCACCACACAGGACAATGGATCTGATCCCAGTAGCCGACCCAAAACAACCCATACCACAGAAGGGGCAGACAGAGCGGCCTTCTGGTCAGGCTCCGTAGACATGCTCATCGCTCACCTCTCCCGAGTATACTACTCACCAATGTTCAGTCTCTTAATAACAAGGTTGATAAAATTCAAGCAAGGTTTTCCTTCCAGAGAGACATCAGAGATTGTAACATTCTCTAACATGGCTCTCTCAGGATATGTTGTCGGAATCGGTTCAGCCACCGGGCTTCTCCATGCATCGCGCCGACAATCATAACAACATACAGGAAGGAACTCAAGTTCTTCTGCTCACCCGACCTAGAATTCTTTACAATCAAATGCTGGCTATTTTTACCTACCAAGATCATTCTCGTCAGTTAGTCACAGCTGTGTACATTCCCTCAAGGAACACCAAGACGGCCCTCAAGGAACTTCACTGGACTATGTAAACTATATATCCAGAGGCTGCAATTATTGTAGCTGGGGAGTTTAACAAAGCAAATTTGAGAAACGAGGCTACCTAAATTCTATCAGCATATTGATTGCACAACACGCAGGGCTAATACTATACTATCACGCAGACTGAAATATGTTCCGGTCAGCCTCAGAGAACATGCGCAGACCAGCTGGCTGGTGTGTTTACAGACATATTAAATCAGTCCCTATCCTAGTCTGTTGTCCCTACATGCTTCAAGATGGCTCCCATTGTTCCTGTCCCCAAGAAGGCAACGATAACTGAACTAATTTCTGTCATGAAGTGCTTTGAGAGACTAGTCAAGTATCATATCACCGCCACCAACAGCAATCACTAACTCAGAGATGCTGCTGTCTACGTTGAGGCCCAATTACTGGACACTTTAATAAATGGATCACTCGTCACTTTAAACAATGCCACTTTAAATAATGCCACTAATGTATACATCTCTTACATTACTCATATCCCATGTATATACTGTATTTTATACCATCTAATGCACCTTGCCTGTGCCGCTCGGCCATCGCTCATCCATATACTTATATGTACATATTCTCATTCCCCCCTTTTAGATTTGTGTGTATTAGGTATTTGCTGTAGAATTGTTAGATTACGTGTTAGATATTACTGCACTGTTGGGACTAGAAGCAAGCATTTCGCTACACTCACATTAACATCTGCTAACCATGTGCATGTGACCAATAAAATTTGATTTGAAAATCATAACTTTCACGCAGATCTTTCGAAGTTGTAGGCTCAATTGTAAATTGGCACTCCACATGAAAAAAGCTGCCGACCACCTACTATAGGCTTTATGAAGCCACCCTTATGGAATGTTGCATACGATGTACTATGACAGTGTCATTGTCTCCTGCTCTTCCATCCAGCATTGCCTCCGGTACTTCACGCTAATGTTTGCATTTGCCTGTCCGCATTATTTGCCAGGGAAGGGAAATATTCTGTAAATATGGAAGCATCGTATCAACAAGTTCGCTCTGAGAATATTGAAATGTATCAACGAATGAGGCAGCATGGAGAAGATTGAAACATTTTGTATCAACAAGGCGGCTCCGAGAATTTTTATTGCAACATAGTAGCCAACGAGGGGTGGCTCGTGCATTTTTCCCTGGGCCAGCTTGTCTCTGTTGTTTATTATTGTGTTGCTTACACAGTAGTTGCACTACCAGGGTGGTGATTATATATTTTTTAAACAGCACTCGCAATATTTAATGACTCCTAACACCCCAACCCTAACACCCCTCCCCTAATTGAAGTAAACTAATGAACAACAACACTTAGGCTTTTACTTCCAGCTCATACATACTATATACATTTTAGACACAGTATATTTTACAATAGTTATCTTTTGTTTGTTTTTAGTCCCATCCTTCAGCTCCACTCAACCCCTCCCATCCACCTCTGAACACCATACAGTTTTGATTTCTATTTGCCATACATTTTTCAAAAGTGCTGTGATGTTTCACAAAACGTTCAATTCTCATAGTTTCTACATATTGTAAATTAAAGAAAAAATGTTGCTAAGTGTATTATTATATTATTGATCGATTGACTGACTTTTTAAATCAACCAACAGTGCTATTTCCAGAGTTAGCTCCAGGTAAATGTGTTACATCTGCTCCTACCACTCCCTCTACTTCTCATCCTGTCTCCCTAACCTGCAGCCCCAATGCTCTCTCCCTCTTCATCTGTCTGTGTGTGTGTGTGTGTGTGTGTGTGTGTGTGTGTGTGTGTGTGTGTGTGTGTGTGTGTGTGTGTGTGTGTGTGTGTGTGTGTGTGTGTGTGTGTGTGTGTGTGTGTGTGTGTGTGTGTGTGTGTGTGTGTGTGTGTGTGTGTGTGTGTGTGTGTGTGTGTGTGTGTGTGTGTGTGTGTGTGTGTGTGTGTGTGTGTGTGTAGAAACAGCAGATCCCCACCAGCTGCAATCTGTTGCATAATCAAGTGTGCCACTTCCACGCTGCCAGTCGTAATCTCTGCTAAGTCTGTCTGCTTAGTGCTTGTTTTCCTGTGACTCCGTTTTCCTCTCTGCTACAGGTCCCTGTCCAGTCCCACATCTCGTCAGTCCTGTGTCCGTGTGCGTCAAGACTCAGTGCGTGCGTGACCAAAAACAAGCTACGTGGACAGTACCAAAACAAATTATCGAATGATTGTCTTTTTGCAGTGCGTGCGTGTGTGTGTGTGTGTGTGTGTGTGTGTGGAGACAGGTGTGCTAGAAACAGCAGATCCCCACCAGCTGCAATCTGTTGCATAATCAAGACCTCTACAAATACGCCGCCCTGCCACTTCCACGCTGCCAGATCGTAATCTCTGCTAAGTCTGTCTGCTTAGATCCTGCTTTTGTGTTATGCTTGTTTTCCCTTGCTTGACTCCGTTTTCCTCTCTGCTACAGGTCCCTGTCTCCAGTCCCACATCTCGTCAGTCTGCTACTCTGTCCTGGACCCTCCACTGCATCCTTGGATTCCTCTCCGAACCTGCTTACCTAATCCCAACTCCCCTCACTCAAGACTCAGCCTCCGCACCTCGCTCCATGTGACAACATGTTGCAATTCTTCAGCCATTCCTGGACCTGCGACCAAAAACAAGCTACGTATGGACAGTACCAAAACAAATTATCGAATGATTGTCTTTTTGCAGCAAAATCTGTCTGAATGATTTGCATTCTCATTCTGTCACTACATGAAAATGTACACTTGTTATAGCCTACACTTCTTATTTTCATTGCGTTTTATCTGGATTGGCATGATTTTAATCTACTTTTTTTGCCTACTTTAAATTGTGGGTCTTGAGCAAGGCTATGGCAACTGCCAAACCCAAAAGATGCCCCTGGGAAGGGGAGCTGTGTTACTACTGTGTCAGTCCCACATTCTGGATGGAAAATATAAACACTAACACATGCTTATGTGTTCCTAGAGAGAGAGGCCAGGCAATATGGATTAAGTTAGCCCTATTATCCTAATCATAATCTCTACATTACAGCCTGTGCTGGGGGACTGCAGAGGGGAAGGAGAGAAAGGAGGACGAGAGGAAATGAAGAGGGGGAAATTATGATGAGGGAGAGAGAAGTAAAGCAGCAAGAGTGGTTTGCTATCAATGAACAAAGGACTATTATCAATAATCTTTGATGCATTACAAATCTCAGTCCCCCTGAAGAAGCTACTCAGGAGGGAAAGGATCTCCCTTCTAGGAACACACCCCTCAGGGTATGTGTGTGTGCCTGCGTGTGTGTGTATGTCAAGTGCATGTGGCATGCATCAGTTGGGAGGTGAATATAATGAGGGGTGTGTTCCTAGAAGGGGGGCGGCAGGCCTTGGCACATGGGATCCTTTTTACTGTGAAAGAAAGAGAGGGAAAGAATGAAGTGAAGGGAAAATCCCCAATGGACCCCTCGGAGATGGCGAGGTGAGGGGGGAGGGGTTCAGGAGTCGGAACAGATGGCAGGCCAGGCAGCCTCCTCCCCCTCCTGGCAACTCAGAAATGTTGCGCAGGGGCAATTAGTGGCAGAAAGGGCAGAGGAGGGGGAGGCACACATACAGTACACACACAATGACACATTAGCAGCAGGCATTACAGTCACAGAGGGCCACTCCTCCAGGGGGATAAAGAGCAGCTCCCTTCCCCCTCCCCGTTTCCACCCAGTGGTGCTCACAGCTCCATTAACCCACCAGAGACAGGTGCAAGGTGTCACCTGTCACTCAAACCTCCTCCATTTTCCTCACCCTGTAGCACTTCTTATCCTTCACTCACTGCCCTCCCTTCCCTCTAACTCACCCTCAACCCCCTGTCACCCTGATGATGACAAGACGCAGCCCTCCATATCCTCCTATATACTCTACTAGTGACAGGAGAGGAGTATGCAATAGTGTGAATATTGGAACAAAGCCACATAACAGCTGCAGCAGCACAGCAGCTGAAGGACAGTAGTATTGTATATTACTATAAACCCAAAAAGAACACCCTCCTCCACTTCTTCCTCCTTCTCCACCCCATGATGGTTCAACCCTCAGTTTCCACAGCAATTACCAGTCAGCAAGCAGGCATTAATGGTCCTACCCCACGGCCCCATGGGAGTTGTAGGATAATTACAAAACATTTCCCCAGAGGGACTACTACTGAAATATCCAATGCACAGAGGTGTCCCAGAGGTCGTGCTCCTCGTAACGTCCAATAGCCACGGGGCCACGACGTCCAAAAGGTGACAGGCGAATGAGGGTATGACAATCAAAAGGAGGAGGGAAAAAGGTTTTACAATCAACCAATCACATCTGCTTTGATGGCCAAATGATGTTCATAATTTCTTATGATACTTTTTATTAGTTGAATTACCTAGTTTAAATGTTAATCAATTAAGATATAATGAAAACTTTATTTCAGTACTTTCAGTACTTTCGTACATTGCGATCCTCAAAGCAATGGTATGAATATCGCACGTTTGAGAAGAAGACCCACACAAGGCAGTTGTATGCGGATATTGGAGAAAGCATTATTATGTGCAGCATCACTCCTTCATATGATTCTTGGAAGCCGGTTTTGCACCAAGGGGCCGTTGAGTTCAGCTACTATAAGATTGTGCTGCTACTGCTGTTCTGTTCTCCATCCTCAGTAAAGTATCTGCTGCCAAGCTTCCTCTTCATCCTCCTCCTCCTGCTGCTGGTATTCCTACTAGTGTATGGCTGCATCCCAAAAGGCACACCTTTTGACCAGGGCCCGTTTGTACTATATAGAGAATAGGGTGCCATTTGGGCCAGAACCTATGAGAAATACTACATCATAAATATCATTATGATGAAAGGAGACAATTATGTATATAGAAAAAGGTGCTATCTGGAACCTAAAATGGTTCTTTGGCTGTCCCCGTCAAATAACCCTTTGAAGAACGCTTTTTGGTTCCAGGTAGAAAGAACCCTTTTGATTTCATGTAGAACCCTTTCCACAGAGGGTTCTACATGGAACCCAAAAGGGTTCTACCTGAATAACCCTTTTGGAACCATTTTTTCTAAAAGTGTATACGGCTATAAAGAAATATCTGAGCCATGTGTGTCTCCATATACAGGAATACATCCTCTAAGGCCACCTATTCATAATCACACCCAGCTTCCAAATGGCAATTTTTTTCAATCAACTCGTTTCTTCTCTTCTTTTTTTCTCCACTTCTCTTCTACTCTCTCTCTTTCCACCTCTCCCCATCTCCTTCTCCCCTCTCTTTCTCTCTCTCTCTCCATCAAATGTGTGTGTTGGTGCAGTAGCCTAGCAGTGTGTGTTGGCACAGAATGCCATTGTGCTGCCTGTGTTGGGAGGGCTCAAAGAGCTGTGTGAAGCTGTGCCAAGCCCAGCACCAGGCAGTCATTATCACCCTGGGTCTGATGATAACCACAGGGCTTATGGAGAGCTGGCACAGGGTCTGGTTTGCATCACAAATGGCACCCTCTTCCCTGTATAGTGCACTACTTTTGACCAAAGCCCAGCCCTGATGATAACTATGGGGCTTATGGAGAGTTGGCTGGCAGAGAGCTAGCTCTGGTACCCATTACATGCCCAGCTAGGCCTCAGCCGAAGACTTCTTATACCCAGCTCGTCTTATAACTCAGTGGGGGGCAACTCTGCCCGCTGTCAGCCGCCCTCAGCAGCATAATCACCTCATATTATACCGCCTCTTATCCTCTTTCTTACCAGCGGCACACACACACATGCATAGTTGCGCTCACACGCATTCAAATACTCACATTGAAACATACAGACAGACAGACACACACACACACTATAACCTCCTCAGTCAAAGCCTATCTACCTTCTGCTAGAGAAAAGCTAACCTTTTTATGTTGGCCCAGGGTTTGGTTTTAAATTATCAGCTTATTTATCCCCTCAGTCAGCCCACTGAGTCAGTCAGTCAGTCAAATGTTCAGTTATTGTCTAATAAATGCCAGGTCACACGCATGCTGATCAATAAAAGGCCATGAGAGAACGTGGCCCTTTTCGGCAGCTGACGTCAGTGGAGCTCAGCATTGTGGCCACAGCAACCCCTGACCTTTGTGTAACCCCGGTACATGCCACACACTCCTGACCCCTGAGCTGTGTTTGTTGTCAAGTTAGCCATGTGAACGCACAATGCCAACCGGCAACCTCCGCTTCCCCTCGCTGCCCCCCTGCTACTTTCCCCACTGCCTCCCTCATGTATGTGATGAAATGGTACACGTTAGCTGTTCCCATTACATAACCTGGCACATTTAGCCCTATGCTAACCTAACCAGGTGGTAGTGATTATTTCCTGGAACGAATGGCATTACTTAAAATAGGTAAACCTGGCCACCAGAGAGATATTTTAAACCTCCAAATTCAAGGATTATTTTTTTTTCCCTTCACTTCAAAAGGCTAGTTTTAACATGTGACAAAATCTCACGTTTTTGCTTTTCCGTTTCACACACATCCATGTGTTTTTATAGAAAAGAGTGCTGCTAGTTTTACGTTGATGTACCTTTGATGATGATAATTGGACAATTATTTACTTGATTCTGGGCAGCTTTTAGCAAAGTGCAGGAATGTATTCTTGCCAATATGTCTGTATCCACATCTCTTCATGCTATCCACTGAAGAGACACACACACACAAATCTGGCTGCATTGTTTACATGGGGATGACTCAGAGGTTTCCTTAGCTCTATTTGTCTGGATATACAGTAATAGGATTTAGGATTTACCTGTGGGCCAACTCACTCAATTTGTCTATTGTGTTGTGGTTTATTGACTGAGTGCCTCACATTAAGACAGTAAGACAAAGCTTTCTCTGCTTGTGTGGAGCATTCCCATCCCTGTCAACACCCCCCCCAACACACATTCTCCCCCACTGCCTCATCCCTTCTCAACCCTCCCACTTCCTCCAATCCCAATAATCTTGTCAACTCTCTTCCTCAATCACCTCAACCTTTCAGCCCTCATCCCTTTCTCCTCTCTTTCTAGCCCTAACCCCTTCAGCTCCCCCTACCCATTCAGCCATCCTCATCCTCTCCTCAAACCTTCACCCCTACCCTAATTTCATCATCTGCTGAATTCCTGCTGTATGACATCAATGTCTCCATGCAGCAACATGAGTGACAATCCACTATGCTATGATCTATCTCCTTGTTTGTTCGATTGTTTTTGTGTACAGCTCTCCTTTTAGCGCTAGCGTTTAGCATCAGAACAGATTCCAGAATTTCCAGTCTGGAACAACACGACAGGGGTCAGAATGCCTGGAATGCTGAAAAACACAGATTAGCTCATCCCTGTTTTGTTATCTCTGGACTGAAGTGGATGGGCTTGTGATTCCGAACTCTATTGTGTGGTGCTCAGGGCTTAGGAAATTAGTCATGGCCGAACTCAGGGCCCGGAGTGTTGGGCCACAGGCCATGAACCCTAAACACTAAACCGTAGACCAGGGTTTCTTAAACATTTTCAGCCTGGGACCCAAATGAGAAATTCTGTGTTTTCCTGAGACCCAAGATTAGGAAATATGCAACTACACATAAATATCGGTCCATGTCATTGCCGTTATGCCTGAAACAAATGCAATATAGACAAAAACAAATCACAATGAAATTAATTATCCATATAAATATATATTATTGTTTATTTTCCACATTAAAAACACTCTTACATATCTGTCTAAGTTTGGAACTGTTGCTGTTAAATTTAAATTAAAATGTTAAAAATCATTCTGAACTGGAATAATAAGATTCATCACATCACACAGATGAATAACAGAACACACACACAGGCTTTTTGATAGTGCAACCCTAAGTAACAGTACAGATGAAAAATGATCAGACCTACTGTACATCTTACTGTAGAAATTATTGTTGAAAGAAAGCCTAGGTTGGAATTGTTGCTGTTAAAATACAATACATATTTTTGATTTTGAACTGGAATAAACTTGATACAACTTGTCACATCACACAGATGTGGACCAGAAAACACACACACAGTCCGAATGAGAGCATGTCTATTCTGGGCTCTGTTTTTGACAGCGCAATACTGAGGTCATGCTCAGCCTTGAAACTGTTTCTGTTCTTTTTTTTAAAAGTGTGTCAGGGTTGAGAACCCTGAATCGCATAGGTATGTGGTGCCAAACGACCAGAACATCTACTGCTGTCTCAGTCAGGCAGGAAACCGCTTCCTGCTGTAAATGAGCAGCCCAGAACTGTGTGTTTGCCTCAATCAATTTCATCCAGTTAAGACTAACAATTATTATTGTATTTTAACAGCAACAGTTCCAAACTAGACTAGTTTTCAACAATAGTTTCTACAGTAAGATGTACAGTAGGCCTGATCATTTTTCATCTTCTTCTGTACTGTTACTAGGGTTGCATATCAGTAGAGAGCTTGCTTTGGCGAATGTTAGCTATTAGCTGTGTACAAGGCCAGGGGATTGTTTGAAAGATAAACTCATCTAACGTTACTACTATGAGAGTTATTTAGTCCTCCCTTATTTCTTCTTATAAAATGACAACAATGCCTTGCTACTTTTCCATTGTCGAAGCACTGTTTCCAGAAGCATTCTGCCCTGTTCTGAAATAACTCCCTGGGTTTACCTTCATGCTGTGGATGTTTGGTCAGGATGTGTCGTCTTACTGATTTGTTCGTTATGAAAGACTCATTACTAAGCACTTCCACACAAAAAACACACTGTGGGTGCTCAGAAATTCATCGATGTATATGAGTTTCATGACAATTGAGCTCAGTCAGAACTTGTGGCTAGCATGAGTCCATTTGATGACAGCTGTGAGTAATGGCATGTGGGAATGACAAGTCAGTGGCAGACAGTGCATCATCTGCTACCTGAACGACAGAGCTGCGTCGTGTGTGTCGTGGAGTGATCTTCAAGAAAACTGCTGGGGGGGAAAAAATCAGGTAAACCGTGAAGCACTCAGTCATCTCCCGCTTACATTTGCGTAGCTGCCAAACCAAGCAGAGAGAGCAGATGCACTTGGCCAAATCAATTCCAGTAATTAATGAAATAATTAGAACATTTACTCTGACATGTCGCGACCCATCATTACCAGGTCCCGACCCATACTTTAAGGCAGGCTGCTGTAGACCATTGACCATATCCCAAACATAGTGTTCATTTCAATTTGTAGAGTTTGTTTGGGGATTAGGACATCATGGCCAATTGAGGGCACACACCCACTAAATCCTAAATACAAAACACTAAACCCTGAACTCTGCCCACTGACCAGCCTCAATCCAAACAATATTTCAATATGTAAAGTGTGTCTTCTTGTCATCTGACTGAACCCACAAAGATGATTCAATGACTACATGTCAATAGTCTAAGTGCCTTCTTGTCGTTGATTACCCTATGTGCATTTTCACCTGCTCTCTTCCTGGTATCCTGGTTAGGTGGACCCTAGTTTGCATGTATCACTCATTTGCCATTACATATTAGTTGTTCCAGCCTGTACGTTTCCATTTAATTAACCGTTGACATGTGCTATACAAACATAAATGGCTGGAAGAGTATTTTTTACACAAAAAAACAGAAGGCAAAGCATTTGTGTACCATTTTCTCCCTGTCAAATCGTAATCAACACTGCCACCTTGTGGTAGATCTTTGCAGTTGTAAGACAATTCTAACTATTCCCATAATAGCTTATAGATGGCGCCATTTATTAATAAACAGGCAAATTTGTCAATATCTTTTTTTTTTCACCTTTAATTAACCAGGTAGGCTAGTTGAGAACAAGTTCTCATTTGCAACTGCGACCTGGCCAAGATAAAGCATAGCAGTGTGAACAGACAACACAGAGTTACACATGGAGTAAACAATTAACAAGTCAATAACACAGTAGAAAAAAAAGGGGAGTCTATATACATTGTGTGCAAAAGGCATGAGGAGGTAGGCGAATAATTACAATTTTGCAGATTAACACTGGAGTGATAAATGATCAGATGGTCATGTACAGGTAGAGATATTGGTGTGCAAAAAAGCAGAAAACTAAATAAATAAAAACAGTGTGGGGGTGAGGTAGGTGAAAATGGGTGGGCTATTTACCAATAGACTATGTACAGCTTCAGCGATCGGTTAGCTGCTCAGATAGCTGATGTTTGAAGTTGGTGAGGGAGATAAAAGTCTCCAACTTCAGCGATTTTTGCAATTCGTTCCAGTCACAGGCAGCAGAGTACTGGAACGAAAGGCGGCCAAATGAGGTGTTGGCTTTAGGGATGATCAGTGAGATACACCTGCTGGAGCGTGTGCTACGCATGGGTGTTGCCATCGTGACCAGTGAACTGAGATAAGGCGGAGCTTTACCTAGCATGGACTTGTAGATGACCTGGAGCCAGTGGGTCTGGCGACGAATATGTAGCGAGGGCCAGCCGACTCGAGCATACAAGTCGCAGTGGTGGGTGGTATAAGGTGCTTTAGTGACAAAACGGATGGCACTGTGATAAACTGCATCCAGTTTGCTGAGTAGAGTGTTGGAAGCAATTTTGTAGATGACATCGCCGAAGTCGAGGATCGGTAGGATAGTCAGTTTTACTAGGGTAAGCTTGGCGGCGTGAGTGAAGGAGGCTTTGTTGCGGAATAGAAAGCCGACTCTTGATTTAAATTTCGATTGGAGATGTTTGATATGAGTCTGGAAGGAGAGTTTGCAGTCTAGCCAGACACCTAGGTACTTATAGATGTCCACATATTCAAGGTCGGAACCATCCAGGGTGGTGATGGTAGTCGGGCATGCGGGTGCAGGCAGCGATCGGTTGAAAAGCATGCATTTGGTTTTACTAGCGTTTAAGAGCAGTTGGAGGCCACGGAAGGAGTGTTGTATGGCATTGAAGCTCGTTTGGAGGTCAGATAGCACAGTGTCCAATGACGGGCCGAAAGTATATAGAATGGTGTCGTCTGCGTAGAGGTGGATCAGGGAATCGCCCGTAGCAAGAGCAACATCATTGATATATACAGAGAAAAGAGTCGGCCCGAGAATTAAACCCTGTGGCACATCTCTATTACAACTTCACTCAAGTATATCCCCTATCTATCCAATGTAACCACAACTTTTTTAAGGGTGTCGGGAAAATGTAAACTGTTCACAATTTCCTTGCTGAAACCTTTCACTACTGTGTTTCACATTTCACTGACATATGAAGCACCAGGTATCCTAGTGGTTAGAGCGTTGGGCCAGTAACGGGAAAGGTTGCTGGTTTGAATCCCTGAGTTGACAAGATAAAAATATGTTGTTCTGCCCCTGAGCAAGGCAGTTTACCCACTGTTCCCCGGACGCCGTAGATGTCAATTAAGGCAGCCCCCCACACTTCTCTGATTAAGAGGGGTGGGGTTAAAAGACATATTTCAGTTGGACAACTGACTAGGTATCCCCCCTTTCCCAGTATAATCTTCTAGACACTAAAGAATCTCTCTCCCCCTATTTTACATTTGACCCTTCATGTTCTTGAAAGTACAGGAAACAAACATAAGCTGAAAATATAGTCAGCTTCCTCCTCGGCAACGAATGAATAGTTATTCCTATGCTTCCACATATAGTATGCTAGGCCTACTGTCTGTCTTATCTCTGATATGTTTTAATCATCACAGAATCATTCATTCAGTAACTTACATTTAAACTCTGTTATCATTGATAAGTCACTAATATTGCAATCTGTCAAAATGTATTTCCCAATCACATGATTAGTCATTTTTTACCATCAGACATTGAGAATCTACGGCCAATTACAGGGGGCTGTAAGGAGTGCGCTGAGAATCGGGAAGCAAGCTGTGAGTATTTTAATAAATTAATAAATGTAACATAATACAACACAAGAACAACACACAGACATGAAACAAACAGAAACAATAATGCCTGGGGAAGGAACCAAAGGAAGTGACATACATATGGAAGGTAATCAGGGAAGTGATGGAGTCCAGGTGAGTCTGATGACGTGCAGGTGCGCGTAATGATGGTGCCAGGTGTGCGCCATAACGAGCAGCCTGGTGACCAGAGGCCAGAGAGGGAGCACACGTGACAGGGGCACATACGTCTGAGTTTTTTAAAAAAACAGGTGCATTTTCACCTGCTCTCTTCCTGGTATCCAGGTTAGGTGGACCCTAGTTTGCATGTATCACTCATTTGCCTTCGCAAATCTCAGGGAAGACGGAGAAACAGATGAGTTAACTTCCTGTTTTCAGAGAATCACAGGAGAAGGAAATCACAGGAGAAGGCAACATGTTGGATGCTGACTGGGCATCTGCTGTCACCTGTTCCTTCACTTTAATAGATGAAGGAAAGGAAATTATATGAAGTCACGGTTGACTATTGAGAAGTACTCTTGGATTTAGCAAAGTCATGTTTGTAGGTGTAGAAAGACCATTCAGAGGACTAGAATTCAATTCACCTCCTTTGTGTAGGTTTACCAATGTTTAAAATGTGGTGGTTGAACAGTGTTGAACGCAAAAACTTGAACTAAAGACGAAAGCTGACAGTGTTTTTATATACTTGTATTGTATTTTGGATCCTACGGCTCTGTTGGGCTAAATTGCTGTGAGCGTTGCTGTCTGTCTGGGTTGCTGTCTGACAGATTCAGCATAGGGTGAGAGACAGGAAAGCCCAGCTAGCCTAGCTGGCTCGGCGGACTCAAATGGAGGCCGCTATTGAACGTTTCTAGCGCTGCAGGAGCTGTATTTACTTTGCTTTGTTCCCGGGACAATGTGGACCGCTCTGACTTTCAATGTAGCAACTGCTTGCTTACAGAGGACTACAGGAGGAAGTAGCAAACCTACACAAGCTACTGGGGAACCCACGACCACGTACTTATTTTTCTTCCACCCCAGTAGACGGACGGCTCTCTGGTCTGGTGAAAGTTTTGCCGCCGTATCGGCTCTCCACAGCTCGGCAGGTTTCCATCCCTGAAGGGGTCTCCCCCTTCCCTAGAGAACAGAGGTGTTCTCGACCCAACCAACCAGCCATGGAGGTACATCATTCGCTGTGGAAGTCGAAGAAAGCGTCCTCTGGCAACGGTGGTCTCATGGAGATGTTGACCCCTGATCTGACACAGACCAGAAATAGCTTTGCCGCCCTGCATCCAGAGGCTCCGGCGCCTTCTTCCCATTCAAGATTGGATCTGGAGGTACCGGCGTCTTCGTCCTCTGTTCGGTCTCCTTCTCCGTTGGCTTCTTCCTCGGGTTCAGAACCTCGGAGCTCGCACCCTCATCAGACCGTGAGGCTGCCTGAGAGAACGACCCATTCAACATGACCAGCTCTCATCATAGACAGCTCTATGGTGAGAAACATCTCAGTTACCAAGGCAAAAACCCTGGGCTACCCAGGAGCACAAGACATCACAAGACTGCTTCCGACTGATCTTTGACAGATGCCGGGAGCTGCCGCTGCCGTAGTCCATGTGGGGACAAACAACATCAGGAGGGCTAGCTCGGAACATTTGAAAAGGGATTTTAAAGAACTGATTTTAGCACTAAAAGACTAAAAACCAGCCAATAATTTCAGGTTCAGTACCATCGTTGGGGCGCGGGTGTGAAAGATTCAGCAGAATGCTGGCATTACACATCTGGCTAAAAGACTACTGTAGCTCTGCTGGAGTCACATTTATAGATAACTTTGACACCTTCTGGAAACAAAAGATACTCTACAGGAATGACGGAGTCCATCCAAATAATCTTGGCTCCTGGACTCTGTCCACGCATTTCAAGGCTGCGCTGAAACAATGACTGTTCAATGAGCCAAGACCAGCTCAGTTAATCCCTACCATTGTGACAGTGAGTCATCATAATGCTGCATCAAATGTACATGAGGCAGGTTCATCTGCCTCACCTAAATCCGATTCTTGTGGGAAGCTGCTATAGACCACCAAGTGCTAACAGACAGTATCTGGATAATATGTGTGAAATGCTTGATAATGTATGTGACATAAACAGAGAACTATCTTTTTTAGGTGATTGAAATATTGACTGATTTTAAATATTGACTGGCTATCATCAAGCTGCCCACTCAAGAAAAAACGTTGAAATGTAACCAGTGCCTGCAACCTGGTTCCGGCTGTCAGTCAACCTACAAGGGTAGTGACAAACAGCACCGGAATGAAATCATCAACATGTATTAATCACATGTTTACTAATGCTGCAAAAATCGGCTTTATAGCAGTATCCAAATCCATGTAGTGATCACAATATAATAGCCATACCCAGGAAAACTTAAGTTCCAAAGGCTGGTCCTAATATAGTGTATAAGAGGTCATACAATTTTTAGAAAGTTTTGTAGTGATTCATATGTTGATGATGTAAAGAGTATTTGCTGGTCTATGGTGTGTAATGAGGAGCAACCAGACGCTGCACTTGACACATGAAATTACTTATTCCAGTTACTAATAAGCACGCACCCATTAAGAAAATGACTGTAAAAACTGTAAAGTCCCCTTGGATTGATGAGGAATTGAAAAATGGTATGGTTGAGAGGGATGAGGCAAAAGGTATGGCAATTAAGTCTGGCAGCCCAACTGATTGGCAAACGTATTGCAAATTCAAGAAATCATGTGACTAAACCATGAAACAAAGATAAATTATATAAACAATGATAGGAAAAAAGGTTTGGGGCATCTTAAATGAAATTTTGGGGAACAAAGCCAACTCTGCGCCATCATTCATTGAATCAGATGGCTCATTCATCACAAAGTCTACTGATGTTGCCAACTAATGACTTTTTCATTGGTAAGATAAGGAACCTTAGCCTTGACATGCCAGCAACAAATGCTGAAACTACACTTCCAAGTATATCAGACCAAATTATGAAAGACGGGAATTGTACATTTGAATTCCGTAAAGTCAGTGTGGAAGAGGTGAAAAAATGATTGTTGTCTATAAACAATGACAAGCCACTGGGAGACGATATTGCCACTCCTATTTGCCACTTCTTCAATTTAAACCTGCTAGAAAGTGTGTGCTCTCAGGACTGGAGGGAAGCTAAAGTCATTCCGCTACCCAAGAATAGTAAAGTCCCGTTATTGGCTCAAATAGCCAACCAATCAGCCTTTCACCAACCCTTAGTAAACTTCTGGAAAAAATTGTGTTTGACCAGATACATTGCTATTTCACAGTAAACAAATTGACAACAGACTTTCAGCACGCTTATAGGGAAGGACACTCAACAAGCATAGCACTTCACAAACAACTGATGATTGGCTGAGAGAAATGTATGATACAATGATTGTGGGGGCTGTCTTATTAGACTTCAGTGCAGCTTTTGACATTATCAATCATAGTCTGCTGCTGGAAAAATGTATGTGTTATGGCTTTACATCCCCTGCTATAATGTGGATAAAAAGATACTTGACTAACAGAACACAGAGGGTGTTCTTTAACTTCATTGGGATAGGGGGCAGCATTGGGAAGTTTAGATGAAAAGCCCAGAGTATTTGGAAAGAAACCACTCTAAAGCTTCCAAAACTGTTAAAATAATGTCTGTGAGTATAACAGAACTCATATGGCATGCAAAAACCTGAGAAAATCCAACCAGGAAGTGGGTAATATGAGGTTTGTAATTTTTAAATGGATTGCCTATCCAATATCCTGTGTCTGTGGGGTCAGATTGCACTTCCTAAGGCTTTCAGTAGATTTCAACAGTCATTGGAAGTCTTGTATTGTGAAAGGGGATTGAATAAGAGCTGTTTCCCTAAGTGGTCAAGCTGAAAGACATTAGTTTAGTCTCACACGTGAGTGCTAAGCTCATCCTCTTTCCTTTCTAATGACAACGGAATTGTCCGGTTGGACAATTAAAGATTTATGATAAAGACATCCTAAAGATTGATTATATACATCATTTGACATGTTTCTACGAACTTTAATGGAACTTTTTTGACTTTTCGTCTGGGCTTTGTGCATTTGGATTACTGGACTAAATGCGCTAACAAAAACAGGATATTTGGACATAAAGATGAACTTAATCGAACAAAACAAACATGGAGACCTGGGAGTGCCATCAGATGAAGATCATCAAAGCTAAGTGATTCATTTGAACGCTATTGCTGACCTTTCTGACACCTCTCCTTGGTTGGAAAATGTCTGTATGGTTTTCTGTGGCTATGCCCTGACCTAACATAATAGCATGGTGTGCTTTCGCCGTAAAGCCTTTTTGAAATCGGACACAGCGGCTGGATTAACAAGAAGTTTATCTTTAATCCTACGTATAACACTTGTATCTTTCATCAATGTTTATGATGAGTATTTCTGCAATTTGATATGGCTCTCTGCAATTTCACTGGATGTTTGTTTGAGACAATGCATTTCCAAACATAACACGTCAATTTCAAATTAGGTTTTTGGACATAAAGATGAAGTTTATCGAACAAAACACACATTTATCGTGTAACATGGAGTCCTGGGAGTGCCATCCGGTGAAGATCATCAAAGGTAAGTGATTCATTTTAGCGCTATTTCTGACTTTTGTGACACCTCTCCTTCTTTGGAAAATGGCTCTATGGTTTTCTGTGGCTAGGCGCTGACCTAACAGTCGCCTTTCGCCGTAAAACCTTTTTGAAATTGGACACTGTGGCTGGATTAAGTTTATCTTTAAAATGGTGTACAGTGGGGCAAAAAAAGTATTTAGTCAGCCACCAATTGTGCAAGTTCTCCCACTTAAAAAGATGAGGCCTGTAATTTTCATCATAGGTACACTTTAACTATGACAGACAAAATGAGAAGAAAAAAAATCAGAAATTCACATTGTAGGATTTTTTATGAATTTATTTGCAAATTATGGTGGAAAATAAGTATTTGGTCAATAACAAAAGTTTCTCAATACTTTGTTACATACCCTTTGTTGGCAATGACAGAGGTCAAACCTTTTCTGTAAGTCTTCACAAGGTTTTCACACACTGTTGCTGGAATTTTGGCTCATTCCTCAATGCAGATCTCCTCTAGAGCAATGATGTTTTGGGGCTGTTGCTGGGCAACACGGACGTTCAACTCCCTCCAAATATTTTCTATGGGGTTGAGATCTGGAGACTGGCTATCCCACTCCAGGACCTTGAAATGCTTCTTACGAAGCCACTCCTTCATTGACCGGGCAGTGTGTTTGGGATCATTGTCATGCTGAAAGACGCAGCCACGTTTCATCTTCAATGCCCTTGCTGGTGGATGGAGGTTTTCACTCAAAATCTCACGATACATGGCCCCATTCATTCTTTCCTTTACACAGATCAGACGTCCTGGTCCCTTTGCAGAAAAACAGCCCCAAAGCATGTTTCCACCACCATGCTTCACAGTAGGTATGGTGTTCTTTGGATGCAACTGTCCTCCAAACACGACTAGTTGGGTTTTTACCAAAAATATATATTTTGGTTTCATCTGACCATATGACATTCTCCTAATCTTCTTCTGGATCATCCAAACGCTCTCTAGCAAACTTCAGACGGGCCTGGACATGTACTGGCTTAAGCAGGGGGACACGTCTTGCACTGCAGGATTTGAGTCCCTGGCGGCGTAGTGTGTTACTGATGGTAGGCTTTGTTACTTTGGTCCCAGCTCTCTGCAGGTCATTCACTAGGTCCCCCCGTGTGGTTCTGGGATTTTTGCTCACCGTTCTTGTGATCATTTTGACCCCAATTATTAGGAAATGTCTTCCATTTCCTAATAATTGCTTCAAACCAAGCTGCTTACCTATTGCAGATTCAGTCTTCCCAGCCTGGTGCAGGTCTACAATTTTGTTTCTGGTGTCCTTTTACAGCTCTTTGGTCTTGGCCATAGTGGAGTTTGAAGTGTGACTGTTTGAGGTTGTGGATAGGTGTCTTTTATACTGATAACAAGTTCAAACAGGTGCCATTAACCTCTTGCTCCTACCTGACATGCAGGCGTCCCATCTAGACATCTGGAAATGCAAATGCGCTACGCTAAATGCTAATAGTACTAGTTAAAACTCAAACGTTCATTAAAACACACATGCAGGGTATTGAATTAAAGCTACACTCGTTGTGAATCCAGGCAACAAGTCAGATTTTTAAAATGCTTTTCGGCGAAAGCATGAGAAGCTATTATCTGATAGCATGTAACACCCCAAAAGACCCGCAGGGGATGTAAACAAAATAATTAGCATAGTCGGCGCTACACAAACCGCACAAATAAAATATAAAACATTCATTACCTTTGACCATCTTCTTTGTTGGCACTCCTAGATGTCCCATAATCACTATTGGGTCCTTTTTTCGATTAAATCAGTCCATATATAGCCTAGATATCGATCTATGAAGACTGTGTGATAAACGAAAAGAAATAGCGTCTTATAACGTAACGTCATTTTTTTTAATTAAAAAAGTCAACGATAAACTTTCACAAAACACTTCGAAATACTTTTGTAATGCAACTTTAGGTATTAGTAAACGTTAATAAGCGATCAAATTGATCACGAGGCGATGTATATTCTATAGCTGTACGTCTGGAAATAATGTCCGGGTAAATCTCAACCAAAATATCCGGTCGGAGACCGGAAGAAAGGCGCTACCTTGTGCCCGTTTGACCAAGAAACAAATCGTAGGCAAAAGACAAGACTGTTGACATCGTGTGGAAGCTGTAGGTATTGCAACCTCTGCCCCATTTAATGTGGTTCACATTCAACAATGGGTTCTAGTGGCGCATGGATATATTTTCGCATTTTCAGTGATCAGATTTTCCTGCGCTTTTCGATGAAACGCACATTCTGTTATAGTCACAGCCGTGATTTAACCAGTTTTATAAACGTCTGAGTGTTTTCTATCCACACATACTAATCATATGCATATACTATATTCCTGGCATGAGTAGCAGGGCGCTGAACTGTTGCGCGATTTTTAACAGAATGTTCGAAAAAGTAGGGGGTAGGAGTAACAGGTTAACCTCTTGCGGCGACCCATCCCGGATCCGGGATCGTGACTTCGGCTCAAGCTCATTACCATAACGCAAAATGCAAAAAAATATTTATATTTATATTTAACCTCCACACATTAACAAGTCCAATAGCTCAAATGAAAGATAAACACCGTGTTCATCTACCCAGCAAGTCAGATTTCTAAAATGTTTTACGGCGAAAACATAGCACATATTTATATTAGATCACCACCGAAACAAAAGACAAGAGGCAGCCATTTTGTCCCAGAAAATATAAAATTTAAAGTAGGATTAAAAAATAAATAATTCACTAACCTTTTGAAAATCTTCATCAGATGACAGTAATATGACATGTTACACAGTACATTTATGTTTTTTTCAATAATATGCCATTTATATCCATAAATCTCTGTTTACAATGACGACATTTCAAAAAATGCTACTCAAATGTCCGGAGAAATGATGATAGCTCCGACAGATAACGTCAGATAACAAGCAATAAACATGACTAAATATACATGTTCTACATATAGTTACAAAGATACACTTCTTCTTAATGCAACCACTGTGTTACATTTATTTTTAACGTTACAGAATTCGTCCACTAGGCTATACCGAGACGGCTCTCAGATATTAGCAGTATGTCTCCTCTACGTTTGGAGTCCACAGAAACCCAAAATAACCACATAAATATTCCCTTACCTTTGATGTTCTTTGATCAGAAGACGTAGAAGGAGTCATACTTACCCAATGCATCGTTTGGTTTCAAGTTGTGTGTCTCTGTATTAGCATATGCTAACAGCTTCAGCTGAAATGCACCCAAAATGACTTCTGGTCCCGCACTCTTGCGCATCAAAACTTCAAAATTACATATTATATGTCGACTAAACAGGTCAAACTAAGTGCAGAATCGAACTTTATGATGTTTTTAACATGTAAAACAATGATCAGCGCGAACAAACAAACCGACATCAATTGGTGTTTCTTGGAAAAGAAAGCTCCCCAAATTGGCCGCGCGCAATAGAGTGCATGTATTTTCGAGTGACCCGAACGTTTTTGCCCGCCAAAGGACGAGGGCACGCGAGATTCTCACAATGAACGTGCCATTTGAAAGCAGACATCACACTGAACACATACAAACTGTTCCCAGATCGCTAGCTGCTTGGGAAGGGTAGGGGCGATGACGTCAAAGTTGGCCCAACTTTTCTGTTGCCAAGAGAGAGTTTGGGAGAATGGCTGCCCTGAGAGTTCTGCTTTACATACAGACATAATGTAAACGGTTTTAGAAACTTTAGGGTGTTTTCTATTCAATAATAATTATTATATGCATATATTAGCAATTTTGGAAAAAAATATTTTCAGTTTACTATGGGCACGCACTTCCTCCAAAGGGGGCAGTATTCAGCCCTATCTCCAATGACTGAATTTTCGGGGGGGTTTCTCAGCCAAACGTGATGAACAAAATGGAGCGATTTCTCCTACACAAATAATCTTTTTGGAAAAACTGAACATTTGCTATCTAACTGAGAGTCTCCTCATTGAAAACATCTGAAGTTCTTCAAAGGTAAATGATTTTATTTGAATGCTTTTCTTGTTTTTGTGAAAATGTTGCATGCTGAATGCTAGGCTTAATGCTATGCTAGGCTATCAATACTCTTACACAAATGCTTGTTTAGCTATGGTTCAAAAGCATATTTTGAAAATCTGAGATTACAGTGTTGTTAACGAGACGTGGTGTGATCATAACAACATACAGGAACTTGTCACGCCTTGGTCATTGTATTTTGTGTTTTCGTTATATGTTTGGTCAGGCCAGGGTGTGACATGGGTTTATATGTTGTGGTTCGTATTGGGGTTTTTGTATTATTGGGATTACGGCTGAGTAGGGGTGTTGCATAGGCTTGGCTGCCTGAGGCGGTTCTCAATCAGAGTCAGGTGATTCTCGTTGTCTCTGATTGGGAACCGTATTTAGGTAGCCTGGGTTTCGCTGTGTATTTCATGGGTGATTGTTCCTGTCTCTGTGTAGTGTTCACCAGATAGGCTGTAATAGGTTTCACGTTCCGTTTGTTGTTTTGTATTTTGTATATTACGTTATTTTCATGTATCGTCATTTCATTCATTAAAGAACATGAGTAACAACCACGCTGCATTTCGGTCCGACTCTCTTTCTACAAACGAAGAACGACGTTACAGAACTCAAGTCCTTCTGTTCACCTGACTTAGAATTCCTCACAATCAAATGTCGACCGCATTATCTACCAAGGGCATTCTCTTCGATTGTAATCACAGCCGTATATATTCCCCTCCAAGCAGACACATCGATGGCCCTGAACAAACTTTATTTGACTCTAGGTAAACTGGAAACCACATATCGTGAGGCTGCATTCATTGTAACTGGGGATTTTAACAACGCGAATCTGAAAACAAGACTCCCTAAATTCTATCAGAATATTGATTGCGCAACCAGGGCTGGTAAAACCCTGGATGATTGTTAGTCTAACTTCCGTGACGCATATAAGGCTCTTCCTCCCCCTTCTTTCGGAAAAGATGACCAGGACTCAATTTTGTTGCATCCAGCCTACAGACAGAGACTAAAACAAGAAGCTCCCGCACTCAGGCCTGTTCAACGCTGGTCCGACCAATCTGATTCCACGCTTCGAGACTGCTTCGATCACGTGGATTGGGATATGTTCCACATTGCGTCCAACAACAACATTGACAAATACGCTGATTCGGTGAGCGAGTTCATTAGAAAGTGCATCAGCGATGTTATACTCACAGTAACGATTAAAACATTCTTAAACCAGAAACCGTGGATTGATGGCAGCATTCGCGCGCACCACTGCTTTTAATCAGGGCAAGGTGACCGGAAACATGACCGAATACAAACAGTGTAGCTATTCCCTCTGCAAGGCAATCAAACAAACTAAGCGTCAGTATAGAGACAAAGAGTTCCAATTCAACGGCTCAGACACAAGAGGTATGTGGCAGGGTCTACAGTCAATCAAGGATTACAAAAGGAAAACGAGCCCCGTCACGGACCAGGATGTCTTGCCCCCAGACAGACTAAATAATTTTTTTGCTCGCTTTGAGGACAATAGAGTGCCACTGACACGGCCCGCTAACAAAACCTGCAGACTCTCCTTCACTGCAGCCAACGTGAGTAAAACATTTAAACATGTTAACCCTCGCAGGGCTGCAGGCCCAGGCGGCATCCCCAGCCGCGTCCTCAGAGCATGCGCAGACCAGCTGGCTGGTGTGTTTACGGACATATTCAATCAATCCCACATGCTTCAAGAGGGCCACCATTCTGTTTCCAAGAAAGCTAAGGTGACTGAGCTAAACGACTACTGCCCTGTAGCACTCACTTCCGTCATCATGAAGTGCTTTGAGAGACTAGTCAAGGACCATATGACCTCCACCCTACCTGACACCCTAGACCCACTCCAATTTGCTTACCGCCCCAATAGGTCCACAGACGACACAATCTCAACCACACTGCACACTGCCCTAACCCATCTGGACAAGAGGTATACCTATGTGAGAATGCTGTTCATTTACTACAGCTCAGCATTTAACACCATAGTACCCTCCAAACTCGTCATCAAGCTCGGGACCCTGGGTCTCGACCCCGCCCTGTGCAACTGGGTCCTAGAATTCCTGAAGGGCCGCCCCCAGGTGGTGAGAGTAGGTAACAACATCACCACCCCACTGATCCTCAACACTGGGGCCCCACAAGTGTGTGTTCTGAGCCCTCTCCTGTACTCCATGTTCACCTACGACTGCGTGGCCATGCACGCCTCCAACTCAATCATCAAGTCTGCGGACGACACTACAGTGGTAGGCTTGATTACCAACAACGACGGCCTACAGGGAGGAGGTGAGGGCCCTCGAAGTGTGTTGTCAGGAAAATAACCTCACACTCAACGTCAACAAAACTAAGGAGATGATTGTGGACTTCAGGAAACAGCAGAGGGAACACCCCCCTATCCACATCGATGGAACAGTAGTGGAGAGGGTAGTAAGTTTTAAGTTCCTCGGCATACACATCACAGAGAAACTGAATTGGTCCACCCACACAGACAGCATCGTGAAGAAGGCGGAGCAGCGCCTCTTCAACCTCAGGAGGCTGAAGAAATTCAGCTTTTCACCAAAAGCACTCACAAACTTCTACAGATGCACAATCGAGAGCATCCTGTCGGGCTGTATCACCGCCTGGTACGGCAACTTTTCCACCCACAACCGTAAGGCTCTCCAGAGGGTTGTGAGGTCTGCACAACGCATCACCCGGGGCAAACTACTTGCCCTCCAGGACACCTACACCACCCGATGTCACAGGAAGGCCATAAAGATCATCAAGGACAACAACCACACGAGCCACTGCCTGTTCACCCCGCTATCATCCAGAAGGCGAGGTCAGTACAGGTGCATCAAAGCTGGGACCGAGAGACTGAAAAATAGCTTCTCTCAAGGCCATCAGACTGTTAAACAGCCACCACTAACATTGAGTGGCTGCTGCCAACATACTGACTCAACTCCAGCCACTTTAATAATGGAAATTGATGTAAAAAATGTATCACTAGCCACTTAAAACAATGCTACTTAATATAATGTTTACATACCCTACATTACTCATCTCATATGCATATCTATATACTGTACTCTATATCATCTACTGCATCTTGCCATCTTTATGTAATACATGTATCACTAGCCACTTTCAACTATGCACTTTATGTTTACATACCCTACATTACTCATCTCATATGTTTATACTGTACTCTATATCATCTACTGCATCTTTATGTAATACATGTATCACTCGCCACTTTAAACTATGCCACTTTCTTTTAACATACTCATCTCATATGTATATACTGTACTCAATACCATCTACAGCATCTTGTCTATGCCGCTCTGTACCATCACTCATTCATATATCTTTATGTACATATTCTTTATCCTTTTACACTTGTGTGTATAAGGTAGTAGTTGTGGAATTGTTACGTTATATTACTCATTGGTTATTACTGCATTGTCGGAACTAGAAGCACAAGCATTTCGCTACACCTGCATTAACCTGTTGCGACGAGCCATCCCGGATCCGGGATCGTGAATACAGCCTCAAGCTCATTACCATAACACAACGTTAACTATTCATGAAAATCGCAAATGAAATGAAATCAATGTGCTAGCTCTCAAGCTTAGATTTTTGTTAACACTGTCATCTCAGATTTTCAAAATATGCTTCTCAACCATAGCAAAACAAGCATTTGTGTAACAGTATTGATAGCTAGCGTAGCATTTAGCGTTAGCATTCAGCAGGCAACATTTTCACAAAAAACAGAAAAGCATTCAAATAAAATCATTTACCTTTGAAGAACTTCGGATGTTTTCAATGAGGAGACTCTCAGTTAGATAGCAAATGTTCAGTTTTTCCTAAAATATTATTTGTTTAGGACAAATCGCTCCGTTTTCTGCGTCACGTTTAGCTACGAAAAAAACCTGTATCCAGGATTGTGTAAATCTATCCGCAAGCTCATTAGCATAACTCAACGTTAACTATTCATGAAAATCGCAAATGAAATGAAATAAATCTATTTGCGCTCAAGCTTAGCCTTTTGTTAACAATACTGTCATTATTTGTGTTGACAAATCGCTCCATTTTCTTCACGTTTGGGTAAGAAAAAAAACGAAAATTAAGTCATTAAAACGCAAACTTTTTTCCAAATTAACTCCATAATATCGACAGAAACATGGCAAACCGATGTTTAGAATCAATCCTCAAGGTGTTTTTCACATATCTATCGGCGATAAATCCATCGTGGCAGTTGACTTTCTCTTCTGAAGAAATGGAACGGAGCATGGACCTAAAGATTACGCAATAATTTCGACACAGGACACCGGGCGGACACCTGTTAAATGTAGTCTCTTATGGTCAATCTTCCAATGATATGCCTACAAATACGTCACAATGCTGCAGACACCTTGGAGAAACGACACAAAGGGCAGTCTCATTCCTGGTGCATTCACAGCCATATAGGGAGACATTGGAACACAGCGCCTTCAGAATCTGGGGCATTTCCTGTATGAAACTTCATCTTGGTTTCGACTGTAGCATTAGTTCTGGGGCACTCACAGATAAACGTCAGAATTTTTTCTTTCCAAAGCTGTCAATTACATGCATAGTCGAGCATCTTTTCGTGACAAAATATCTTGTTTAAAACGGGAATGTTTTTTATCCAAAAATTAAAAGAGCGCCCCCTATCTCGAAGAAGTTAACATCTGCTAACCATGTGTATGTGATTTGATTCATGCCAAAGGTCTTCCAGCAAGTGCTACAGAAGTTGGTTGCTACCCATTGCCCCTCTAGTGCCTACCACCTAGAGTCTCAAGGTGCTCCTGAGAGACTTCATCAGACTTTGAAGTCTATGTTGAGAGTTTACGGCTTTGAGTTTGAGAAAGACTGGGATGAAAGGGTCCCTCTAGTGCTATTTGTAGCACGGGAGGTTGTTCAAGAATCTGAGGTCACCGTTGTAAGCTCTCTTTTCAGGCCCTTACCCCTATAAAGATAAATAAATATATATCTGGATTACCTCATCGCCACAAAAACGACTGTGTTATGTCAACATTTTGAAACCATACATCTCCCGCTGTGATTGGGTGGAGAAGTCGGTGTTGTCTATAGTCTTTCTCGTGAGCATGAGGAAAGCCTAATACTTCCTCGGGACCATTAGGAAAGCCCAATACTTCCTTGACAGCATGAGGAAAGCCCAATACAGCCTGTGCTTTTTGGGATGGTTGAGTAACGCAGAGATTCTGGAAAACCTTGAGGGCTTTTTGGCACAATTGTCTCCGGAGGAGAAAGGCGACATTGTGGGACTGCTTTTAGAATATTAGGGTTTATTTTCAGATGTGCCAACTTAATCAAATGTACTAGAGCATGACACGTTGGGGACTCGAGTGAATCCTGAAAAGAGAGAAACTGTAGTGAGGTAAAATGTATGCTTGAGCACTGCACAACTTGGCAACAGTCTGTGGAGTTCACCCTGCATATTGCAAAGCCGGATGGGTCTCTGCACTTTTGTTTCCGATTTTCTCAAGCTCATTGTCAGACTCATACCCTTCGCCCAGGGTTGAGGACTATGTGGACCATGTTGGCACTGCTAAGTAGGTTAACAAGTTCGATCTGCTGAATGGATATTGGCAGGTCTGTCACGTGGAATGACGCTGGAGAGACGAAGCAGGTACAGAGAGTAACATTTAATAAATGACGGACATATAACGAGACAGTTTCTGTTTGCTGATGCTGTGCCTAAGACAAAAGACAATCAATGCAGCTACGGGGAACAGAGCTGGGGAACTGACAAATATAGGGGAGGAAATAACAAGTGATAAGTAAGACCAGGTGAGTCCAATAACGCTGATGCGAGTGACGAGGGAGGCCAGGTGTGAGTGATGGATGGCAGGAGGGTGTGATGCAGGGTAATCTGGTGCCCGGCGAACCGGCAGGAGCGTGAGAGTCTGGCGAGCCGGCCGAGGCATGAGAGCCTGACGATCCGGCTGAGGCAAGACGCCTGTCGATCCCGCAGCAGAAGGGGAAGGTGAAGCACGATGATCCAGTGAAGTGTGATGTGGGATGGGAAGCCGCCGAGCCAGGAAAACCTCTCGAGCCAGCCAGGGCGTGGAAGCCCGACGGGCTGGCTTTAGGCACCCCCGGAGCCATCGGTGACGGGATCCACCCCGACGGTACCAACAAAACGAAAACTCCTGGACCAGCGGGGCGAACAAGAACTGACGATCCGGCTGAGGCCCAAAGTGGGATGGGCGCCAGCCGAGGCAAGGAAACTTCTTGAGCCAGCTAGGGCGTGAAAGCCCGACGAGCTGGCTAGGCATCCCCGGTTCCATCAGTGACGACCCAGAGCCGCTGCCACCATTCCAACCGGAACGCCAGTACTCCCCAATGCTTCGTATGTATGGCTGCTGCATTCTGTCACACGGAATGATGCTGTAGAGACGAAGCAGGTACGGGGAGTAAAACATTTAATTATAACGGAGAGAGACGAGACAGGAACAGCGGCAGAACAAATTCAAAAGACAAAAACAATACATTGCAGCAGCGGGGAACAGAGCAAGGGAACAGACAAATATAGGGGAGGAAAAGTACATGTGATAAGTGAGTCCAGGTGAGTCCAATAACGCTGATGCGAGTGATGGAGGGCAGGAGGGTGTGATGCAGGGTAATCTGGCACCCTCAAGCGCCATGGGAAGGGAAGAGCGAGAGCAGACGTGACAAGGTCCCTCTAACTGAGCTAAATAAATAATACAATTAAACAAAAAGAGAAAAGGGGTGGCTGTTTTGTTCTGTACAATAGACCACCAATAAACGCCATGTTTATATTAGGTAGGGATTCATTTATAGAGATACTGCCCCTAAAAAACAACTAATCCCTTTGAAAACGGCCTATGTGGCATCAATGCGAGTCAGAAATATGTTTTCTAGTGTCAAAATTGATTACAAAGTGTAAATCTGATCATTTTGGTCATAAAGTCAGTTGCATCTAATATTTTGAAACCTTAGCGCGTCACAACGAG
The DNA here is from genome assembly GCF_023373465.1 of Oncorhynchus keta. Lineage (NCBI taxonomy): Eukaryota > Metazoa > Chordata > Actinopteri > Salmoniformes > Salmonidae > Oncorhynchus > Oncorhynchus keta. The sequence goes on along the minus strand of NC_068433.1, from coordinate 35,825,849 downwards.
TAAATGAAGGTTGGGTTTGGATAACAAGTATGTCAACAAATCATGCCCCCTTTTGCCAAGCTCCACATGCAAATCGACCCTCCTCACACGTCGCTTGCCTTCATTGATTGGGCTCCATTGTTTCATCGCACTTTGTTTTTGCATTATTTAAACCAAATTGAACATGTTTCATTATCTACTTGAGGCTTAATTGATTTTATTGATGTATTATATTAAGTTAAAATAAGTGTTAATTCAGTATTGTTGTAATTGTCATTGTTACAAATACATATTTTTTATTTATTTACATTTTTTTAAATTGGCTGATTAATCGGTATCAGTATGGGCGTTGAAAAATCATAATCGGTCAACCTCTAATAGAGAGTAGATTTTCATGGAGCACAAAGGAATTTCTTCCACCTCACAGAACTTGAGGTAAGAACAAATTTCATGTTCCGGAGAAAGTATAAAAGGTTGGTGAAGAATCCAGCTGCGAACTGGTCCGTTTGTCACAACTTGGGAAGCTCATGGGAGATGGTGTGGCCACATTACCATAACGCTGTTTATATAATAGCCTCAGATATGAGGTTTTACATCTAATTGTTGTATAAGATGAATGAGTGAGTATGATACTGTTTGTATAATTGTGTAATATGATTTTGGACTGTTTAATGAAGAAAAATACAATTCCTTTTTGATTTGAACTAAATCAGAGGACCGCCCCTGAGCCTAGTTAGGGTCAGACATCCTGGGACAGCCCTCTTCGGCCCTTCCGAATAAAAACCCCACTCGGTTTTCGATCAGCAGACCGAGCTTACCTCAATTATGAGATGGCTAAAGGTTGCAGACCATGTTGTTCTCCATTAGGATGAGACAAAGGTTGTAGACCATTGCTGAATCTTTTAACCATACCACGTGGTTAAACTCATAGACTATCGATACCAACAGAATAAGAACAAATCTTTGATATTAATTACTAGTCTGCAGCTAGGAATTCGGTATCATTGAACGCGAAGAACGACAACCGCCGAAAAATCTATCTATAACGAAACTAATGAATGTCACTTTGAACAATCCACTCTAACCACAACCCACAACAAACTTTTCACCAGCGATCAAGACGAGTGTAAATATATATATTGATTGCAATTGTTCCCGAATGAGTGAGCATTCATGTGCAAAGGATTAGCATTTCAATTGTTATAATTATCACTCTGTAGTTACTTCTTAGTCGACCCCCACTTCCCTTTTGTCGAACAAGCCGCAATGCCGGATTAGCCCACTAGGGCACATTCGCCTATCATTTCATGTAACCACATTTACCTAGTTTGTTTGTTTGTTTGTTTGTTTGTTTATGCATTTCTGTGAATTACTTAGTAATAAATAAATTATATAAAGACAATTGATGTATGGATGACTCATAGTGAAGACTGGGTTCGTGCAGATAACCAACAATTTACGAGGTTTGGAATGAGACTAACGTGAGGTAAAGTAAATAATGAATTATTTCGAAGACTAATTGATCAGATAAAATATCTGAAAATATATTTTAGGAAATTATAACTTTGTAATCTGAAAATATTTCCTTGGTGCCCCGAGTTCCTAGTAATTACGGTTACACGATTAATCAGTCTAATCGCATAATAACCAATTACAGAGAATCTTTGATAAAAACTATCAGTCTTCAGTTAATGATAGTAAAGACACGACACTAGGGCCGGCTGCTTAGGGTCGGCTTCTTGCCCTTTGTGCTTTTTTAACATGTTTTATGCTGCTAATGTTGTGCTGTTGCCATGTTGTGTTGCTAGCATGCTATATTGTCATGTGTTGCTGCCATGCTATGTTATAGTTCTTCGATGAGGTTTACCGGCGGTTGGTATCCAATATGCTACATTACCAACACCTACTAGACTGGAGTACAACTCCCTTATACTTTGCCTGAAAAAATTATAATAGTAAATTAACAAATACCATAACACAACACTCATAAAATTATTATTTTTTTAAATAAAATAACACCACCCTTCTCCATTATTTAAATAGATTTAATGCCAACAGCGTGAAAGGATGGGACATCACCACTTAACACACCCTGTAACTCTTCTGATGTCAAATACTTATTTGCAGCTGCCACCACAACCTACATTTTCTGCGGCATACGTTCCATCCCTGCAGTACAGTTGATAACCATTGCTATAAATCCAATCTTACTGTAACATATATCACTTGTTGGCCTTATCCCTCTGTTCTGGTGATGCACCGATACGACATTTTGACTGATACCGATATCCAATATTTTCCTTGCCCAAAGAAAATCGATATCGATATAAAAAAATGTTGCGACCTTTTAAGCATTCTAGTACAGTTAAATAGTTAACACACACACATGGACGCAGCGGTCTAAGGCACTGCATCTCAGTGCAAGAGGCTTCACTACAGTCCCTGGTTCGAATCCAGGCTGTATCACATCCAGCCATGATCGGGAGTCTCATAGGGCGGCGCACAACTGGCCCAGTGTCACCAGGGTGTGGCCGGGGTAGGCTGTCATTGTAAATAAGAATTTGTTCTTAACTGACTTGCCTAGTTAGATTAAGGTTAAATTAAAAAAATAAGGCACAGATAAATATTGGATGCAGCTATGGGGGTACTAGCTAACTCATGTCTGACTGCAACAGTGTATTTACTACCAGCACCAAACTTAAACCAAACATGTCACAGTTGGTTGGGTTGCATAGTGTAACGGGTCTAATCCAATTTTGAGCCAATCCGTCTACACCTGTAAAACATGAGATACAGCTTTTCTGTGGAGCGCCGTTTGGGTCTTTGCATGTCAAAAACGATACATGTCAAACAACACTATTTGACACGTCAAATAAGCTTTTAATTTGAGATGTCAAATAACACAATTGTATTATAGAATGTTGTGTGTGCTGAATTTGCACTTGCAAGCCATGCTCTACCACTACGATCAGTAACACTGTCAAAGCTGTACGAAATATAAGTCTGCACACAAGCACACACTGGCCGCAAACGATGTGTTTACAATACCGCGTTGGTAATAAGGAATTATTTGTTAGACCGAATGGGAAAACGTCTGTGTGAGCATTTGAAATAAGGTCAGGATAAAAAATGTTAACAAATATTTTTGGTACAGATGTTATTAGCAACTTCTGCGGTAGCTAGCAAGCTTTGCCTTTAGCTTGGTACCTAGCTAGCACCAATGCAACCAGCCTGAAAACAATGACCAGTGGAAAATGCAGTCATTTTCAATATTCTTAACAATGATTTAGGAATCCATGTGAGCAAGTATTAGCTAAGTAGCCACGGGTTGTTAACCCTGTTGCCCAAGGCTAACATTATGAGCAGCTAGCTAGCCTCCTCCTGCTAGTGAGGCTTGACGTTGTGTTGTGAAGCCAGCCACAATAGTAGAATTTGCGGTTGGCCTTCAAAATAAAAGACCCTTTTTGAAAGTGACGAAGAAGGTTACTTTTGGTGCAATCATGCCATATTTAGAACAGATGTTATTAAACAAGGTTGGAGTGTTGTAATGTGGAGCAATGAAATGGGCTATCAGTCTACTCGGGGACACCCACAGAACACAACTGAAGAGCTTACGCAAATATTAGAGTCATAGCTCTTATAAGAGACTGACTGTGGGAAATCACCTCCCCAGTCAGCCTATTGTGCGTACTGACAATCATATTGCACTGTACAGCCTTACCCAAGGATTGGGGATCAATGAAATGGGGTATCAGTCAATTCAATACCCAAGTGTTTTTTTCCCAATGTCCTCCTCAGAGTTATCAGACTCTATAACATCCACGTTGTATTGTTTTTCCTCTGGAATAGTGTTCAAAACATATAGTAGTTTGACTGGTACAATAAATGTGGCTCAATTCAGTGGTGTCAGAGTCCCGCAATAAGAGCTACGATGCTAATGTTCTCTGTGTGTCACTGAGTAGACTGATACCCCATGTCATTGATCCACAATCCATAGGTAAAGCCGTACAGTGAAATAAGTATTCCCCCAATGCAAATCTAAAGTCTTAATACATCCAGTGTGATTTCAACAGATTTTTTCAAATGAGCAAATTGTCTTTTGTTGAATTTATATAACATTCCAAACTCGTTTAGCATGATCTATTGAATTATGGTATAAATCCGCTATTTGTATTAATTTTCATCACTGGCAATGTCAGACTTTTATTGTGGCTAATCCTTATTGTGGCTAGCTTCACATAGGTAGGTCCGACCACCATTAATCAAATAAGAACTGTCTTATAAATTAGGGGTATTTGAGATGACACAGAGATATATAAAGTCAGAAATAAATGTCCCTTTTTTAGGACCCTATCGTTCAAAGATAATTAGTAAAAATCCAAATAACTTCACAGATCTTCATTGTAACGGGTTTAAACACTGTTTCCCTTTACAGGGACAGGATGGCAACAACAACTGCCCGAGTTACACCAGGAACGCCGTACTGTGAGACGCCTAAGACAACACTACAGGGAGACAGGACGGACAGCTGATCGTCCTCGCAGTGGCAGACCACATGTAACAACCCCTGCACAGGATCAGTACATCCGAACATCACACCTGTGGGACAGGTACAGGATGGCAACAACAACTGCCCGGGTTACATCAGGAACACACCAGGAGCGCACAATCCCTCCATCAATGCTCAGACTGTCTGCAATAGGCTGAGAAAGGCTGGACTGAGGGCTTGTAGGCCTGTTGTAAGGCAGGTCCACACCAGACATCACCAGCAATAATGTCGCCGATGGGCATAAACCCACCGTCGCTGGACTAGACAGGACTGGCAAAAAGTGCTTTTCACTGACGAGTCACGGTTTTGTCTCACCAGGGGTGATGGTCGGATTCACGTTTATTGTCGAAGTAATGAGCATTACACCGAGGCCTGTACTCTGGATCGATTTGGAGGTGGAGGGTCCGTCATGGTCTGGGGCGGTGTGTCACAGCATCATCGGACTGAGCTTGTGGTCATTGCAGGCAATCTAAACACTGTATGTTACAGGGAAAACATCCTCCTCCCTCATGTGGTACCGTTCCTGCAGGCTCATCCATGACAGCATGACAATGCCACCAGCCATACTGCTCGTTCTGTGCGTGATTTCCTGCAAGACAGGAATGTCAGTGTTCTGCCATTGCCAGCGAAGAGCCCGGATCTCAATCCCATTGAGCACATCTGGGACCTGTGGAATCGGAGGGTGAGGGCTAGGGCCATTTCCCCACAAATGTTCAGGAACTTGCAGGTGCCTTGGTGAAAGAGTGGGGTAAAATCTCATAGCAATAACTGGCAAATCTGGTGCTGTCCATGAGGAGATGCACTGCAGTACTTAATGCAGCTGATGGCCACACCAGATACTGACTTACTTTTGATTTTGACCCCCCCTTTGTTCAAGGACACATTATTCCATTTCTGTCACGTCTGTGGAACTTGTTCAGTTATGTCTCATTTGTTGAATCTTGTTATGTTCATACAAATATTTACATATTTTAAGTTTGCTGAAAATAAAACGCAGTTGCCAGTGAGTTAAGTTAGCTTGCTAACTATAGCTACTGAAACAGTCGTTTTGGGGGAAGAACATTGTTTGCATCCATCAGCTAGCTAGCTTTTTTATGACCAGCACTGTCCAGAGCTTGGGGAAGTGTGTCTGTGCTGGTGTGGAAGGTGACAAAACTTTACCAGCCTCATAGCATACGTATCGGTGAATCGTAGTGACATATGAAAGATGAGTGATAGTGTAATCAATGTGTAATAACTAGGTAAAACGCGATAAATTATTATGTGACGTGCAGTCATATTCAGGTCCTGATTTGTCAACAAGCTTAGTTAGCTTTGACGTAACTTTTTTGACACGCAAAGATCCAAACGGCGTTCAAGACCACAGAATAAAATAAATTTAGATTTTCAAGTGCATTAGCAAAAAGCTTAGTCCTTTCTTTTGAACAAATGCAATTGACCACTTGGCAGTCAATTATATCAATTATATCAAATTAAATTTTCTTCACATAGTTGAATGTGCTGACAACAAAATCACAAAAATGATCAATGGAAATCAAATTTATCAACCCATGGAGGTCTGGATTTGGAGTCACACTCAAAATTAAACTGGAAAACTACACTACAGGCTGATCCAACTTTGATGTAATGTCCTTAAAACAAGTCAAAATGAGGCTCAGTAGTGTGTGTGTGGCCTCCACGTGCCTGTATGACCTCCCTATAACGCCTGGGAATGCTCCTGATGAGGTGGCGGATCGTCTCCTGAGGGATTTCCTCCCAGACCTGGACTAAAGCATCCGCCAACTCCTAGACAGTCTGTGGTGCAACCCATCCACCGCGTTGGTGGATGGAGCGAGACATGATGTCCCAGATGTGCTCAATTGGATTCAGGTCTGGGGAACGGGCGGGCCAGTCCATAGCATCAATTCCTTCCTCTTGCAGGAACTGCTGACACACTCCAGCCACATGAGGTCTAGCATTGTCTTGCATTAGGAGGAACCCAGGGCCAACCACACCAGCATATGGTCTCACAAGGGGTCTGAGGATCTCATCTCGGTACGTAATGGCAGTCAGGCTACCTCTGTTTTCGGTGACAAGCTATTGCACCTTCTTCACCACGCTGTCTGTGTGGGTGAACCATTTCAGTTTGTCTGTGATGTGTACACCGCGAAACTTAAAACTTTCCACCTTCTCCACTACTGTCCCATCGATGTGTATAGGGGAGTGCTCCCTATATAGTCCACGATCATCTCTGTTTTGTTGAATGTGAGGTTATTTTCCTGACACCATATTCCGAGGGCCCTCACCTCCTCCCTGTAGAATGTCTCGTCATTGTTGCTAATCAAGCCTACCACTGTTTTGTTGTCTGCAAATTTGATAATTGAGTTGGAGGCGTGCATGGCCATGCACTCATGGGTGAACAGGCAGTACAGGAGAGGGCTGAGAACGCATCCATTTGGGGCCCCATTGTTGAGGATCAGCGTGGTGGAGATTTTTACTACCTTCACCATCTGTCAGAAAGTCCAGGTCCCAGTTGCACAGGGCTGGGTCGAGACCCAGGGTCTCAAGTTTAATGATGAGTTTGGAGGGTACTATGGTGTTGAATGCTGAGCTGTAGTCAATGAACAGCATTCTTACATAGGTATTCCTCTTGTCCAGATGGGATAGGGCAGTGTGCAGTGTGATGGCGATTGCATCATCTGTGGACCTATTGGGGCGGTAAGCAAATTGGAGTGGGTCTAGGGTGACAGGTAGGGTGGAGGTGACATGATCCTTGACTAGTCTCTCAAAGCACTTCATGGTGACAGAAGTGAGTGCTACGGGCGATAGTTATTTAGTTCAGTTACCTTAGCTTTCTTGGGAACAAAAACAATGGTGGCCCTCTTGAAGCATGTGGGGACAGCAGACTGGGATAGGGATTGATTGAATATGTCCCTAAACACACCAGCCAGCTGGTCTGCACGTGCTCTGAGGACGCGGCTAGGGATGCTGTTTGGGCAGGCAGCCTTGCGAGGGTTAAAACGTTTAAATATTTTACTCATGTTGGCCACGGAGAAGGAGAGCCCAGTCATTGATAGCAGGCCATGTCGGTGGTGCTGTATTGTCCTCATAGTGAGCAAAGAATTTGTTTAATTTGTCTGGGAGCAAGAAGTCGATGTTCGAAGGGTCTGGTTTTCTTTTTTCTTCCGTGATTGTCTGTAGACCCTGCCACATACGTATTTTGTTTGAGCCGTTGAATTGCAACTGTGTCTCTATACTGACGCATCGGTTGTTGGATTGCCTTGGAGGGAAAACTACACTGTTTGTATTCGGTCATGTTTCCAGTCGCCTAGCCATGATTAAATGTGGTGGTTAGCGCTTTCAGTTTTGCGTGAATGCTGCCATCAATCCACAGTTTCTGGCTAGGGAAGATTTTAATAGTCACAGTGGGTACAACATCTCCAATGCACTTCCTAATAAAAACTCTCTCAGAGTCAGCGTAAACGTCAATGTTATTGTCGGAGGCTCCCCGGAACATATCCCAGTCCACATGATCAAATTCATCTTGAAGTGTGGAATCCGATAGGTTTATCCAACGCCGGTCTGACCAAAGCACAGGTGCTTCCTGTTTTAGTTTCTGCCTATAGTAGGGGAGCAACAAGATGGAGTCTTGGTCAGATTTGCCGAAGGGAGGGCGGGGGAGGACCTTGTATGCATCGCAGAAGATAGAGTAGCAGTGGTTGTGTTTTGCTCGAGTGGGTACAACAATCAATGTGCTGGTTGAATTTAGGTAGCCTTGTTCTCAAATTAGCTTGTTAAAATCCCCAGCTACAATAAATGCAGCCTCGGGATATATGGTTTCAAGGTTACATATCCAATGAAGTTCTTTCAGGGCCGTAGAGGTATTCGTGCAATATGTTACGAACACTGTTAGCAGGGAGGATAACGTTAGCTAGGCTAGGGGTTAACAGTTAGGTAAGGGGATGGGTAGTAGTTGTAAAGTAGCCCAAAGTAGTGAGTAGCTGCTAATTAGCTCAAATGCTAACGTTGTCCATGATGATGAGATTCGAACGCACAACCTTTTGATTGCTTGATGTTCATGTTTTACACCCATCCATCCGCCCCGACCAACCACCCTACTTTAGTTTTTGCCATTGGCATGGTTACAAATCATACTATTTTGAGTGTCCCAAATTTACATTTGCTATGTTATGTCTATTCTATGAGAACAGGCAATGCACTGACAGGATTGACTCTCTGTAATCTGTAAAATAAAGTGATTTGATGTGTAGTAGGCTTAGTAGTAGTATTGCTATTTCATTAATTCTCACTCTCCGTGAATAATTAGAGCACCTGGGTGAATGAGAAATACTACACAGGCTGCCTAAATGGAGGGTAACACTATCTCCTCTCTAATGGCATTTCCTGACGGCACACAGCGTGACTCCCCTCCACATCTGTGATGTGATTATTCCCCTACTATTGGCGTGACAAAGACCTGAAGAGACACTGCATGAGAGAATCATGACTAACATGAAGAACTTGTATTATTAAAACAACTCTGGCAGTCAGATCAAAACAAATGGGTGCTTATAGGTCTAGGCTACAACTCCAGTAGGCTTAGATAAAAATGGCTCTTTTAGTCTTTATACATGATGCAATAGAATACTATAAATGTTAAATTAACGGCAAGTTTGAATATTTTTTATTTTATTTAGAATGGAACAAAAAAAACAAGTGCTCAAGTTGCTGATGATGACAACCACCTACACTACATGACCAAATGTATGTGGACACCTGCTCGTCAAACATCTCATTCCAAAATCATGGGCATTAATATGGAGTTGGTCCCCCCTTTGCTGCTATAACAGCCCTCCACTCTTCTGTGAAGGCTTTCCACTAGATGTTGGAACATTGCTGCAGGGACTTGCTTCCATTTAGCCACAAGAGCATTAGTGAGGCACTGAATTTGGTGCGATTAGGCCTGGCTCGCAGTCGGCGTTCCAATTTATCCCAAAGGTATATTATTATATTATTATTATTATTATATTATTATCCCAAAGGTATTCGATGGGGTTCTTCCACACAGATCTTGACAAACCATCTCCTTACAGAATCATCTAGAATATCATTGTATGCTGAAGCGTTAAGATCTTCCTTCACTGGAATTAAGGGGGCTAGCCTGAACCATGAAAAACAGCCACAAACCATTATTCCTCCTCCCCCAAACTTTAAAGGTGGCACTATGCATTGGGGCAGGTAGTATTCTCCTGGAATCGCCCAAACTCAGATGTCTGTTGGACTGCCAGATGGTCCAGAGTCGAATGTCGGTGAGCTTTACACCACTCCATCCGACGCTTGGCGTGGCGCTTGGTGATCTTAGGTTTTTGTGTGGCTGCTCGGCCATGGAAACTCATTTCATGAAGCTGCTGACATGGCTTCCAGAGGCAGTTTGGAACTCGGTAGTAAGTGTTGCAAACGAGGATATCATTTTTACGAGCTTCAGCACTTTGCGGTCCCGTTCTATGAGCTTGTGAACTATCACTACAGGGCTGAGCCGCTTTTGCTCCTTGACATCTCCATTTAACAATATCGGCACTTACAGTTGACCGGGGAAGCTCTAGCATGGCAGAAAGTTGACGAACTGACTTGTTGGAAAGGTGGCATTCTTTGACAGTGCCACAATGAAGGTCACTGAGCTCTTCAGTAAGGCCATTCTACTGTCAATGTTTGTCTATGGAGATTGCATGGCTGTGTGCTACATTTTATACACCAGTCAGCTACAGGGGTGTATATACTTTTGTATATATAGTGTACCTATCTATAGGCTAACACTTCTGTCATGAAAATGCCTACAAATTACACACATAGGCCTAATTGAATGGTAATGAAGTTACAATGGCACAAGTCCAGTTACTCAGAATGCCAAAAAGTAACTTGGATTGGTTTAATCCAAACATGTTTTTGCTCCAGAAAAATAATAATCCAGGTTTCTTGATGTGCATATCACCCGCGCCAGCAAGGCAGTAGTTTGCACAGTTATCTCCACAGCGGGCCATGTCGCAACCCGACCAACAGCACAAACTACTACCTCAGCCGGAGCACAGTGGAAAGGAACAAACCAGCTGTGTCATCCGTGTGTCTGCCTCCTGTCCAAATGGTTCAGAATGACCATGAGAATGAACTGTTCCATATACAGTACCTGTGTCGTTCAACACGTCCCATGCGTAAAACGCAATTGAAACCCCACCCAAGTCCCCGACCAACTCAGTCTCCTGACTTCACTGCCCTTCCCCTAAAATGACCTGGCTGTACTTTGCATCATGTCTTGGCCAAGTTCTCATTTTAGACCTAGACTACACAGCGTTTGACTGTGTATTAACAGCAGTAGTTATTTCTTTTTTTTATCCAAAGAGGTAGATTTCATTATCAACGATTGATTTGATAGGCTACTGAACATCCACGTACCGTTTTCAACCGCGTCAACCTACCTGGGTTCCCGAATGAAAGATACGTCAAATCACAGACCGTAGGAATTAATACAGGGAGAATAATTAATACAGTTATAGCTTATTAATATTTTACAACAAAGCTATATCACAATCCGATAATTAATTACAGTTGGCATACACACAAAACAACCTTATAATTGTGATTGGTTGATCCAGCCCAGCAATGCAATATTCTCTCGTGCGTATTGTCGGTGCAAGAAGCAGCCAACCATCTCCGCTGTAAAGAAAACATAAAGGCAGAACAATTATCCGTGCGGTTGAGCTTTTAAGAAAAATACACGTGCAATTCAGTCTGGCACAGCCACGCGCACCCGCATAGTCTATCAGTATGTCCCAGCTCCTTCCCGCGATCCGTGTGGAAAATTAAGGAGTATGCTATCAACTGGGGATTAAATTCCCGGTTAACGTCAAACTGGGCGTAAAGCACCGCACACCAGCTCCATTCGTATTGGGTTGTGGGAAAGGGAGTATTTCAATTCATGCGCAAAATGCTGGCCATTGCGATTTTGGGTGAAATTCTAAAATGAGCCAGACGCATTCTGAAGTCTCTAAAAAAATAATAAAGTTAGACAAATGGTCATCCATGTTTGCGCTGAACTTCAACATTTAAGAATATCCGACAAAATATGTTTAGTATAGTATGAATAGACCATAATATCCAGTCATGGTCCAGCTTCAACCACAAGAGGGCCTCCATTTCCAAATTCTCTGTTGAGCCAGGAATGCTCCTGTTATACGTTAACCTCCTTAGGGCACGAATACCCAATCAGAGTCATCAATCAAGTTACATCTATATCTACATCTATACACAACCTTAAGGTTGGCAATTCTGAATAGTTTACAGAATAAAATCAGTAATAGGCTTTACACAGCTTTATTGAAGTTTGTGTATAAATACACATGCACCTTTCAAATGTAAACCCAAGTGAACTCAAACGCAGCCAAACCTGGAAACCCTGTCATGCAAGGATGACTGAATGTATTCACCTTTACAAAAAAAGTCAGAACAATAGCTCTTTAAAAAATATTCAATCCCCCAGAAGAGAAGAGCACAGTCAAGAATTCTGGGTGTGTGTTCAAAATATAGAGCACGATGTATAGGGCGCCATTTCGGACACAACCCTGAACTTGTGGACTATAAAGCCAAATCCCTATTAAATTTGTCGGTCTTGCCAATGTTTTATCAATGCTTACATATAAATAAATAAATAAATATTATCAAATGTGCACTCACAGAGTGAACTCTTATGTACAGTATTATATATCCTATATGTAATCACCATATCTCACCCACTCAGACTGATCTGTAGTAATACTACCCTTCACCCATCCCTCCCGCCCTCGACAGTGAAAGACCCTACTCCATGCTCAAACCACAATAAAGCATTATTTTCCCTTGGAAGAGTGGACACATACAGCAGTACCCAGGTATTTCTATCAAAGGTAATGAACCCTCTACTATTTCCCCCCTCACATTTAACCAAAGCAAGAAAAGATGAGGCAAAAAAACAACCTGGCCTTACAAGTGGATCAGTTCAAGTCAGTCATTCAGCATACATTCGGGCTCTCGCATTTGATTAAAAAAAAGAAGTTTGAATTCCGGGAGCAGCGGTTGCTATTCGTGTATGTTTCTGTTGGGAACAGCAAAGGTAGAGTTGAGGGTGTGAACGTAAGTGTTCCTGTGAGTGTATGAATGAGTTTCAGCTCGTATCTGTGTCCTGTTTAAGTGTGTGTGTGTGTGTGTGTGTGTGTGTGTGTGTGTGTGTGTGTGTGTGTGTGTGTGTGTGTGTGTGTGTGTGTGTGTGTGTGTGTGTGTGTGTGTGTGTGTGTGTGTGTGTGTGTGTGTGTGTGTGTGTGTGTGTTTCGGGGCCATGCACAAACAGCGTGACGTAATAATGTGCTAAAGACTAGTTAAGGCTGAGGTGATCCAACCAAGAAACAGAAATCTAATGTATCACCAATATTCATAATCTCAAAAAGCCTCTAGAGGGAGCAGGTAGCGTAGGAGACGCCATGTAAAGCTCGTAATGCAACATACAGCCTAAGAGTGGTGGGTCCGTCCCAGAAAAGCCCCTACCTAATATGCACGTCTCCTAATCACTTATGCAGATCTGAAAGAATTGGGTGTGAGCAATATGGTAGTAGCTCCACCTTGTCATGTGATAGGTGAATTTTTCGCCCCATTTCGCATACCTATCGGATCATTTCAGATCTACAAAAGTGTCTAGGGGTTGTTTCTGGAACTTGACTTCATGCTGCTAGGAGGATACTTAATGTAAGGACCAGCAGAATAAAACACTTAAATCATAAGGCTCATATTGTGTACATTAGTTGTGTCTAAAATGCAAGTTCACCACATGACTGGTTTGGCTGTTTTACATTATGAAATGTATTTTGCTCTTCCTCCTCACATATACAAAGCAGAGTAGGAGGACTGATCTAGGATCAGGTCCCTCCCTGTCCATATAACCGTATTCAGTATGATCCTAAAGGCAAAAATGATCATAGATCAGCACTCCTACTCTACACAGAGCAGTCACTATGTGTGGATGTGTGTTCTGTTGACCAGTGTTTAAAAAGGCATTCAAAGCATTTTAACTGAGAAGACCCTGGCTCAGAGTAATTTGTAAATCAATTGCAGTACATGACACTAATATAAGACTCATATTTTTTTTTAAATGAGGGTAGAGGTGATTGTGCAACAAAATAAAAGTATTAGGACGAATTCCCAAAAAGGCTTCAGCGCATCATTAAAACTTAATAAAAATAATAATTCAGTGTTCATTAAAAAATATATATTTACAAAGCCTAGCTTAAAAAGAATGGTAAAATGGTATGGTAATGCATTGCGCTCTCAAAAATATAAAAACGTAACAAAATTAAAGCAGGTGGGTGGGAGTATCGGTTCGAAGTGCCAAAGCAGCGACACCACTGCACTGTGAAATTCTGTGCTTGATTCTATGACGAACTGAACTTCGTAATGCAGGCCTTCCTAACACTTCTAATGGATCCATTAGATTTCAGGATTATGTCATTGTTCAGAATCAGAACAGAGCTTGACTTATTTTTCCTCCAGAGTGGATGATTCATGTAGAATGGACATGGAGAAGACTCACTGCGACACGAATAAGACCGGTCAGTCAGGCCACAGACATCTATAGGCCCTGATTTCTTTAGTAATGTTGCTTGGGTGTTCCAGCACTGACAAACCTCTCAGTTTTTATTTTCCCCTGTAGCCTACTCTTCATAGGGCTGGATGGGGTCAGAGGTCAGTGCACAGCCTCAGGCCTGGCCCACTGCTCGGTGTCTGTCGATATGGCTTAGGATGGATATTGTTGTCTCTCGCTCTGTCTCTGTTTCTCCAGCTCAGTTGGTTTTCATGGTGACATTGTCGTTTACATCTTCGTTGCTCTGGACTGAAGCAGAGGCCCCCTGGGATAAAGCGACGCTCTTCCTCTCCTCCTCCCCATCTCTGTTCTCCTCCTCTCGGTCCAGATCGAAGTAGCCTGTTCCATTCACTGTGTCCTGGCGTTGGTAGAACAGCACTGCTTTGGACTGAACAGACACACACATGAAGTGCACATTCAATTCACACTGGGCAGTGCTGTGTATCTGACAAGATGATAGAGGACCATGGAACTCACCACTATCTGATCTTTGTTGGCTGGAGAGACACTGCTGTTGTCAAAGTTGTACCACTTGTCATCATCCTTGTTCTTCGCATAAGCAGTATCTAAGGTGTCCCAAAGACAAGATGAGAAGATGAGCATTTGTCTGCTAAAAGCAAGCGTGGAATTAAGACTGTTCGTTCAACTTCATTGTTTGAATCAACTCGGATAAGACTGTTACATTCAAATAAAGTTGTCTGCACTTCTAGTGTTGATGACTAAATTGTCAAATAAAAATACTATAATAATCAGACTTACAGTGTCCTCGTCCCATGCCTCCATAGTGGTTGGAGACCGCAATGAGATCGTAGCGACAGGGACCAGCATTAGGGTCGATCAGGAACTCTGACATTTCCATGTCACTGGAGAAAGAATCACACAAATAACCATTCATGGGGGGGAGAATTCCTTGTTTTCTCTTCAAGAGATATATAACATTTGTATAAGTGATTTACAACTTAAAGGGATACTTCTGGATTTTGGCAATGAGGCCCTTTAACTACTTCCCAAGAGTTAGATGAACTTGTGGATAAAAAATATGATGTCTGTGTCCTGTATGAAGGATGTTAGAGCTAGTTTCGCGAGCCAATGCTAACTTGTGTCAGCACAATGACAAAGTGTATGGGCATGCATGTTAGCAACTTCCTTCAAATTGCTCACAGAGACATACAAATGGTATCCACGAGTTAATCTTACTCTGGGAAGGTAGAACAAAATCCAGAAGTAACCCTCTAAATCATAGGGAACAGCTGAGTGTTTTTACTTTCACAATTATACTTGTTCATTGACATTATAGATTGTTTTGACAGAAAAGTATGGCTGTCTGGTCAAAACCGTACCTGAGTGGGAAATCAACTAGTGAATCCAGCTTGTCCCTCATGTATCTGCTGTAGGAGAAGCGTTTCAGATGGACCACCAGGACAGGTGGCAGAGACCACAGGTCCATCTTCTTAGTGGCCTGCTGGTGCTCCTTGCATTTTGGACAGTACCTGGGATAGATTAATTATTATATTTGATTTGACAATAAAACATTTTCTTTTAAAAAGCATGTACTACCCGAGACAGACAGGATAAATTACACATCTGACCAAATTACAGAATATTTTAGTTCTGGGTTAATGGAGATTAATATCATGTGAAAACATGTATTTTTATTTTGAGTGAACTATTCTTTTAAATGTTCATTATTTCCTTTATTAGCCTTGACAATATGAAGTTAAGTCTCACCATGGGTCCTCAGCGCCGAGCTTCTCTTTGGTGGTGAACAACTCGATGCAGTCTTTCAGCTTGAAGAAGGCTTTCTTCTGAGGCTTATACTCCATGCATCTCAAAGTCCTGTTCACAGGCAGAGCAAGATTTTGGTTATTACTTATTTAGTTCAATTATTACCATCCAAGGCTTAAAGAGAGACATTATTTCTACAACAATGTTTATCAAGCCTCTTCTCAAATACCTCCAGCCATTCCAACTATTTGATCTATAAACTAGCACACCAGGTTTGGGAAACACTATTCTAGGACAGACATAGACATCCATGCAGAGGAGTCAGACATGAATTGAGATACTATACACCCATCTGTAATTATTTAGACAGTGACACAAAAATATGTAAACTCGTTTCTATAAACCAGCATTTTGGATTTTGAAATCAAATGTTTCATATGAGTCGACAGTACAGAACAGTACCTGTCATAATGATGAGTGAGAAAGAGGAACAAAAATCACCCCCCCCCCACCCAAATAAAAAGTGCTAACCTCTCACCATTACCAATAACGGCATGGTTTTTTTGGGGGGAGTATGATCTATGTTGCTCTGTAACTTTCTCATGTATCTTTATTCATGATTATCCATAATCATGGTACCATTCACTTTCATAGTAGATATTTTTAATCCCTGCCCCCATCCCCACAGGAGACCTAAAGCCAGGCAGTCATTGTAATTAAGAATTTGCTCTTAACTGATTTGCCTAGTTAAATAAAGGTTAAATAAATATATATATTTTTTTAAATGCAGAAGTGTTCAGAAACATTTATTCTTATTTACAATAAAAGTGACTCCAAAATGACAATACATTTTTCACCATTCAGTTTCTATTGGGGAAAAAAAGTATCCAGTACAAACTGCAAATGCATCCAACACGTTTGTAGAGTCACAAGGTTGATGTTTAGTAATATGGGACCAAATACTAAACTGTTGACTTTGACTTTAATACACTTTAGTTTGTCCAAATACAAAAAAGTATTCCAATGGGGGTACTAGATATATAGTGACTTCATTGCTAAATGGTAAAACATATGTATGACTATATCCTCAAATAAAAAGGTGACATTATGTACTGTCACCCCTTATATGAAACATTTTATCATCTCAAATAAAATAAATCACATTTTATATTCACTGTCCAAATAAACAAGGAGGGTAGTGTAGGTAAAACGGATTCTAGTGTTAGAGGAGAGTAGAAAGCCTTACCTCTGTGATACCCTCATGAAAGTGTTTCTTCTTAACCTCTGGTTCCCAGTCCAAAGAGAGATAGGACCGGTCTGTTACAGGGAGAGAGCAATATACCCTTTAAGACTCATTGTAAAGGTGAGAATATAACAGAAAGAGAAAGGTGGATTGTGCATTAACAACTAGTAGAGGCACTGCTTAGTGCTTACAATAAGTATAATGTTATTAGAACGTTACCATGTTTTTATCTTTATTGGAGGATTGTGACTTCATCTGCATACTGTATGCAAAAAGCCCATCTTACCACTGAGTCTGAGGTGTCCCTCGTTGAACCAGATCTGCCGCGGTTCCTCCTTGATTAAGCTGAAGTCCGTCTTCCCCATATTGGAATGTAAACAATCTCTTCTTGTCCTCCATCGTCGTAGACATCTGGTTCTGGTGACCTTTGGTCCCCGAATTATCTCCCCCTGGACCAACCCCGTTCTCCAGCTCATTGTCCCCGCCACGCACAGAGTCCTCTGATTGGCTGTTGTCGTTCTCAGAGGGCAGCTCCTGGTCCTGACTGGATTCGTCGTCTCCATCCTGCTCGTCAGTCTCCATCTCGCCTGGAATGGATCAGCCGATCAGTTTCTGGAATAGCTTTATTGACAGGGAATACATTTTTTATTTAACCTTTATTTAATGCTGAGACCACAGTCTCTTTCGCAGATGAGCCCTGCGTAATATCAATAAAACAATTACACTATACATATCTATTTACATATCAATTACAAAACACATCAAAGGGAAACACAATACACAATCATATGAAACATTCCTCAGTCTTAGGTGAGCACATGTGTAAGTGTGTCCGTTTGAGTGCATGTTCTGGAGCGTGTGTGTTACCTACCTGGGCGAGCCCTCCTCCAGGATCCCATTAGTAGCATTGCCATTGACAGTGTGTTGTTTAGAAGAGGGGGTTGTCTCCTCAGTGTCGTCCTCCTCAACGACAGGATGCACAAACCGACTGCACCAAGTTAAAGTCCGGGCTCTGGCTGGGCCATTCAAGGACATTCAGAGACTTGTCCCGAAGCCACTCCTGCATTGTCTTGGCTGTATGCTAAGGGTCATTGTCCTGTTGGAAGGTGAACCTTCACCTCAGTCTGAGGTCCTGAGCACTCTGGAGCAGGTTTTCGTCAAACATCTCTGTACTTTGCTCCGTTCATCTTTCCCTCTATCCTGACTAGTTTTCCAGTCCACTCCCTGTATCTGAAAAACATCCCCACAGCACGATGCTGCCACCACGCTTCACCGTAGGGATGGTGCCAGGTTTCCTCCAGACGTAACCCTTGGCATTCAGGCCAAATTTGTTCAATTTTTGTTTCATTAGACCAGAGAATCTTGCTTCTCATGGTCTGAGAGTCCTTTAGGTGCCTTTTTGCAAACTCCATGCGGCTGTCATGTACCTTTTACTGAGGATTGGCTTCAGTCTGGCCACTCTACCATAAAGGCATGATTAGTGGAGTGCTGCAGGGATGGTTGTCCTTCTGAAAGGTTCTCCCATCTCCACAGAGAAACTCTGGAGCTCTGTCAGAGTGACCATCGGGTTCTTGGTCACCTCAACTGACCAACGCCCTTCTCCCCTGATTACTTAGTTTGGCCGGGCGGCAGCTCTAGGTAGAGTCTTAGTGGTTCCAAACTTCTTCCATTTAAGAATGATGGACACTGTGTTCTTGGGTACCTTCAATGCTGCAGAAATGTTTTGGTACCCTTCCCCAGATCTGTGCCCCACAATCCTGTCTCGGAGCTCTACGGACAATTCCTTCGACCTCATGCCTTGGTTTTTGCTCTGACATGCACTGTCAACTGTGAGACCTTATATAGACAGGTGTGTGCCTTTCCAGATCATGTCCATTCAATTTAATTTACCACATTTGGACTCCAAGTTGTAGAAACATCAAGGAAGATCAATGGAATCAGGATGCAGCAGAGTTCAATTTTGAGTCTCATAGCAAAGGGTCTGTCTGAATACTTATGTACATAAGGTATGTTTTTTATTTGTAATACATTTTCAGAAATTTCCCAAAAACGTTTCACTTTGTCATTATGGGGTATTGTGTGTAGATTGATTAGGAAAACATATTTTTATCCATTTTAAAACAAGGCTGTAACGTAACAAAATCTGGAAAAAGGGAAGGGGTCTGAATACTTTCCAAATGCACTGTACACCAATTCCAGAGCATACATTTTCATTTAGCCTCTATTTAACAATGTATCAAATCCCTTGGGAGATTAAAAACCTATTTTTTGAGGGAGAACTGATTTAGTTAAGAGCAGGACAGGTGTGTGTGTGTGTGTTTATATATCTTACTTTCTCAGCAGGAACACCGGATGGAGTAGAGAGCGAGGTACAGAGGTCTGATATGTAGCCCACCTTGGGCACAGTCAGTTTATACTGAAACACAAAGAAAGACAAACACCCATTAAGCCGGGTCCTAAGATTAACTCATCACTTAGTCCACAGGAGAAGAATTTCCCCAAGCCCCATGAAGAATGAATAGCTGAAGATTCATTAAATATACACAAAGCCTTCAAAAGGTATTAATAAAAAGGACCTCCCTGCAGATTCAATCTGTCCCTATTCAGAGCATAAACTGATTACAAACACTAATATCCACTTCAGAGGACATCCATTCAAAAGCAGAGAATATTGTGGGTGACCACAATATGTGTGTCACGGTTTTCTAATGCTGAAGGAGAGTCGGACCAAACTGCAGCGTGTCGATTGCGATCCATGTTTATTTAAACAAACGTAAAACACGACTAAACACGAATACTACAAAACAATAAACGAAAACAAAACCCGAAACAGCCTATACATGTGTCAACTAACATCTAACAAGGACATCAAGACACTCAGGACAATCACCCACAACACAACCAAAGAATATGGCTGCCTAAATATGGTTCCCAATCAGAGACAATGATAAACACCTGACTCTGATTGAGAACCACTCCAGACAGCCATAGACTCTGCTAGATCACCCCACTAGCTACAATCCCACTATATACCAAAACCCCAAGACAAAACACACCACAATACAAAAACCCCATGCCACACCCTGGCCTGACCCAATACATAAAGATAAACACAAAATATTTCGACCAGGGCGTGACAATATGAAGGATGACTCATTTCTAGGTAGGCGGTAACAGCTCAGTTACCTGTGTGGGTTTGGCCAGGGGGTCCAGACTGACTTTTGGTCATATTCACGAGGTACAACTTTCCCCCTTCTGATGACCAGGTGGCGAATCGCATCTCTGCATGTCTGGCAGACATATCAGTGTGGATGACGGATCACCACCTCAAGCTGAACCTCGGCAAGACGGAGCTGCTCTTCCTCCCGGGGAAGGACTGCCCGTTCCATGATCTCGCCATCACGGTTGACAACTCCATTGTGTCCTCCTCCCAGAGCGCTAAGAACCTTGGCGTGATACTGGACAACACCCTGTCGTTCTCAACTAACATCAAGGCGGTGGCCCGTTCCTGTAGGTTCATGCTCTACAACATCCGCAGAGTACGACCCTGCCTCACACAGGAAGCGGCGCAGGTCCTAATCCAGGCACTTGTCATCTCCCGTCTGGATTACTGCAACTCGCTGTTGGCTGGGCTCCCTGCCTGTGCCATTAAAACCCTACAACTCATCCAGAACGCCGCAGCCCGTCTGGTGTTCAACCTTCCCAAGTTCTCTCACGTCACCCCGCTCCTCCGCTCTCTCCACTGGCTTCCAGTTGAAGCTCGCATCCGCTACAAGTCCATGGTGCTTGCCTACGGAGCTGTGAGGGGAACGGCACCTCAGTACCTCCAGGCTCTGATCAGGCCCTACACCCAAACAAGGGCACTGCGTTCATCCACCTCTGGCCTGCTCGCCTCCCTACCACTGAGGAAGTACAGCTCCCGCTCAGCCCAGTCAAAACTGTTCGCTGCTCTGGCCCCCAATGGTGGAACAAACTCCCCACGACGCCAGGACAGCGGAGTCAATCACCACCTTCCGGAGACACCTGAAACCCCACCTCTTTAAGGAATACCTAGGATAGGATAAAGTAATCCTTCTCACCCCCCTTAAAAGATTTAGATGCACTATTGTAAAGTGGCTGTTCCACTGGATGTCATAAGGTGAATGCACCAATTTGTAAGTCGCTCTGGATAAGAGCGTCTGCTAAATGACTTAAATGTAAATGTACAAATCAGAGGCAAACAGGCCAAAACAGGGAGGTGCTATCCAATAAGACACACACGTTTTCAGTGGCAAAAGCTTTTGGGGGGTTAGTGAGACACAGGGTGAGATAGTACTGTACCTTCTTCAGACACTCTAGTGTTGCTATGACACCGTTTATTCCCACTACTGTTTTTTCTCTTCTACTACCTAAAGTTACACAGAAGGGAAGGGAAAGACAAACTATTTAGATACAGGGTGAAGGGAAACACCTACAGTGGTCACACAGAGGGGAGGGGTATGGCTGAAAAACCATTTTGACATAAACCTAGGGAACACTATGGAGTGGTACACAGTTTCTATTTATTGTTAATACTCTAGAAACATGCCTACAGTCTTACAGAAGGGAAGCAAAGCAATGAAATCAGAAACATAGCCGAGACAGACTTTATAGGATGTAGTGATGACAATATAATAGCCATATCTAGGAAAACCAAAGTTCCATATTTGTAAACAACAGCTGGTGCACGAAATCTAAGGAAGTCTCTAGATTTTGCTCACCTGAAGTAGAGTATATTGTGATAAACTGCAGGCTACTTGCCGAGAGAGTTCTCAGCTATACTTTTTGTGGCTGTTTATTAACCACCACAGACAGATGCTGGCACTAAGACCGCACTCAGTCAGCTGAAGAAGGAAATAAGCAAACAGGAAACCACTCACCTAGAGGCGGCGCTCCTAGTGGCCGGAGATTTTAATGCAGGGACCAAATATCTATCAATATGTTAAATGTGCAACTAGAGGGAAAAACATTCTAGATCAGAGACACTTACAAAGCTCTCCCTCGCCCTCCATTTGGTAAATCCGACCACAACTCTATCCTCCTGATTCCTGCTTACAAGCAAAAGTTAAAGCAGGATGCACCAGTGACTCGCTCTATAAAAAAATGGTTATATGAAGCAGATGCTAAACTACAGGACCGCTTTGCTATCACAGACTGGAACATGTTTCAAGATTCTTCCGATGACATTGAGGAATACACCATATCAGTCACTGGCTTTATCAATAAGTGCATTTAGGACGTCGTCCCCACAGCGACTGTACGTACATACCCCAACCAGAAGCTATGGATTACAGTCAACATTCGCACTGAGCTAAAGGGTAGAACTGCGGCTTTCAAGGTGCGGGACTCTAACCCGGAAGCTTACAAGAAATCCCGCTATGCCCTGCGACGAACCATCAAACAGGCAAAGTGTCAATACGCTTGTCGGATGTGGCAGGGCTTGCAAACTATTACAGACTAAGAAGGTAGCACAGCCACAAGCTGCCCAGTGACACGAGCCTACCAGACATGCTCGCTTTGAGGCAAGCAACACTGAGGCATGCATGAGAGCATCAGCTGTTCCGCACGACTGTGTGATCACGCTCTCCGTAGCCGACGTGAGTAAGACATTTAAACAGTCAACATACACAAGGCTGCAGGGCCAGAGGTATTACCAGGACGCGTGCTCCAGGCATGTTCTGACCAACTGGCAGGTGTCTTCACTGACATTTTCATCATGTCCCTGATTGAGTCTGTAATACCAACATGCATCAATCAGACCCCCATAGTCCCTGTAGCCAAGAACACGAAGGAAACCTGCCTAAATGACTACAGACCCGTAGCATGCACGTCCATAGCCATGAAGTGCTTTGAAACGCTGATAATGACTCACATCAACACCATTATCCCAGAAACCCTAGACCCAGTCCAATTTGCATACCGCCCAAAGAGATCCACAGATGATGCAATCTATTGCACTCCACACTAACCTTTCCCACCTGGACAAAAGGAACACCTATGTAAGAATGCTGTTCATTGACTACAGCTCAGCGTTCAACACCATAGTACCCTCAAAGCTCATCACCAAGCTAAGGATCCTGGGACTAAACACCTCCCTCTGCAACTGGATCCTGGACTTCCTGAAGGGCCGTGCCCAGGTGGTGAGGGTAGGTAGCAACACATCTGCCACACTGATCCGCATTACTGGAGCCCCTCAGGGGTGCGTGCTCAGTCCCCTCCTGCACTTTAATAAGCCTACCTACATGTACATATTACCTCAAAACCGGTGCCCCCGCACATTGACACATTGACTCCGAACCACAATTGTTATTTACTGCTGCTCCTTAATTATTGGTTTCGCTTATCTCTTGCTATTTTTTTTTTACTTAAAAAATATATATGCATTGTTAGTTAAGGGCTTGTAAGTAAGCATTTCACTGTAAGGTCAACACCTGTTGTATTCGGCACATGTGACAAATAACATTTAAATGGATTTGATTTGAAAGAAATCAACGCACAACATTAACCGAATGAGTGTTGAGTGCCAGAAAGAGCGCAAAGACTACCTGCGACTACAGAGACAAATTGCTGTGTACTGTACTGTAGCTATGGAGTATTTGTTATGCATGGTGCCTGACAAATAGTAAAACTAATTAAACTAATGAAATAAAGAGTGACAGTAAGTTAGCAGTAACAGACCTTGTCAGGCCGCCCTCGGCATCTTTAAGCAGGATGTAGGGTTTCTTCCTGATACGGTTCAGGTCCTTGTGTAGATCGTCCAACAGGAAGGCCAGCAGCTCGTGAGAGTCCTGCTGCTGGTAGCCTGAGAACTGGGGAGCAAAACAACCCACCTGGGTCTGGACGGAGGGGAGAACAGAGTCACACACACACAACAGGTATATAGGAAATTCCAAGTTGACACTTCACCCCTAGGGAACATTTGGAGATTGAATGAGTGGAAGCAAAATAGCAGATTCCACCAACCTGTAGCCTGTCAGTTAACAAAGTAGTACTATTGCCATATTTCTTATATCTGTGATACTTTCTGATCTACTCAAGAGCAGTGGTGTAATCGAAGGTGAACTCACGTAAACACTGTTCACGCACCTTTTCTATTTTGCATGAACGTTGACCCACCTATTGCGGAAAACCACATTGAAAGTATATGGAGCATTACTTTATTTACCACAAACGGAAATCAGTGTTTACCCACCCATTCTTTCTACCACATCATCACTGCTCAAGAGACTCAGTTGTTGTGGCTAGTGGATCTAAGGGTCAATTTGGGTTTGGGCACATTGGTGCAGAATCAAAGCAGAAGTGAGGAAACAACTTTCAGACCATGTGAATTTCAGAAGTTAGTATGGGCACAGTACAGGGTTGGGGTCAATTGAGTTGTGTGATAAAACTGCACATTTTGAAGTGGCCTTTTATTGTCCCCAGTACAAGGTGCACCTCTGTAATGAAAATGCTGTTTAATCAGCTTCTTAATATGCCATACCTGTTAGGTGGATGGATTATCTTGGCAAAGGAGAAATGATCAACAGGGATGTAAACAATTTGTGCACAAAATTTAAAGAGAAATACAATTTGTGTGTGTATGGAAGATATCTGGGGCATATTTTTTCAGCTCATGAAACATGGGGCAAACACTTTACATGTTGCATTTATATTTTTGTTCAGTGAGTGAGACACACTGTCTTGTAGTGTGTACACACACACAAACACACACACACACACACACACACACACACACACACACACACACACACACACACACACACACACACACACACACACACACACACACACACACACACACACACACACACACACACACACACACACACACACCCCTGCTCGTCAAACATTTCATTCCAAAATCATGTGCATTAATACAGTGTTGGTCCCCCTTTGCTGCTATAACAGCCTCCACTCTTCTGGGAAGGCTTGCCACGACATGTTGGAAAATTGCTGTGGGGACTTGCTTCCATTGAGCCACAATGGGCATTAATGAGGTCGGGGCGATTAGGCCTGGCTTCCCGTCAGCGCTCCAATTCATTCTGAAGGTGTCCGATGGGGTTGAGGTCAGGGATGTGTACAGGCCAGTAAAGTTACTCCACAGCAATCTCGACAAACCATTTTTTGATGTACCTCGCTTTGTGCACAGGGGCATTGTCATGCTGAAACAGGAAAGGGCCTTCCCCAAACTGTTGCTACAAAGTTGGAAGCACATTCGTCTAGTTTGTTATTGTATGCTGTAGCATTAAAATGTCCCATACCTGGAAATAAGGGCCCTACCACGAACCGGCAAACACCAGTCTCAACGTCAACAGTGAAGAGGCGACTCCAGGATGCTGGCCTTCTAGGCAGAGTGGCAAAGAAAAATCCATACCTCAAACTAGCCAATAAAAAGATTAAGATGGGCAAAAGACAGAGGAACTCCGCCTCGAAGGCCAGCATCCCGGAATCGCTTCCTCACTGTTGACTTTGAGACTGGTGTTTTGCGGGTACTATTTAAGTATGCAGTGCCTCTCTCATTACTGGGACAGTAACACAAATGTTTTAATATATTCCAGAAGTGTGGACAGCAGCTTTGTTTTTACCACTCCATAAGGGTGGGGATAGTAGTGATCTTTAATTATCAACCCATTTCCAGCCTCCCTTGTCTTTCAAAAATTCTAGGATCAGTGGTCCACAAACAGCTGTTATTTTCTGTAAATTGTTTTCTTAATGTTAATCAATCGGATTCAGACCTAAACATAGCACTACCATGCTGGTTGTAAATTATATTACAATAATAAATAAGAATTGTTGCCATGTCTGTTGAATAAGCTGTCCTCGATAGGGTACTGATGCTTGCCGATGGTTTCATTATCTCAATGACAACTCAGGCCAACAAATCGGAGTTCCTTGACTTACGTAAAGGATGTTTTACAATCTACAGTGTATATAAATAAATAAAATTGGTAACGCTTAAAAAATATATATACATTTATTTAGATGCAGATAGTGATCAGCTTTAATATTGCAGACAGATTATCAATGAGTGTTTGCATAATTTCCAATCGCCCATATTTTATAAAAATATATTTTTCTTCATTATTGTCCCCTAACCCTACCACCCCTCCCATAATTAGAGTAAACTAATGGACAACAATACTTCAATATATACATTGGTTATTCCTTTAAACGTTAAGAGCTTATGCCACGACCGTTAGTGGTAGATGTGGTTGGATTCTGTCATTGCACTACACTATAACAAGGGGGAGTTAGAATACTGATCGATCGGTAGTCTAATCTGGCATTTAATGGAGGCGGTTTCAGTCGAGTCTCCTCTGGCACGAGACCTGCATCAGGCAACAACAAAAAAACTGTCATTGGTCCTGGAGTTAAGAGAGAACTTGGGGGAATTTCACTTGATGTGTGGACTGACGATTTTGGAAACAACAGGCACAATGGGCTTTTGGTTACTCTTCCTCTAAAATCAGGGGGTAAAAGTAAGGAACTTGTCTGTAGGCCCTGCATTAAAGACCAAAAATTGGTTAAAGAAAATTTAAATAGATTGCAAAATAGTTGGGAATAGATTTTCGATGTACAAATTCCATGGTTTATGAATTGACACACAATTTTTCAGTTTATTATAACCTACTGCAGGCCTAAAACCTATGGGTTTAATCTTCTGATTTGATGATTTATATTGAAGATAGAAGCCGTCTCTTAATGATTTCCGAGAACCGATCAAATCAAATGTATTTATATAGCCCTTCGTACATCAGCTGATATCTCAAAGTGCTGTACAGAAACCCAGCCTAAAACCCCAAACAGCAAGCAATGCAGGTGTAGAAGCACGGTGGCTAGGAAAAACTCCCTAGAAAGGCCAAAACCTAGGAAGAAACCTAGTGAGGAACCAGGCTATGTGGGGTGGCCAATCCTCTTCTGGCTGTGCCGGGTGGAGATTATAACAGAACATGGTCAAGATGTTCAAATGTTCAGAAATGACCAGCATGGTCAAATAATAATATTCACAGGCAGAACAGTTGAAACTGGAGCAGTAGCACGGCCAGGTGGACTAGGGGCAGCAATAAGTCATCATGCCAGGTAGTCCTGAGGCATGGTCCTAGGGCTCAGGTCCTCTGAGAGAGAGAAAGAAAGAGAGAATTCGAGAGCATACTTAAATTCACACAGGACACCGGATAGGACAGGAGAAGTACTCCAGATATAACAAACTGACCGTAGCCCCCCGACACATAAACTACTGCAGCATAAATACTGGAGGCTGAGACAGGAGGGGTCAGGAGACACTGTGGCCCCATCCGAGGACACCCCCGGACAGGGCCAAACAGGAAGGATATAACCCCACCCACTTTGCCAAAGCGCAGCCCCCACACCACTAGAGGGATATCTTCAACCACCAACTTACCATCCTGAGACAAGGCCGAGTATAGCCCACAAAGATCTCCGCCACGGCACAACCCAAGGGAGGCGCCAACCCAGACAGGAAGATCACATCAGTGACTCAACCCACTGAAGTGACGCACCCCTCCTAGGGACGGTATGAAAGAGCCCTAGTAAGCCAGTGACTCGTCCCCTGTAATAGGGTTAGAGGCAGAGAATCCCAGTGGAGAGAGGGTAACCATCCAGGCAGAGACAGCAAGGGCAGTTCGTTGCTCCAGAGCCTTTCCGTTCACCTTCACACTCCTGGGCCAGACTGCACTCAATCATATGACCCACTGAAGAGATGAGTCTTCAGTAAAGACTTAAGGGTTGAGACCGAGTCTGCGTCTTTCACATGGGTAGGCAGACCATTCCATAAAAATTGAGCTCTGTAGGAGAAAGCCCTGCCTCCAGCTGTTTGCTTAGAAATTCTAGGAACAATTAGGAGGCCTGCGTCTTGTGACCATAGCGTACACGTAGGTATGCACAGCAGGACCAAATCCGAGAGATAGGTAAGAGCAAGCCTATGTAATGCTTTGTAGGTTAGCAGTAAAATCTTGAAATCAGCCCTTGCCTTGACAGGAAGCCAGTGTAGGGAGGCTAGCACTGAAATAATATCATACAATTTTTTGGTTCTAGTCAGGATTCTAGCAGCCATATTTAGCACTAACTGAAGTGTATTTAGTGCTTTATCCTGGTAGCCGGAAAGTAGAGCTTTGCAGTAGTCTAACCTTGAAGTGACAAAAGCATTATTTATTTTTCTGCATCATTTTTGGACAGAACGTTTCTGATTTTTGCAATTTTACGTAGATGGAAAAAAGCTGTCCTTGAAACAGTCTTGATATGTTCATCAAAAGAGATCAGGGTACAGAGTAACGCCGAGGTTCTTCACAGTTTCATTTGAGACGACAGTACAACCATTAGGATTAATTGTCCGATTCAACAGAAGATCTCTTTGTTTCTTGGGACCTAGAACAAGCATCTCTGTTTTGTCCGAGTTTAAAAGTAGAAGGTTTGCAGCCATCCACTTCCTTATGTCTGAAACACATGCTTCTAGCGAGGGCAATTTTGGGGCTTCACCATGTTTCATTGAAATGTACAGCTGTGTGTCATCCGCATAGCAGTGAAAGTTAACATTATGTTTTCGAATGACATCCCCAAGAGGTAAAATATATAGTGAAAACAATAGTGGCCCTAAAACGGAACCTTGAGGAACACTGAAATTTACAGTTGATTTGTCAGAGGACAAACCATCCACAGCGACAAACTGATATCTTTCCGACAGATAAGATCTAAACCAGGCCAGAACTTGTCCGTGTAGACCAATTTGGGTTTCAAATCTCTCCAAAAGAATGTGGTGATCGATGGTATCAAAAGCAGCACTAAGGTCTAGGAGCACGAGGACAGATGCAGGGCCTCGGTCTGATGCCATTTTAAGGTAATTTACCACCTTCACAAGTGAAGTCTCAGTGCTATGATGGGATCTAAAACCAGACTGCAGCATTTCTTATACATTGTTTGTCTTAAGGAAGGCAGTGAGTTGCTGCGCAACAGCCTTTTCTAAAATTTGAGAGGAATGGAAGATTCGATATAGGCCGATAGCTTTTTATATTTGCTGGGTCAAGGTTTGGCTTTTTCAAGAGAGGCTTTATTACTGCCACTTTTAGTGAGTTTGGTACACATCTGGTGGATAGAGAGCCGTTTATTATGTTCAACATAGGAGGGCCAAGCACAGGAAGCAGCTCTTTCAGTAGTTTAGTTGGAATAGGGTCCAGTATGCAGCCTGAAGGTTTAGAGGCCATGATTATTTTCATCATTGTGTCAAGAGATATAGTACTAAAACACTTGAGTGTCTCTCTTGATCCTAGGTCCTGGCAGAGTTGTGCAGATTCAGTACAACTGAGCTTTGAAAGAATACGCAGATTTAAAGAGGAGTTCGTAATTTGCTTTCAAATAATCATGATCTTTTCCTCAAAGAAGTTAATGATTTTATTACTGCTGAAGTGAAAGCCATCCTCTCTTGGGGAATGCTGCTTTTTAGTTAGCTTTGCGACAGTATCAAAAATACATTTCGGATTGTTCTTGTTTTCCTCAATTAAGTTGGAACAATAGGAAGATCGAGCAGCAGTAAGGGCTCTTCGATGCTGCACGGTACTGTCTTTCCAAGCTAGTCGGAAGACTTCCAGTTTGGTGTGGCGCCATTTCAGTTCGAATTTTCTGGAAGCTTGCTTCAGAGCTCGGGTATTTTCTGTATACCAGAGAGCTAGTTTCTTATGAGAAATGTTTTTAGTTTTTAGGGGTGCAACTGCATCTAGGGTATTGCGCAAGGTTAAATTGAGTTCCTCAGTTAGATGGTTAACTGATTTTTGTCCTCTGGCGTCCTTGGGTAGACAGAGGGTGTCTGGAAGGACATCAAGGATTCTTGTGTTGTCTGTGAATTTATAGCACGACTTTTGATGTTCCTTGGTTGGGGCCTGAGCAGATTATTTGTTGCAATTGCAAACGTAATAAAATGGTGGTCCGATGGTTCAGGATTATGAGGAAAAACATTACGATCCACAACATTTATTCCATGGGACAAAACTTGGTCCAGAGTATTCCTCAATGAGGAATGCTGTATATGGCCAAGGAGGCCTGTAAACAGTAGCTATAAAACGTGATTGAGTAGGCTGCATAGATTTCATGACTAGAAGCTGAAAGTTGAAATTTGCTATCGTAAATGTTAGCAACACCTTTGCCTTTCCGGGATGCACGGGGGATATGGTCACTAGTGTAGCCAGGAGGCGAGGCCTCATTTAACACAGTAAATTCATCAGGCTTAAGCCATGTTTCAGTCAGGCCAATCACATCAAGATTATGATCAGTGATTAGTTCCTTGACTATAATTGCCTTTGTTTAGTTTTGCCCAACCTAGGTCGAGGCACAGACACGGTCTCAATGGGGATAGCTGAGCTGACTAAACTGACTGTGCTAGTGGCAGACTCCACTAAGCTGGCTGGCTGGCTAGCAGCCTGCTGCCTGGCCTGCACCCTATTTCATTGTGGAGCTAAAGGAGTTAGAGCCCTGTCTATGTTGGTAGATAAGATGAGAGCACCCCTCCAGCTAGGATGGAGTCCGTCACTCCTCAACAGGCCAGGCTTGGTCCTGATTGTGGGTGAGTCCCAGAAAGAGGGCCAATTATCTACAAATTCTAGCTTTGGGAGGGTCAGAAAACAACAAGTTTTCAAACAGCGATTGAGTTGTGAGACTGCTGTAGAGCTCCCCCTAACTGGGAGGGGGCCAGAGACAATTACTCGATGCCGACACATCTTTCTAGCTGATTTACACGCTGAAGCTATGTTGCGCTTGGTGATCTCTGACTGTTTCATCCTAACATCGTTGGTGCCGACGTGGAAAACAATATCTCTATACTCTCTAAACTCGCCAGATTTAGCTTTAACCAGCACCATCTTCAGATTAGCCTTAACGTCGGTAGCCCTGCCCCCCGGTAAACAGTGTATGATCGCTGGATGATTCGTTTAAAGTTTAATACTGCGGGTAATGGAATCGCCAATGACTAGAGTTTTCCATTTGTCAGAGCTAATGGTGGGAAGCTTCGGCGTTTCAGACACTGTAACGGGAGGAGTAGAGACAAGAGAAGACTCGGCCTCAGACTCCTACTAGTTGCTTAATGGGGAAAACCGGTTGAAAGTTTCTGTCGGCTGAATGAGCGACACCGGTTGAGCATTCCTACAGCATTTCCCTTCAGAAACCGTGAGAAAGTTGTCCGGCTGCAGGGACCGTGCGAGGGGATTTATACTAACGTTACTATCTGTACTTACTGGTGGCACAGATGCTGTTTCATTCTTTCCTACACTGAAATTACCCTTGCCTAACGATTGCGTCTGAAGCTGGGCTTGTAGCACAGCTATCCTCGCTGTAAGGCGGTCGTTCTCCTGTATATTATGAGTACAGCGACTGCAATTAGAAGGCATCATGTTAATGTTACTACTTAGCTTTAGCTGTTGGAGGTCCTGACGAACCATGTCCAGATAAAGCGTCCGGAGTGAAAAAGTTGAATGAAAAAAAAAAAAGTTGAGGGAAAAACCAAAAATATAAACGGTAATTAAAAAGTAAAAACCGTAAAGTTGTCAGGTAGCAGAGCAAGGTTGGCAACAAAACGCACAGCAACACGCAAACAAGTCTGCAAGTTGTGACCGGAAATGGCGTCAAAATGGTATCCAACGACTTAAATATTATTAAACCTGCTTTATATAGAATCCCCTTAGATGTTCTGTGTTTTTATTTACAGTAGTGATGGACAGCTGGATGTATTTTGTTTTTCACAAACGTAGAGGGCTGTGAATACTGCAAACAACGTTTCCAGAATTAGAGGATTCTCAATATCAAAGGGGCATTTTTCATTAGAGCAAATCTGGTCTGGGAGAATACCTAAGGGGCTTTTATAATGCAGGATGGATAACCGTTGGATAACAGCTCGGCTCTCAACTCATTAACTTGTTGAATCTAGGGGTCATTTTTTTTATTTTTGGAAAAATAACGTTCCCAAAGTAAACGGGCTATTTTTCAGGACCAGAAAATAGAATATGCATATAATTGACAGCTTAGGATAGAAAACACTCAAGTTTCCAAAACTGTAAAGATATTGTCTGTGAGTGTAACAGAACTGATATTGCAGGCAAAAGAATGAGAAAAATCCCATCAGGAACGCAGTGGTTTCTAAATAAGAGTCCCTTCCTATGCTTCCCTATTGAGCAGTGAATGGGATATCAACGAGATTCCTTGTTCTATGGCTTCCTTAATGTGTGTAGTATCACAAGACACTTCCGGGTTGGAGCGAGCGGTCGCATTCGCACTTCGCTCTGCAGGTTGTATAACTTTTTCATTACATTTCATTATAGTACAACGGTTGATTTGTCTAATCTTAGCAATTCTTCTTAGCTAGCTACATAGCCGTCCTTGTATCAGAGATAATTGCATAATTATCGTATTTCGTCGCCCTAACGTAGCCTTCACTGCTATTCGCCCAGGAGCTAGCAAACGCTAGCTAACGCACACAGATTAGCATCACTGTAGTGCTATTCACTCAACTGAACGACTTGATTAGTTTAGTGTTAGCTAGCTACATAGCTGTCTTTGTTTCCAAGATAATTGTGTAGTTTAGTGTGTGTAGTCTTGGAGTGATTATCTTAATTCACTGAGGTTCGCTAGCCAGCTATTTGTCGTCCTTAACGTAGGAGACTCTGCTAGCTAGCCAACAGCTAACAGCTAACAGCTAGCCAACGTCACCACACACACGTCTACTGATTCGAATTCAACAACCCGGTCAGGTAGTATCACATTTTCATTTCATTTCATTACAGTACAACGGTTTGATTTGTCTGATCGTAGCTAGCTACATAGCTAGCAACATAGCCGTCTTTGTTTCAAAGATAATTGTGTAGTCTAGAGCGATTTCCTAGGTTAGCTAGCCAGCTATTGTCGTTCTTTTAACGCAACGTAACGTAAACAACACTGCTAGCTAGCCAGCTAGCCCCCGAATTGTAGCACTGTAGAAACTATTACACTCAACGGAACGACTTGATTAGTGTAGTGTCAACAACGCAGCTACTGCCAGCTAGCCTACTTCAGCAGTACTGTATCATTTTAATCATTTTAGTCAATAAGATTCTTGCTACGTAAGCTTAACTTTTTGAACATTCGAGACGTGTAGTCCACTTGTCATTCCAATCTCCTTGCATTAGCGTAGCCTTTTCTGTAGCCTGTCAACTATGTGTCTGTCTATCCCTGTTCTCTCCTCTCTGCACAGACCATACAAACGCTCCACACCGCGTGGCCGCGGCCACCCTAATCTGGTGGTCCCAGCGCGTACGACCCACGTGGAGTTCCAGGTCTCCGGTAGCCTCTGGAACTGCCGATCTGCGGCCAACAAGGCAGAGTTCATCTCAGCCTATGCCTCCCTCCAGTCCCTCGACTTCTTGGCACTGACGGAAACATGGATCACCACAGATAACACTGCTACTCCTACTGCTCTCTCCTCGTCCGCCCACGTGTTCTCGCACACCCCGAGAGCTT
Source organism: Oncorhynchus keta (assembly GCF_023373465.1). Taxonomy (NCBI): domain Eukaryota; kingdom Metazoa; phylum Chordata; class Actinopteri; order Salmoniformes; family Salmonidae; genus Oncorhynchus; species Oncorhynchus keta. The sequence continues at coordinate 35,792,207 of NC_068433.1, read as the reverse complement.
CTGGTCAGCGGGGTGGTGGCACCGGGATCCTCATCTCTCCCAAGTGGTCTTTCTCTCTTTCTCCCCTTACCCATCTGTCTATCGCCTCCTTTGAATTCCATGCTGTCACAGTTACCAGCCCTTTCAAGCTTAACATCCTTATCATTTATCGCCCTCCAGGTTCCCTTGGAGAGTTCATCAATGAGCTTGATGCCTTGATAAGCTCCTTTCCTGAGGACGGCTCACCTCTCACAGTTCTGGGCGACTTTAACCTCCCCACGTCTACCTTTGACTCATTCCTCTCTGCCTCCTTCTTTCCACTCCTCTCCTCTTTTGACCTCACCCTCTCACCTTCCCCCTACTCACAAGGCAGGCAATACGCTTGACCTCATCTTTACTAGATGCTGTTCTTCCACTAACCTCATTGCAACTCCCCTCCAAGTCTCCGACCACTACCTTGTATCCTTTTCCCTCTCGCTCTCATCCAACACTTCCCACACTGCCCCTACTCGGATGGTATCGCGCCGTCCCAACCTTCGCTCTCTCTCCCCCGCTACTCTCTCCTCTTCCATCCTATCATCTCTTCCCTCTGCTCAAACTTTCTCCAACCTATCTCCTGATTCTGCCTCCTCAACCCTCCTCTCCTCCCTTTCTGCATCCTTTGACTCTCTATGTCCCCTATCCTCCAGGCCGTCTCGGTCCTCCCCTCCCGCTCCGTGGCTCGACGACTCATTGCGAGCTCACAGAACAGGGCTCCGGGCAGCCGAGCAGAAATGGAGGAAAACTCGCCTCCCTGCGGACCTGGCATCCTTTCACTCCCTCCTCTCTACATTTTCCTCCTCTGTCTCTGCTGCTAAAGCCACTTTCTACCATTCTAAATTCCAAGCATCTGCCTCTAACCCTAGGAAGCTCTTTGCCACCTTCTCCTCCCTCCTGAATCCCCCCTCCCTCTCTGCAGATGACTTCGTCAACCATTTTGAAAAGAAGGTCGACGACATCCGATCCTCGTTTGCTAAGTCAAACGACACCGCTGGTTCTGCTCACACTGCCCTACCCTATGCTCTGACCTCTTTCTCCCCTCTCTCTCCAGATGAAATCTCGCGTCTTGTGACGGCCGGCCGCCCAACAACCTGCCCGCTTGACCCTATCCCCTCCTCTCTTCTCCAGACCATTTCCGGAGACCTTCTCCCTTACCTCACCTCGCTCATCAACTCATCCCTGACCGCTGGCTACGTCCCTCCCGTCTTCAAGAGAGCGAGAGTTGCACCCCTTCTGAAAAAACCTACACTCGATCCCTCCGATGTCAACAACTACAGACCAGTATCCCTTCTCTCTTTTCTCTCCAAAACTCTTGAGCGTGCCGTCCTTGGCCAGCTCTACCGCTATCTCTCTCAGAATGACCTTCTTGATCCAAATCAGTCAGGTTTCAAGACTAGTCATTCAACTGAGACTGCTCTTCTCTGTATCACGGAGGCGCTCCGCACTGCTAAAGCTAACTCTCTCTCCTCTGCTCTCATCCTTCTAGACCTATCGGCTGCCTTCGATACTGTGAACCATCAGATCCTCCTCTCCACCCTCTCCGAGTTGGGCATCTCCGGCACGGCCCACGCTTGGATTGCGTCCTACCTGACAGGTCGCTCCTACCAGGTGGCGTGGCGAGAATCTGTCTCCTCACCACGCGCTCTCACCACTGGTGTCCCCCAGGGCTCTGTTCTAGGCCCTCTCTTATTCTCGCTATACACCAAGTCACTTGGCTCTGTCATAACCTCACATGGTCTCTCCTATCATTGCTATGCAGACGACACACAATTAATCTTCTCCTTTCCCCCTTCTGATGACCAGGTGGCGAATCGCATCTCTGCATGTCTGGCAGACATATCAGTGTGGATGACGGATCACCACCTCAGCAAGACGGAGCTCCTCTTCCTCCCGGGGAAGGACTGCACGTTCCATGATCTCGCCATCACGGTTGACAACGCCATTGTGTCCTCCTCCCAGAGCGCTAAGAACCGTGGCATGATCCTGGACAACACCCTGTCGTTCTCAACTAACATCAAGGCGGTGTCCCGTTCCTGTAGGTTCATGCTCTACAACATCCGCAGAGTACGACCCTGCCTCACACAGGAAGCGGCGCAGGTCCTAATCCAGGCACTTGTCATCTCCCGTCTTGATTACAGCAACTCGCTGTTGGCTGGGCTCCCTGCCTGTGCCATTAAACCCCTACAACTCATAATATAATAATAATAATATATGCCATTTAGCAGACGCTTTTATCCAAAGCGACTTACAGTCATGTGTGCATACATTCTACGTATGGGTGGTCCCGGGAATCGAACCCACTCCCCTGGCATCCAGAACGCCGCAGCCCGTCTGGTGTTCAACCTTCCCAAGTTCTCTCACGTCACCCCGCTCCTCCGCTCTCTCCACTGGCTTCCAGTTGAAGCTCGCATCCGCTACAAGACCATGGTGCTTGCCTACGGAGCTGTGAGGGGAACGGCACCTCAGTACCTCCAGGCTCTGATCAGGCCCTACACCCAAACATGGGCACTGCGTTCATCCACCTCTGGCCTGCTCGCCTCCCTACCACTGAGGAAGTACAGTTCCCGCTCAGCCCAGTCAAAACTGTTCGCTGCTCTGGCCCCCCAATGGTGGAACAAACTCCCTCACGACGCCAGGACAGCGGAGTCAATCACCACCTTCCGGAGACACCTGAAACCCCACCTCTTCAAGGAATACCTAGGATAGGGTAAGTAATCCTTCTCACCCCCCTAAAAATATTTAGATGCACTATTGTAAGTGGCTGTTCCACTGGATGTCATAAGGTGTATGCACCAATTTGTAAGTCGCTCTGGATAAGAGCGTCTGCTAAATGACTTAAATGTAATGTAAATGTAATAGTTTCAGGCTTTTATTTTGAAAAATGAGCGTGTACAACAACATTGCGTCAGTGTCCACCTAATGGCTGTTTGTATTTCTCCGCGCAAAAGACAGAGGTAGCCATTTTTCCACCCGGTCTTACTGAAAAAAAGCTCTGTCCCGGTTGATATATTATGAATAGATATTTGAAAAACACCTTGAGGATTGATTATAAACAACTTTTGCCAAGTTTCTTTCGATATTATGGAGTTAAATTTTGAATATTTTTTGGCGTTGTCGTGACCGCAATTTCTGGTCGTTTTCTCAGCCAAACGTGAAGAACTAACGGAGCTATTTTTTGCTACAAAAATAATTTTTCTGGAAAAAAGGAACATTTGCTATCTACCTGGGAGTCTCATGAGTGAAAACAGCCGAAGCTCATCAAAGGTAAACTATTTAATTTGATTGCTTTTCTGATTTTCGTGACCGAGCTGCCTGCTGCTAGCGAGGTGTAATGCTATGTTAGGCTATCGATAAACTTACACAAATGCTTGTCTTGCTTTGGCTGTAAAGGATATTTTCCAAATCTGAGATGACAGGGTGATTAACGAAAGGCTAAGCTGTGTTTGAATATATTTCACTTGTGATTTCATGAATATGAATATTTTCTAGTAAGATTTTTTGTCCGTTGAGTTATGCTACTAGTGTCAGTTGATGACAATTCTCCCGGATCTGGGATGGGTAGATCCAAGACAGGCGATTTATCTGTAGCAGGTGTAGTCCATCATGCAAACAATATAAGCAGGACGATACACTCTTCATAGCCCGTCGACTGTATGTGTGAACCCCCCGAACTTGCAATGTATTCGATGCTTGAGCACTCAAGTTGTGTTTTTTCTAACTCAAAACCTCATGGAACTGCGAAATGATGGTTAAAGTATAGTGTACAGTATCTGTTCAACATCTTCATCTTATGCTGTCGTTAACCTCTTAGAGCTTCCCCTCTATACTGCCCCCGTTGGAGAAAGTGCGTACCCATAGTAAACTGAAAATATTTATTGAATAGAAAACACTCTAAAGTTTCTAAAACCGTTTAAATTATGTTTGTATGTAAAGCAGAACTCTCAGGGCAGCCTTTCTCCCAAATTCTCTCTTGTGAAGAGAAAAGTTGGGTCAACTTTGACGTCATGGCCCCCACCCTTCCCAGGCAGCTACGGATCCAGGAACAGTCTTTATCTGTTCAGCGCGATGTCAGCTTTCAAATGGCACGTTCATTGCGGGAATCCCACGAGCCCTGCACGTTTGGCGGGCGAAATTGCTCGTGTCCCTCTGAAAAACAGGCACTCTTTTGCGCGCGGCCGATTTGGAGGACGTCTTTTTCCATGATCCAGCATTTGAAGCCGGATTGTCTGTTCTCGCTGATCTTTGTTCTACATGCTAAAAACACCATAAAGCTCGATTTTTCACATTGTTTGACCAGTTTAGTGGACATATAATATGTAAATTGGAAGTTTTGATGCGCAAGAGTGCTGGACCAGAAGTCATTTTGGATGCATTTCAGCCGAACCTGTTAACATGTGCTAATACAGAGATACACAACGTGAAACCAAACGATGTATTGGGTAAGTATGACTCCTTCTACGTCTTCTGATGGAAGAACATCAAAGGTAAGGGAATACTTATGTGGTTATTTGGTGTTTCTGTGGACTCCAAACATAGAGGAGACATACTGCTAATATCTGAGCGCTGACTCATAGTATAGCCCAGTGAACGATGTCTGTAACGTTAAAAATAAATGTAATACAGCGGTTGCATTAAGAAGAAGTGTATCTTTGTAAATATATGTAGAACATGTATATTTAGTCATGTTTATTGCTTGTTATCTGACGTTATCTGTCGGAGCTATCATCATTTCTCCTGACATTTGAGTAGCATTTTTTGAAATGTCGTCATTGTAAACCGAGATTTATGGATATAAATGGCATATTATTGAAAAAAAATTAAATGTACTGTGTAACATGTAATATTACTGTCATCTGATGAAGATTTTCAAAAGGTTAGTGAATGATATATTTTTTAATCCTACTTTTAAATTTGATTTTTTCTGGGACAAAATGGCCGCCGCTTGCCTTTTGTTTCGGTGGTTATCTAATATAAATATGTGCTATGTTTTCGCCGTAAAACATTTTAGAAATCTGACTTGCTGGGTAGATTAACAAGATGTTTATCTTTCATTTGAGCTGTTGGACTTGTTAATGTGTGGAGGTTAAATATTTGTAGGAATATTTTTTCGCATTGTGCGTTATGGTAATGAGCTTGAGCCGTAGTCACGATCCCCGATCCGGGATGGGGAGTCATATTAATAAAATAACGAGGAAAAAAAATACTTTCAAAATGCAGATGTTTATTTCAACTACATACATTTCAGTTGCACTTACCCCCCAGCTCCACGACCATAATCTCTTGCTGAGATTATCATTTCCAATGCAAACCCGGGCAGAAGTGTGTTTTGGGTCATTGTCTGCATTTGGAGGAGAAAAAAAGACATTTAGCCTAACAGCCAACATTAGGTACAATTCTAGAAATGTACATGTAAATATGCCTAAACATAACAAAATATTACCTTGAAAGAAACGATGTGGTCCCTGAAACACCTCTCTGACATAGGGTCCAGCAAATCTCTTGATGATTTTTTCCCCTCCAATCTCAAGCCATGATACCTGAAAAAGGAGCCAACTGTGAATTATTGTGGAAAACATAGCAGTCCGTGAGGTGTAGGCTAAAATATTTGAGATACCCTTTGCTTTGTAAATGGCCAAACTTAACATCAAAATGCAAAAATGGGCCTGGTCCCTGGTGAGAAATTGCCCTCCTACACATGGAGTTTGAGGGAATGTTTGGGACTAGGCTTGCTTGACCTTTCTGTAGTAATTTTGAGCAGATTGCTCAAGGGCCACAGTTGATTTGTCTGTGAAGATCACGTCATTGAATGTCTCGCCAGCTTTGATCCATTCCTGGGCCTGCAGCACGCAAAGTTATTTGTCAGAAGAATCATTGGGTCGAAACTACAACCATGTGTGTTCTCTTGTTTTGAAAGAAAATTAATTAGTATGTGTACACTACCTTTCAAATGTTTGGGGTCAGCCAGTCAAAGAAGCAGCCAGTCAAATCAGTCGAATGAAGCACAGCGACGGGACGCAAACCAAAGTTCGCACAGCATCAGCACCCCTATAACGGAGGAGGATAACACAAGCACAGAAATTCCGGTGGATGAACTCACCCAACCACAGAGACCTCTAAAAGAGGAAAAGATCAAAGGGCACAGACCGAGTGTGAAGTGGCCCAAAGCTGTTGAAAAGAGAGAGTGGGAAACAATCAACAACGACCTGACAAAAATCTTGGAACAACAGGTAGGAACAGCAGAGAAAAAGCTTGAAAGGATGGGAGATATTATCTACCACTACGGAGAAGAGCGCTTTGGAGTAAACGAAAGGAGAAGTGGCAAGACACCACCCGCGCCAGTCAAATCTAGGAGGCAGCAGGAGATCGAGATACTTGTCAGAGAGAGAAGGCAGCTGAGGAAGCAGTGGAAGAAGGCCTCTGATGCAGAGAGAGAAGGTCTCATGCTACTCCAAGCAGACATTAAATGTCGGCTGGCAACGTTGCGAAGAGCGGAAAACTTAAGGAAACTTTGTAGGAAGAAGGAACACTCAAGAACACGGTTCTATAAAAAAACTTTAAGTTTGTCAAAGACCTCTTCGTAAAGGAAAAGTGAGGAATCCTAAAAATTCCAAAGCCAGAACTGGAGGAACATCTGGAAAAGGTCCACCAGGACATGAAAAGGCATGAGCAGATAATCATCCCACATGACATCCCACCTATTCAACCACCAGAATTCAATCTGGACACTGACCCTTCAAAATGGAGAAGGGTTAGGGTTAGGGTTAGAGAACGTTGTCCGAAGAGCAAGAGCGGCCTCGGCTCCTGGGCCTAATGGAGTACCATACAAGCTCTACAACAATGCCCCGGATGTTCTACACTTTCTTTGGAGGCTCATAAGGATAGTGTGGCAGAAGGAAATAATACCAAAGGCATGGCGAAGGGCTGGTGGTGTGCTAATCCCGAAAGAGAAGGATGCAGTCAATTCCGACCAAGGGAAGATCTTTTTCAGTATAATAGCACAGAGGCTGTCCACTTATCTGGAAAGGAACAAGTACATTGATACATCTGTACAGAAAGCAGGCATTCGTGGTTTCTCTGGTTGCCTGGAACATACTAGTATGATTTGGCACCAGATCCAAACAGCTAAGAAGGACAAGAGAGGTAGGTCATCTTCCCCGACCTGGCCAATGCCTTTGGCTCAGTTCCCCATGAACTCCTCTGGGAATCCTTCAACATTTTCCACGTACCAGAACCCATCACTACACTGGTAAAGGCCTATTTCCAAGACCTGCAATTGTGTTTCATAACACCTGACTTCACAACAACATGGCAGCGCTTGGAAGTAGGCATAATGGCAGGCTGTACAATTTCTCCACTGGCCTTCACTAGTCATCATCAGGGCATCGAGATGGGTGGTCAGCGGTGAGAGAACTAAGGAAGGGCTCCGTCTCCCACCTATCCGAGCATACATGGATGACATGACTACACTGACCACCACTGCAGCATGCACCAGGTGGCTACTTGCAGAGCTGCAGGATAACATCAAGTGGGCCCAGATGAAAATCAAGCCAAGCAAATCTCGAAGCATCTCCACAGCTTAAAGATGTGAGGTTCTGCATTGGAGATGACCCGATACCAACGGTGTCTGAGCAACCCATCAAGAGCCTGGGTAGATGGTACAACGAAAGCCTCCAGGATAAAGATCAAGTGCAGCAAGTAAGGCAGGACATCGCCGACGGTCTTGAGAATATCAACAAGACCCTACTGCCTGGGAAGCTCAAGCTTTGGTGCCTACAGTTTGGACTTCTCCCCCGGGTAATGTGGCCACTCGCCGTCTATGAGGTCCCAATAACAACAGTGGAGAAGATGGAGCGAACCATTACCTCATACGTGAAGAAATGTCTGGGTGTCCCACGATGCCTGAGTAACATCGGCCTCTATGGCAAAGGGGTCCTTGAACTACCTCTTACAAGTCTAACGGAGTACAAGTGCTCTAAAGTAAGACTTCAGATGACATTGAAGGACTTCAAAGACCAGACCATTAGCAAGGCTGCACCTCCCCTACAAACTGGACGGAAATGGACATCATCCAAGGCTGTGCAGCAAGCAACATCAGCCCTGAGACACCAAGACATTGTGGGGAATATCCAACATGGAAGAGGAGGCTTTGGCCTGGCAGCAAGCAAACCAACGTTCCATAAAGCAACAACATCTGAATGCAGGAAGCTGGTGGTCGAGGAGGTGCGCAGACAGGAGGAGAATGCAAGAAGTGCAAAGGCTGTCTCTTGCTAAACAAGGGCAATGGACGCGGTGGGAAGGCCTGGAGAGGAGAAAGATCAACTGGAGTGAGCTTTGGCAAATGGAGGCAAGCAACATCAGCTTCATCATAAGAGCTGTTTATGATGTGCTTCCATCACCAAAAAATCTACATCAATGGTATGGTGAGGACTCGACCTGCACCCTCTACTCCAGCGACTCTCAGTCATATAAGGTTGCAAGACCAGCCTCTCACAAGGCCGTTACACTTGGAGGCACAATCAGGTCCTCAAAAGCCTGGCTGCAGCACTTGAGACCAAGAGGAGTGCAACCAATACATTACCTCCAAAAACAAGCAATCCCGTCAAAACAACAACATTCATCCGGGAGGGACAGAAAAGGCCCAAGCATCCTCCTACGAAGCCAGAAACTGGACACCTAGCCATGGCCCGGGACTGGAAGATGCTTGTCGATATTGGCCAACAACTAATTTTTCCACCTGAGATTGCTTCTACCAACCTTAGGCCAGACATGGTACTCTGGTCCCCTTCACGAAAGGCTGTGTACATCATAGAGCTCACAGTCCCGTGGGAAAACTCTGTTGAAGAGGCCTATGAGCGTAAGAAACTGCGTTACACAGAGTTGGCAGCAGATGCAACTCAGCGTGGCTGGAATGCAAAAGTCTGGCCAGTTGAAGTGGGATGCAGAGGATTTGTGGCTTCTTCCACCATCATGTTGCTGAAAGAACTTGGAATCCATGGACAGGCTCTGCTGCAGACCGTCAGAGCAGTTTCTCAAGCAGCTGAAAGAGGCAGCCAGTGGATCTGGATCAAACGGAAGGACCCTTGCTGGGCTATAACTTCATGACCCCCCCACCCCCACCTGAGAACCCAATTCAGATACCTTCAACTTGAGGAGGCATATGAGGTATGCGGTCAGCTGTAGGGCTGGCTCAGGGAAGAGGACACCCCTGCCTTGCATAGTCCTGTGGGACATCTTCATTGGGCATGGGACACAAGCTAAGGCTTGATCACCCTTTAGCTGGCCACCTTTGATGAGGGTGTTTAGTGATTAGGCCGAAACACCCACTGATTCGAAGGCACACTACTGAGGATGTGTCCCAAAATTGACATCTTAACCCAGTCTAAGAAATAAACCTCCTATGCCCCTCTGTTAACATCACGGCAAATCTCATGTGAGTGGATTCCATCTATTGGCACAATGGACAGTTTTTAACATCTCGTCCCGTGTTTTATGATTCTAATTGGTGTACAGAGACCCATTATCAGCAACCATCACGCCTGTATTTGTGACACGTTGTTAGCCTTTTAAAATGATAAACTTAGCTAATTGATCATTTGAAAACCTTTTTGTTAGCATAGCTGAAAAGTGTTGTCTGATTAGATTAAAGAAGCAATACAACTGTTCTTTTTAGACGAGTTGAGTATCTGGAGCATCAGCATTTGTGGGTTTGATTACAGGCTCAAAATGGCCAGAAACAAAGACCTTTCTTTTGAAACTCGTCAGTCTATTCTTGTTCTGAGAAAGGAACGCTATTCCATGTGAGAAATTGCCATGAAACTGAAGATTTTGTGCCACGGTGTGTACTTCTCCCTTCACAGAACAGCATAAACAGTCTCTAACCAGAATAGAAAGAGGAGTGCGAGGCCCTGGTGCACAACTGAGCAAGAGGACAAGTAGATTAGTGTCTAGTCTGAGAAACAGATGCCTCACAAGTCATTAAGCAAAGACGGGTCCACATTGTCAGCTGCTAATGGACTTCTTGGTGTCAATTGCTAATAAGGCAGCAATAACATTGGTTTCTGTGAGTTGCCAATAAATAAAAACCGAGACTACCATTTACCAAGACACGTAAGGGTGACTGATTATCCATCGAGTCAACTGACTGGCCAAAACCAGTATGATATACATTTATTTCAAATAGGATAGCAGCAGAGTTAAATGCTGATTAATAGCATCATAAATCGTAACTTTTTCAGTAATGATGCAGAAAACTGCTTAAGCAGGGAAGTAGGAGGAATTGCCCGGCTTCAGTGAATTATCTGTTTTCCAGAATTTAGCGTGATTACCAACAGCCTGCCATAGCGCTAAGGAAGTAGATTGATTTAGCCTGTAACCTAGCTCACTACAGTAAGACAGCTCATACAGTTACTGCTCCACAAATATTTGCCATTGCCTTAACTTATCCTCTGCCCAGGCTTTCAACAACCATCATTCATCAAAATCCATATCGGTCTCAGCCACCACCAGCAGCATCTCACCTCAAACCAGAGCCTAGATCTAGCCCAGTTGTAGCTCAGCTCACTCCTTGCCCAGGCCTTGGTCCCAGATCTCAGTCCCAGTTCAGATATGCAGGAGAGGGAACAGTAAGCGAGGACCTTCCCATTCCGAGCGCAACACAGTCAAACAGAGCTAACGAGAAGCCTCTTCCCTCAGTCACAGTTGAAGTTATGCAGTGCCTCCCCTCACTCTCTCCGGGCCCTGCTGAGTGCCATCCCCTGCCCTGTCTCCTAGCATCACCCTGCTCCTGCCCTGACGTGTGCTCTGTACTGCTGCTACCACAGGATAGCCTATTTATAGCAGCAGCAACAACGATGTGCAAGAATACGATTCAGGAAGTAGAGGTACACAGACAGAGAAAGCGGGAAAGGGAGAGGGGAGACAAGAGCAAAGGAGAGGAAAATAGAGGGAGAACAGAGAGTGGTACAGGAGAAAGAGATATAGGGTGAGAGGAAGGGGTACAGGAGAGAGACAGATGGGTAAAAGAAAGAAAGGGGATGTACAGGCAAGAAAGACAGATGGAGAGCTCAAGAGAAAAGAGGGAAAATAGCAGCGGGGGTGACAGAGGGGGCCTGACAGCAGAGAATTCCTGCTGAGGCTGCATAATGCATCTTGTCCAAATAGACAGCTACTTTAACATGCAATTAGGTATTCATATACAGTGGGGCAAAACAATATTTCGTAAGCCACCAATTGTGCAAGTTCTCCCACTTAAAAAGATGAGAGGCCTGTACTTTTCATCATAGGTAAGCTTCAACTATGACAGACAAAATGAGAAAAACAAATCCAGAAAATCACATTGTAGAATTCTTTATGAATTTATTTGCAAATGATGGTAGAAAATAAGTATTTGGTCAATAACAAAAGTTTCTCAATACTTTGTTATATACCCTTTGTTGGCAATGATAGAGGTCAAATGTTTTCTGTAAGTCTTCACAAGGTTTTCACACACGATTGCTGGTATTTTGGCCCATTCCTCCATGCAGATCTCCTCTAGAGCCGTGATGTTTTGGGCCTGTTGCTGGGCAACACAGACTTTCAACTCCCTCCAAAGATTTTCTATGGGGTTGAGATCTGGAGACTGGCGAGGCCACTCCAGGACCTTAAAATGCTTCTTACGAAGCCACACCTTCAAACTTCAGACGGGCCTGGACATGTACTGGCTTAAGCAGGGGGACACATCTGGCACTGCAGGATTTGAGTCCCTGGCGGCGTAGTGTGTTACTGATGGTAGGCTTTGTAACTTTGGTCCCAGCTCTCTGCAGGTCATTCACAAGGTCTCCCTTGTGTGGTTCCCGGGATTTTTGCTCACCGTTCTTGTGATCATTTTGACCCCACGGGGTGAGATCTTGCGTGGAGCCCCAGATCGAGGGAGATTATCAGTGGTCTTTTATGTCTTCCATTTCCTAATAATTGCTCCCACAGTTGATTTCTTCAAACCAAGATGCTTACCTATTGCAGATTCAGTCTTCCCAGCCTGGTGCAGGTCTACAATTTTGTTTCTGGTGTCCTTTGACAGCTCTTTGGTCTTGGCCATAGTGGGGTTTGGAGTGTGACTGTTTGAGGTTGTGGACAGGTGTCTTTTATACTGATAACAAGTTCAAACAGGTGCCATTAATACAGGTAACGAGTGGAGGACAGAGGAGCCTCTTAAAGAAGAAGTTACAGGTCTGTGAGAGCCAGAAATCTTGCTTGTTTGTAGGTGACCAAATACTTATTTTCCACCATAATTTGCTAATAAATTCATTAAAAATCCTACAATGTGATTTTCTGGATTTTTCTTTCTCATTTTGTCTGTCATAGTTGAAGTGTACCTATGATGAAAATTACAGGCCTCTCATCTTTTTAAGTGGGAGAACTTGCACAATTGGTGGCTGACTAAATACTTTTTTGCCCCACTGTAGCTGGGTCTCCTTATAAATCTGCTGTAGCCTGATTAGAGAGTATAGCTGGAGGAGGATGTGATAAGAATAGTGAAGTTTGCATTGTGTGTCGCAGCCAGGCAAGAGAGAGGGTGTGGAGGTAGAGAGAGGGAAAGGGGGGGAGGGAGATGAAATGCATTCTGAAGGTCACACAGGGACTGCAGAATATGCATCACAATGAGCTCAGAGAGAGAGGGGAAGAAGTGAGAGCATGTGAGAGGACTGTCACTGCACACAGGGAGTCTAGGGACAGTGGCCCAAAACAAATGCATCTTGTCTAGGGTTACAAAGGGTCGGAAACTTAAGCCTGGGAATTTGGGGAATTTTGCTTCAAAATTCTAAGTTATCTTATTACAGTGAACCTTTTTTTGTGGGGTACACATAAGTCAATTCAAGGTCTTGTGTCTTGGTTAAACTATCGCAAATGCAATGGAATTGCAACCCTCTGCATACACAGTGCATTCTTTCATCAGTGTAGTAGTGTGGGCCAATAGCACTCATGAAATGCTATTGAGCCCACACTATTACACTGTCTGAGCCAAGGACTACATGCTTTCTGGAAAGACTTGATTACAATACTGGGCGGGATGAATATAATTTACATGACATACATTATTTTTTGTTAACCGCTAGTGACACATGAATTAGCATAACGCAACGGACATAAATCTTCCTAGAAAATATTCCTATTCATGAAAATCACAAGTGAAATATATTGGAACACAGCTTAGCCTTTTGTTAATCACCCTGTCATCTCAGATTTTCAAAATATGCTTTACAGCCAGTGCTAGACAAGCATTTGTGTAAGTTTATCGATAGCCTAGCATAGCATTATGCCTTGCTAGCAGCAGGCAACCTTGTCATGAAAATCAGAAACACAATCAAATTAAATCGTTTACCTTTGATGAACTTCGGATGTTTTCACTCACGAGACTCCCAGGTAGATAGCCAAAGTAAATTTTTTCCCCAAATATTATTTTTGTAGGCGAAACAGCTCCATTTGTTCGACCAGAAATTGCGGTCACGACAACGTTGAAAAATATTCCAAATTAGCTCCATAATATCGACAGAAACATGGCAAACGTTGTTTATAATCAATCCTCAAGGTGTTTTTCACATATCTATTCATAATATATCAACCGGGACCAAGCTTTTTTCAGTAAGACTGGGGGGAAAAATGGCTACCTCTGTCTTTTGCGTGAGAAATACAAAGATTTTTATTTTTTTATTTTTTATTTTATTAACAACAAATCAATACATAAAGCACATGAGGGAACACAAGCATACATAGATTACAAACAATGGACAATCGAGCTAGGGGGTACAATATCACATTACAATTACACAAGGACCTTAAGGGCCATGCATATACTTACAATTCTAACAGCTTTTTTGTTAGTAGAGCATTTAACCGTCTTAAAATACAGTTCAATTTCTTTTTGTAGGATACGAAAATGTGGTTTTCTGTTTGTAAATTTACATTTGTGTATATGAAATTTGGCCAAAAGAATAATGAAATTAATTACATAAAAATGATTCCGCTTATTTCTATTGTATGTAAAGAATCCAAACAGTACATCTCTCCACAATAGTATAAAATCGTCATAAATGTGTTCAATTATAAACCTACTGATGTCTTGCCACAGTTTTCTTACATGCATACAATGCCAAAAAAGATGCACAACTGTTTCTGGGTGGTCATTACAAAAGGAGCAATTTGAGTTGATGTTTTCTTTAAACTTCTTCATATAGTGGTTGGCAGGATAATATTTATGAATAATTTTAAAGGAAACTTCCTTAATTTTGTTAACAAGTAGGTATGTTTGTGGCAACATCCAAACTTTTTTCCAACAGATATTATCAATAAATCCATTCCAATAAGGCATGACATAAGGTATAGATAGATACAACATCCTGCTGAAACAAGGATCGTATCGCTCTGTTGTTGAATGGACCAAAAGAGAAACAAATCTTTCCTACTGATGAGTCAACAGGGTCAATAGAAGGTAGGCTCTGAGGGTCAGGTCTTGACATGTTCCTGAACAACACCTGAGGGAATGGCATCTAAAACAATTGCAAAATCTTAAGGTGTTACAGGGACCTTGTAAAGTGATAAGAATTCTTTATAACTGAGTAAAAGACCCTCTGCATTTACCAGTTGGCTCACCAATAGGATATTATTTCTGAACCAATATTCTAAAAACAGAGAGGTATTTTTATACAATATATCCCGATTATTCCATATATAATATCTGTGTGGAGAAAAATTGTGTTTATAAATTAAGGACCATGATAAGAAAACCTGCAGATGAAAAGCAGAAAGTTTCACTGGAACTTTGTCAATATTATAATTGCAAAACAACATGAAGTTAAGGCCACCAAAAGTAGAGAAGACATGATGAGGAATAAAATTCCAGATAGAAGTGGGTCTTCTTAGGAATTGTTTTATCCAATTGATCTTGAAAGTATTATTTAAAGTAGTAAAATCCAGAAAATTCAGTCCACCATTCTCATAAGTGTTCATTACAACAGTTTTCCTAATGTAATGGGTACGGTTTCTCCAAAGAAAGTTGAAAAGCATCTGGTCTATCTCCTTGCTTATTTTACGGTCAAGATATAAAGATAGAGCACCATATGTTAGTCTAGAGATACCTTCAGCCTTGGTTATTAGGACTCTACCTTTTAAAGATAAGTCCCTCTGTAGCCATTGATTTAGTTTCTTCTGGGGTTTTTTAATAAGAGGGTTAAAATTTAGTAAGCCTCTAGACTTCTGATCCTTTGTAATGGTTATGCCTAAATATGTAAGTTCTTCTTTTACTGGAATACCATAATATGAAGGTGTCACACAATCTTTGACAGCCATGAGTTCGCATTTCTTAATGTTAAGAAAGAAATCACATTGATCGATATGGGAATTTGGTTAGCGTCTTTCAGAAAAAGTGTAGTATCGTCAGCCAGCTGGCTTATAATAATTTATTTACCAGCTATGGAAATACCTTGTACAGGACTATTATTTAAAGAATTTGCAAGAATTTGGGTGATTAATAAAAACAGGTACGGAGAGATAGGACAACCTTGCCTAATTCCTCTCTTTAACTCAAATCTAGGTGAGGTGCCATGTTTCAATTTGATAGAGCTGTTACCATTTGCATAGAGAGTCTTAATAGCCTTACAGAAAAAATCCCCAAAGCCAAGTCTCTCAAGGGAGTGGAAGAGAAACTCATGCTCTACTGTGTCAAATGCTTTATAAAAATCTAAAAATAATATGAAGCTATCCTCAGTTATTAGGTCTGAGTAGTCAAGTACGTCTAATACTAGTCTGACATTGTTAGAAATATGTCTGTTCCTCATGAAGCCAGACTGTGTTTCATCAATGATTGCATCCAGAACTTCTTTAATTATTTTTGCAAGTAGTGAGGCTAATATCTTATAGTCATTATTAAGAAGACAAATTGGACGCCAGTTATCGCCAGTTAGGCTTAGGTATCAGTGTTATTAACCCCTGACTCATTGTAGGAGGGAGAACATTGTTTTTAATACTCTCTAAAAAAGACTTCAAATAGGAAGGGAGCTACTTGTTCAGAAAATAATTTGTAAAATTCTGATGTAATTCCATCAACACCTGGTGATTTATTGTTCTTTAGATGTTTGATAGACTCTATAATCTCTTCAACTTTGATGGGTTCATCACACTGTTTAGATTCTATATCACTGATAGAGTGAACATTATTCAGTGAGTTAAAAAACATATCTGTGGATTCCTGACAGTACGTAGAGCTATACAATTTTCTGTAAAAATTGCTGCAGTATTTAGCGATTAATTTTTGGTCATCTGTAATAATACCATCAATGTTTAACTTATGGATAGTGTTATTTTTAGAGTGAAATTTCTCAAGTCTAAAGAAATAGGATGAATTCTGTTCTCCCTCCTCAATCCATTTTTTCCTAGATCTAATAAAGGCTCCTTCTGCTTTTAATTTATATATATTATCCAGTTTATTTTGTAACTCAATTAGTTCCATCTTCTCCTCCCCCAAGAGGTCAACTGGGGACCTCTGAGAAAGGGAAGTTATCTTAATGATCACCTTTTCCTCCTCAGCTCTTCTGGTCTTAGCAAGATTACTACCATATTTTCTAAGATATTTGGACACCTCAAATTTAAAGAGCTCCCAGTTCTTGCAATAAGATTTTTCTTCACAAGCCCTTTCCCAAAAGTGTGAGAGCAGATCTTTAACCTCAAATGTAACTATATCATTATTTAATAATGAGCTATTTAGCTTCCAGTAGGATGCTCTACCAAGGTTCGTATCAGGGGTAAATATTTTGATATCAATGTAAATAGCCGTATGGTCTGTGAGGGGAGTAGTACAAATATTTGTAGTAACACACTCACTATCAATACATTTGGATATAAGCCAAAAATCTATTCTGGATTGTCTGGAGCCTGTTTTGTTACTCCAAGTGAATGATCTGTCAGCCGGAAACCTCTCTCTCCATATATCAGTAAGATCAAACTTTTCCATAAAAAGTATTAAACCCAAATTCTGATTGGTTGGCCTACCTGGGGGCCATCTATCAGTTGAATTATCTATTGTAATGTTAAAGTCCCCTCCTATCAATAAAAACGAATTGGGAAATTTAGATAACCAATGTTTCCAATCTATGTTTCTCTATAGATTCAAGCAACTCATCATTCTCATGTTTGGTGTTGTACCCGTAGAAGTTTACAGTAATGAGTGTAATGTCATTGTAACTGATCACAAGACAAATAAAGTGACCAAAGGGGTCACATTCCGAGTGTAGAATATTACCACCAAAGGTATTTTTCATTGTAGTAACACCAGCAGAGCGTTCAGATCCATGGGAAAGCCAAATATCGTTGCCCCACTGTGACCTCCAGAAGTTGGCATCAGCAGAAATTGAGTGAGACTCTTGAAAAAAGCAAAAATCTGTTCGAAATTGTTTAGCAAATAAAAATAATGCCTTGCGCTTCACACTGTTTCGTAACCCCCTAGCATTAAGAGATAATATAGACAAAGACAAAACAACAAAGATTATATAAAAGTATAAACTGTAGTAGGATGAGTCAAAGACGTAGGAGCAGTGAACGTAAACGATAAGGAACCGAGATCTGCACCATTTAAGTCAATTTAAAGTGAAAATAGCTTATTCCAACCTTTGAAATTCAACTCAACTGGAAATTATGTTCAAGACCAAACCAAGGGTTCTTGTAGTAAGAGAGACTACAAACCCTCTTTAGTGTAATCAGGAACTATTCTGAGAAATCAAACAAATAATAATTTAAATAAAAGGGTACCTACTATTTTAAGTACATATGAAAACTGATCATAAAATAATTGAATAACAAAATGTTTTACATATAAACGTTCCTAAGACCTTTTTTGGAAATAAGTATTAATAACTAAATAGAACAATAACCGTGTAAAGTCAGAGCAGACCTGTATGCCATTTAAAACAGTATCTTAGTTACTGTATACATAAAAAATAAATTCAGCTTTCAATCTTCTTCGTAAGTTTATAAACAAAATAGGACTTCTGGTCATACAAGAACAAACGAATGAATTGAAATACCAGAGTATTCCTTTAAAATAGTCACCTGATACTTGTTAGGTAAACAACATAAGGAAAATGAGAATACCATGGCTGAAACCATCAACCTGTTCCTTCTGGTGAGATTTTAGGGAGGAATATGGATTTCTGAACCGTTGATGAAACCTCGTCCTCCGACGAAGTAAGCAGCCTTCCCCTCACTTCGTGCTATCTTGATCGTTGGCCACAACTTGTTCCTTCTTTCTATGTCTTCCGGGCTGAGATGCTCGGCGAAACGCATACCATGGCTCTGAAGGAAGGCGTTCTACCTAGCAGCTTTCCAGACAGCATCCCTGTAGAATCTGGTAGTGAATAGGGTGAGGATACCCCTGGGTCTTGAATCGCTTTGCTGTTGCTTCTTGCCGAGGCGATGTACAACGTCGATGGTATCACCAACTTTGTTCTTCTCTGCAGGCAAAACTTCTTGGCAGATACGGATAGCCTCTCCTCGCACATCTTCATTCTCCACCTCTAGCAAGCCGTAGAGTCTCAGGTTCTACTGAACTTAACATGCCAATGTAAAATAAGATTTTGGGATATAAATATTAAATTTACCGAACAAAACATACATGTATTGTGTAACATGAAGTCCTATGAGTGTCATCTGATTAAGATCTATTTTATCTCTATTTGTGCTTTTTGTGACTCCTCTTTTTGGCTGGAAAAATGGCTGGGTTTTTCTGTGAGTTGGTGGTGACCTAACAATATTTTGTGGAGCTTTCGCTGTAAAGAATTATTATTATTAATTTTTTTTTTTAATCAGGCACTGTGGCTGGATTAACAAGAATTGTATCTTTGAAATGTAGCCTAATACTTGTATGTTTGAGAAATTTGATTAATGAGATTTCTGTTGATTTGTATTTGGCGCCCTGCAGTTTCATTGGCTGTTGGCGAGAGTCCTAGACAGGTTAACATTAGAAGCCTCATCACTAAGTTTGTTTTATTCACTGCTTTAGCGCACTCCGCTGGATGTTCTAGCCGTGTTTGAATCCTGGCTTTAATCCTGAAATTTCCATCACTAACTATAACATTTTCCAACAAGATAAAACTGCCAAAGTGGGCGGAGTTGCAATCCACTGCAGAGACTGCCTGCAGAGTTCTGTCATACTATCCAGGTCTGTGCCCAAACAATTCGGGCTTCTACTTCTAAAAATCCACCTTTCCAGAAACAAGTTTCTCACCGTAGACCCCCCTCAGCCCACAGCTGTGCCCTGGTCACCATATGTGAATGGATCGCCCCCCATCCATCTTCAGAGTTCGTACTGTTAGGTGACTTAAACTGGGACATGCTTAACACCCCGGTCATCCTACAATCTAAGATAGATGCCCTCAATCTCACACAAATTATCAAGGAACCTCCCAGGCACAACCCTAAATCCGTAACCATGGGCACCATCATAGATATTATCCTGACCAACATGACTTCTAAATACACCTCTGCTGTCTTCAACCAGGATCAACGATCACTGCCTCATTCCCTGCGTGGGCAATGGGCCCGCGGTCAAACGACCACCCCTCATCACTGTCAAACGCTCCCTAAAACACTTCAGCGAGCACGCCTTTCTAAATCGACCTGGTCCGGGGATCCTGGAAGGATATTGACCTCATTCCATCAGTAGAGGAAGCCTGGTTGCTCATTAAAAGCACGTTCCTCACCATCTTAAATAAACATTCCCCATTCAAAAATTGTAGAACTAAGAATATATAGCCCTTGGTTCACCCCAGACTTGACTGCCCTTGACCAGCACAAAAACATCCTGTGGCGTTCTGCATTAGCATCGAATAGCCACCGCGATATGCAATTATTCAGGGAAGTCAGGAACCAATATACTCAGTCAGTTAGGAAAGCTAAGGCTAGCTTTTTCAAACAGAAATTTGCTTCCTGTAGCACTAATTCCAAAACGTTTTGAGACACTGTAAAGCCCATGGAGAATAGGAGCACCTCCTCCCAGCTGCCCACTACACTGAGGACAGGAAACATTGCCAACCCGATAAATCTACGATAATTTCAATAAGTATTTTTCCATGGCTGGCCATGATTCCACCTGGCTACCCCAGCCAACATCTCAGCACCACCCTGCAGCCACCTGTCGAAACCCCCCCACCCGCTTCTCCTTCGCCCAAATCTAGACAGCTGATGTTCTGAAAGAACTGCAAAATCTGGACCCCTACAAATCAGCTGGGCAAGACAATATGGAAATGATCTGCCGAAATTGTTGCAACCCCTATCACTAGCCTATTCATCTACTCTTTTGTATCGTCTGAGATCCCCAAATATTGGAAAGCTGCCGCGGTCATTACCCTCTTCAAAGGGGGAGACACTTTAGACCTAAAATGTTATATACTTCTCACATAGAGTTCAGTGTGTCAAAGTGGAGGGCCTGTTGTCCGGACCTCTGGAAGTCTATGGGGGTGCCAAGGGTTCAATTCCCAGGCCGACTCATTTCTCTGTATACATCAATGATGTCGCTCTTGCTGCTGGTGATTCTCTGATCCATCTCTACCCAGACAACACCATTCTGTATACTTCTGGCCCTTATTTGGACACTGTGTTAACTAACCTCCAATAGAGCTTCATCGCCATACAACTCTCCTTCCGTGGCCTCCAACTCTTTTCAAATGCTAGTAAAACTAAGTACATGCTCTTCAACCGATTGCTGCCCGCACCCTCCCGCCTGACTAGCATCACTACTCTGGACGGTTCTGACCTAGAATATGTGGACAACTACCTAGGTGTCTGGTTAGACTGTAAACTCTCCTTCCAGACTCACATTAAGCATCTCCAATCCAAAGTATAATCTAGAATCGGCTTCCTATTTCGCAACGAAGCCTCCTTCACTCATGCTGCCAAACATACCCTCGTAAAACAGACTATTCCCAACGATCCTCGACTTCTGCGGTGTAATTTACAAAATAGCCCCCAACACTCTACTCAGCAAACTGGACGTAGTCTATTACAGAGTCATCCTTTTGATCACCAAAGCCCCATATACTACCCACCACTGCGACCTGTATCCTCTCGTTGGCTGGCCCTCACAACATATCCTTAGCCAAACCCACTAGCTCCAGGTCATCTATAAATCTTTGCTAGGTAAAGCCACGTCTTATCTCAGCTCACTGGTCACCATAGCACCAGCAAGTATATTGCACTGGTCATCCCCAAAGCCAACACTTGCTTTGGCCGCCTTTCCTTCCATTTCTATGCTGCCAATGACTGGAAACGAATTGCAAAAATCTGAAGCCTTATCTCCCGCTCTAACTTTAAGCATCAGCTGTCAGAGCAGCTTACCGATCACTGTACACAGCCTATCTGTAAATAACACACCCCACTACCTCATCCCCATATTACTTACCCTCTTGCACCCCAGTATCTCTACTTGCACATCACTCCAGTATTAACACTAAATTGTAATTATTTTCACCTCTATGGCCTATTTATTGGCTACCTCCCTACATTTGCACACGCTGTACATATATTTTTCTATTTTTCTTTTGTGTCATTGACTGTACGTTTGTTCATGTGCAACTGTTCTTTTTGTTGCACTGCTTTGCTTTATCTTGGCCAGGTCGCAGTTGTAAATGAGAACTTGTTCTCAACTGGCCTACTTGGTTAAATAAAGGTGACATATGATGTATTTCTTGCAACTTTCTCAAGACATAACTGCATGGGAATGCCTGGGCCTACCACTGTGCCAGTTAGCCTTTATAATTGAATGTTTCGACATCGCTCTCTCATTAAACTTTCCAAATGAAATATTAACAGCAAAGTTAACCTGGCAAAATGATTTGTATCTATCGGGTGGTATTTTGTTTCAAACTCTACTATTGCCATGCAGAAACACCACCAGTCTCTTGACATTGAAATTAAAAGGCCAACTACACGCAAAAATATGTTTTACTGTCTTTCCCAGATCGCAAAATGATGTGATTTGAGCATTGTTGTGGGAAAAACAACAAAATTGGATGTTCTATTAAGTGTGATTGAGGATGAAAACCTGAAGAAAAAGAGATTTACAAAAAGTAAAATAAATAAAAAATAGGGGAAATCCAAAACCTGGATAAACAAAGCCGATAATTGTTTTTGGCGTTATGCCAAATAAATGTATTGGCTGGTAGATTTTTTCTTCTTCATCAAGTTAGTTTATGAACTATGTTGTGGTGGTTACAAAACCACTCACATTATTTGCTAACACCTTGTTCAGTCACGGGACAACCTGGTTACTTTACCACTACATATTAAACATTTGGGGGCACAGAAAAAAGGAAAAGGGATAGTGTATATTGAAGATAAATGATCATAGCAATTAATGAAGGACTGATCTCATGCATGTCATCACTCAAACTTGAGGCTCTTAAAGTGACTGTGTAAAATGTAATGTATAACAAAAATTATACTTAAAACCAAACTGGTGCTCTTGCAGATGAGTAAGAATATCTGTCCCCATGTTCAACAATGGCCTTTTCCCCTTTATTCAGGTTACGATGTCTCACTTTCAGGTATTTGAAAATGAAATCATCTCCAAAATATTGCTATTTTTAAAACAAACCATAGAAAGTTGGTTGCAATTGCTGTTTAATC
Source organism: Oncorhynchus keta (assembly GCF_023373465.1). Taxonomy (NCBI): domain Eukaryota; kingdom Metazoa; phylum Chordata; class Actinopteri; order Salmoniformes; family Salmonidae; genus Oncorhynchus; species Oncorhynchus keta. The sequence continues at coordinate 35,769,542 of NC_068433.1, read as the reverse complement.
GTGTTGACGTGTTCATGGAGTAAACATCCATCCACTTTGAATGAGAATCAGTCAGCACAAGGAAACATTTTCCGAGGAAAGGTCCAGCGTAGTCCACATGTAGGTGTGTCTATGGTTTTTCTGTCCATTCCCATGGATGTAATGGCGCGGTGGGGGGTGACTCTGACAATCTGCACACCGGCTAACCTCATTTTCCACATCATGGTCCATCTTTGGCCACCAGACATATGACCTCACAAGGCCTTTCATTCTCGACATACCTGGATGCGACTGATGCAACAAATTCAGTAGCAATCCCCGCCCTTGTGGTGGGATAACTACTCTTGAACCCCACAGAACACATCCATCTCGAACACTCAATGCCAAGCGGCGAGTGTGGTAAGGCATGATCTGAGGCTCAGTCACTGTAGGCCATCCTCTCAGGATAAATTCATGCACTTGTGATAATGTCACATCCTTTGAAGTCCATTGCTTGATTTGGGCGGTGCATCATCCAACACATCGATCATCAAAACCTGGTCATTTTCTTCTTCCTGAATGATGTTTTCTGGAACGGGCAGCCTACTCAGAGCATCAACATTCCCATGGTATCTACCTGGTTTGTAAATTATTATGTTAATACCTAGGATAGGATAAAGTAATCCTTCTCACCCCCCCCCCTTAAAAGATGTAGATGCACTATTGTAAAGTGGCTGTTCCACTGGATGTCTTAAGGTGAATGCACCAATTTGTAAGTCGCTCTGGATAAGAGCGTCTGCTAAATGACTTAAATGTAAATGTAAATGTAAATGTAAATGTAATGTAACGCAATCAATAGGTGTGCTTCAAAAGTAGGTCTTTGATTTTATGTTTTGCTCTGAACTTTAAGTAAGGAGCTACCAGTAAGTACCACCAATGACATTCATTTTTAGTCCTGTGTGCACAATGTAGGGAATAGGGTGCCATTTGGGACACATCCCTGTTAATCTTCTAGAACAGCTGTTGCCATTGAGCGGAATGCCCACTGTCTTGATTAATCCCTGCTTGTAACTGTATGTTTAGGCCCAGGCTACTTTTGGTAAACTCCCCCAGGTGGGGGGGCAGGACACTTGCGGATGCCATTGTTCTTTGGAGCCAGACACTTAAGATGTGTAGGCTATATTTAGGTACTTTATTAGAATTACAGTGGATACTAAACTGAACAAAAACATAATGTAAAGTTGGTCCCATGTTTCATGAGCTGAAATAAAAGTAGCAAAAATTCACACAAGATACAAATTAAATTTTGTGCACAAAATTGTTTACATCCCTGTCAGTGAGCATTTCTCCTTTGCCAAGATAATCCATCCATCTGGCAGGTGTGGCATATCAAGAAGCTGATTTAACAGTATGATCATTACACAGGTGCACCTTGTGCTGGGGACCATAAACAACACATTTTATTTTTTTTAAGTGTAGTTTTGCCATGCTTACTGCTGGAATGTCCACCAGAGAATTTAAGGTTAATTTCTCTACCATAAACTGCCTCCAATGTTGTTTTAGAGAATTTGGCCATACGTCCAACCAGCATCACAACCGCAGACCACAGAAATACCATGATGAGATCCTGAGGCCCATTTCTTTGAAGGTATCTGTGACCAAAAGATGCATAGCTGTTTTCCCAGTCATGTGAAATCCATAGATGAGGCCCAAATGAATTCTTCAAAATTACGGATTTCCTCATACGAACAGTAACTCAGTAAAATAATTTAAATTGTTTTGTTTATATTTTTGTTCAGTATGTACAAAACCATGAAGCTGAAATTTGAGCTTGTTAAATGGACAAACAAATGACAAGTAATACTAGGCTTCACACCTGAAGACTGACTTACACTATTTTTACGTTCCTTGAATTTTCACCAAGCATGTGAACTCACCTGACCAGGAAAAACTCCAGAACCTACTTATAGACTATAATGAAATCTAATTTTGTCACATACGCCAAATACAACAAATACAACCTTAGCGTGAAATGCTTACTTACAAGCCCTTAACGCAATTAAGAAAATAGAATTAAGAAATACACTAAAGTAAAAAATAAAATAACAATGAGTCAATGTGCGGGGGTACATGTTTGTCAAGGTAATTTGTACATGTAGGTAGGGGTAAAGTGACTATTGTAAAGTGGCTGTTCCACTGGATGTCATAAGGTAAATGCACCAATTTGTAAGTCGCTCTGGATAAGAGCGTCTGCTAAATGACTTAAATGTAATGTAATGTAATGTAATAATAAAACAGCAAGTAGCAGCATTGTAAAAACAAGGGGGTATCAATGCATATAGTAAAGGTGGTCATTTAATTAATTGTTCAGCAGTCTTATGGCTAAGGAGACTTTTGAACCTAGACTGGGCGCTCCGGTAACACTTGCCATGTGGTAGCAGAAAGAACAGTCAATGAACGGAGTCTTTGACAATTTTTTGGGCCTTCCTCTGACACCGCCTAGTATATAAGTCCTGGATGTCAGGAAGCTTGGCCCCATGATGTACTGGGTTGTACACACTACCCTCTGTAGCGCCTTACGGACAGATGCCAAGCAGTTGCCATACCAGGCAGTGATGCAACCGGTCAGGATGTTCTCGAGGGTGCAGCTATAGAACTTTGAGGATGTATGTCTGTGTGGAGTAAAGGTGGTCAAGAGTTTTTTTCCCCCCTGTGGTATAAATTAAGTCAAACGGATTTAAGTTTGCATGCATTAAAGTCCCCAACCACTAGGAGCAGCTTTGTTTGTGTCGGTAAATAGACGGCTCCGAAAAATATTGATAAACTCTTGGTAGATCGTGTGGTCTATAGCTCGAGCAATACCTCGAGACTAACTTTATATCAGACTTCGCGAACCAGCGTTTATTGACAAATACACCCACCCCTTACTGGACGTAGCTGTTTTGACTTGCCGATGCACGGAAAACCCTGCCAACTGTATATTTTCCCTGTTGTTCAACCACGACTTGGTGAAACATAAGATATTACAGTTAATGTCCGTTGGTAGGATCGTCTCAAACAGAGCTCATCCAGTGATGGCAATGATGGCACATTGGCTAATATAACGGATGGGAGAGCGAGGTTCCCCACTCGCCAATGAATTCTCCCTGATCTCCTCTCCCTGGATTTGCTTTAAGCATTTGGGCCTCGTCTGAGAGCAACATTATATCCTTCAGGTGCGACTCATTAAAGAAGAAAATCTACATCCAGTACGAGGTGATTATTTGCTGTTCTGATATCCAGAAGCTATTTTCGGTCATAAGACTTATGATTATGTACAAAATAAGTTAGAATCAAAGTGAAAAAAATGTAATAAATTGGTTAGCAGCCAGTAAAACAGCAGTTATTCCCTCCGGCACCATTCCTCGTAAACAAGAGCATAGAAAATTTCCTTGTCAGTTTGCATGGTCTGGAATAATCTAGACCCTATATAACTGCTACGATGACAGGACAGGAAATAGAGACATTAAGGTATAAATAGCCTGGTATCCAAGAGTTATTTCATACCTGTCCTTGGTAGAGTCCTGCGTCCTGTATAGTGCTGTCCAGTTTGTTCAGAGGCTCGAAAGTGTTGCTCATGTATTTGTTCCACAACCTGGTCTCTTTCTCGTCTGGGATACTGAACAGTTTTCGCATCTCCTTCTCAATGGTGTCTGCATCACGGGAGGTTATAGGACAAAGGTAACAAATAAGCAACATGCCACATACATTGATTATTTAAAACATTATGAACACCATACTATTGAGTTGCACCCCATTTTTGCCCTCAGAACTGCCTCAATTTGTCAGGGTATGGAATCTGCATGGTGTCGAAAGCGTTTTACATGCTGGCCCATGTTGACACCAATACCTCCTACAGTTGTGTCAAGTTGGCTGGGAGTCCTTTGGGTGGTTGACCATTCTTGATACACGTAGGAAACTTGTGTGAAAAATTCAGCAGCGTTGCAGTTCCTGACACGAACCAGTGCACCTGGCACCTACTACCATATCCCGTTCAAAGGCACTTGAATCTTTTGTCTTGCCCATTCACCCTGTGAATGGTATACATACACAATCAATGTCTCAATTGTCTTGAGGTTTAAAACTCCTTCTGTAACCGGTATCCTCCCCTTCATCTACTCTGATTGAAGTGGATTTCACAGTTGACATCAATAAGGGATCATAGCTTTCATTTGAATTCACCTCGTCAGTCTGTCATGGAAAGAGCAGGTATTCTTAATGTTTGTATGCTCAGTGTAGATGACAAACTGACAAAACTACACTCATGCACCTGCATACTTAAGGCAGAGAATAATTGAGTGTATAAATCTCATGCTCTGATAAATAGGCAGCAGATGAATTAATTACTTTATAGTAAAACTCCTCATGTAATTGTTGATTACTTGTGTGTGTGCGTGCTTTAGAGAATAGAGTTTTGGCAGTTCTTGTGGGAGCGCATAATTTTGCAGTAGCCAAAAGCATAGTTATTTTACATAAGTTGACAAACACAGAACAGAGTTATCAGTGAACTTCCCCTGTGATTTCACTTTTTAAATTGACCATTAAAAGGCATGGCAATGCATCCGATTTGCATAAATTGAACAAAAGATGTTAGTATTATCAGTCAAATAAGTAAGAGCAATGGGGCACAGTGAACCAGAGTATACAATCAACAAGTCAAAATAAGAAATGCAGAACACATCAGGTTATAAATATACAATCCTAATGTCAGGTTAAACATTTGTGGAATTGATCCAAAGAGGAACAAAGGAGTACTTCTGTGCATTTCAAAACAAATATATTACTCATTAATTCTCTGTCATGTAGAGGTGAAGTGCCCCTGTACAATCACTATGACTGGTGGCTAATGGACGGGAATTATTTATTAATTCATTCTCTGGCTGGGAGAAGTAGCCAGTTGCTACTTTTGTCAGGTTGACTGTACAATTAATATAATGGTACTCTATAGCTCAGTTGGTAGAGCATGGGTTCTATTCCCAGGACTAGGCATACCCATACGTGCACGCATGACTATAAGTCGCTATAGATAAACACGTAGGCTAAATGGCATACTGTTACATTATAATGGCAGGCAGAAATCCGGTGGAAATTGTACATGAGGAAGAGAGATCAGAGTTTCTTCAAAATAAAGATAAACTGCTCCATTCATTCTGTCAGGGAGAAGAAAAGTGTCTTCCTACCTATCGTTTCTGCTTTTCTGAAGCGTCTGGTGACCACGTTGCCTATGTTGCCGTCTTCACACAGCTTCAGTTCTGTGAGGTACACCTCCACCTTGCAGTGCTTCACAAACATACCCTGTTCTACCACCTGTCGAAATATGTTGATAGAGTGTCTTACATCATGGAAGATGGCACAAAAAAAAACAACTCAAATATTAACAAAATGTTTGTTTCGCAAATTAAACACTTGACAATGTTAAAGTTGTCTTACATGACAGATTACATTTTGTTCAAAGCATTTGCTGTACATGGCATATGAATGATTCATTAAACTCATGACATTGTTCCAATACGGGCAAGATATGCATTGCTGATTGATTAAAACGTGCTAAAACTCTTCAACATTGAACAGAGAAGCATTCACCAACATCACCAAGGAAAGAAGAAATAAAGAACAGCATTTGGCATTAGATTAGTCAAGCTCATTATTTGGGACAAATCAACAACAAAACATAAACAAACTAAGAATTTGGCTACCCAGTTAATAGGCCTATCTATACACCGAAAGCATTGTAAGTGTATAAACTAAAAGCTACACTTTCTAACTCCATTAATAGGAGCGAGTCACAGAGACTCTTAATATAGCCCCAGAGCGTAGAGACAGCTGAAGGGTCCATTCCTATTCATTTCACACAGCAACTCCGCTGGTGGCTGGCCCTACACCACACCGTAGGGTCCAGACCTGCCCTTGCCCCAGGAAATGGCATGGGTCAGCTATAGGCATGGGTCAGATTCACCCACTACCAGACAAGACCCACTGCCCTCCTTATAAAATGAATGCCCAGCCATGTGTTCCACATCACACAGAGATAAAAGGCAAGTTGCAAGTCTCACAGGAAACAAACTGACAGAACAGAACTGTTACAAAGTTCTAAAACAGCTAGGCTAAGAACCAACGAGACCAGATATACCCCACCCACTCCTTTCTTCTTAGGCTAGGACATCTCTCCCCCCACTCTTAAAAAGACTGATGCTCTCTCAGTTTGACCTCAGTCAGCATTCCTCCATTTCAAAAAACAAGGACACTAGAATCACTCCCCAGGTGATAGCCTCAACACAGAGAACCTGAGTGGAACAGCAAGAGAACCCAGAAAATCAATTCCAACCGTCTGACAACACGGTAAAAGAACCCCCAAAAGTAAGAAAGAAAGGAAAACCTCCTGCATATTGTATCTCGTAGTTCGCTCCATGTAGCGGCGTTTAAGTCATCCAGAGCGCTTTCTGAAAATAGAAATGGACAGGGCCACTCGATACCTCCAGCAACATACATGGCAAAAAGGGGAGGATCGATGGGGGGATAAAGAGAAAGCACTGCAGCAGTCATGATGCCATGACTGGCTAGATTTGAAGATGCAGAAAGCCATGTCTGGGCTCACGGATGTACAGTAGGCCCAGCTGGCAGTTAGAAATGGCCAAACAAATGTTAGCAGAACAAATCTTTATGTGAGCTACTGGCTTAACTTGTAGTCAGTTGTCAAGAGTTAAACCCAAAGCACACTGAATAAAAAAGCAACTAAATAATATTAATGTAGCCTACTTCCACTTTATAAAAACAGATCTTCTGAGGACAACATTCCATCAGTAAACATCTGTGCTCGGGTCCACTTTACGTTTAAAAACCAATTAAGTCCTTACAGAGCATGTATTACAAATAATAGCTAGCATATTTGGAATACCGGTAGCTAAATTGTATCAAAATCACATGACCAGTCCAGCTGTGTTTCTCTTGAAGAAGACCATGAGAGAGACAGCCTAAACATTGACATATCTTACGCTTGAGATTCAGTTACTAGCTGGGTAGGCTTTAATATTGATCTAGAAATCAAAGTTTTCCTTTTTCACAATCGTCCCAATCTGACCTGTGTTGAAGTGTATCCAACCCTATAGAACACAAGATTTTGACACAGTGAAACTTCTCAATTACTCCTCTCGCACCACAATAAGCTCTTCGGCTACAAGTAGGTTATCAACAAACAGGCCTAACAGCAACCATTGAAATGTAAGTGTGTACTGACCATTATATTTTATCATAAAGTACCTGAGCCGTGATCTTACGGAGCTTCTCTTTCATCTGATTACCGCTGAGGCACTGGCGCTACGTGCACTGTTCCCAATCAGCTCTTTCACCCATACAGTTGCTGAACATTATTTTACTTATTTGACCATTTAAAACAATATATTGGACCACACCAGCCATAATTAGCCACTAATGTCACCCATCCTTACCTTGCGTGAGATGGCCTCATGTCCCTCCATCAGTGCATACCAGCTCACTAGCTTATTCCAGCCTTCTGGTGGGATCAGGATGTAGTCCAGATCATCAATGAGGTGCTCCTTGATGGCTAGAACATCCCCAACTACTCACGCTAGAAAGAACAGGGTCATGTTCGTTAGGCAACCAACAGAAGAAAATGGACTGACATGATGGAAGGACTACCCAAACCTGGCCAATAACAGACATTCATTTTTGTTTGTTTGCCATAATTAATATGACCCAGGTTTAGTGGTTTACTAAAGGGGGGTTATAATGGGGTCATTCAATTGGGACAGCTTCAATGGTGTTAGCCTACTCATAATGGCATTTTCTCATACAATAAAACAAAGCAACAGACAGCTTTCTATAGACCAGAGGCAGGCTACCCTTGTCCATTTTCATTGATGTTTACAGAGTCAATTATAGACCTACTTTTTCTGTCATACTTAGCCTATAGACATTGCATGTATAACAGCCTTTAGTTTGATATATTAGTTAAGGTACATCTTGTTCACTCTAAACATCCTGTACTGTGCAAAACAGTGGTGGGTTCATCCAGATACACTGGGGATGAGTAAAAGAGCATGTTATGAAGCCTCCATTTCCCCTAATCACACCAGAGATTGACAAATATTGCTTCCAAGAGGTCTGAGTGTGGTGCATCTTACCACTTGTAAGGAGCCCCAAGATTTCCACTGATCCGGGGTACACGTTCTGGTCTCCCATCTGATATTTGTCCCAGCTGTCAAAGACCACATATTTTTTCCACTGTTTGAACCAGTGGCTGTCCACTAGGTACCTATGTATAAAGAGTGAGAGCACTGATTATTTAGATCTGAGATGACGCTAGATTAGATCTAATACGTTTGGGGTGATAGATTGTATCTGATAAGTACTTTATTTTATTTTTTAAAATAAGTGTGAAGCTCCAAAGTACAGGCCTCAGGTTACAAAAGTATATTTGTTAGAGGAGAGCAGAAGTGGAGAGAGGTTATCAGCAGCTTATTTGGTTTGATTAGTTAAATAACATTCACTGACATTCATTTGGAGTAACGTTAAACAATAGGGATGCACAATATATCAGTAAGCATATCGGGCGATATTAGCTAAAAATGCCAACAACGCCCGATGTCTAGTTTAACGCCATTGTGCAAAACTGATGTCAAAGCTGACGTTGCATACCTATATAACGTAGGTAGATTAAGTAAGGACGCCACGAAAAATACAGCTCTACATAAAACAAAAGCAGAAGAATACTAAGCGCACAGTTCCAACAACTAAACAAGTTCAAGTCGAGCAGCATTTGAAAGAGTAAGAAAATTTGAACGAGATAACTCAAAGGCGAAATCCATTAATGCCAAGACAATGGAATTCATTGCCCTTGACAATCAACCATTCTCTGTAGTCAATGATGTTGACTTTCGCCGACTGGTCGAACACCTCAAGCCCTGGTACACACTACCAAGTAGGTGCTATTTTTCAGATGTTGCCCTACCGGAGTTACACAGTATTGTTGAAACGCACATCCCTGAGCTACTTGCTATGGGCTTCACGACTGACATTTGGACCAGAAATGTCAGCCCCATGAGCATGCTGAGTCTGCCAGCACAGTGGGTGGACAAGGATTTCATCCTGAGGAAAGCCGTATTGCATGCTCAAGAATGTGTTGGTTCTCATAAGGCTACTGACATTTCAATGACATTTGAGAACATATTTGAAACTTGAACACACAAACAAGCTCCATTCGAACTGACTGAGAAATAAACTAATCAACTGCGTCTGCAGCAGACGCAATACCCTTTGTCGTGGCATTGAAACACCTGCTCAACTGCTGACACAGAACCTGGGGTTAAAACTTGTAAAAGTACTCTACAAGGGGCTGTGAATAAGCGATTCGGTGGCATTCTCTCAGCCTCTTTACGGTGTAGCCACCATGCTCGAAGCTAGGTACAAGGACCACTACTTCGATTTAGACAAACAAGGTTTACGTGAAATGTTAGATACAGCTGGACAAGATGGAAACAGACAGTGACAACCAGGGAAGAGGCCACGGACAGACAGAGCAGCAACTTCACTGCTTGACATGTATCATGAAATCCTGGTTGAGACTGAACAACAAAACAGCACAGCAAGTTAGTGTAATAAATAAGTTTTGATTATGTTTTACTGGTAATTGGGACACATAAATGCCAACAAAATAACTTTTTGGTCAGTTTGTGTCAACTATTTAACTGTACTAGAATGCTTAATTAGGGACGATCATTTTAAATATCCGTTGACATTTTTTTGGGGCAAGGATCATATTTGGATATCGGTTTAGCCAAAAACGCCATTGGTGCATCCCTATTAAATAATATAAGGAATGTTAGAATTATCATAAAACAGATGCTTGCTAACAGTGGGAGCTAGCCAAAAGTGAGTTAGTTGGGACACTTGATTGTCACGAAACATCAATTATGTCAGCAGTTAACTGTTTGATACTGGCACGTTTGAGAGTGTTAGCTCATTGGCAAGCTAGGTTCACTTCCGGCGCCGACAGAAATGGCCGCCTCGCTTCGCGTTCCTAGGAAACTATGCAGTTTTTTGTTTTTTTACGTGTTATTTCTTACATTAGTACCCCAGGTCATATTAGGTTTCATTACATACAGTCGAGAAGAACTACTGAATATAAGATCAGCGTCAACTCACCATCAGTACGACCAAGAATATGTTTTTCGCGACGCGGATCCTGTGTTCTGCCTTTCAAACAGGACGGAATGGATCCCATGCAGCGACTCAAAAAACGACTCCGAAAACGAGGGAAAGGAGTCAGACTCCGGAGACGGGCACATCGTGCACCACTCCCTAGCATTCTTCTCGCCAATGTCCAGTCTCTTGACAACAAGGTTGATGAAATCCGAGCAAGGGTAGCATTCCAGAGGGACATCAGAGACTGTAACGTTCTTTGCTTCACGGAAACATGGCTCACTGGAGAGACGCTATCGGAGGCGGTGCAGCCAGCGGGTTTCTCCACGCATCGCGCCGACAGAAACAAACATCTTTCTGGTAAGAAGAGGGGCGGGGGCGTATGCCTTATGGCTAACGAGACATGGTGTGAGGAAAGAAACATACAGGAACTCAAATCCTTCTGTTCACCTGATTTAGAATTCCTCACAATCAAATGTCGACCACATTATCTAACCTTCGATTATAATCACAGCCGTATATATCCCCCCCAAGCAGACACATCGATGGCTCTGAACGAACTTTATTTGACTCTTTGCAAACTGGAATCCATTTATCCGGAGGCTGCATTCATTGTAGCTGGGGATTTTAACAAGGCTAATCTGAAAACAAGACTCCCTAAATTTTATCAGCATGTCGATTGCGCAACCAGGGGTGGAAAAACCTTGGATCATTGTTACTCTAACTTCTGCGACACATATAAGGCCCTGCCCCGCCCTCCTTTCGGAAAAGCTGACCACGACTCCATTTTGTTGATCCCTGCCTACAGACAGAAACTAAAAAAATAGGCTCCCACGCTGAGGTCTGTCCAACGCTGGTCCGACCAAGCTGACTCCACACTCCAAGACTGCTTCCATCACGTGGACTGGGATATGTTTCGTATTGCGTCAGATAACAATATTGACGAATACGCTGATTCGGTGTGCGAGTACATTAGAATGTGCATTGAAGATGTCGTTCCCATAGCAACGATTAAAACATTCCCTAACCAGAAACCGTGGATTGATGGCAGCATTCGCATGAAACTGAAAGCGCGAACCACTGCTTTTAATTAGGGCAAGGTGACTGGTAACATGACCGAATACAAACAGTGCAGCTATTCCCTCCACAAGGCTATCAAACAAGCTTAGCGTCAGTACAGAGACAAAGTAGAATCTCAATTCAACTGCTCAGACACAAGAGGCATGTGGCAGGGTCTACAGTCAATCATGGACTACAATAAGAAATCCAGCCCAGTCACGGACCAGGATGTCTTGCTCCCAGGCAGACTAAATAACTTTTTTGCCCGCTTTGAGGACAATACAGTGCCACTGACACGGCCTGCAACGAAAACATGCAGACTCTCCTTCACTGCAGCCGAGGTGAGTAAGACATTTAAATGTGTTCATCCTCGCAAGGCTGCAGGCCTAGACGGCATCCCCAGCCGCGCCCTCAGAGCATGCGCAGACCAGCTGGCCGGTGTGTTTACGGACATATTCAATCAATCCCTATACCAGTCTGCTGTTCCCACATGCTTCAAGAGGGCCACCATTGTTCCTGTTCCCAAGAAAGCTAACGTAACTGAGCTAAACGACTACTGCCCCGTAACACTCACTTCCGTCATCATGAAGTGTTTGAGAGACTAGTCAAGGACCATATCACCTCCACCCTACCTGGACAAGAGGAATACCTATGTGAGAATGCTGTTCATCGACTACAGCTCGGCATTCAACACCATAGTACCCTCCAAGCTCGTCATCAAGCTCAAGACCCTGGGTCTCGACCCCGCCCTGTGCAACTGGGTACTGGACTTCCTGACGGGCTGCCCCCAGGTGGTGAGGGTAGGCAACAACATCTCCACCCCGCTGATCTGCAACACTTGGGCCCCACAAGGGTGCGTTCTGAGCCCTCTCCTGTACTCCCTGTTCACCCACGACTGCGTGGTCACGCACGCCTCCAACTCAATCATCAAGTTTGCGGACGACACAACAGTGATAGGCTTGATTACCAACAACGACGAGTTCTAGGCATGTTTGGTAACAAATAGTGAGCATCACTGATATCATGTTAGGCTAGGTATGTTTGGTTACATAGAGCGTGGTGCTCTTGGATCATCAGTTCTCATTGTACAGAAGTGGTCCATTCTATCCTTCTATCCTGAACCGCGACAATTTCCTTGACAGTACGTTCAAAACATTGTAAATAACTTAAGATGCCTTACTTGACTGTCCAACCCTAGTAGGATGATCATGATAAAGAAGATGGCCCATAGTGAAATGTCAGAACAATAGTACAGAGAATGATTCATTTCAGCTTTTATTTCTTTCATCATATTCCCAGTGGGTCAGGAGTTTACATACACTTAATTAGTATTTGGTAGCATTGCCTATACATTGTTGAACTTGGGTCAAATGTTTCGGGTAGCCTTCCACAAGCTTCCCACAATATGTTGGGTGAATTTTGGCCCATTCCTCCTGACAGAGCTGGTGCAACTGAGTCAGGTTTGTAGGCCTCCTTGCTCGCACATTCATTTTCAGTTCTGCCCACAATTTTTCTATAGGATTGAGGTCAGGGCTTTGAGATGGCCACTCCAATACCTTGACTTTGTTGTCCTTAAGCCATTTTGCCACAACTTTGGAAGTTATTGTCCATTTGGAAGACCCATTTGCGACCAAGCTTTAACTTACTGATGTCTTGAGATGTAGCTTCAATGTATCCACATCATTTTTCATGATGTCATCTGTTTTGTGAAGTGCACCAGTCTCTCCTGCAGCAAAGCACCCCCACAACATGATGCTGCCACCCCCATGTTTCACGGTTGGGGTGGCGTTCTTCGGCTTGCAAGCCTCCCCCTTTTTCCTCCAAACATAACGATGGTCATTATGGACAAACGGTTCTATTTTTGTTTCATCAGACCAGAGGGCATTTCTTTAAAAAGTACAATCTTTGTCCCCATGTGCAGTTGCAAACCGTAGTCTGGCTTTTTAATGTCGGTTTTGGAGCAGTGGCTGAGCAGCCTTTCAGGTTATGTCGATATATGACTCATTTTACTGTGGATATAGATACTTTTGTACCCATTTCCTCCAGCATCTTCACAAGGTCCTTTGCTGTTGTTCTGGGATTGATTTGCACTTTTCACACCAAAGTACGTTCATCTCTAGGAGACAGAACGTGTCTCCTTCCTGAGCGGTATGACGACTGCATGGTCCCTTGGTGTTTATACTTGCGTACTATTGTTTGTACAGACAAACGTCGCACCTTCAGGCGTTTGGTAATTGCTCCCAAAGATGAACCAGACTTGTGGAGGTCTACAATTTTTTTCTGAGGTCTTGACAGATATGTGATTTTCCCATGATGTCAAGCAAAGAGGCACTGATTTTGAAGGCAGGCCTTGAAATATATCCACAGGTACACCTCCAATTGACTCAAATGTTGTAAATTAGCTGTTTAAAGCCACAGTCAACTTAGTGTATGTAAACTTGTGATACGGTGAATTGTAAGTGAAATAATCTGTCTGTAAACAATTGTTGGAAAAATGACTTGTGTCATGCACAAAGTAGATATCCTAACTGACTTGCCAAAACTATAGTTTGTTGACAAGAAATGTGTGGAGTGGTTGAAAAACGAGTTTTAATGACTCCAACCGTATAATAGCGAAATAACATACTTGCATTTGAACAAATTATTGAAGTTCTTAATTAACAAGTAGGTCACATTAAAACACACACAGAGACAGACACAGTTGTTGTTGTGATGCCCCAATGCTATGAGGGAGCCTAGACAGATGGAATAGGACAAGATCCATCCATACCTGTTATACAGAGAGAGGTGAAGGCATAAAAACAGAAGCCAGTCAAGCAACTACTGTAGAAGAAAATGGACTAAAAGGCAAAGGTGTGTCATCTAGGGATGCTATTGGATAGCACCTAAGCTCATGAATAAAACAGTGCAAATCCAAGCCTCCTTTTAAAAAGTCATGGAGAGTGGCCCGTTTTTGTTTTGGCAGGTTTCCTGAAAGCATGTCCCAAAGCATGTCCCAAATGCACGTTGATAAAAAAACACCTCTAGTCATGTGTGTTTTGAGAATGTGAGAGTTTAAGAGCAGCCTCATGTGGACCATATTGCATGCTTGTTAAACCTTTAACCCAAAGAGTTGTCCCTCATAATTTCACCAGTCAGTTAAACGTCTTGTGGTCTAATCATTGATTAATGTTCCCCATCTCTCAATCTACAACCAGTGACGGAAGATCTGAAAGGTGAGAATGGGGGCATCAAAAGGCCATGGGAGGATGCAATCAAAATATCTGCCCCGCTAGGGTGTGGATGGGTGGGTTTCGAGAAAGGGCAGGCGAAAGCTGTGGGGTCAATGCCATCAATCCCACAGGCTAAAACCCCCTGCAGACAAACACAATAGGTTTTGGTACGGAGTTTGCCTAACTCTAAATCTATGGCATCAGCCATGCTGCGGCCCACCAGTGAGTCAAAATTCCCAAATTTGCCAGCCCACCATGTGGAAAACAGCACTTTGATGCTGAACCTGAAAAGACCAGGTTTTGGTCCAGACCAGGCTATGCCACTTGAGGGCTGAGCCCTGAGACTGAGTGAGAGTCGAGCAGCTGGAGGGTCCTGGAGGTCAGTGTTTACCTTCACTGCAGTGTCCTGCCCCTCTGTGCAACCCCACCACTCACCCTCCTACAGACTCTCTCATGGAGCACAGATGGACAGAGCAGAAAATAGCATTCCAGATAGCAGGGAACCCTGGGATATCTACACTCACACCTGGAGGACCTTCACCCAAGGACCTTCTTCCAAACTTTTTCATTACATTTCATTATAGTACAACGGTTGATTTGTCTAATCTTAGCAATTTCTTCTTAGCTAGCTACATAGCCGTCCTTGTATCAGAGATAATTGCATAATTATCGTATTTCGTCGCCCTAACGTAGCCTTACTGCTATTCGCCCAGGAGCTAGCAAACGCTAGCTAACGCCCACAGATTAGCATCACTGTAGTATATAGTGCTATTCACTCAACTGAACGACTTGATTAGTTTAGTGTTAGCTAGCTACATAGCTGTCTTTGTTTCCAAGATAATTGTGTAGTTTAGAGTGTGTAGTCTTGGAGTGATTATCTTAATTCACTGAGGTTCGCTAGCCAGCTATTTGTCGTCCTTAACATAGGAGACTCTGCTAGCTGCCAACAGCTAACAGCTAGCCAACGTCACCACACACACGTCTACTGGAATTCAACAACCCGGTCAGGTAGTATCACATTTTCATTTCATTTCATTACAGTACAACGGTTTGATTTGTTTGATCGTAGCTAGCTACAAAGCTACATAGCCGTCTTTGTTTCAAAGATAATTGTGTAGTCTAGGGATTTCCAGCTAGCCAGCTATTGTCGTTCTTTTAACGCACCAACGTAACGTAAACAACACTGCTAGCTAGCCAGCAAGCCCTGAATAGTAGCACTGTAGAAACTATTACACTCAGCAGCGACTTGATTAGTGTAGTGTCAACAACAGCTACTGCCAGCTAGCCTACTTCAGCAGTACTGTATCATTTTAATCATTTTTAGTCAATAAGATTCTTGCTACGTAACTTAACTTTCTGAACATTCGAGACGTGTAGTCCACTTGTCATTCAATCCCCTTGCATTAGCGTAGCCTCTTCTGTAGCCTGTCACTATCTGTCTGTCTATCCCTGTTCTCTCCTCTCTGCACAGACCATACAAACGCTCACACCGCGTGGCCGGTTTGACCTAATCTGGTGGTTAACCCAAGTTCCAGGTCTCCGGTAGCCTCTGGAACTGCCGATCTGCGGCCAACAAGGCAGAGTTCATCTCAGCCTATGCCTCCCTCCAGTCCCTCGACTTCTTGGCACTGACGGAAACATGGATCACCACAGATAACACTGCTACTCCTATCCTCGTCCGCCCACGTGTTCTCGCACACCCGAGGCTTCTGGTCAGCGGGGTGGTGGCACGGGATCCTCATCTCTCCCAAGTGGTCTTTCTCTCTTTCTCCCCTTACCCATCTGTCTATCGCCTCCTTTGAATTCCATGCTGTCACAGTTACCAGCCCTTTCAAGCTTAACATCCTTATCATTTATCGCCCTCCAGGTTCCCTTGGAGAGTTCATCAATGAGCTTGATGCCTTGATAAGCTCCTTTCCTGAGGACGGCTCACCTCTCACAGTTCTGGGCGACTTTAACCTCCCACGTCTACCTTTGACTCATTCCTCTCTGCCTCCTTCTTTCCACTCCTCTCCTCTTTTGACCTCACCCTCTCACCTTCCCCCCTACTCACAAGGCAGGTACGCTTGACCTCATCTTTACTAGATGCTGTTCTTCCACTAACCTCATTGCAACTCCCTCCAAGTCTCCGACCACTACCTTGTATCTTTTCCCTCTCGCTCTCATCCAACACTTCCCCCACTGCCCCTACTCGGATGGTATGCCGTCCCAACCTTCGCTCTCTCTCCCCGCTACTCTCTCCTCTTCCATCCTATCATCTCTTCCCTCTGCTCAAACTTTCTCCAACCTATCTCCTGATTCTGCAACCCTCCTCTCCTCCCTTTCTGCATCCTTTGACTCTCTATGTCCCCTATCCTCCCTCATTGCGAGCTCACAGAACCTCCGGGCAGCTGAGCAGACTCGCCTCCCTGCGGACCTGGCATACATTTTCCTCCTCTGTCTCTGCTCTAAAGTAAATTCCAAGCATCTGCCTCTAACCCAGCTCTTTGCCACCTTCTCCTCCCTCCTGAATCCCCCCTCCCTCTCTGCAGATGACAGATGGTCAACCATTTTGAAAAAGAGGTAACAGGGACACCGATCCTCGGCTAATCCAAGCGACACGCTGGTTCTGCTCACACTGCCCTACCTATTCTGACTCCAGATGAAATCTCGCGTCTTGTGACGGCCGGCCGCCCAACTTCATTTCCGGAGCTCATCAACTCAAACTTTCCGTCTTACATTTGCACCCCTTCTTATCCCTCCGATGTACAACTAAGACCAGTATCCCTTCTCTCTTTTCTCTCAAAACTCAGCGTGCCGTCCTTGGCCAGCTCTGCTATCTCTCTCAGAATGACCTTCTTGATCCAAATCAGTCAGGTTTCAAGACTAGTCATTCAACTGAGACCTGTATCAACTTAAAGCTAACTCTCTCTCCTCATTCTCATCCTTCTAGACCTAGCTACTTCGATACTGTGAACCATCAGATCCTCCTCTCCACCCTCTCCGAGTTGTCTCCGGCGCGGCCCAAGATGCGTCCTTGCATAATTCTCCTCAGCTACTGGTGTCCCCAGGGCTCTGTTCTAGGACTCTCTTGTAGTCACTTGGCTCTGTCATAACCTCACATGGTCTCTCCTATCATTGCTATGCAGACGACACACAATTTTGACCAGGTATCGCATCTCTGCATGTCTGGCAGACATATCAGTTTGATGGATCACCACCTCAAAGCTGAACCTAGCAATCAAAGCTCCTCTTCCTCCCGGGGAAGGACTGCCCTTCCATGATCTCGCCATCACGGTTGACAACTCCATTGTGTCCTCCTCCCAGAGCGCTAAGAACCTTGGCGTGATCCTGGACAACACCCTGTCGTTCTCAACTAACATCAAGGCGGTGTCCCGTTCCTGTAGGTTATGCATCATGTAGTATACCCTGCCTAGTCCTACTTTCATCTCCGTCTTGAACTGCAACTCGCTGTTGGCTGGGCTCCCTGCCTGTGCCATTGATTAGCCCGTCTGGTGTTTCCGCTCTCTCCACTGGTGTTCCGCTACAAGACCAGCTACATAGCTCAGCCCAGTCAAAACTGTTCGCTCTGGATCTTTGTAAATGTAAATGTAAACTTCAAATTTAGTTTGGAAAGACAAGATAATACTTCATTATGTTCTGTAACAGCAGGGGCCAGGGTTAATATTGTTGTTGTGGTACCTACCCTAGTCTTGTGTCAGGGTATGGGTAGAATCCAGGTAAATGATCAGCAGAATTATCAGCATCAGCTAGCCAGGTAGACGGATCGTTTGAGTGTGTAGTCTTACAACACCTGTAGATTAGACGGATTCCAACAGATCAGGGTCATGTTCATTAACCTCTTGCTCCTACCTGGCAAGGCGTTCCCTTTTGAAAATTAACACCCCAAAAAGAACGCAGGGGAGCGTAAACAAAATAATTAGCATATTCGGGGCGCTACAAACCGCACAATAAAATATAAAAATTCATTACCTTTGACCATCTTCTTTGTTGGCATAGATGTCCCATAATCCACGATAAACTTTCACAAAAATCATCCGTCTCGAAAAAATGTGGAATCGGTTCCCTTGATTCGGTTTGAATCAAAGCTGAATCAAATGACAAGACTCTACACACCGTGTGGAAGCTGTAGGCACTGCAACCTCGGCCTCATTTAATTCGGTTCACTTTGAACAAATCCTGGAAGTAGCGCAAGGATATTTATTTCCATTTTCAGTGATCAGATTTTCCTGCACTATTCGATGAAACGCACGTTCTGTTATAGTCACAGCCGTGATTTAACCAGTTTTATAAATGTCTGAGTGTTTTCTATCCACACATACTAATCATATGCATATACTATATTCCTGGCCTGAGTAGCAGGGCGCTGAAATGTTGCACGATTTGTAACAGAATGTTCGAAAAAGTAGAGGGTCGACTTAACAGGTTAACCTGTCTAGGACCCTGTTCCGCTAGCGGAACCCCTCGCCAACAGCCAATGAAATTGCAGGGCGCCAAATACAAATCAACAGAAATCTCATAAATCAAAATTCTCAAACATACAAGTATTAGGCACCATTTTAAAGATAAAATTCTCGTTAATCCAGCCACAGTGTCCGATTTACAAAATCCTTTACAGCGAAAGCTCCACAAACAATTGTGTTAGGTCACCACCAACTCACAGTTTCCAGCCAAAGAGAGATAAAAATAGAGATAAAATGAATCATTAAACTTTGATGATCTTCATCAGATGACACTCATAGGACTTCATGTTACACAATACATGTATGATTGTGTTAGGTCACCACCAACTCACAGTTTCCAGCCAAAGAGAGATAAAAATAGAGATAAAATGAATCATAAAACTTTGATGATCTTCATCAGATGACACTCATAGGACTTCATGTTACACAATACATGTCTGATTTGTTCCGTGAAGTTCATATTTATATCCAAAAATCTTATTTTACATTGGCGTGTTACGTTCAGTAGTTCCAAAACATGCAGTGATATCAGAGAAATAATAATAAGAAATAATGAGATAATAATAAGAAGAAGAACGAAATAAGAAATAATAATTGTTGATGAAAATACAACTATTAGGCCTCCCGGGTGGCACAGTGGTTAAGGGCGCTGTATTGCAGTGCCAGCAGAGTCCCTGTGTTCGCGCCCAGGCTCTGTCGTGGGGCGACGCACAATTGGCCTAGCGTCGTCCGGGTTAGGGAGGGCTTGGTCGGTAGGGATGTCCTTGTCTCATCTCGCACCAGCGACTCCTGTGGTGGGCCGGGCGCAGTGCGCGCTAACCAAGGTTGCCAGGTGCACGGTGTTTCCTCCGACACATTGGTGCGGCTGGCTTCCGGGTTGGATGCGCACTGTGTTAAGAAGCAGTGCGGCTAGGTTGGGTTGTGTATCGGAGAACGCACGACTTTCAACCTTCGTCTCTCCCGAGCCCGTACGGAAGTTGTAGCAATGATAGATAGATACTACAACAATTGGACACCATGAAATTGGGAAGAAAGGGGTAAAAATAAATAAAAAATCAAATTAAAAAATCAACTTCATCCAAACAAGTCAAACAACATTTCTAATATGTAAATAAACTAAAAACTTTAAGACGTAATGTAGTATGTTCAATACCGTAGATATAAAACGAAGTGCGCGCCCTCATCCGTGCCCACCACAAGACCAGTCAAAGAGCCACCTTGAAAAACTACAACTACTAACTAATTTTTCAAATAACAAGCCTGGAACCCTTTCTAAAGACTGTTGACATCTAGTGGAAACCATAGGAACTGTAATCTGGGAAGAATTCCTTTTGAATAGCATTTGAATGGACTTTGACCACAAAAAAAAACATACGGATGGATTCTCCTCGGGCTTTCGCCTGCCATATCAGTTTGGTTATTATACTCACAGACATTATTTTAACCGTTTTAGAAACTTCAGAGTGTTTTCTATCCAATGCTACCAATTATATGCATATCTTCTGGGCCTGAGTAACAGGCACGTCCGTCATCCGAACTTCCAAATTATGCCCCCTAGCCTTAAGGAGACTTTTGGACCAAGACTCTGACACCGCTTGACGTGCAAAGCAGAGACAACAGTCTTTGGTGACTGGAGTCTTTCACAATATTTTGGGCTTTCCTCTGACACCGCCTAGTATATAGGTTCTGGATGGCAGGAACAAAGTAACCACTCCTGAGAGGCCACCGTGTTGAGGATCAACATGACAGATGTGTTGTTGCCAACCCTTACCACCTGGGGGCGGCCAATCAGGAAGTCCAGGATCCAGTTGCAGAGGGAGGTGTTTAAGTCCCAGGGTACTTAGTTCAGTGATGAGCTGAGGGCACTATGGTGTTGAACACTAAGCTGTAGCCAATGAACAGCATTCTCACATACAGTTGAAGTCGGAAGTTTACATACACCAAAGCCAAATACATTTTAACTCAGTTTCACAATGCCTGACATTTAATCCAAGTAAAAATTCCCTGTTTTAGGTCAGTTTGAATCATCACTTTATTTTAAGAATGTGAAATGTCAAAATAGCAGTAGAGAGAATGGTTTTTCAGCGTTAATTTCTTTCATCACATTCCCAGTGGGTCAGAAGTTTACATACTAATTGAGTGCATTTGGTAGCATTACCTTTAGATAGTTTAACTTGGGTCAAACGTTTCAGGTAGCCTTCCACAATAAGTTGGTGAATTTTGGTTCATTCCTCCTGACAGAGCTGGTGTAACTGAGTCAGGTTTGTAAGGCCTCCTTGCTCGCACACGCATTTTCAGTTCTGCCCACACATTTTCTATAGGACTGAGGGCAGGGCTTTGTGATGGCCACTCCAATACCTTGACTTTGTTGTCCTTAAGCCATTTTTCCACAAATTTGGAAGTATGCTTGGGGTCATTGTCCATTTGGAAAACCCATTTGCGACCAAGCTTTAACTTCCTGACTGATGTCTTGAGATGTTGCTTCAATATATCCACAATTTTCCTACCTCATGATGCCATCTGTTTTGTGAAGTACACCAGTCTCTCCTGCAGCAAAGCACCCCCACAACATGATGCTGACACCCCCGTGCTTCACGGTTGGGATGGTGTTCTTCAGCTTGTGTCGTGGAGGATCGTTTCAAAATATAACACTTACAAGAAATTGTGAATTCAATATAGGCTTTTAATACAAACATATCAGAAGCCTAGATGGTCCGTGGAACACACACCTTCCCAGAGCACTGGCTCTGTATTTATACACACACGGTATATGAGTCCATTCCATATGTTAATGGAGTTACTTCCCTCAGGTCATCGGCCACCATTATCTTTCAGTCCAGTCTTCCAGCTTGTTCATGCCCAATAACGCCTGTATCCGCTCTTGATTAGATTACAATGGTGGCAGGACCCTCTCGTGTCCTAAAATTAATATATGTCTATCTTACCCTAAGCACTTATTGCCTTCACCCGAAGCACTTATGTTTATTCCTCTCTATCTAATCTGTATAATGGTGTCCTGCTCTTTCCATAATAGATAATGTATTTAAGTGTCACCTCCTCCTCTTTGCCCTTATGCACAGTAAAGCACGTATGGCTTCGGCCATTATACTTATGTCTGTTTAATCTTTGGTTTCCTGTCCGCTTTCTGTTTGTGGTCTAATGTACACCTATCTTTACTCAATATCTGTCTCTATATGTAACAATAACTACAACACTTGCAAGCGTCCCCCTTTTTCCTCCAAACATATTGATGGTCATTATGACCAAACAGTTCTATTTTTGTTTCAACAGACCAGAGGACAATTCTTCAGAAAGTACAATCTTTGTCCCCATGTGCAGTTGCAAAACTTAGTCTGGCTGTTTTGAAGCAGTGGCTTCTTCCTTGCTGAGCGGCCTTTCAGGTTATGTCGATATAGGTATTTGACAGCAGCCCTTTTCTACTATACACAAACTAATTCAGAGCAGAACATTGAAGTTCCGTTAAAAAGTAAACATTTTCTAAAATATTAAAAATGGAACAGTACGTATGTACACATTCAGTAATAGATTCAATGTATTTTAAAAATGTTTCTGTTTTTGCATGTAGATTGGCTGTCTACTTTAAGTTTGTCACTTAAATTTATTGTGATACTTCTGCCTCAAAGTAACCTTTAAAAAAAATGTTTTATTCATGTTCTGTCACTGAACTAGCCGGAACTTCTCACTGCTAAATGAACTATTATTTTAGAAGCAGCGACAATTAAAATGTCTGTGACCTACTCTGGTCCCATCCTTTAGAACTCACCTCCTCCTTTCTTGAAGCAGAGCTAAGGAAAGTGCCACGTTACCCAAGCCGATGATGGATCCCATCAAAGACGGGATGAACTCTAGTTTGTTGCTGCATTGGCCCCTCTCTTGCATCTTCTCCTCTGACTGGAGCTGAGGGACAGGGACCAGGTCCTTCAACATGCTGCTGTTCTTCCCATTTGAGAGGGCTGCTTTAACTATTTCAAGCAATAAAAAACAGTTTGGCTATTTTCAAGACAAGTAGCTACATGTAGTGATCCAAATACGTTATGCATATACACATGTATTTATTTAAAATATAACGTAACATGTCAGTAGCCTGGGTACCCGTCCGTTTGAGTTATTATTCCACTCCATGTCATGCCACGTTTGCCAAGGAGTGGAAAGTTAGCAAAACAGGTTCTAGATTTGTAAGTAAGTACATGCCAGGTACATTGATACTGCACCATATTATCTTTTGCCTAATGATTCCTCAAAAAAAAAAGGTTGTGGCTCTCTCAAACTGCCATCTGAAGAACTTAATGTACTCAAAAACAGGCAGAGCTTTACACAATCAGGTTCAGGCCTACCTTAATGGTTTAATGACCACCAGAAGTTGACAGACAGGCCTGAATTCATAGATCCCACATTCAAAACCCACGGCTCCTAAAACAGTCAGGCCTCCTGATGACTCACCCCAAACTCAAATCTATCTATCTGAGGTAGTTGGGAGTTTAGACATCTGATGTCAGACATTGCTATTGACATTAAATTACATAACAAATAATCTCAAACAGGAAATTGTATAAAATGGTATTGAAAATAAAACCATAAATTCTGCTCCTTACTCATTTCACTAGGAATTGTTTATTAAAGGTGAGAAAACAAAAACAGCCACATTCAATCACTTTATTGCTTAAAACCTATTTACACATTATAAATACGTATCACTACATACAACCATTGTTCCTAATCCTACATGGAGCTGTTATTTATTGTTTGGAGAAAGGCAGAGAGGAGAGGATACTGAATGTGCATCCCAAATTTTCACATTTACATTTTTGTCATTTATCAAACGCTCTTGTCCAGATCGACATACAGGAGCAATTAGGGTTAAGTACCTTAATATCGATACATTTTTCACCTAGTCAGCCCGCGGGTTTCGAACCAGAGACTTTTTGGTTACTGGCCCAACACTTAAAAAGTTAGGCTACCTGCCGACTCAGTACAGTTATCAAGAATATGTGGAGGTGTAACACCCAATCCCAAATGGCACCTTATTCCCTTTATAGTGCACTACATTTTACCAGATCCCATGTAGTGCACTACATATAGAATAGGGTGCCATTTGGGACACCTATTTACACCTCCACAGATTGATAATGACTGTACTGAAGTTTCTGACTGTAGTAGAACTGAGGCAGATTGAAAATTATTTGGTGCCAGACGGGGATAGAGGACGTTACAGACCTAAAACTCAAGAAACCGACAAAACGGCCCATGGTCATTCCAAGTCGTGCAGTAAAAACCACTCTGTGCACACAGTGTTCTCTGGATTATAAGGCCTTATTTAACAGTTCTGAATTCGAGAGAAACAAATCCTCATCAACAATTGGTTCCCATGAGAGGAGAGAGAGGAGAGGGGGAACGGCAAAATAGTTAATCTGGAGTTTATCTGTGATGCATAAAATACATCTCTCTCCTCCTCAAAGGAGCTGATTGTCTCATTTCTTTGTAGTATTATTCTCATGGGAGTATCATCATCTAGTCTTGAGGATACCCCTTAATTTGAAGCTCCTCTACCATTAAGTCAAGAGGGAAATATGTCAGTCAGAACCAGACTCAAATGGTCTGATGCGAGTTTACCGGGTGAATGGGTTTGTGTGTGGTGGCTGTGCATGTGCGTCTCTGTCCTGGGTCTGCGCTAGCTGCTCTCCCGAGTATCCGGCTGCTGCTGTTGCTGGGGGAGGGAGGTAGAGGGGGGCATAATGATCTGGCTCAGCCCGCTGTAGACTGGTGCTTCCAGCACCACCGGCTCCTCACAAACACGCTCTAACTTCACCACTGCTGTCACCCCTCCTCCTCCTATGCTCATGCTTCTGCCCAAACTTCCAACTACGGCCCGACTCAAGATAGACGACTTGCGGGTGCAGTCGATGCAGATGTAGTCCTCGTTCTCGGCCATCTCGCAGGTCACACCCACACACACCTGGTGGAACCACTCGTCACAGCCGCCGTCGCACTGAACCCAGTCCACCTGACAGAGGGAAGAGAGACGTAAACATACAGGCGATCACACCTTCTGCTTAAATAAGGATATAATATCAGCTAGTGCTCAGAAAAGGTCACTGCCCTTCAGATTCACAAGAGTCATATTTGTAGATAGTTTGTGTTTTTAAAAAGGAATATACCATTACGTACTTGATGTATAATAAGCATGATATTTATGTTGCATTTTATTATGGTGCATTTAAGCCTAATCCAATCCAGCCCCCCTTCAAGTTCTGTTTAGATGGAGGATATCCCCATGCCTCTGTTGTGCTCTGAGAGCACATGGCTGGGAAGAACTGGGAGGGTGGTTAGGCTACTCATTGACTTAAGTGTCTAATTTACAGTCACGTCCAACAGCACATACAGTGGGGAGAACAAGTTATTTGATAACCTGCAAAATTGGCAGTGTTTCCTACTTACAAAGCATGTAGAAGTCTGTAATTTGTATCATAGGTACACTTCAACTGTGAGAGACAAACAAAAATCCAGAAAATCACATTGTATGATTTTTAAGTAAATCATTTGCATTTTATTGCATGACATAAGTATTTGATACATCAGAAAAGCAGAACTTAATATTTGGTACAGAAACCTTTGTTTGCAATTACAGAGATCATACATTTCCTGTAGTTCTTGACCAGGTTTGCACACACTGCAGCTGGGATTTTGGCCCACTCCTACATACAGACCTTCTCCAGATCCTTCAGGTTTCAGGGCTGTCGCGGGGCAATACGGACTTTCAGCTCCCTCCAAAGATTTTCTATTGGGTTCAGGTCTGGAGACTGGCTAGGCCACTCCAGGACCTTGAGATGCTTCTTACGGTGCCACTCCTTAGTTGCCCTGACTGTGTGTTTCGGGTCGTTGTCATGCCGGAAGACCCAGCCATGACCCATCTTCAATGCTCTTACTGAGGGAAGGAGGTTGTTGCACCCCTCAATACGGTACAGTCGTCCTGTTCCCTTTGCAGAAAAGCATCCTCAAAGAATGATGTTTCCAGCTCCATGCTTCACGGTTGGGATGGTGATCTTGGGATTGTACTTACCTTGAACTTCTTCCATTTTCTAATAATTGTGCCAACAGTTGTTGCCTTCTCACCAAGCTGCTTGCCTATTGTCCTGTAGCCCATCCCAGCCTTATGCAGGTCTACAATTTTATCCCCGATGTCCATACACAGCTCTCTGGTCTTGGCCATTGTGGAAAGGTTGGAGTCTGTTTTATTGAGTGTGTGGACAGGTGTCTTTTACACAGGTAACGAGTTCAAACAGGTGCAGTTAATACAGGTAGTGAGTGGAGAACAGGAGGGCTTCTTAAAGAAAAACTAAGGTCTGTTAGAGCTGTAATTCTTACTGGTTGGTAGGTGGTAGGTGATCAAATACATGTCATGCAATAAAATGCAAATTAATTACTTAAAAATCATACAATGTGATTTTCTGGATATTTGTTTTAAATTCCGTCTCTCGCAGTTAAAATGTACCTATGATAAAAAAATACAGACCTCTACATGCTTTGTAAGTAGGAAAACCTGCAAAATCAGCAGTGTATCAAATACTTGTTCTCCCCACTGTAGCTTGTCATGTTAATACGTTGTGTAACTCTGTGTTCCAGTGCTGTTATCAGCTGTTGATATTCAATTGTTCCATGATCCAAAGATGTTTGCTTCACAGTGTTCAATATTAACTCGACATACTTAGCTCTGCATAATAGTCAGCAAACAAAAATACAAAGTGAGACAATCAGTTTTTGCTCCGAAGAGCTAATATCCTTAAACCTCCTAAAATTAAAGTATCCAAACCTCCAGAAATTGAAATTTTGCCTACGCATCTCTAGTTGTACTTAGGTCAAAACCTGACTTGTGTTTTTGATAGGGCCCGCCCTCTCAGGCCACACACTGAACAGATCTCAGGCTTTCACTGAGCTCTGTTGCACCGTTAACCAAGAAACCCTCACACCTATCAATCATCTATGGGAATCATCTGTCAGAATGATTCAGAGTAGCTACATCCTCTCTCAAATGAGCCCCTCTCCCCTAATCCAAAAATGCTTTTTTTATTCAAGGTCTGATGACAACTACAGAAGATGCACTGCCCTCTGCTGGCAAATTAATGGTCTCAATCAGTCAGTCTGGAATACCAGGGCAGAAGTCAATCCCTTGGCTGAGGTTGTACCCATAGACACAATATTCCTTACACCCCTCCAATAATTTTGAAATGTGCATCAAGTAGTGTATACTGGAGAGAGGGTTGATTTTGGACTAAATACACACACACTAACTGTGTACATGCTTCTCGTGTCGCTCTCACCTTGTCCTTGCAGGGTCTCGCACAGTCCTTGGACGCACAGACAGCGTTTTCATCATTGGAGTCCTCAGCTCCAGACCAGTCATATTTCGACGGTATATCCAGGATCTTCTTCTCTTTCCTTTTTTCCAGCCCCTCCCTGACAGCCTCAGACTTGACCACAGCTTTATCCTTCCTCTTCCTCTCCTTATCCTCTTTAGCCAGGCGCTTGGACAGCTGTTTCAGTTCACGGTTCTTATCCGGGTTCAGCTTCAGCTTCTTCTTCTTGGGTTTCCCCAGCGGGTCTAAGAGGCTCAGTTTCGGATCCTTTGAGGACTTGGGGGACCGCATCATGTCTCCGACCCCGGAGACAGCTGCCATGAGAAGCTGGTGCTCCGCCTTCTCCAGCTTCCTCTTCCTCTTCTTCTCAGAGTCCTTCATCTTGATCTTCATTGGCTTCTCAAACGGAGAATCCTCATGCTGGGAAGGGAAGACAGTAAAGAGGGATGGACACAATTGCTCAATTAATAATCCCTACTGAAAGTGCTTTTATGTCCATTAAGTATGTCCAGGTAACCAGCCTTCGCATCACCCATGTTCAGTTCAGATCATAAATGTCTGCTACATCATCATCATACATCATCTGCTAAATGACTTAAATGTAAATGTAAACATGTGTTTTCAGCCAGTGACTGCGTATTCTTTACTGGAGCTGCCCTCTTGGCCATGTCCAAATAAAATAACATGCAATGAACAAAAATATAAAATGCTACATGCAAACATTTCAGTTAATTCATATAAGGAAATCAGTCAATTGAAATAAATAAATTAGGCCTTAAATATACGTATTTCACATGAATGGGAATACACATATGCATAGAGTTATGATTCAGAAAGCCAGTCAGTATCTGGTGTGACCACCATTTGCCTCATGCTCGCAGCGTGACATCTCCTTCACATAGTGTTGATTGTGGCCTGTGGAATGTTGTCCCACTCATCGTCAATGGCTGTACAAAGTCGCTGGATATTGGCGGGAACTGGAACACGCAATCGTCAATCCAAAGCATTCCAAACTTGCTCAATGAGAGACATGTTTTTTATTTATTTATTTTACCTTTATTTAACCAGGTAGGCAAGTTGAGAACAAGTTCTCATTTACAATTGCGACCTGGCCAAGATAAAGCAAAGCAGTTCGACACATACAACGACACAGAGTTACACATGGAGTAAAACAAACATACAGTCAATAATACAGTATAAACAAGTCTATATACAATGTGAGCAAATGAGGTGAGAAGGGAGGTAAAGGCAAAAAAGGCCATGGTTGCAAAGTAAATACAATATAGCAAGTAAAACACTGGAATGGTAGTTTTGCAATGGAAGAATGTGCAAAGTAGAAATAAAAATAATGGGGTGCAAAGGAGCAAAATAAATAAATAAATTAAATACAGTTTGGAAAGAGGTAGTTGTTTGGGCTAAATTATAGGTGGGCTATGTAAAGGTGCAGTAATCTGTGAGCTGCTCTGACAGTTGGTGCTTAAAGCTAGTGAGGGAGATAAGTGTTTCCAGTTTCAGAGATACATGTCAGGTGAGTATGCAGGCCATGGAAGATCTGGGGCGTTTTTAGCTCCCAGGATGTGGACAGATCCTTGCAACATGGGGCCGTGCATTATCATGCTGAAACATGAGGTGATGGTGGTGGATTAATTGTACAACAATGGGCCTAAGGATCTCGTCAGTCTCTCTGTGCATTCAAATTGCCATTGATAAAATGCAATTGTGTTCATTGTCAGTAGCTTATGCCTGCCCATACAATAACCCCATCGCCACTATGGGGCACTCGGTTCACAATATTGACATCAGCTAACCGCTCACCCACACAAAACCATATTGTCATCTGCCTGGTACAGTTGAAACCGGGATTCATCAGCGAAAAGCACACTTTTCCAGCATGCCAGTGGCATTCGAAGGTGAGCATTTGACCATTGAAGTTGGTTACAACGCCAAACTGCAGTCAAGTCAAGACCCTTGTGAGGATGACAAGCATGCAGATGAGCTTCCCTGAGACGGCTTCTGACATTTTGTGCAGAAATTCTTTGGTTGTGCGGTTGTGGTAAAGAAATGAACATTAAATTATCTGGCACAGCTCTGGTGGACAGTCCTGCAGACATCATGCCAATTGCGTGCTCCCTCAAAACTTGAGACATCTGTGGCATTGTGTTGTGTGACAAAACTGCACATTATACTGGCCTTTTATTGTCCCCAGCACTAGGTGCACCTGTGTAATGATCATGCTTTTTAAATCAGCTTCTTGGTATGCCACACCTGTCACTTTACATGTTGCATTTATATTTTTGTTCAGTATAAAAATAAGTGTATAAACCAATGCCTCTCTCCTACCTCCATGACCTGTAGGAACCTCTCCTCGGAGGGAGGGTGTGTGGCCTCCAGGATCCTCCAGATGTGCTGGGTCTCGTCCAGGGACACCTCTAGCAGGTCCCCCACCATCATCAGCTCCTCCAACTGGGCCTTGGCCGGGGGGGACAGCTCCAGCACAGGGGGCTCCAGGGAGCGAGGCACCAGGGGCGTCTTCCTGGGCTGCTTCCTGGGGGTACTCTGGTCTGGAGGTTAGAGGGAGAGAATGATTCATCAATCAACCAATGAAAATACACATTTACTCAATATCTACATGTATAGTTTAATGTAAGTAACTTGAAATTCTCATTTCTAAATAAGGTCCCAAAGATAATACACACAAGGAAACAATACTCCAGAACATAAAATTAATTACACATTTATAAATTACTATTTTTAAGTATAACAGGGAGAGAGAGTTTGCGTAGCCATAGATTATAATGCCATGTCTTACTCTGAGAGCAGGACTTGGATGCAGAGGAGTAGGCGTGTTCAGCGCAGAAAGAGGGTGTGGTGGGCCACATGTGACTGACTACTTCCTCTGACTTGACAGGGATCTCCTCATCACAAAACAGGTACGGCTTCACTTCACCTGGGTCCTGACACACACACACACACACACACACACACACACACACACACACACACACACACACACACACACACACACACACACACACACACACACACACACACACACACACACACACACACACACACACACACACACACACACACACACACACACACACACGAGGCAGAGAGCTCGAGTGACAGCGAGAAAGTGGGGCAGGTGAGGACAATGCTAGAAAAGCAGGATTTGCTAAGTGCTGTGTCTTTGCATAAGATGTATTGAATAGCAATGTTTTACTGGTTTTGTTACTACTTCTGTTGAAACATTGTCTATAGAATAATAGCAGCTATACAGTAGTATTTGGTTCTTTTTTAATTGATTCAACAGGTGTTTTCGATATTTAAAACTTGAATACTTCAGAAAACTCTCCATTGGCCATGTTAAGTTCATGTTTGAAGTATCCCTATATTTCTGTTATTACGGGCTATCACTCTGTTATTAGTGCACCTGCGCAGGAGTCACGGGGTTGATGAACCTGGCCTGAGTGAAATGGCGAACATGTAGTGTGCTAATATGGTTTAGTAAACGCTGTTAAACTGGAACCTTGTCGTGGTGTAATTTCGAGTTAACAAGCCACACCACAGTACCTTCATGTCGTAGCCATATGTTTCCCTGATGTCCTCGTCAGAGTCCGTCTCCTCGTCATCGTAGTCGACAGACTGGCGTGGCGACGCTGCCCTGCTGAACCCTGCCTGCTGGAACGTCTGGATGTGACCCTATGGAGAACAGACGTCACAGTCATTCTGTTACTTCTCATCAGTAGTAATAACACTACCTTGGAACCAATCTCTGTTTTTAGCTCTCGAATGCACTGAACAAATAAGGAAGAGAAGGATATGACCTGGAAAAAAACACTTCAGTCTGTTCATCTTACTTACCTTATCTCTGAGCATCTTGTTTAGAGGAATGACTGGCCACGAGAGCCATATAGAGAGATAACGGCCAACTTTTACACTGGACGCCATGTTAGCGCCTACAAACTCTATACATGGATGGCTCTTAGTAGCATATGGCATCAGTAATCTCTTACCTGCAGGTCAGGGTTTGCGGCAGCCTTCTGCAGCTCGGCGTTGATGATCTTCTCGGTCTTCTCCCGGGCAGCCTGTTCTACCATCCTCTGACTGAGCACCGACAGCTTGGCCAGGGCCGAGGACAGCTCGTTTGTAGCCAGGGCCTGCCTGGCGCGGTCCTGCAAGTAGAGAGGAGTTTGATTAATCGATTCCATTAATGAATAGAGAGGAGTTTAAATAAACAAGACTTGTGTTTGACTCAGAATATGTGGCTTTTCACCACATACACTTCTTACTATGTTTTGCAAAATTTGATTTATCGAACCTAGCAACCATCAAATAATTGATTCTGAAAACTTGTGTTGAACACATCCCTACCTGTAGTGGTGCAAAGTACTTAAGTAAAAATACTTTAAAGTACATTTTAGTTGTTTGGGTTATCTGTACTTTACTGTTTATATTTTGGACAACTTTTACTTCACTACATTCCTAAAGCAAATAATGTACTTTTTACTCCATATATTTTCCTGACACCCAAAAGTACTTGTTTCATGTTGAATGATTAGTAGGACAGGAAAATTGTACAATTCACACACTTATCAAGAGAACATCCCTTGTCATCCCTACTGCCTCTGATCTGGCAGTCTCACTAAACACAAATGCTATTTTTGTAAATGAGTTGGAGTGTGCCCCTGGCTATCGGTAAATAACAACAAAAAAAACAAGAAAATGATGCCGTCTGGTTTGCTTAATATAAGGAAAGTAAAATAATGTATACTTTTGATACTTAAGTACACTACCCGTCAAAGGTTTTAGAACACCTACGCATTCAAGGGTTATTATTTTATTTTTGCTATTTTCTACATTGTACAATAATAGTGAAGAAATCAAAACTATGAAACAGCACATATGGAATCATGTAGTACCTAAAAAAGTATTAAATAAATAAAACAATATTTTACATTTGAGATTCTTCAAATAGCTGTCATCAAGGCAAAGTGTGGCTTTGCACACTTGGCATTCTCTAGACCAGTTTCAACTGGAATTATTTTCCAACAGTCTTGAAGGAGTTCCCACATATGCTGAGCACTTGCTGGCTGCTTTTCCTTCACTCTGTGGTCCA
The DNA here is from genome assembly GCF_023373465.1 of Oncorhynchus keta. Classification (NCBI taxonomy): domain Eukaryota; kingdom Metazoa; phylum Chordata; class Actinopteri; order Salmoniformes; family Salmonidae; genus Oncorhynchus; species Oncorhynchus keta. The sequence continues at coordinate 35,737,159 of NC_068433.1, read as the reverse complement.
ACTCATCCCAAACCATCTCAATTGGGTTGAAGTCGGGTGATTGTGGAGGCCAGGTCATCTGATGAGGCACTCCATCACGCTCCTTCTTGGTCAAATAGCCTTTAAACAGCCTGGAAGTGTGTTGGGTCATTGAAAAATAAAAGGGCAGTCCCACTAAGTGCAAACCAGATGGGATGGCATATCGCTGCAAAATGCTGTGGTAGCCATGCTGGTTAAGTGTGCCTTGAATTCTAAATAAATCACTGACAGTGTCACCAAGAAAGCACCCCCACACCATAACACCTCCTAAATGCTTCACATGGGCAACACACATTCAGAAATCACCCATTCACCCAGATCGCGTCTCACACGGCAGTGTGTGAGACACGGCAGTTGGAGCCAAAAATCTCCAATTTGGACTCCAGACCAATTCGACCACAAAGGCCTGATTCACAGTCTCCTCGGAACAGTTGATGTGTCTATTACTTGAACTCTGAAGAATTTATTTGGGCTGCAATTTCTGAGGCTGGTAACTCTAATGAACTTGTCCTCTGCAGCATAGGTCTTCCATTCCTGTGGCGTTCCTCATGAGAGCCAGTTTCATCATAGTGCTTGATGGTTTTTGAAACTGCACTTGAAGAAACTTTTAAAGTTCTTGAAATTTTCCACATGGACTGACCTTTTCTTCAAGTAATGGACTGTCATTTCTCTTTGCTTATTTGAGCTGTTCTTGCCATAGGGACTTTTTATTTTACCAAATAGGGTCATCTTCTACCTTGTCATAGCACAACTGATTGGCTCAAACGCATTAAGGAAAGACATTCCTTTTAAGAAGTCACACCTGTTAATTGAAATGCATTCCAGGTGACTACCTCATGAAGCTGGTTGAGAGAATGCCAAGAGTGTGCAAAGCTGTCATCAAGGCAAAGGGAGGCAACTTTGAAGAATCTCAAGTATTAAATATATTTTGATTTGTTTAACCTCTCTTGGGAAGGGGGAGGTATTTTCACCTCCGGATGAAAAGCGTGCCCAAATTAAACTGCCTGCTACTCAGGCCCATAAGCTAGTATAAGCATATAATTAGTAGCTTTAGATAGAAAACACACTAAAGTTACCAAAACTGTTAAAATAATGTCTGTGAGTGTAACAGAACTGATTTGGCAGGCAAAAACCTGAGGAAAATCCAACCAGGAAGTACTATTATTTTGAAAGGCTGTTTTTCCAATGAAAGCCTATCCATCATACTTAGGACCCAGTTCATGATCTCTGTGGCTTCCTCTACTTGTGGCCAGTCTTTTGGCATTGTTTCAGGATTTTACTCTGAAAAATTGAGGGAGATACAACACCTTCAATGAGTGGACAGTGGAAATTTCCAGACATGAGCCAAGCGCATGATTGGGAGCCGCCTTTGTTTACCTTTTCTATTGACAAAGCTTTTGTCCAGTTGAAATATTAGATTATTTATGACAAAAACAACCTGAGAATTGATTTTAAACATCGTTTGACATGTTTCTGCTAACTTTTATTATACTTAAAAATAAAAAAAGTGTTTGGACTTGTGCCCGTGCCTTGTGCATTTGAATTACTGGACTAAACGCGTGAACAAAAAGGAGGTTTTTGGTCATAAAGAGGGACATTATCAAACAAAACAAACATTTATTGTCTAACATGGAGACCAGGGAGTGCCACCAGATGAAGATCAAAGGTAAGTGATTAACTTTAACGCTATTTCTGACTTTTGTGACACCTCTCCTTGGTTGGAAAATGGCTGTATGGTTTTCTATGACTAGGCGCTGACCTAACATAATCGCAAAGTGTGCTTTCGCCGTAAAGCCTATTTGAAATCGGACACTGTGGCTGGATTTACAAGAAGTTTATCTTTAAAAATGGTGTATACTACTTGTATGTTTGAGGAATTTGAATTATGGCATTTCTGTTGTTTGGCGCCCTGCAATTTCACTGGCTGTTGTCGAGGTGGGACGCTAGATTGTACCAGACAGGTTGACACTTCTTTGGTTACTACATTTATTTATTTATTTTACCTTTATTTAACTTGGCAAGGGAGTTAACAGGTTAACGTTTCCTAATACCTAAAGTTCCATTACAAAAGTATTTCGAAGTGTTTTGCGAAAGTTTATCGTCGACTTTTTTACTTTTAAAAAATGACGTTACGTTACAAAACGCTATTTTTTTCCTTGATCACAGTCTTCATAGATCTAGGCTATATATGGACCGATTTAATCGAAAAAAAGACCCAATAGTGATGTTTATGGGACATCTAGGAGTGCCAACAAAGAAGATGGTCAAAGGTAATGAATGTTTTATATTTTATTTGTGCGTTTTGTGTAGCGCCGACTATGCTAATTATTTTGTTTACGTCCCCTGCAGGTCTTTTGGGGTGTTACATGCTATCAGATAATAGCTTCTCATGCTTTCGCCGAAAAGCATTTTAAAAATCTGACTTGTTGCCTGGATTCACAACGAGTGTAGCTTTAATTCAGTACTCTGCATGTGTATTTTAATGAACGTTTGAGTTTTAACGAGTGCTATTAGCATTTAGCGTAGTGCATTTGCATTTCCAGATGTCTAGATGGGACGCCTGCGTGTCGGGTAGGAGCAAGAGGTTAACCTCTCTGCGCACGGAACCTGCTAGCTGGCTGATATTCCACAACATACGGTGATCGCTACATAAATAGTCATATTAAACATTCATGAAAATACAAGTGCCTCACATGTATCGAAAGCCTAGAATCTTGCTAATCCAACTGAGTTGTCAGATTTAAAAAACAATTTATTGCGAAAGAATGCGATGCGATTATCTGAGCATAGAGCCCCATATATATATATATTTTTAACCAGCACAGGGGTAACAATTTGTAAGTCGCTCTGGATAAGAGCGTCTGCTAAATGACTTAAATGTAAATGTTAAATGGTAACATAATCACAAACTGCATTGAAATACATCATTTACCTTTGACGATCTTCGTCTGTTTGCAATTCCAATGCTCATCGTTACACAAAGAATGATCTTTTGTTTGATAAAATAGGCTATAAAAACTTAACACAAAACATTTTGTGAACCGCTTGTGTAGTGAATTCCGTCTCATTCCATTTTCGACGACACATTCCAGGTAAATCACCCACACAGAACGTGACTTTTCCAGTCATGTTTGGTTTCACTGCAATCAACTGGTTTGTTTGTAACACAATCAAACCTGATGGGCCATTTCACCGGACGTATTGACTGAAAGAAACCGATTTGAAGACAACAAGTAATGACATCATTGTGCACCAATGATTTGCCCGCTGTTTCATTGATTGACTGTCTTTTAATCCAATGACCACTGATCGTCTTGAAATCTAGCTGAGTAGATAGCCAATGAGCTGGGCTAAATGGTAATACGCCATGTTTATGTGTTGCAAGACCAACCCATGTAGTAAGCTCCAGCTTAAAGAGTCATGCGCTATTGAATTTTCATACCGGAAGAAGCGACGCATATTATGCACTGCATTGTTTGGTGAATGCGCAGATTCAGCTGTTTATCTATCAATCATTATGGTGACTAAGTCAGGGAAAGCTAAATTTAAGTCTAGATATACAGATGTACACACAACTTTAGAATAAATTGATTGTGAAGGTGAGACAGAGATTGTTGTAGGACGCTTCATTTAGCGATTGTGGAGGAATATTTTTTGAACGGGAGAGGACATCGTTTTGGACTGGTAAGCTCTTATCATGCTAATGCCCTTGTTTGAAATTAATAATAATATTATAATATTATTTGTGATTTTTTATTTATTTTAGAAGCAGTATATAAACATTTAGTGTCATGAAATGCGAGATGCGTGTGTCTGCCGCCCCACCCCAACCCACATGATATAGCCTATTTGAGGCTGTTGAGGAGAGGGCAGGACCACAACAATGGCCAAAGTGAAATGGAGACAGTAGATACAGCTGGTCTGTTGTAATATAATAAAGACAGTAGATCTAGCTGGTCTGTCATAATATAATAGAGACAGTAGATCTAGCTGAAATGTCATAATATAAAAGAGACAGTAGATCTAGCAGGTAATAATAATATAATAATATATTCAACCTTCAACTCTCTATATATATCTGTTTATTATACCTGTTGATACAGGGCTCATATGTGAAACTATTCTAACTGAACATTAACTCAGAATGGGAGTCTTATCCGGTGTCCTGTGTGAATTTAAGTATGCTCTCTCTAATTCTCTCTTTCTCTCTCTCGGAGGACCTGAGCCGTAGGACCATGCGTCAGGACTACCTGGCATGATGACTCCTTGCTGTCCCCAGTCCACCTGGCCTTGCCACTGTTCTGCCTGCGGCTATGGAACCCTAAACTGTTCATTTTTACTCTTGAGGTGCTGTCCTGTTGCACCCTCTTACAACCACTGTGATCTCCACCCGGCACAGCCAGAAGAGGACTGGCCATCCCTCATAGCCTGGTTCCTCTCTACGTTTCTTCCTAGGTTTTTGCCCTTCTAGGGAGTTTTTCCTAGCCACCGTGCTTCTACACCTGCATTGCTTGCTGTTTGGGGTTTTAGGCTGGGGCTATATAAATAGATTTGATAGAGGACTGAGGGTCATCCAAATATTGAAAGTGTGTAAATTAGATACCCATGTTATTTTGTAAATGTATATATTTTAATTTTCCCATATTTTTTCAAATTTTTTTTGGTGGGGGGGGTTAGAATACCATTTTGGCATTTTGTATATAGTTATTTGTTTCAAAATGTATACCTTCACTAATTTGGCCACTTGGGTACATTTGGGCTATTTGTGTGGGACACCTGGGTGACTTCATGATAAATGTCATGTAGCACACTCATTTTGGAAGTTATCATTCTGAAACTTTGCACAAGTACTGTTGCCCTCTTATATTTTTCACTGAAATTGTCCCCATCATCCTATCTGAATGTTTGTTTTATCTTGTTCATTTTAAAGATGATACAAAAAGAAAAAACGTATGTTTTTTTTTACCATTGTTTTATCTAAACCAGATCTATTCAATTCATATTTACACAAACTTCAGAGGGTTTTCTTTCAAATGGTACCAATATTATGCATATCCTTGGTTCTGTGCCTGAGCTACAGGCTGTTAGATTTGGTCTTCAGGCGGAAATTGCACAAAGTAGGGGGGGAGCTGCAAGAGGTTTTAAGAACAAATTCTTATTTTCAATGACGGCCTCGGAAAGGTGGGTTAACAGCCTATTCAGGGGCAGAACGACAGATTTGTACCTTGTCAGCTAACCTTCCAGTTACTAGTCCAACACTAACCACTAGGCTACCCTGCCACTACATGATTACATATGTGTTATTTCATAGTTTTGACGTATTCACTATTATTCTACAATGGCAGAAACTAGTAAATATAAAGAAAATGCTTGAATGAGCAGGTGTTCTAAAACTTTTGACAAGTAGTGTATATTTTAGCAATTAAAATATACTTTTGATACCTAAGTATATGTCAATTTTAATCAAGTAGTATTTTCCTGGGTGACTCACTTGTACTTGAGTAATTTTCTATTAAGGCATCTTTACTTTTACTCAAGTATAACAACTGAGTACTTTTTCCACAACTGCCTACCTGCCAGCCCATGGCCCTCTCAGTCAAGCACTGTAGGGCCTCCCCTTCAGGCAGACGCACCGGCAGCTTCTGGAGGGACACCAGGAGAGACAGGATGGTCTCCAGACGCGGGCGACGTGACCGCTGGCATAACGGGCACAGGAATTTGGCCTCCTTGCTGTTGCCTTGGCACCCGGCCGAGCCCATGAGCTTCTTCTGCGAGCCCGCTTTCGGTAATGGCACGCAGGCTCCGTGGAACCAGTCTTTGCACAGTTCACACTGCAACATAAACCCGCTGGCAGTTTTACGACACAGACAGAACTTGACCTCCTCGATGCGGTCAGACATGGCCATCTTAGCCAGGTTGGCAGCTCGGAGGGAGTGGATGGCCTCAACTTCTTTCTGCTCCTTGGATTTGAATGCTGCTACGACGATGGCCGGGTCACAGGCATCTTCATAACTCTCGTCAAGGTCGCTGAGACCCTCCAGGTCCAGACCCCTCTCCTTTTCAAGGAGCTCCTTGACTCGTCTGCGTTTGCTCTTGCTGTTGCCGTAGATACCAATATCCACACGCGGACTAAGGACCTAAGGAGAGACAACACACAGAGAATAGAGATTAGCACACATGCTATCTAACTACTAGTCCTATGATAATATTGGTCCTATTCTACCTACAGTATAGACAGATGGAATTCACAACAATCTGCATATGGTGGTCCGCCAACTTCTGCACTTTGGGGTCAGCATAGTCTGAAAGGGCTGCTTGGTTAGAAAAATCTTTCAAACCACCATCACAGCGACATACTCATCCATGATTTCCCAATGCCTAGGTACAACCCAACCCAGGGTATCATTTCTTACCTGTAGCAGGGTGTAGGTTGAGTTCTTCTTGAGGAAGGTGCGTGCAGTCCTCTCCCTCCAGGCGCGGGCTGAGGCCACCTGGGATTCGACCTGAGGCAGGGGGTCCAGCCGGACGGGGATGGAGCGACCCCTCGCCAGCAGGCTCTCCAGCTGCTCCAGGTATGCATAGTTACTGCCACCCTGAAGGCAGTGAGACATATGGGGGAAACATACAAGGAAATTAATCATTATCATCATAAAAAATAAAATAAAAATGTATGCATCGCACAGTATGACCCTTCCCATTCACATGTATCATTCATGTTCTGACAACAAGATTAATGACAAACCTATCTAGTAACAATAACCATGTTCCCAACCAACTATTTAAATGCAAGTCCATTTCCGGTTGGATAAAAAATTCAAAACTCACGACAGGCCTGATGGAAACAGTATCATTGCCTGTAAACTTTCCAAATGTCGACAGAACATAAATACACTAGACGGGATAATTGTTTTGTCGGTAAAATAGATAAATGGGACAAATTCAGTGGAAATGCTGTCACAGTAAATAATATGGTTCTGTGGTCCTCCCACTATGACTTGGAAAAGTATGCACACTGCAAAGTTAATTTATTTAATCTGTAGAATAATAATGAACTTCAGAGGGTGGTGAAAGTGCACAGTGATGAGCTTGATGCTTCTTTCCAATAAATATTGAGGGTCTTAATTTTATGCTGGTGGCATGATCTGAGCTTGGCTGTCAATAGATAAAAATGATCTCGCTCTTATCCATAACTTCATCATAAAGCCTACCCTCTGCTCTGTATCTGCGAGCTGTTGACAAGAGAGCACGTGCCAAAAAACAGATGGGGCACATTTGCTGTTTCTCTCAGACTTTGTGGCAAAACCATTGACAGCGTTAAAAATTGGGATGGAAACACATCGCAGATCTGATTTTTTATTAGGTACAGTTGAAGTCGGAAGTTTACATACAGTTAGGTTGGATTCATTAAAACTCGTTTTTCAACCACTCCACAAAGTTCTTGTTAAAACCTCGTGACTAGGGGGCAGTATTTTCATTTTTGGAAAAATAACGTTCCCAAAGTAAACAGGATATTTTGTCAGGACAAGATGCTAGAATATGCATATAATTGACAGTTTAGGATAGAAAACACTAACGTTTCCAAAACTGTCAAAATATTGTCTGTGAGTATAACAGAACTGATATTGCAGGCGAAAGCCTGAGAAAAATCCAATCCGGAAGTGCCTCATGTTTTGAAAGCTCTGCGTTCCAATGCGTCCCTATTGAGCAGTGAATGGGCTATCAACCAGATAACTTTTTCAACGTATTCCCCAAGGTGTCTACAGCATTGTGACATAGTTTTACGCCTATATGTTGAAGAATACCTGTAATCAGCTACATTGTGTAAGTGGTCACCTGATGGCTCTCAGAGTGATTCTCGCGTAAAATACAGGAGGTAGCCATTTTCCCACCCGGTCTTACTGAAAAAAGCTCTGTCGCGGTTGATATATTATGAATAGATATTTGAAAAACACCTTGAGGATTGATTATAAACAACTTTTGCCATGTTTCTATCAATATTATGGAGCTAATTTGGAATATTTTTCCCGCATGGTCGTGACCGCTATTTCCAGTCGATTTCTCAGCCAAACGTTTATTTTTTATTTTACCTTTATTTTACTAGGCAAGTCAGTTAAGAACAAATTCTTATTTTCAATGACGGCCTAGGAACAGTGGGTTAACTGCCTGTTCAGGGGCAGAACGACAGATTTGTGCCTTGTCAGCTCAGGGATTTGAACTTGCAAACTTTCGGCTACTAGTCCAACGCTCTAACCACTAGGCTACCCCAACGTGAAGAACAAACGGAGCTATTTCGCCTACAAACATTTTTCTGGAAAAAAGGAACATTTGCTATCTAACTGGGAGTCTCGTGGGTGAAAACATCCGAAGCTCATCAAAGGTAAACGATTTAATTTGATTGCTTTTCTGATTTCCGTGACCAAGTTACCTGCTGCTAGCTGGACAAAATGCTATGCTAGGCTATCGATAAACTTACACAAATGCTTGTCTAGCTTTGGCTGTAAAGCATATTTTGAAAATCTGAGATGACAGGGTGATTGACAAAAGGCTTAGCTGTGACTCAATATTTTTCACTTGTGATATTCATGAATAGGAACATTTTCTAGTAATATTTATGTACGTTGCGTTATGCTAATTAGTGTCAGTCGATGATTACGCTCCCGGATCCGGGATGGAGTGTCACTAGAGGTTAACAAACTATAGTTTTGGCAAGTCGGTTAGGACATCTACTTTGTGCATGACAAGTAATTCTTCCAAAAATTGTTTACAGACAGATTATTTCACTGTATCACAATTCCAGTGGGTCAGAAGTTAACATTCACTAAGATGACTGTGCCTTTAAACAGCTTGGAAAATTTCAGAAAATTATGTCATGGCTTTTAAAGCTTCTGATAGGCTAATTGACATCATTTGAGTCAATTGGAGGTGTACCTGTGGATGTATTTCAAGGCCTTTGCCTTCAAAGTCAGTGCCTCTTTGCTTGACACCATGGGAAAATCTAAATAAAGCAGCCAAGTCCTCAGAAATATAATTGAATCCTACAGACGAAGAACCATATATGTGACATAAAAAAAATAAGAGATATACATGAAAAATCATTATTGGACACCCCTTTTCTATAGTAAACCGGTTTCACAAGCTTTCCACGCGCTAATTAACAATAATTTTAAATTTAAAAATAGGCTCTCGTGGAATAACCGTTTATGTGCACCACTCAGAATGGACGGACAAGCGCGCAACCTTTCTGTTGCTGATGAAAATCGCAGAAATGTGGGAAAGAAACGTAAAACAAAACTAAAATAATGGAAAGACAGGCAAAGGAAGGTCTTACGGGATGCGGGAAAACCCTATACAAATCGTAAGGGTCAATAAAAAAAACAGGGAAAAGCTGTCCAAAAGAGGTATGTGGAAGAACCGTATATCAAACAATCAAGCTAGCTAGCTATAGGAGTACAGTAACTAACATGTATGTTCTGGGTTGTCTAATTTGTAACTATAGAGAAAACATATTAGCTAAAGTCTTTGGCTACTAACTCATACATTATCGTTACAAATGTTATTGCTAGATTATAGAAGAAACATAGCTAGCTACTTTTTCTCCATCCACCGGATGATTCGACATGGCTACAGTAGCTAGCTAGTTACACTGTATCCTGCAGGGAAGAGCATGTTCCACGACGTGCAGAAAGGATTGTGGAAAGTTGACTGATGATGAGTGCAAGCTGCATCTGTTCAACAGTTTCTACACGGTCCCATGCGAGAAACAACAAGCGTTGATTCTCTCCGGCTCAGAACAGGTTAGAAATAAGACAAAACGCCTATTATTATAATGGCTATATTGAACACTTGCATAGTTTAACTTTGACAGTAATGATACGTACATTAACATTAACTCTAAAAGTGCAGTGTTACACAATGGTGCAATACAAACTCATTCTGTGTATAGATTGGGAGTGTGTGAAAGATGGAGATCCTGATCAAGCAATATCCTGAATGTGCTACAGTATATTAAATTCTGAATTCATCATTGTCAATTTTTATTGCAGCATGAGGTGAAACGGAGACGTAAACCTGAGGAGAACAAATGACGGAAACAAACCTTCAAATACTATGTACAGCAAGCAGGCCAGAGATTGAATGTGTGCAAGGTCACTTTGATGTCTATATTCCAGCTAACCAACAGCCATCTTCAGGCAAGTGAAAATATGAATTAATGTCTATATGAATATCAATTACAAACATATTGTATTCTCTGTACTAGTTTTTAATAACCTGCTAATTGAAATGTAATTGTTTTGGTCAGGTTATTCAGGAAAAGTTAGCTGAGGCAGGTGAGGTTGCAGGGTCTCCAGATCAGGCTACTGAGGCTAGGTCTCCTTTAGAAGATGGAAGAGGGAAGCATAGCAATAGGTAATGCGCAATGGATTCCAGCCTGGATTATTTCACTATATCAGTACTCTAAACAATCTTCTAAACATTAACATAGAGTATCGAATGGATGAATAGCGAATTCTGAAACAAAAATATACATATGTTTATTACTTTTAAACAAAATGATGGTAACTAAGCTGTCCAACTACCACCTGAGCATTGAGGACTGAGTGCCAATTACCTTCCCGGACAGCACTGGCCTAATTCTCGCCGCCCTACAGGACCCCCCGGCCACAAACGGCAATGGCGTGACCGGGATTTGTACCCCGGTTATAGCGACACAGTTGCACTCTAAGACAGGTCCCTAGACCATTGAAAGAATACAAGTTCAACAACATCGTGTCTCCTTACAGGCCACATCGGATACATGCTACAGTGAAAGAGGGCATCAAGGAGCACATTCCATCTTTCCCAAGAACCCAGAACCACTACTCTCGGATGAAGGGGGATGTACACAGAGAATACCTCAGCCCTGATCTGAATTGGTTGCTGATGATATTTGAAGCACAACCAGCAAAACCATTCAAGGTGATGAGGATGCAATGTGAAGACTTCAGGCACCTCCCTGATTCTGTCCTCAAGCGACCAGCTGGACTACAGATCACCTCAGTGAGGTGGTTAAAAGTCACAGGTATTGCACAGAGAATAGTTTACTAACATCCCATCAACATGCAACATGTTGTTCTAACAATAAAATATCCTAATGCTTGACTGATTATTGATGTCAGGAACTTAAAATGTTTCTGTTCTAATTTCAGTTGAGGATCCTTGGAATCTGTACGCCAGACAGAGCCACATTTAATCCCTATTTGAGGGATTGAAATCGTGGCTGATCTCCAAACCAAAACAAGGAGTTACACCTCAACCTCCCTATTTTGCAAGCCACTACGCTAGAGCATACGAGTCCTCTGCCCATCAAAAAAAACAAGTACCAAGATCTGATGACCATGCTGAACTACTTGCCAGCTGCATCACGCTCTTTTTATAAATCACTGCAGAGTGAATAATTTGTTAACAAGCTACATAATTAACCGTTTTTTTTGTGAGTTTATGATCCCCTGAACCTGTATAGTGTGTTGAATCTGAATACATTTCAGGAGACATGTCACCCCTATTGTAGGAAATTAAATGTATAGTAGGTGTTTTCTATGTGAATCAATTTGTGTATGATTTGAACCAGCACAATATATTGAATTAATTTAATTTTAAGATGTTCCTAGTGTAGAAAATGTTATGTACAATGTGTTCTGTTGATAATTATTTTGTGTGTGATCATTTGAACCTTTTTTAATCTGAATTAATTAAAAACAAATAAGTCATCACATACAGTATGTGAGTATTCATTTGATCTTGATTGCCTTTTTTAATCATTACAATATACAGTACTGTCATCACATTTAGCATAAACTCTAAGCAGTTAATACTTATTTACTGCTGTCACCTCAGTACAGAAGGACATTTCTTTCCTTTAGCGTGGGTTTAACGCAATTCAAAACTTAATTGCTGATCATAGTGTTAAACGCAAAGAGAATGGTTTTCTGAACGTTTTGTAATATTGACCTTAGGGACCTGCATATTGGTACATCACATTGATCCATATTTGATATTTACAAGTTGTGCTTATTTTGATTGAATTGATTTAATTGTATTCTATTTTTGTAGTTATTCTATGGTATGTTCACATTGAGGGCTTCATTTTAAATGAGACTAAGATTTCATGACACAAAATAAAGTCATAGGTGCTAAAGTTTATAGAGCACCTTTAAATGAACCTCTATATAAATTAATTAACTACAAATTGCATTTAAGTTATTTACATGAAGGGCATTTGTACTTGAAAGTACTTAAAACATCATATCAGGTGTTAAAAAAGGACATCTTACAAGAGTCATGCAAAATGTCACATATACTGTTCTTCCACAAACTGAAATCATCACTGGAGATATACTGTTAAAATTAAAACGGCAATAAAAAAAGCATTTTTTGAAATAACAAAATAATATCAATTGTTATTGGAAGATATGGGTATGGTGAATTATTTGTCAACCATAAAACACCTAATGTGGTACACACAATTAATAATATAAAAATAACTGATTATCTTAAAATGGAAAAACTGTCGCATATATGGTTCTTCATCTGTAGGATTCAATTGTAGACCTCTGGTTCATCCTTGGTAGCAAATTCCAAACACCTGAAGGTACCACGTTCATCTGTACAAACAATAGTACACAGTACACAGTATAAACCCCATGGTACCATGCAGCGTTCATACCGCTCAGGAAGGAGACGCATTCTGTCTCCTAGAGATGAACGTACTATGGTGTGAAAAGCACAAATCAATCCCAGAACAGCAGCAAAGGACCTTGTGAAGATGCTGGAGGAAACAGTCACAAAGGTATCTATATCCACAGTAAAATGAGTCCTACATCGACATAACCTGAAAGGACACTCAGCAAGGAAAAAGCCACTGCTTCAAAAACGCCATAAAAAAAGCCAGACTACGGTTTGCCACTGCACATGGGGACGAAGACCGTGCTTTTTGGAGAATTGTCCTCTGGTCTGATGAAACAAAAATAGAACTGTTTGGCCATAATGACCATCGCTATGTTTGGAGGAAAAAGGGGCATGCTTGCAAGCCGAAGAACACCATCCCAACCGTGAATCACAGGGTGTCAGCATCATATGTTGTGGGGGTGCTTTGCTGCAGGAGGGACTGGTGCACTTCACAAAATAGATGGCATCATGAGGTAGTAAAATGATGTGGATTTCGTGAAGCTACATCTTAAGACATCAGTTAAAGCTTGATCGCAAATGGGTCTTCCAAATGGACAATGACCCCAAGCTTACTTCCAAAGTTGTGGCAAAATGGCTTAAGAACAACAAAGTCAAGGTATTGGTGGAGTGGCCATCACAAAGCCCTGATCAATCCTATTGAAAATGTGTGGGCAGAATTGAAAAAGCGTGTATGAGCAAGGAGGCCTACAAACCTGACTTAGTTACACCAGCTCGGTCAGGAGAAATGGGCCAAAATTCACCCAACTTATTGTGGGAAACTTCTGACCCACTGGGAATGTGATGAAAGAAATTAAAGCTGAAATAAATCATTCTCTCTACTCTTATTCTGACATTTCACATTCTTAAAATAAAGTGGTGATCCTAACTGACCTAAGACAGGGAATTCTTACTAGGATTAAATGTTAGGAATTGTGAAAAACTGAGTTTAAATGTAATTGGCTAAGGTGTGTGTAAACTTTCGACTTCAACTGTGAATGAAAAGTTGTGCTTTTTATTTGCACTACGTCATTAAGCACAGCTTTTGACTCCCAAGAAGCCAGTTTGCTGGAAACAGACCTTTGCTGGTAAAATGTGCATATATTTTGGTGTTCCAATATTAGAATATTAGTCGTCGTCCCCCAATTCCGTGATATCCAATTGGTAGTTACAGTCTTGTCTCATCGCTGCAACTCCTGTACGGACTTTGTACAGCTGGCGACCGAAGTCAGTCGCTAGAGTGCGATGGGACAAGGAAATCCCGGCCGGGCAAACCCTCCCCTAAACCCGACGATACTGGGCCAATTGTGTGCCGCCTCATGGTTCTCCCTGTCACGGGCAGCCGGCTTCGGTTGCTCGCACACCCCCATCGCTTCAGAGTATATTACTCGCACACCACCCACCGCTTCAGAGTATATTACTCGCTAATGTCCAGTCCGTAGTTAACTAGGATCAAACCCGGGGCTGTAGTAAGGCCTCAAGAACTGCAACTGCAGTGCCACTAGGGATGCCCCCGCTTGAAAATCTTTCGATAAATTGATGGAAACATAGCTAATGTAAGCTTCTAACAAATGATCAGGCCATTCCGTTGCGTATAAACAGAGCCGAGCGCATCAAAGACAAATATTGAAAGATGCCCGTCTATCCTGTAGCTACATCTATATACATCACAAATTGAATCTATACTTAGTAATTACCGTGCGACGCGACACTACCTGAATGTCATCCACCTTGGCACTCCACTCCTTGGCCTTGTACAGAGCATCTCGGAGGGCCAGGACGTTGGGCAGGTAGGCTGGTATGTTCCTGGCCTCTATCATGATGCTCTCCAGGGTTAGCATGCTGTGCCGAGGCCTGGGGGAGGAAAGCGACAAGAAATAATGGATTTGGAGAAATTCATCATCTCACAGTTACAGGCATCCTTTGATGCAATATGCTAAACAGGAATTGGATTTGCCCAACATTTTTGCGAAGGTGTACCCTATTGAACACGACCCAAGCATATGACAGCAAAGCTAAAGGCATATGCTGTAAACGAGAGAGGGCATGTATTATATGTATTGATATGTATTATTTCTTACATTGTTAGCCCAGAAAGTGTTGTGTGTTATTATATACAGCCGGGAAGAACTATTGGATACCAGAGAGACGTCAACTTACCGGCACTATGACTAGGAATACGACTTTCCCAAATCAGTGCCTTTGTCTGCATCTCCCAGGGCATTTGAACTGATTCAAGAGGCCGACCCAAAACAACACAGACAGAGGAGAGGGTGCCGGAGCGGTCTTCTTGTGAGGCTTCGGTTGCTCGCACACCCCCATCGCTTCAGAGTATATTACTCGCACACCACCCACCGCGTCAGAGTATATTACTCGCTCATGTCCAGTCCCTAGTTAACAAAGTCGACGAAATTAGGGCAAGAGTTACTTTCCAAAGAGATATCCGGGATTTTAACACTGTTTCACAGAGACATGGCCAGCTGGAGACATGCCGTCGGAGTCCGTACAGCCAACGGGATTTTCAGTGCATCGTGCCGTCAGAAACAAACATCTCTCTGGTAAGAAGAAAGGCGGGGGTGTATGGTTCATGATTAACGAGTCATGGTGTAATTCTAACAACTTACAGGAAGTCCTTTTGTTCACCTAACCTCAAAATCCTCAATCAAATGCCGACCGTATTATCTCCCAAGAGAAATCCTCGGTTATCGTAACAGCCGTGTACATCCCCCCACAAGCAGATACCAAGACGGCCAAAAAGGAACTTCACTGGACTTTATGCAAACTGGAAAACATATATTCTGATGCTGCATTTATTGTTGCTGGGGATTTTAACAAAGCTGAGAACAAGGATACCTAAATTCTATCAGCATATCGATTGCAGTAAACAAGTGAGTAACATACTCGATCACCGCTACACTAACTTCCGTAATACATACAAGGCCATCCCCCACCATCCTTTTGGCAAATCTGACCATGAGTCCATTGGGAAGCACCCGTGCTTAGGTCTATTCAACGCTGGTCTGACCAATCGGATTCCACGCTTCAAGATCGCTTTAATCACATGGACTGGGATATGTTCTGGGTAGCCTCAGATAACAACATTGACGTATACGCTGTCTCGGTGAGCGAGTTTATAAGGAAGTGTATAAGAGATGTTATACCCACTGTGACTATTAAAACCTTCCCGAACCAGAAACCATGGATTGATGGAAGCATTCGCGCAACAATTGAAGACACGTACCGCATTTAATCATGGCAAGGTGACTGGAAAATGGCTGAATACAAACAGTATAGTTAAGTCAATGCCTAAGGCAATAAAACAAGCAAAGAGTCCGTATAGAGACGAAGTGGAGTTGCAATTCAATGCCTAAAACACGAGATGTATGTGGCAGGGTTCACAATCACAGATACAAAAAAAACAAGCCCCGTCGTGGACATCGACATCTTGCTCCCAGACAAATTAAAACGACTTCGTTGCACGCTTTGAAGATAATACAGTGCCACCGACACAGCCCACTACCAAAGACTGTGGGCACTCCTACGTGAGTAAAAAAATGTGTTAACTCTCGCAAGGCAGCCGGCCCAGACCACATCCCTAGCCCCATCCTCAGAGCATGCTCAGACCAGTCTGTTGTGCCCACATGTTTCAAGATGGGAACAGGAACAATGGTGGCCAAGAAAGCTAAGTGAACTAAATGACTATCGCCCCGTAGCACTTACTTCTTTCATCATGATCACTTCCACCCTACCTTTCACACCACTACCATTTGCTTAAAGCCCCAATAAGTCCACAGACGATGCAATCGCCATCACACTGAACACTGCCCTATCCCATCTGGACAAGAGGAATACCTATGTAAGAATGCTGTTCATTGACTATAGCTCAGCACTCAACACCACAGTACCCTCCAAACTCATCATTAAGCTTGAGAGCCTGGGTCTCGACCCCGCCCTGTGCAACTGGATCCTGGACTTCCTGATAGTCCGCCCCTAGGTGGTGAAGGTAGGAAACAACATATCCACTCCGCTGATCCTCAACACTGGGGCACCACAAGGGTGTGTTCCCAGCCCTCTCCTGTACTCCCTGTTCACCCACGACTGCGTAGCGAAGCACGCCTCCAACTGAATCATCAGGTTTGCAGACGACACTACAGTGGCAGACCTGATTACCAACAACGACGAGACAGCCTACAGGGAGGTGGTGAGGGCACTTGGAGGGCGGTGTGAGGAAAATAACCTCGCACTCAATGTCAGCAAAACAAAAAGAGATGATCGTGGACTTCAGGAAATCGCAGAGGGAGCATCCCCCATATCCACATCGACAGTAGTGGAGAAGGAGGAAAGTTAAGTTCCTCGGTGTACACATCACAGAGAAACTGAAATGGTCCACGCACACAGTCAGTGTGGTGAAGAAGGTGCAACAGCCCCTCTTCAACCTCAAGAGGCTGACATTTTTTGGGCTTTTCACCCAAAACCGTGACAAACTTTTACAGATGCACAATCGAGAGCTTCCTATCGGGCTGTATCACAGCCTGGTACGGCAACTGCACCACCAACAATAGCAGGGCTCTCCAGAGGGTAGTGCGAGTCTGCACAACACATCTCCTGGGACAAACTACCTCCCGGACACCTACAACACATGTCAATGGAAGGTAAAAAAGATTAGCAAGTACAATAACCACTCGAGCCACTACCTATTCACCCCACTTCCATCCAGACGGCAAGGTCAGTACAGGTGCATCAAAGCTGGGACAGAGCAATAGAAGCTGTTTTTCAATCTCAAGGCCATCAAATTGTTAAACAGCCAGACCTAGCACAGAGGCGGCTGCCAACCTACAGACTTAATATCACTGGCCACTTTAATAATGCCATTTTAAGAATGTAGATATTACATCTCACATTACTCATCTCATATGTACACTACTGTCCAAAAGTTTGGGGTGACTTAGAAATGTCCTTGTTTTTTAAAGAAAAGCACATTTTTTGCCCATTAAAATATCAAATTGATCAGAAATACAGTGTAGACATTGTTCATGTTGTAAATTACTATTGCAGCTGGAAACAGATTTTCTGGAAAATCTACATAGGAGTACAGAGGCCCATTATCAGAAACCATCACTCCTGTGTTCCAATGGCACGTTGTGTTAGCTAATTCAAGTTTATCATTTTAAAAGACTAATTGATCATTAGAAAACCTTTTTGCAATTATGTTAGCACAGCTGAAAACTGTTGTCCTGATTAAAGAAGAAATAAAACTGGCCTTCTTTAGACTAGTTGAGTATCTGGAGCATCAGCGTTTGGGGCTTCGATTACAGGCTCAAAATGCCCAGAAACATAGAACTTTCTTCTGAAACTCAGTCTATTCTTGTTCTGAGAAACGAAGGCTAGTCCGTGCGAGAAATTGCCAAGATGCTAAAGATCTAGTACAACGCTGTGTACTTCTCCCTTCACAGAACAGCGCAAACTGGCTCTAACCAGAATAGAAAGAGTGGGAGGCCCGGTACACAACTGAGCAAGAGGACAAGTACATTAGTGTCTCTCGTTTGAGAAACAGACGGCTCACAAGTCCTCAACTGGCAGCTTGATAAAATAGTTCCCGCAAAACACCAGTCTCAATGTCAACAGTAAAGACGTGACTCCGGGATGCTGGCCTTCTAGGCAGAGTTGCAAAGAAAAAGCCATATCTCAGACTGGCCAAAAAAAGGAAAAATGGGCAAAATAACACAAGACACTGGACAGAGGAAGATAGGAAAAAAGTGTCATGCTCTGACAAATCTAAGTTGAGGTGTTGGGATCACAAAGTAGAACATTTGTGAGATGCAGAAAACAATGAAGATGCAAGAGGAGTGCAAGACGCCATCTGTCAAGAATGGTGGAGGCAATGTGACGTCTGGGGCTGCTTTGGTGGTGGTAAAGTGGGGGATTTGTACAGGGTAAAAGGGATCTTGAAGAAGGCCATCACTACATTTTGCAACGCCATGCCATACCCTGTGGATGGCGCTTAATTGGAGCCAATTTCCTCCTACAACAGGACAACCGTTCCAAACTACACAATAACTATTTAGGGAAGAAGCAGTCGCAGTCAGCTGCTATTCTGTCTATTATGGAGTGGCCAGAACAGTCACCGGATCTCAACCCTGTTGAGGGAGCAGCTTGATCGTAAGAAGTGCCCATCAAGCTAATCGAATTTGTGGGTGGTGCTTCAGGAAGCATGGGGTGAAATCTCTTCAGATTACTTCAACAAATTTGACAACTAGAATGCCAAAGGTCTACAAGGCTGAAATTCCTGGAGGAAACGGAGGATTCTTTGATGAAAGCAAAGTTTGAAGGACACTATTATATCAATTAAAAATCATTATTTATAACCTTGCCAACGTCTTGACTATATTTCCTATTCATTTTGCAACTCATTTCATATATGTTTTCATGGAAAACAAGGGCATTTCTAAGTGAACCAAAACTTTTGAATGGTAGTGTAAATCAGAGGTCGACCGATTAATCGGAATGGCCGATTAATTAGGGCCGATTTCAAGTTTTCATAACAATCGGAAATCAGTATTTTTGGCGGCGATAAAATATATATATTTTATATATATATATTTTAATCGGCGCCCAAAACACCGATTTCCGATTGTTATGAAAACTTGAAATCGGCTCATATATATATATATATATATACACATACATACATATATATATATACACATACATACATACATATATATATACATACATACATACATATATATATATACACATACATACATATATATATACACACACATACATACATATATATATATACACATACATACATATATATATATATACACATACATACATATATATATATACACATACATACATACATATATATATATACACATACATATGTATATATATACACATACATATATACATATACATATATACATACACACATACACACATATATATACACACATACAGTGCCTTGCGAAAGTTTTCGGCCCCCTTGAACTTTGCGACCTTTTGCCACATTTCAGGCTTCAAACATAAAGATATAAAACTGTATTTTTTTGTGAAGAATCAACAACAAGTGGGACACAATCATGAATTGGAACGACATTTATTGGATATTTCAAACTTTTTTAACAAATCAAAAACTGAAAAATTGGGCGAGCAAAATTATTCAGCCCCTTTACTTTCAGTGCAGCAAACTCTCTCCAGAAGTTCAGTGAGGATCTCTGAATGATCCAATGTTGACCTAAATGACTAATGATGATAAATACAATCCACCTGTGTGTAATCAAGTCTCCGTATAAATGCACCTGCACTGTGATAGTCTCAGAGGTCCGTTAAAAGCGCAGAGAGCATCGTGAAGAACAAGGAACACACCAGGCAGGTCCGAGATACTGTTGTGAAGAAGTTTAAAGCCGGATTTGGATACAAAAAGATTTCCCAAGCTTTAAACATCCCAAGGAGCACTGTGCAAGCGATAATATTGAAATGGAAGGAGTATCAGACCACTGCAAATCTACCAAGACTTGGCCGTCCCTCTAAACTTTCAGCTCATACAAGGAGAAGACTGATCAGAGATGCAGCCAAGAGGCCCATGATCACTCTGGATGAACTGCAGAGATCTACAGCTGAGGTGGGAGACTCTGTCCATAGGACAACAATCAGTCGTATATTGCACAAATCTGGCCTTTATGGAAGAGTGGCGAGAAGAAAGCCATTTCTTAAAGATATCCATAAAAAGTGTCGTTTAAAGTTTGCCACAAGCCACCTGGGAGCCACACCAAACATGTGGAAGAAGGTGCTCTGGTCAGATGAAACCAGAATTGAACTTTTTGGCAATAATGCAAAACGTTATGTTTGGCATAAAAGCAACACAGCTCATCACTCTGAACACACCCACTGTCAAACATGGTGGTGGCTGCATCATGGTTTGGGCCTGCTTTTCTTCAGCAGGGACAGGGAAGATGGTTAAAATTGATGGGAAGATGGATGGAGCCAAATACAGGACCATTCTGGAAGAAAACCTGATGGAGTCTGCAAAAGACCTGAGACTGGGACGGAGATTTGTCTTCCAACAAGACAATGATCCAAAACATAAAGCAAAATCTACAATGGAATGGTTCAAAAATAAACATATCCAGGTGTTAGAATGGCCAAGTCAAAGTCCAGACCTGAATCCAATCGAGAATCTGTGGAAAGAACTGAAAACTGCTGTTCACAAATGCTCTCCATCCAACCTCACTGAGCTCGAGCTGTTTTGCAAGGAGGAATGGGAAAAAAAAATTTTTTCTCACTTTTGGATGAATTGGTGCCCGAATTGAACAGCCTCCTACTCTGTCCCAGATGATAATATATACGTATTATTATTATTAGTATTGGACAGAAAACACTCTGAAGTTTCTAAAACTGTTTGAATTATGTCTGTGAGTATAACAGAACTCATATGGCAGGCAAACTTCCAAACAGGAAGTGAGAATTCTGAAAAGGCTCGATGTGAAAGTCATCGCCTATTCAATTCCCTGTAATTTATGGATCTGTTTGCACTTCATACGCCTTCCATTAGATGTCAACAGTCAGTAAAACATGGAATGAAGCCTCCAGTGTGATGTGGGGCCGGTTCCTGGTCACGCACACTAGTCATGGAATGGCAATGTGTGCCATTACTTATACAGACATGACGAAATGCTCCGGTTGGAGCGTTATTGGATACATATGATAACATCCTGAAGATTGATTCTCTACTAAGTTTGACCAGTTTATTCGACTTGTAATATAACTTTTTGAAGTTTTCGTCCAACGTTTGCCTTCACTTGTACCAGTGTTTGGACACATGTACTACACATGCTAGCTAAAGTTGCTAATTTGACACAAGTCATGGCCATTATCAAACCTTTTTTTAAATTTATTGTGGAAATAGGATTCCTGGCATTGCATTCTGATGAAGATAATCAAAGGGATTATTTATGATGTAATTTCGTATTTCTGTTGACTCCAACATGGCGGAGAAATGTTATTTCTATTTGAGCGCCGTCTCAGATTATTGCATGGTGTGCTTTTTCCGAAAGTTTTTTTTTCTTACATCTGACACAGCGGTTGCATTAAGAACCAGTGTATCTTTAATTATATGTATCTTTCGTCAAAGTTTATGATGAGTATTTCTGTTATTTGACGAAGCTCTCTGTAATTACTCCAGATATTTTGGAGGCATTTCTGAACATGGCGCCAATGTAAACCAAGATGTGTGGATATAAATATGCATATTATCGAACAAAACAAATGTATTGTGTAACATGGTGTCCTATGAGTGTCATCTGATGAAGATTGTCAAAGGTTAGTGATTCATTTTATCTCTAATTCTGCTTTTGTGACTATCTTTGGCTGGGAAAAATGGCTTTGTGCTTTTTGGATTTGGTGATATGACAAATATACAGTGGGGCAAAAAAGTATTTAGTCAGCCACCAATTGTGCAAGTTCTCCTACTTAAAAAGATGAGAGGCCTGTAATTTTCATCATATGTACACTTCAACTATGACAGACAAAATGAGAAAAAAAAATCCAGTAGGATTTTTTATGAATTTATTTGCAAATTATGGTGGAAAATGAGTATTTGGTCACCTACAAACAAGCAAGATTTCTGGCTCTCACAGACCTGTAACTTCTTCTTTAAGAGGCTCCTCTGTCCTCCACTCGTTACCTGTATTAATGGCACCTGTTTGAACTTGTTATCAGTATAAAAGACACCTGTCCACAACCTTAAACAGTCACACTCCAAACTCCACTATTTCCAAGACCAAAGAGCTGTCAAAGGACACCAGAAACAAAATTGTAGACCTGCACCAGGCTGGGAAGACTGAATCTGCAGTAGGTAAGCAGCTTGGTTTGAAGAAGTCAACTGTGGGAGCAATTATTAGAAAATGGAAGACATACAAGACCACTGATAATCTCCCTCGATCTGGGGCTCCACGCAAGATCTCACCCCGTGTACCTCTATGTACAACCTGCACTGAGAATGGCAAAAAGCTCAAAGTTTGACCAGCTCTCACTGGTTCATCCACACAGGGTTATACAGAGACAGAGGACACTGAATCAAACAGTCTACCAGATGATACAAAGTGCTCATTGAAACAATTCATCATTTCAGTTGTCATATATAACAACAGAGTCCTTCAAAACACATGACGGTAATTCATTAACATTTCTTAACCCGATCAGTGTGATAAACATTGTAACCACTTATCCAAATATCTTTATCAAAAACAGACTTGCTGAGCCAGGTTTCAGAAAACACAATTACATCAGTATCAGTTGATTTAGCCCAAATCCTAACCCCGTCCATTTTTGACAACACTTAAATTAAAAATACCAAAACCAGATTTAGATTTAAAATCAGAGGGGGTTTTGAGACATTTGCATATCGGGGCCAGGGTTAGGTTCCAATTGCAGTTAACTAGTCCAACACAATAACGACCTGCCTCTCTCTCGTTGCACTCCACAAGGAGATTGCCTGTTACGCGAATGCAGTAAGCCAAGGTAAGTTGCTAGCTAGCATTAAACGTATTTAATAAAAAACAATCAATCATAATCACTAGTTAACTACACATGGTTGATGATATTACTAGATATTATCTAGCGTGTCCTGCGTTGCATATAATCTGACTGAGCATACAAGCATACAAGTATCTAAGTATCTGACTGAGCGGTGGTAGGCAGAAGCAGGCGCGTAAACATTCATTCAAACAGCACTTTAGTGCGTTTTTCCAGCAGCTCTTTGTTGTGCGTCAAGCCTTGCGCTGTTTATGACTTCAAGCCTATCAACTCCCGAGATGAGGCTGGTGTAACCGATGTAAAATAGCTAGCTAATTAGCGCACACTAATAGCGTTTCAAACGTCACTCGCTTCTAGTAGTTGTTCCCCTTGCTCTGCATGGGTAACACTGCTTCGATGGTAGCTGTTGTCGTTGTGTTCCTGGTTCGAGCCCAGAGAGGAGCGAGGAGAGGGACGGAAGCTATACTGTTACACTGGCAATACTAAAGTGCCTTTTAGAACATATATTAGTCAGAGGTTAATGAAATACAAATGGTATAGAGTCCTATAATTCCTATTATAACTACAACCTAAAACTTCTTACCTGGGAATATTGAAGACTCATGTTAAAAGGAACCACCAGCTTTCATATGTTCTCATGTTCTGAGCAAGGAACTGAAACATTAGCTTTCTTACATATAATATAATATAATATAATAATAATAATAAATATATAATATAATAATATTATATTACATAGCACATATTGCACTTTTACGTTCTTCTCCAACACTTTGTTTTTGCATTATTTAAATGAAATTGAACATGTTTCATTATTTACTTGAGGCTAAATTGATTTTATTGATTAATTATATTAAGTTAAAATAAGTGTTAATTCAGTATTGTTGTAATTGTCATTATTACCAAAAAATAAAAAATAATTACTTATACATTGAAAAAAACATTAAAAAAATCAAAAAGAAAATTGGCCGATTAATCAGTATTGGCTTTTTTGGTCCTCCAATAAATCGGTATCGGCGTTGAAAAATCATAAATCGGTCGAACCTGTATCTGTCACGCCTTGGTCATTGTATTTTGTGTTTTCGATATATATTTGTTCAGGCCAGGGTGTGACATGGGTTTATTGTGTTATCGTATTGGGGGTTTTGTAGGTATTGGGATTGCGGCTGAGTAGGGGTGTAGCATAGGTTGGCTGCCTGAGGCGGTTCTCAATCAGAGTCTGGTGATTCTCGTTGTCTCTGATTCGGAACCGTATTTAGGTAGCCGGGGTTTCACTGTGTATTTCGTGGGTGATTGTTCCTATCTCTGTGTAGTGTTCACCAGATAGGCTGTAATTAGGTTTCACGTTCCGTTTTGTTGTTTTTGTATATTACGTTATTTTCATGTATCGTCATTTCATTCATTAAAGACATGAGTAACCACCACGCTGCATTTCGGTCCGACTCTTTCAACAAACGAAGAACGCCATTACAGTATCCTTCACTATCAAATCTTTGCCGCTCTGTCACTGCTTATCCATATATTTTATACTTATATATATATATATATATATATATATATATATATATATATTATAATATATATATACACATACTCTCATCCCATTCCTTTACTAGATTGATTTGATTGTGTGTATTAGGTTTTGTTGTGGAATTGTTAGATACTGCTGCACTGTCGGCTTTAGAAGCATAAGCATTTCCCTACAATCGCAATAACATCTGCTAACCATGTGTGTGTGCCCAATAAAATTTGATTTGAGGTGACTTTAGAAAAGCATTGTCATATTCTCATTTACCTGGCCTTTAGGCAGATGAGAGAACTGTTCCATAGGTGTGTAATGTGTAACTTCATCATTACCTGGCCTGTAGGCATGCGAAGGCCTTGTCCTCCCATCTCTCTGACACAGTGAGTATCTCCTGCAACTCAGCCATGGCCTTCTCCACAGCATGGTGTGGTGCCAGCCCCACCCCAGAGTCTATCAGCCGCTTCATCAGCTCCAGGGTCACCCGGTGGGGCTCTGCCAGCGTCACACGTACCTAATGATAACAAAATGTTTCAATTAAATATTTTTCCTCTCCCATAAAACATACATTTTAGACTGCTGAAGAAAGCACAAAATGAGGTAAAACACTACGCTAATGTACAATAATCATCAGTCATCACCTCATCCAGCCAGCGGGCCTGCTGCAGCTCCTGTTTGAGCCTGGGCAGCTCAGGTAATTCCATATCCAGACCTCCACCCAGGTCTAGCAGGGCCTGCAGCTTGGAGGAGTCAGGCAGCTCGTCAGCCAGGGCTACCTGGGCTCTCTCATGGAAGTCCTCCACGTTCTCTAGAAACTCCTGTGGAGGGAGGGAGACAGGGATGAAGGGCTGAGGGATATGGTGTTAAATACTAACAATCAAGGACTACTAATCAACTAATAGTGGTTTGGGGACAGGTCAACTTCAGTGATATAAGAAGAAAAAAAATCTTAAAAAGAAAATTTCTTAAGAGAGGCCAGTGACTGTATTAGGTGTGGGACTTACTTTGACCTGTCGAGCCTGTCCAATGACACAGGGCAGTTTGAACAGCTGCTCGACAAAGACTTTCAGCTCCTCCACTGTCAGCTTGTTACGAGTCCTGCTGCACTCTGGATGCTGCCTGGTACTGGAATACAGAGACACATACTTTGAGTTGATTTATTACTCACAGGTAGAGGTGTACATGTTAAATGGTGCTTTAGGTTATGTCCCGATTTGCTACCCTTTTCCCAAAGTGTGCACTAGCACACTCTCCCTCACAGATTCTATGGTGTAAAAACAATAAAGGAGAATGCTGGCACCAAACCAATGCTTTTAATTCTATGGTGTGGAGTGTGCAAGTGCACAATTCAGGAGATGGGTAGAGAATAGGGATATACACTTTAGTGTGACATAACAGCAGTGTGTGTATCTGTACTCTACTGACCTGTGTCTCTGCTTGCGGCTGAGCAGTACCTGGGCCACAGAAGAGCAGGTTTCGGCCTCCTTCACCATCTCTCTGAGCCGACGGAACAGACTGTTCTCTGGATACTTCCTGTCCTCTGCATCCTCCAGAAGAACCTTCAACTCTATCAGGTCTGACAAAGGAAGATTGACAGAGACACAGACAGGGAAGAAAGACATGAGGCATCATAGTACAATTGTTATAATATTTAGAGTATTTCCACCTTTACAGTACAGATTGTCCTCCTACCTTTCTTGTTCTTGTGGTCAGCAGCCAAGGCATCAGTGACCCGCTTGGCCCAGGTGTCATAGGACTGAGCTCTGGACTTCACCCCATACAACATGGAGGGAAACTCCTCCAGATCATACCGGTAGCTGGAATACAAAGAGACAGAAGAGCGTCAGAATCTATTTAATATTGATTGCTATACGTGGTCAAATTGACCCATATTAAAACCTCTTAGGGATAGGCGGGACGCAAATGTCTCAACGGGCCAATTGCCAGAGGAAATGCAGAGCGGGGGATTCAAATAAAATGCTATAAAATTCAAACCTTCATTAAATCACACATGTAAGATACTCAATTAAAGCTACACTCGTTGTGAATCCAGCCAACATGTCAGAATATAAAAATGCTTTTCGGCAAAAGCATAAGAAGCTATTATCTGATAGCCTGCACCATCTGCACCAGCAGTGAACAAAGGAGCTAGCATATTTCAACCCTGCAGGCCCTACACAAAACGCTGAAATAAAATATAAAGCATGCATTACCTTTGACAAGTTTCTTTTGTTGGCACTCCAATATGTCCCATAAACATCACAATTGGTCCTTTTGTTCGATTAATTCCGTCCATATATATCCAAAATGTCCATTTATAAAGCACATTTGATACAGAAAAAAACAGCTTACAAAAACGCAACGTCACTACAAAATGTTTCAAAAGATGCCTATAAACTTTGCCAAAATATTTTAAACTACTTTTCTAATACAACGTTAGGTATTTTTAAACGTTAATAATCGAACAAATTGCAGACAGGGCAATCTGTATTTAATACAGGAAAGAAAACAAACCAGCACTGCTTTTCACGTCTTGCGCAACTCACAAAAGTATCCCCACTTCTTCATTGCACAAAGGAATAACCTCAACCAAATTCCAAAGACTGGTGACATCCAGTGGAAGCTGTAGGAACTGAAAATAGGTTCCTATGAAATATCCCATGGCAAAGACATTTCAGGGAACAGAGAGGGGAAAAAATATAAAAAATCTGAACAGTTAGTCCTCAGGGTTTTGCCTCTTACATAAATGTGGTTATACTCACAGACATGATTCAAACAATTAGAAACTTCAGAGTGTTTTCTATCCAAATCTACGAATGATATGCATATCTTATATTCTTGTCATGAGTAGCAGGAAGTTGAAATTGGGCACGCTATTTATCCAAAAGTGAAAATTCTGCCCCCTAGCTTCAAGAGGGTACTATTGAATCATTAAAAAGCTACTTTCAATGGAGATTAGATTTATTTTGGGTCAGTGAAATCCAAGTCATCACTGATGCATTGACAGGTAAAACAACTATCATTAATCAGTGGGCTCTTATGGGGGCATCTGAGCAGTACAGAGTTCCTAACACCTCTACTACATTCATCCATCCATTTATCCATTCCTTCTCAGCAAAGACACTTGTAACTCCCTAAATTAATTTATTCACTCACCCACCCCTCTCTCCTCAGTAGAGCTGCCCTCCCACCCCAACAACCACCCCCCCTCCTTAGTAGAGCTGGGACAATAAGAACATTTTTATCGACACTGACCATAACAATGATGATGACGCCGGAGGGGAGGGCTGCCGTCATATCGGCTCTAAACCAACCATGATATTTTGTTTGATTTTTCGCGTTGTTCGTAACTTGTTTTGTACATAATGTTGCTGTTACTGTCTCTAATGACCAAAACGCTTCTGGACATCAGAAATGGAATTACTCAACTCAAATTGAACGAGGAGTTCTTCTTCAATGAGTCGGATGCGAGGGATATACTACAGACACCCGACCAGGCCCAGATCCCCGTGATTCGCTGGAAAAGGAAACTGAGCTTTTGCGGAAAGAGATCAGGGTGCCTTGTGTGGATCAGGCGATGAGTGGCTAATCTGCCGTTTCCTTCCATTCTGCTAGCTAACGTTCAATCGCTGGAAAATAAATGGGATAGACTGAAAGCATGTATATCATACCACCGGGACACTAAAAACTGTAATATGTTAGGTTTCACAGAATTGTGGCTGAACGACGACAATAAGAAAATACAGATGGTGGGTTATGCACTATTAGCAGGAAAGAACAGCTGTCTCTGGTAAGACACGGGGTGGGGGCCTAAGTATATTTGTAAACAATAGCTGGTGCACGATATTTAAGAAAGTCTCAAGATTTTACTCACCTGAGAGAGTATCTCTTGATAAGCTGTAGACCACACTATCTACCTAGAGAGTTTATCTGTATTGTTCATAGCTGTCTACATACCACAGACCGATGCTGGCACTAAAACCTCACTCAATGAGCTGTATACCGTCATAAGCAAACAGGTAAACGCGAGGCGGCGCACCTAGTGGGTGGTGATTAAAATGCAGGGAAATCAGTTTCACTTAATTTCTATCAGCATGTTAAATGTGCAACCAGAGGGAAAAACATTCTAGACCACCTTTACTCCACACACAGAGACACGTCCAAAGCTCTCTCCTCCTGATTCCTGCTTACAAGCAAAAATGTAAGCAGGAAGCACCAGTGACTCGGTCTATAAAAAAGTGGTCAGATGAAACAGATGCTAAACTACAGGACTGTTTTGCTAGCACAGACTGCAATATGTTCCGGGATTCTTTCAATGGCATTGATGAGTACAGCACATCAGTCACTGGCTTTATCAATAAGTGCACAGTGACTGTATGTACACACAGTGGGGCAAAAAAAGTATTTAGTCAGCCACCAATTGTGCAAGTTCTCCCACTTAAAAAGATGAGGCCTGTAATTTTTTATCATAGGTACATTTCAACTATGACAGACAAAATGAGGAAAAAAAATCCAGAAAATCACAATGTAGGATTTTTAATGAATTTATTTGCAAATTATGGTGGAAAATAAGTATTTGGTCAATAACAAAAGTTTCTCAATACTTTGTTATATACCCTGCTGGGCAACAGCCCCAAAGCATGATGTTTCCACCCCCATGCTTCATAGTAGGTATGGTGTTCTTTGGATGCAACTCAGCATTCTTTGTCCTCCAAACACGACAAGTTGAGTTTTTACCAAAAAGTTATATTTTGGTTTCATCTGACCATATGACATTCTCACAATCTTCTTCTGGATCATCCAAATGCTCTCTAGCAAACTTCAGACGGGCCTGGAAATGTACTGGCTTAAGCAGGGGGACTCGTCTGGCACTGCAGGATTTGAGTCCCTGGCGGCGTAGTGTGTTACTGATGGTAGGCTTTGTTACTTTGGTCCCATCTCCCTGCAGGTCATTCACTAGGTACCCCTGTGTGGTTCTCTGATTTTTGCTAACCGTTCTTGTGATCATTTTGATCCCACGGGGTGAGATCTTGCGTGGAGCCCCAGATCGAGGGAGATTATCAGTGGTTTTGTATGTCTTCCATTTCCTAATAATTGCTCCCACAGTTGATTTCTACAAACCAAGATGCGTACCTATTGCAGATTCAGTCTTCCCAGCCTGGAAACTTTGTTTCTGGAGTCGTTCGACAGCTCTTTGGTCTTGGCCATAGTGGAGTTTGGAGTGTGACTGTTTAAGGTTGTGGACAGGTGTCTTTTATACTGATAACAAGTTCAAACAGGTGCCATTAATACAGGTAACGAGTGGAGGACAGAGGAGCCTCTTAAACAAGTTACAGGTCTGTGAGAGCCAGAAATCTTGCTTGTTTGTAGGCGACCAAATACTTATTTTCCACCATAATTTGCAAATAAATTCATAAAAAATCCTACAATGTGATTTTCTGGATTTTTTTTCTCATTTTGTCTGTCCTAGTTGAAGTGTACATATGATGAAAATTACAGGCCTCTCATCTTTTTAAGTGGGAGAACTTGCACAATTGGTGGCTGACCAAATACTTTTTTGCCCCACTGTACCCCAAACAGAAGCCATGGATTACAGGCAACATTCGCACTGAGCTAAAGGGTAGAGCTGCCGCTTCAAGGAGCGGGACTCTAACCCAGACGCTTATAAGAAGTTCCACTATGCCCTCCAACGAACCATCAAACAGGCAAAGCAACAATACAGGACTAAGATCGAATTGTACTACACCGGCGTCGACGCTCGACGGATGTGGCAGGGCTTGAAAAGTATTAGACTACAAAGGGAAGCACAGCCGAGAGCTGCCCAGTGACATGAGCCTAACAGATTAGCTAAATAACTTCTATGCTCGCTTCGAGGCAAGTAACACTGAAACATGCATGAGAGCATCAGTTGTCCCAGACGACTGCATGATCACGCTCTCCTACAGCCGATGTGAGTAAGAACTTTAAAACAGGTCAACATTCACAAGGCCGCTAGGCCAGACGGACTACCAGGACGTGTACTCCGAGCATGCACTGACCATCTGGCAAGTGTCTTCACTGACATTTTCAACCTGTCACTGACTGAGTCTGTAATACCAACATGTTTCAAGCAGACCACCATAGTCCCTGTGCCCAAGAACACTAAGGTAACCTGCCTAAATGACTATCGATCCATAGCACTCACATCTGTAGCCATGAAATGCTTTGAAATGCTGGTCATGGCTCACATCAACACCATTATCCCAGAAACCCTAGACCAACTCCAATTTGCATTACTGCACCAACCGATCCACAGATGACGCAATTTCTAATGCAATCCACACTGCCCTTCCCCACTTGGACAAAAGGAACACCTATGCGAGAATGCTATTCGTTGACAACAGCTCAGCGTTCAACACCATAGTACCCTCAAAGCTCATCACTAAGCTAAGGACCCTGGGACTAAACACATCCCTCTGCAACTGGATCCTGGACTTCCTGACGGGCCGCCCCCATGTGGTAAGGGTAGGTAACAACACATCCGCCACGCTGACCCTCAACACGGGTGCCCCTCAGCGGTGCGTGCTCAGCCCCCTCCTGTACTCACGGTTCTCTCTCATGACTGCAGAGCCAGGCATGACTCCAACAACGTCATCATTAAGTTTGCTGATGACAAAAGTGGTAGGCCTGATCACCAACAACGACGAGACAGCCTGTAGGGAGAAGGTCAGAGACCTGACCGTGTGGTGCAAGGATAACAACCTCTCCCTCAATGTGATCAAGACAAAGGAGATGATTGTGGACTATAGGAAATAGAGGACCGAGCATGAACCCATTCTCAACTGGGCTGAAGTGGAGCAGGTCGAAAGCTTCAAGTTCCTTGGCTTCCACATTACCAACAAACTAACATGGTCCAAGCACACCATGACAGTCATGAAGATGGCACGACAAAACCTATTCCCCCTCAGGAGACTGAAAAGATTTGGGTCTTCAGATTCTCAGAAGATTTTACAGCTGCACCATTGAGAGCATGACTGGTTGCATCACTACCTGGTATGGCAACTGCTCGGCCTCCGTATGCACTACAGAGGGTAGTGCATATGGCCCAGTACATCACCGGGGCCAAGCTTCCTGCCATCCAGGACCTCTGTACACGAAAGTGTCAGAGGAAGGACCCAAAAATTGTCACTCCAGTGTCATAGACTGTTCTGTCTGCTACCACACAGCAAGCTGTACCAGAGCGCCAAATCTAGGTCCAAGAGGCTTCTAAACAGCTTCTACCCCATAAGACTCCCAGACTAATTATTTGTTATTCTTAACTCTTACTTTCTTTGTTGTTGGTATTTTCTTAAAACTGCATTGTTGGTTAAGGGCTTGTATTCGCTCATGTGACATATACAATTTTGATCAAATTTGATTAGACAAATCACTTAGCGATCATTACGATAAGTAGCCTATTTTAGATAAATGTGTTTGAAGTTTGAAATGAAATGTTTGTTAACATGGGTGATTGTTAATAGGACAATTGATAGCTACAACCATTAAGCTAGTAGTAGTTTAAAGGATAATAAATTAAAAACTAGTGCACATTGTTATGAAGTTATTGCTCCAGATGGACTTTTGTCCATATCACACAGCTGTAGTAACTAACCGTAGACACTTGATTCCCAGGGGACAGTCACATAGCTCCTTGGCGTGGTGCAGACAGACGAGATGTTCTGGGCTGCAGGGACACGTCAGAGCTGACAGGAAACAGGTGGTCTTACACTTCTGACACTGCCGTTCGTCATCAGGGACCAGCTCAAACACCTCCTGCTCCGAGGACAGCACACCCTGCAGACAGAGGGAAAATCACAACCAGAAAACAATCCACTTCAACTAGACTGGAAGGACAAATGTGAAATTACAGAATTGATTCACTTTTGGGGTGATAGGAAATCATTTGAAACATATCTTTGGGATTGTGCGATGTCAACATATTGTTAGATAGTGTATCATCATAATGTATTCCCAAGTAAACCCTGCTTGCATTACTTCACCCTCTCTGTCCTGGCCCTCCTGTCAAGTTCTCCTAAAGTAACAAAAAGTTGTTTATATAGAAATCACCCTGGGCCCTGTCCCTCACCATCTCCTGCAAGTCCTGTCTGAGCCGTGTCTCTTCCTCCATCATCTCTCCCATCTCTCTGAAGACTGCAGCAGCCAGCTCCACATCCAGGCTCTCGGGGTCGGCAGCCATCTTGCACAGCAACTCCTCGTGGGAGAAGACACAGTAGCGGTGGAGCCGCCGGTAGTGGGCCACACACTGACGACCTATCGGGAGCTTGAAGGGGATGGACAAACAGAGACAATCAAAAGTCTAATCGATTCCTTGGATCTTTTCTCCTCAAAACATCAAGGAGAAGCAAAGAAAGCAATGGAACGGGAATATCTAAGATGATTGATTCACCAAGACAACAATGCAGACAGTAAGAACGGTATAAAACATTTTACGAAATGATTTTAAGCTCCCAACTAGGCTTGGGCGGTATACCGGGGCATTTGGAAATAGCCACGGGATGGTTTTCCAATACCGTCAATAGCGTTGAAACTACTTATTTGATGTATTTTTTAATTAATTTGTATATCTGTTGCTACTCAAGTAAATACCTGCGATCTTCCATTTCACCAGTAACATAAGCTTCATAATGAAAAATTAACGGTAGTCCCCAGTCACGTTGCTTTTGTTTACAAGCACAGAACTACCGAGACCACAGCCTTATGAGTCACTCACAGTTGTGCAGCATGCGCCAGGTGATCTAGTTACAGTATGGAATTCACAACTAAATGTTTGCCAGCAAGATATCTTATAACTGTCTAAAATGTGGTAAATGCTCTGAAGTTCTGCATTTGGTTTGCTAATTTAGTAGTTAGTTAGCTAAGTGGTTAGCTTCTTCCAAAATCAAGCATTCAGATAATCCCCTTCTGGATCCAAAGCCTTGCTGTCTAATATTTGTTTTGTGCGTGCAGCATTTGAGTTACTTGTATAGTTTAGGTCAGTGACTACTATATATTCGCAATGCGCTTGTTAGCATTTAGTTAGCATTCAATATGGGATTTGACATGTTCTTGTTAACATTGTTAACCTTTAGATTACGGATTATCAATTGGGTTTGAAAACAGTGCCGGTATTACCGAATATTCCGTTATGGCACAAAATCGGTATGATAATCTTGATATACTGCCCAAACCTACTCCAAATTTCAAAATTCCAATTAAACATTCTGGTTATATGTGTTTACACACAAACACTTGCTAAAACTTTAAACTCACCCAGTCTGCAGTACAGAAGTTGACAGCTTCAGCAAAGTTGTATCCCTGGTTGAAGCCACTGTGGTAGGCTCTGGGAAAGGTCACCACAAACTCCCCCGCACACTGGTTGGTGCGGAAAACCTAAGTGGCACAAACACACACCAGTAAAAGACACGATGCAGAATTGGTCTTGTAAAAACAGCTGTGGAAAAAGTACCCAATTGTCATACTTGAGTAAAAGTAAAGATGCCTTACTAGAAAATGACTCAAGTAAAAGTCACCCAGTAAAATACTACTTGAGTAAAAGTCTAAAAGTAAAAATTATTTAAAATTGCTTATATTACGCAAACCATATGGCAGTTTTCTTTTTTTCAATTTATGGATAGCCAGGGGCACACTCAAACACTCTGACATCATTTACAAATGAAGCATGTGTTTAGTGAGTCCGTCAGATCAGAGGCAATAGGGTAGACCAGGGATGTTTTCTTGATAAATTTGTGAATTGGACAATTTTCCTGTCCTGCTAAGCATTGTAAATGTAACGAGAACTTTTGGGTGTCAGGTAAAATGTCTGGCGAATGTAGTTAAGTAAAAGTTGTCCAAAATATAAAACAGTAATGTTCAGTATAGATACCAAAAAAAACTACTCAAGCAGTACTTTAAAGTATTTTTACTTAAGTACTTCACACCACTGCGTAAAAGAGGCCAGGGGCCGTATGTATCAAGCATCTCAGAGGCGGAGTTCTGATCGAGGGTCAGATCTCGACCCTTGAGATCTATAAACTTATTCATTGTGATCCAACAGGAAAACTGTTCCTAGATCAGCACTCCTCCTATGAAACAGTTGATACATACAGCTACTGATGGAAACACACACTACATACGGGCACTCCGTGCTCCATGAGGACGTTGGGATTCATGATGGTGACAAGCTGGTGCAACAGGTCAGGCTGAGAGTCAAACAGCTCTGGGGCCAGCTTCTTCATCACTGACTCCAGCTGCTCTGCCGCGTGGGCCGGGACACCATACCAAGTCTTAGGCTCCCCCCTGGAGAGACAGGCAGAGAGAGAAAATGGTTAACCAATCAGACAAATGAAGATAAGGACAACAATTGTATCTACGACCCATTGCAATGTAATGGGAATTTTAATGTTGGTGCTTTGCTTATAACTAATTTCTGTGTTCTATTACAATCTTCGGCAAAATCATTCGCAAGGACATTCCTGCAAAAATATTATTTGAAGATTAAATAGAGGGCTGTTATAAGCCAATGTTTGTGTTCATTCAAGTGACTGTACAAATCCTCACTTATCAGTAGCTGCAATTTGGCAGTACGCCCAGATGTTGTTTTGAGAACGAACAAAAGTTCTGTTTCAAGGTTTCAGAGAGGAGAGGAGAAGCCTCGTGAGGTGTTGGTCTGTCCCTCACCATCTCCGGTGTTGGTCTGTCATGTTATGAAACAGTATTGGTCAGTCACATGAATGAAACGAAACAGTAATGATTAATTAATTATGCTAAATCATGCAAATATAACTTGTCTGTGTATAGCCATATATAAGACAACTGCTGGGAATGGCCCAGGGAGAGCTCCTGATTGACATGTGTACTATGGTGTATTGAGTTGGAACCTCTCCAGCGCGCTGACAATAAACAAAGATTAATTTAAGATTTACTTTCCCTGTGTAAGAATTTTTCCACAACAGCAACATTGTATACGGTTTACATTGTTTTGTGAATTTTGTCTGTCTCTTCCCACTGAGGACTTAAAAAAAAACGTTATTTGTGTCCTTTGAACAAAAAAATATAGTATTACTAAATACTTGGGTAAGCGGCTGATTTAAGACAAGAAATTAATGTTTGTTACTTTACCAGTGAAGGAAGTTGATGGAGTAGCTCCAGTGGTCCTCAATGTGCCAGCAGAAGGAGGAGAAGCACATGCCCACATAGAGCCAGGGCACCTTCATGCCAGAGATATCCACGTTTATGTGGGTAAGGACCGACTGCTCCAGGACTGGCATGTTATTCAGGTTCCAGCCTGAATTGGCATACTCCTACAGAAGAACAAGACAGAGGTGATCAAAGTTACTTATTGATCGTAAATCACAAAAGCAAGCCATTAAGGGCGTGGATTTCATACTGGGGCTCTTTCTCAATTAATCTTTCCACGATTCCTTGTGTCCTGTCCTCTCTCTATTCCATAAAAGGCATTAGAGAAGGTCCGAATGTAGGAACAGATCTTCACCTCCAATGCGTTTTGAAAAGGTGGCGAAAGACTAACGAGAAAGAGTCGAGGTCATTTGTCCCAGGTGGTGCATAGTTACCTCTTCGTCTCCCAGTAGCCGTCTCTTGCCATCCCTAATGGGGAAGCCGCTGCCCACCTCCTTAGAGCTGATGTCAGCTCCGTACTCCACAATGACATCCTCCTCGATGGAGCTCACCAGACGCCAGAACTCCTTCTCCACTAGCTCTGTAGGCACCATCTGGGGGTGCAGAGAAAGGAGAACGCACACATGCATTGTTTAGATGCGATTGTGCATTAGTGGGAGAGAAAGGTAAGGTGATCAACTTCAAACAGCATGAAGGACGAAAAAAAAAGAAGATAAATCACCCCAAAAAAGTGTGTTGAATACGTCAGACTTGATTTTGAGATGGACCTAGCCAGAACATACAGTGGGGCAAAAAAGTATTTAGTCAGCCACCAATTGTGCAAGTTCTCCCACTTAAAAAGATGAGAGGCCTGTAATTTTCATCATATGTACACTTCAACTAGGACAGACAAAATGAGAAAAAAATCCAGAAAATCACATTGTAGGATTTTTTATGAATTTATTTGCAAATTATGGTGGAAAATAAGTATTTGGTCACCTACAAACAAGCAAGATTTCTGGCTCTCACAGACCTGTAACTTGTTTAAGAGGCTCCTCTGTCCTCCACTCGTTACCTGTATTTATGGCACCTGTTTGAACTTGTTATCAGTATAAAAGACACCTGTCCACAACCAGTCACACTCCAAACCCCACTATGGCCAAGACCAAAGAGCTGTCAAAGGACACCAGAAACAAAATTGTAGACCTGCACCAGGCTGGGAAGACTGAATCTGCAATAGGTAAGCATCTTGGTTTGAAGAAATCAACTGTGGGAGCAATTATTAGGAAATGGAAGACATACAAGACAACTGATAATCTCTCTCGATCTGGGGCTCCACGCAAGATCTCACCCCGTGGGGTCAACATGATCACAAGAACAGTGAGCAAAAATCCCAGAACCACACAGTGGGACCTAGTGAATGACCTGCAGAGAGCTGGGACCAAAGTAACAAAGCCTACCATCAGCAAGGGCATTGAAGATTAAACGTGGCTGGGTCTTTCAGCATGACAATGGTCCCAAACACACCGCCCTGGCAATGAAGGAGTGGCTTCGTAAGAAGCATTTCAAGGTCCTGGAGTGGCCTAGCCAGTCTCCAGATCTCAACCCCATAGAAAATCTTTGGAGGGAGTTGAAAGTCCGTGTTGCCCAGCAACAGCCCCAAAACATCACTGCTCTAGAGGAGATCTGCATGGAGGAATGGGCCAAAACACCAGCAACAGTGTGTGAGAACGTTGTGAAGACTTACAGAAAACATTTGACCTCTGTCATTGCCAACAAAGGGTATATAACAAAGTATTGAGATAAACTTTTGTTATTGACCCAATACTTATTTTTCACCATAATTTGCAAATAAATTCATTTGAAAAAATCCTACAATGTGATTTTCTGGATTTTTTTTCTTCTCATTTTGTCTGTCATAGTTGAAGTGTACCTATGATGAAAAGTACAGGCCTCTCTCATATTTTTAAGTGGGAGAACGTGCACAATTGGTGGCTGACTAAATAATTTTTTGCCCCACTGTATGTATTCCAAAATAAAAACGTTTTCTTTAGAATTTTGCCTATTACTCAAGGTGACCGTTTGATTTTGAAACGTACGTGCACAGGCATGTTGAAGTAGTCTGACTTGAAGTGGTCAGCCATCTCTCCAAAGCTCTGGAGGGTGTACTCCCTCACGGCTTGCTCAAAGCCAAACGCCTCCCGCGGCTTACTGCACTCCTGTAGGGTGAAAATCAAAAAATATTTCATATTTGAGATTCTTCAAAGCAGACACCACTTGCCTTGACAATTTTACACTGTTGGCATTCTCTCAACCAGCTTCACCTGGAATGCTTTTCCAGTCTTGAAGCAGTTCCCACATATGCTCTTATTGGCTAAATTTCCTTCACTCTGCGGTCCAACTCACTTGGGTTGAGGTTGGGTGATTGCGGAGGCCAGGTCATCTGATGCAGCACTCCATTACAGCACTCCACCCTTACACAGCCTGGAGGTGTTTGGTCATCGGCCTGTTGAAAACAAATGATAGTCCCACTCAGCGCAAAGCAGATGGGATGGGATGGAATATTGCTGCAGAATGATGTGGTAGCCATGCTGGTTAAATGGGGAACCACACATGGGGAACCATCATCTGCTCGCCTACTCTGCGTCTGAAAGACACGGCGGTTGGAACCACAATTCTCAAATTTGGACAAGGACAGATTTCCACCGGTCGATTGTCCATTGCTCGTATTTCTTGTCCCAAGCAAGTCTCTTCTTCTTCTTATTGGTGTCCTTTAGTAGTAGTTTCTTTGTAGCAATTCAAACCTGAAGGCCTGATTCACACATCCCCCTCAGAAATTTTGAGATGTCTGTTACTTTAACTCTGAAGCATTTATTCGGGCTGAATTTTCTGAGGCTGGTACCTCTAATGAACTTGTCCTCTGCAGCAGAGGTAAGTCTGGGTCTTCCTTTCCTGTGGCGGTCCTCGTGAGAGCCAATTTCATCATAGTGCTTGGTTTTTGCGACTGTTCTTGAAGTTCTTGACATTTTCCGTATTGACTGACCTCCATGTCTTAAAGTAATGATGGACTGTCGTTTCTCTTTGCTTATTAGAGATGTTCTTGCCATAATATGGACTTGGTCTTTTACCAAATAGGGCTATCTTCTGTATACCCCCCTACCTTGTCACAATTTCTGATTGGCTCAAATGCATTGAGGCACACCTGTTAATTGAAATGCATTCCAGGTGACTACCTCAAGAAGCTGGGTGAGAGAATGCCAAGAGTGTACAAAGCTGTCATCAAGGCAAAGGGTGGCTATTTGAAGAAGCTCAAATATATGCTGATTTGTTTAACACTTTTTTTGGTTACTATATGATTCCATATGTGTTTTTTCATAGTTCTGATGTCTTCAGTATTATTCTACAATGTAGAAATTGTAAAAACAAAGAAAAACCCTTGAATGAGTAGGTGTGTCAAAACCTGACCGGTTCTGTATATCATCACAGCTTAACAAACACTACAACCTATTCATACGGAGCCAAAATTATAACACGTGGTAGGCAGGTGTGAACTGTATGTATTTATGCACTATATGTGGTGATGTTGTGCTATTTGAGATGCATTTTCCGAAAGCAATACAAGAAATAAATTATTATAATTCACAACTTCTGCAAAAATCTTCCATTGATATAGAATACATGCATGACAAGCATGAAAATTCAAGTTAACTGTCGTGGGTTTCTTAAGTGAGAAATCAGCTTCGGCTTGGGTAGTGGTAGGGTCACCAGAGTTCCATACCTCAGCAACACATTTGGGGCATCGCCAGTCCCCCTTAGGGACATCCTGTAGGGGCGGAATCAGACAGAAGGTGTGGTAGCTGTCATCACAGCCGTCACACAGCAGGAGGCGGTCCTCCTCGTCACCCCGCCCACACATCAGGCACATGTACAGGTCAATCTGGGGTATCTATAACAGGAAATACAGAATAATAATAAATCAAATGATTACGTTCAAAAAATGGTCCATGAAACAAAAAATATATTTTGAGCTGTTGTCCACTAGTGATTCATTTGTTTCTAAGCACTCTAGTGAGTTAGAACAGGACAACACAGACAGTGAAGAAAAGTTTAAATCAACTCATACTTACAACAAAAAAAATCTAGATTTAATTATAGAATATTAGACCGACACAAATGAGGAAGTTAACTGGTGATACTCACAAAGTTGACCTCCAGGGTTTCTTTGCGTGGTCGCATCTTAATGGCGAAGGCCTGGGCCTTCAGGTGACGCTGCTTCTTATTGAACCCATCGTCTTCTCATGTAACATAAGAGAACAGAATTGCTCCAATACGGAGCTGAGGGAATTGACATTCCACAACTTGCATTTTCCCAAAAAATTCACAAAGAACATTGCACACTAATTATGCTCCAAAACATTTAAATGGGTATAGCAACCAACATTTCGGCACAAAGTGCCTTCTTCAGGGTTAAATGGCAAATGCTTGAACCAGGTTATGTAGACAAACAGTGCAATTAGTTCAGCTAATGAACACAGTGAGGAGAGTATCATTGTAATTAAGATAATGAGGGACAAAAAATTGGAACTGTTAAAAAAAACTAAGATTATACAGCGTGTCAAGATGTAAATAATTGCCCCATGTATTCAACATCTTATGCCAACACGATCAGATATAATTTAAAATCTTGGTCGACCGAGAGTGGTCTTTTCTTTCAAACTTTTTAAGCTGTGTACTTTTACGTGTATAGACACACCCTGTGTTTGTTGAAATAATTAAGATACAAACAACTCAAAAGGGAACCCGATGTCCACGCTGTGTTAAAATCACTCTCTCCCTCTCCCAGCAGGCACTACAGCACAGCAAGTGTTCATAGTGCTGTCCACGCTGAAGCTGCAACATAAGTACAGTCAATTTTCTTTTTTCTTACTTGTCTCTGAGAAGTTCTGTTACCGAAATTGTTTAGGAAAACCATTCCTTCCCTATTCCATCAACCCTTTCTCTCTTTACATGAAATATGTGTGCAATGCATCCACATGACCAATAGGGCCTGACCTACAGACCACCATAATCACATCAATAAACTGGTTATAACAAATGCCCAGCATTATAACAGCAAAATGGATGCGGAGGACATGAAAAAGAAACTTGGGAACAGGGGAATGCCAAACAGGTGCCGTTAGATTACAATATAATTGTTCTGCCCGTTTGGAACAATGTAAACATTAAATAAATGAAGTAATACCAGAGTCTGCTTTAAAACCTTTAATACAAATATTAAAAACAGACGAAATTGTGAAATTGCTTTACCCAACATTTTGCGTTGTGTGAGGCTTGGTGCTCACATAAATCAGAGAAGGATATTAAACAAACATTCAAACAGGCAACAAAAGCAGGATCTGTCTTCTGTTGGTAGATATATATATATGGATTATTTATAAATTAAGGCATGTTTAACAGTTAGGCTATTGAGTATTGGCCCAATTAAGTTGGGGTTTCCTCTCGCCTCAATTTTCTAAGTCAATTAAGGCACGGGTTGTTTCCTCATCGCCTCACTCCGCCACTGTCTCTGCCGCATAGTTCTCAACACCAATATGCTGGTTAACTTGCTATTATGCACATAGCAACATACAGGGAATGGCGCCATTTCAACGCTGCACTGAAGATTGTTTCAGAACTGTTCGTGACCACTATCCATTATGGGAAAAAAATATTACTTTATGATAAATGTCTCTGTTAGTGTTGCACCATTATTCTTGCATAATATAACCATTTACAATTTCAGTACCACGTCTTAGAGTGATGGACCGTGAGATCCCCAAGGCCTCCGCAATGGATTAGTCCACTGAGACATATGAATCAGACAGGTGTTTGGTGCACCATAAAAAAATATATATAAATTTGTGACTCCTCGACAAAAGAAATCTCAGTTAAACATGTCTATTGGCCAAACAATTGACTAAAAATCCACTAGAGACAGTGCCTTCGGAAAGTATTGAGACACCTTTATCACATTACAGCCTTTTCTAAAATGTATTAAATAAAAATAAAATCGATCTACACACAATACCCCATAATAAAAAAGAGAAACAGGTTTTGGAATGACTATATTTATATATATATATATATATAAAAACATATTTATATAAGTATTCAGACCCTTTGCTATGAGACTTGAAATTGAGCTCAGGTGCATCCTGTTTCCACTGATCATGCTTGAGATGTTTCTACAAC
This sequence comes from Oncorhynchus keta, assembly GCF_023373465.1. Classification (NCBI taxonomy): domain Eukaryota; kingdom Metazoa; phylum Chordata; class Actinopteri; order Salmoniformes; family Salmonidae; genus Oncorhynchus; species Oncorhynchus keta. Next base: position 35,695,008 of record NC_068433.1, on the reverse strand, counting down.
TTGACTGGAGTTCACCTGCGGTAAATTATATTGGACATGATTTGGAAAGGCACACACCCGTCTATATAAAAAGGTCCCACAGTTGACAGTGCATGTCAGAGAAAAAACCAAGCCATGAGGTCGAAAGAATTGCCCGTAGAGCTCTGAGACATGATTGTGTCAAGGCACAGATCTGGGGAAGGGTACCAAAACATTTCTGCAGCATTGAAGGTCCCCAAGAACACAGTGGCCTCCATAATTCTTAAATGGAAGAAGTTTGGAACCACCAAGACTCCTCCTAGAGCTGGCCACACTGAGCAATCAGGGGAGAAGGGCCTTGGTCAAGAACCCAATGGTCAATGACAGAGCTCCAGAGTTCTTCTGTGGAGATGGGAGAACCTTCCAGAAGGACAACCATCTCTGCAGCACTCCACCAATCAGGCCTTTATGGTAGAGTGGCCAGACAGAAGCCACCTGATAGCCCACTTGGAGTTTGCCAAAAGGCACCGAAAGACTCTCAGATCACGAGAAACGAGATTCTCTTGTCTAATGAAAACAAGATTGAAGTCCTTGGCCTGAATGCCAAGCATCACATCTGGAGGAAACCTGGATCCATCCCTACGGTGAAGCATGGTGGCAGCATCATGCTGTGGGGATGTTTTCAGTGGTAGGGGCTGGGTGACTAGTCAGGATCAAGGCAAAGTACAGAGTTTCTTTAAAACCTGCTCCAAAGAGCTCAAGACCTCAGACTGGGGCGAAGGATCACCTTCCAACAGGACAACGACCCTAAGCACACAGCCAAGACAATGCATCAGTGGCTTTAGGACAAGTCTCTGAATGTCCTTAACCTGTCTAGGACTGGGGTTCAGCTAGCGTAGTGCAGGGTGCCAAATTCAAAATAACAAAAATCTCATAATGAAAATTCCTCACGCATACAAGTATTTTACACCATTTTAAAGATAGAATTCTCGTTAATCCAGCCAGTGTCTGATTTCAAAAATAATTTACAGTGAAAGCACCACAAACTATTATGTTTGGCCACCACCAAGCCACAGAAAAACACAGCCATTATTCCAGGAGTCACAAAAAGCAGAAATAAGAGAAAAAGTGAATCACTAACCTTTGATGATCTTCATCAGATGACACTCATAGGACTTCATGTTACAGAATACATGTTTTGTTTGATAAAGTTCATATTGATATCCAAAAATCTCAGTTTACATTGGCATGCTAAGTTCAGTAGTTCTAAAACATGCAGTGATTGTGCAGAGAGCCACATCAATTTACAGAAATACTCATAATAAACATTGATAAAAATATGACTATTATACATGGAACTTTAGATAAACTTCTCCTTAATGCAACCGCTGTGTCAGATTTCAAAAAAACTTTACGGAGAAAGTAAACCATGCAATTATCTGAGTACAGCCTTTAGACAACAAAGCAGCCAAACATATACCCGCCATATTGGGTAGTCAACATTAGTCAGAAATAGCATTTTAAATAGTCACTTGCCTTTGATGATCTTCAGAATGCACTCCCAGGAATCCCAGTTCCACCGTAAATGTTTGATATGTTCGATACTGTCCATCAGTTACATCCAAATATCTTCTTTTGTTAGGGCGTTTGGTAAACAAATTCAAAAGCGTATTCAGGTGGCGCCGAACGTCGGACCAAAAGTTTAAAAAGTTCCGTTACAGCCCATAGAAACATGCCAACCTAAGTATGGAATCAATCTTTAGGATGTTTTTAACATAAAACCTCATTAATGTTCCAACCGGACAATTCCGTTGTCTGTACAAATGAAGTGGAACGCAGCTACCTTTCAAGTGATCGCACCAGACCGAGGCTGTGGCACCAGACCACTCACTCAAAGAGCCCTTATGAGCCCCTCCTTTAGAGTAGAATCCTCAAAACAGGTTCTAAATACTGTTGACATCTAGTGGAAGCCTTGGGAAGTGAAACAAAACTAATATCACCCTGTATCTTCAATGGGGGCTGAGTTGAAAAACTACAAACCTCAGATTTCCCACTTCCTGGTTGGATTTTTCTCAGGTTTTTGCCTGCCATATGAGTTCTCACAGACATCATTCAAACCGTTTTAGAAACTTCAGAGTGTTTTCTATCCAAATGTACTAATTATATGCATATTCCAGGTTTTACAGCTGAGTAGCAGGCAGCTTAATTTGGGCACGTTATTCATCCAAGCTACCCATTACTGCCCCCTACCCGAAAGAAGTTAAATGGCCAAGGGAGAGCCCGGACTTGAACCCGATCAAACATCTCTGGAGAGACGTGAAAATAGCTGTGCAGCAACTCTCCCCATCCAACCTGACAGAGCTTAAGAGGATCTGCAGAGAAGAATGGGAGAAACTCCCCAAATCCAGATGTGCAATGCTTGTAACATCATTCTCAAGAAGCCTCAAGGCTGTAATCACTGCCAAAGGAAGTGATTACAACAAAGTACTGAGTAAAGGGTCTAAATACTTATATAAAATGTTTATTCTCAGTTTTTAAGCAACAATTTCTAAAACCGTTTTGGCTTTGTCATTATGGGATATTGTGTGTGTAGATTGATGAGGGGGGAAAAACAATTTAATCAATGTTAGAATAAGGCTGTAACGTAACAAAAATGTGGAAAAAGTCGAGGGGTCCGTACACTTTCCGAAGGCATGCAAGGATGTACGCACGCACGTATGTATGCACGCACGAACACATGCATGCATGCATGTTAACATGCATTTCTTTTAACTAGGGAAATTGTGTCACTTCTCTTCTGTTCATTACACGCAGAGTCTGGCAATATGCAACAGTTTGGGCCGCCTGGCTTGTTGTGAACTAATTTGCCAGAATTTTACTTAATTATGACATAACATTGAAGGGTGTGCAATGTAACAGGAATACTTAGACTTATGGATGCAACCCATTAGAAAATACGGAACGGTTCCGTATTTCACTGAAAGAATAAACGTTATCTTTTCGAAATGATAGTTTCCGGATTTTACCATATTAATGACCTAAGGCTCGTATTTCTGTGTGTTATTATGTTATAATTAACTTCTCTAGGGTAGGGGGCAGCATTAGGAATTTTGGATGAAAAGCAATATATATATATATATATATATATATCACTGGTCGATTTGGATAGAACACACTCAAGTTTCCAAACCTGTTAAAATAATGTCTGTAAGTATAACAGAACTGATTTGGCAGGCGAAAACCTGAGAAAATCCATTCAGGAAGTATTTTGTTTTTTTGTCCTCTACTCAATGCCATTACAGTATCTATTGACTTAGGACTCAAAGTGCAGTCCCTATGCCTTCCACTAGATGTTAACAATCTTTCGAATTTGTTTCAGGCTTGTATTCTTATGAGGGAGTAAGACCAGTTTGAATGAGTGGACCCTGACATGTCACAGAGCTTTTTCATGCGCAATCCCGAGAGAGTGCATTTCTTGTTTACCTTTTATATTGACAACGTTATTGTCCGCCTGAAATATTATAGATAATCTGAGCTAAAAAACAAACCGGAGGGTTGAATATAAACATCGTTTGACATGTTTATGAATTTTACGAATACAATTTAGATTTTTTGGGATGCCTGTTTTGACTGCGTTTGAGCCTGTGGATTTCTGAAGAAAACACGCAAGCAAAACTGAGGTTTTTGGATATAAAGAGACTATCGCACAAAAGGAACATTTATTGAGTAAATTAATGTCTTCTGAGCGCAACCATATGGAGATCAACAAAAGGTAAGGGATTAATTTTATCTCTATTTCTGAGTTTTGTAACGCTTCTGCTTGGCTGCTTACTGTTTGTCAGCTGGGCTATGTTCTCAAATAATCTTAAGGTATGCTGTCGCTGTAAAGCATGTTTTAAATCTGACACCGTGGTTGGATTTACAAGAAGTTCATCTTTAACCCTATGTAAAATCTGTTTTGTTTTCTGAATTTTTATGAGTATTTCTGTATTTGAATTTGGCGCTCTGCAATCTCACTGGATGTTGGCCAGATTACCCTAGAGAGGTTAAGTATGATTTGATATAACAGTCTTCAATTCATTCAAACAGCATTGAGCTGTTTATGACTTCAAGCCTATCAACTCCTGAGCTAGTTAGCGGGGTGTGCGCTAATAGCGTTTCAAACGGTGACGTCACTTGATCTGAGACCTTGAAGTAGTTGTTCGCCTTGCTCTGCAAGGGCCGCGGCTTTTGTGGAGCAATGTGTAACGATGCTTCGAGGGTAGCTGTTGTCCGTGAGTTCCCGTTTCGAGCCCAGGTAGAGGCAAGGAGAGGGACGGAAGCTATACTGTTACACTGGCAATACTAAAGTGCCTATAAAAACATCTAATAGTCAAAGGTATATGAAATACAAATGGTATAGAGGGAAATATTCCTATAATAACTACAACCTAAAACTTCTTACCTGGGAATATTGAAGACTCATGTTAAAGGGAACCACCAGCTTTCGTATGTTCTCATGTTCTGAGCGAGGAACTTAAACATTAGCTTTCTTACATGGCACATATTACACTTTTACGTTCTACTCCAACACTTTGTTTTTTCATTATTTAAACCAAATTGAACATGTTTGATTATTTATTTGAGGCTAAATTGATTTTATTGATGTATTATATTAACTAAAAGTGTTCATTCAGTATTATTGTAATTGTCATTAATACAAATAATAATTATATATATATATATATATATATATATATATATATATATTTAAATCAGCCGATTTAATCAGTATCGGCTTCTTTGGTCCTCCAATAAATCGGTATTGGCGTGGAAAAATCATAATCGGTCGACCTCAAGCATGTACAGTAGAATTCAGAAGTTTACATACACCTGCCATCCTGTATGTGTGTTGTTCAGATTTACCGATCCTGTGCAGGTGTTGCACATGGTCTGCCACTGCGAGGACGATCAGCTGTCCGTCCTGTCTCCCTGTAGCGCTGTCTTAAGGGCTATATAAATACATTTGATCTTCGGTGTCTCACAGTACGTGCATTGCAATCTATAGCCCTGGCCACATCTACAGTCCTCATGCCCCCTTGCAGCATGCCTAAGGCACATTCATGCAAATGAACAAGGACCCTGGGCATCTTTATTTTTTTTTCTTCCCCAGAGTCAGTAGAAAGGTCTCTCTTAGTGTCCTAAGTCTCCATAACTGTGACCTTAATTGCATACCGTCTGTCAGCTGTTAGTGTCTTAACGACCGTTCCAAAGGTGCATGTTCGTTAATTGTTTATGGTTCATTGAACAAGCATGAGAAACAGTGTTTAACCTTTTTGGGATAAGGGGCAGCATTTTCACTTTTGGATGAATTAGCGTGCCCAGAGTGAACTGCCTCCTACTCTGTCCCAGATGCTAATATATGCATATTATTAGTAGTATTGGATAGAAAACACTAAGTTTCTAAAACTAATTGAATGTCTGTGAGTATAACACAACTGGAAAAATCCAACCAGGAAGTGGAACATTTGAGGTTTGTAGTTTTTCAAAGCTTGTCGTACCGCATACACAATGTCTATGGAGTCAAGTTGCACTTCCTACGGCTTCCACCAGATGTCAACCATCTTTAGAAACTGGTTTGAGGATTCTACTATAAAGGAGGGGCACATGAGACCTGTTTGAGTCAGTGAACTGGCAGAGTGTCTCAGGCTCGTGACGCGCGCTCCCGACAGCTCTCGTTCCAGTGCATTTCTTCAGACATAGGAATTCTCTGGTTGGAACATTAGATGTTTTATGTTAAAAACATCGTAAAGATTGATTCCATACATCGTTTGACTTGTTTATACGACCTGTAACGGAACTTTTCGAGTTTTTGTCTGAACGAAGTGCTCGCGCCTCATAAAGATGGATCACTGGGCTGAACACGTGAACAAGTGGCTATTTGGACATAAATGATGGACTTTATGGAACAAATCAGTCATTTATTGTCGAACTGGGATTCCTGGGAGTGCCTTCTGATGAAGATCATCAAAGGTAAGTGAACATTTATAGTGTTATTTCTAACTTCTGTTGACTCCAAAACAGTGGATAATTCTCTGGCTGGATTGGGCTCTGAGCGCCGTTCTCAGATTATGCTTTTTCCGTAAAGTTTTTTTCAAATCTGACACAGTGGTTGCATTAAAGAGAAGTCTCTAATTCTGTGAATAACACTTGTATCTTTTATCAATGTTTATTATGAGTATTTCTGCAAAATCACCAGATTCTTTGGAATCAAAACATTACTGCACGTAAGGCACCAATGTAAACTGAGATTTTTGGATGTAAATATGCACATTATCGAACAAAACATACATGTATTGTGTAACATGATGTCCTATGAGTGTCATCTGATGAAGATCATCAAAGGTTAGTGATTAATTTAATCTATATTTCTGCTTTTTGGCTGTGTTATTTTGACTTGTGCTTTCGCTGTAAAGCATTTTTTTTTATCGGACACGATGGGTAGATTAACAAGACGTTTCTTTCATTTGCTGTATTGGACTGTGTGAAAGTTACATATTTCTAAAAAATATATTTTGAATTTCGCGCGCTGTCTTTTCAGCGGAATGTTGTCGATGGGTTCCGCTAGCGGAACGCCAGCACTAGAAAGGTTAACACCCCCGGCCGTCCTACAATCTAAGCTAGATGCCCTCAATCTCACACAAATTATCACTGGACCTACCAGGTACAACCCTAAATCCGTAACCACGGTCACCCTCTTAGATATCATCCTGACCAACCTGCCCTCTAAATACACCTCTGCTGTCTTCAACCAGGACCATAGCCATCACTGCCTCCTTGCCTGCGTCTGTAATGGGTCTGCGGTTAAATGACCACCCCTCATCACTGTCAAATGCTCCCTAAAACACTTCAGCGAGCAGGCCTTTCTAATCGACCTGCCCCGGGTAACCTGGAAGGATATCGACCTTATTCCGTCAGTAGAGGATGCCTCTATTCTTTAAAAGTGCTTTCATCACCATCTTACATAAGCATGCCCGTTAAATTTAGAACGAGGAACAGATAAAGCCCCTGGTTCTCTCCAGACCTGACTGCCCTTGACCTGCACAAAAACATCCTGTGGCGTACTGCATTAGCATCAAATAGCCCCCACGATATGAAACTTTTCAGGATCATTAGGAACCAATATACACAGGCAGGAAAGCAAAGGCTAGCTTTTTCAAACAGAAATTTACATTCTGTAGCACAAACTCCAAAAAGTCTTGGGACACTGTAGTCCAAGGAGAATAAGAGCACCTCCTCCCAGCTGCCCACTGCACTGATGCTAGGAAACACTGTCACCACTGATAAATCCACAATAATTGAGAATTTCAAGAAGCATTTTTCTACAGCTGGCCATGCTTTCCACCTGGCTACCCCCTAACCCAGTCAACAGCTCTGCACCCCACACAGCAACTTTCCCAAGCCTCCCCCATTTCTCCCACACCTAAATCCAGATAGCTGATGTTCTGAACAAGCTGCAAAATCTGGATACCTACAAATCAGCTGGGCTAGACAGTCTGGACTCACTCCATCTAAAATTATCCGTCGCAATAGTTGCAACCCCTATTACTAGCCTGTTCAACCTCTCGTATCGTCTGAGTTGCCCAAAGATTGTAAAGCTGCCCTGGTCATCCCCCTCTTCAAAAGGGGGAGACTCTAGACCCAAACTGTTACAGACCTATATCTATCCTACCCTGCCTTTCTAAGGTCTTCGAAAGCCAAGTTAACAAACAGCTCACCGACCATTTCGAATCCCACCGTACCTTCTCCGCTATGCAATCTGGTTTCTGAGCTGGCCATGGGTGCACCTCAGCCACGCTCAAGGTCCTAAACGATATAACCATCATCGATAAAAGAATACTGCGCAGCAGTCTTCATCGACCTGGCCAAGGCTTTCGACTCTGTCAATCACCACATTCTTATCGACAGCCTTGGTTTCTCAAATTACTGCCTCGCCTTGTTCACCAACTAGTTCTCAGACAGAGTTCAGTGTGTCATATTGGAGGGTCTGTTGTCCGGACCTCTGGCAGTCTCTATGGGGGTGCCACAGGGTTCAATTCTCAGGACGACTCTTCTCTGTATACGTCAATGTCGTCACTCTTGCTGCTGGTTATTCTTTAATCCACCTCTACGCAGACAACACCATTCTGTATACCTCTGTCCCGTCTTTGGACACTGTGTTAACTAACCTCCAGACGAGCTTCAATGCCATGCAACTCCCCTTCCGTGGCCTCCAACTGCTCTTAAATGCAAGAAAAACTAAATGCATGCTCTTCAACCTATCGCTGCCAAGACCTGCCCGGTCGACTAGCATCACTACTCTGGGCGGTTTTGACTTAGAATATGTGGACAACTAACCAGACACCTAGGTATTTGTAGACGGTAAACTCTCCTTCCAGACTCACATTAACTTTGTATGGCTGCAATTCCGTTAACGGGAGCGATTTGACAACAACCAGTCAAAGTGTAGGACGCCATTTTCAAAACATAACAAAATCTCATAATTAACATTCCTCAAACATACATGTATCTCATACCATTTTAAAGCTATTCTAGTTGTTAATCTCACCACAGTGCCCGATTTGAAATATGCTTTACAGCAAAAGCACCACAAACGATTATGTTAGGTCACCACATAGCCACAGAAAAACACAGCCATTTTTTTCCCAGTCAAAGAGAGGAGTTTCAAAAAGCAGAAAGAGATAAAAATGAATCACTAACCTTTGATGATCTTCATCAGATGACACTAATAGGACTTCATGTTACACAATACATGTATGTTTTGTTTGATAAAGTTCATATTTATCCAAATATGAGTTTACATTGGCGCGTTACATTCACTAGTTCCAAAAACAACCCGTGATTTTGCATCGCCACATCATTCAACAGAAATACTCATCATAATTGTAGATGATAATACAAGTTATACACATGGAATTATAGATATACCTCTCCTTAATGCAACCGCTGTGTCTGATTTCAAAAATACTTTACAGAATAAGCCAGCCATGCAATAATCTGAGACGGCGCTCAGAAATATTTGTCACAATAGCCGCCATCTTGACGTCAACATAAACAAGAAATGACATGATAAATATTCCCTTACCTTTGATGATCTATATCAGAAAGCACTCCAGGAATCCCAGGTCCACAATACATGTTTGTTTTGTTCGATAATGTCCAAATACCTTATTTTGTTAGCGCGTTTGATATACATATCCAAACGCTCATTCTGGTCAGCGTTATATCCGACAAAAACGTTAAAAAGTTATATTACAAGAAACATTTCAAACTAAGTACAGAATCAATCATTAGGATGTTTTTAACATATAGCTTCAATAAAGTTCCAACCCGAGTTCTCCTTCTTACCATGAAGAATAAGCATGATCAGAAAATGGCTGACTGCCAATCTGACTGCAGATTCTGCTCTCATTCACCCCCACAACACCATAGAAGTCTCATTATAATTTCTATTGATGGTTGACATCTAGTGGAACCCCTAGACAGTGCAACATTAAGATCTCAAGGGGATTTCATTGGGGACTCTGGTGTGTACATACAAAGCTCATTTTGCCTGCCATATGATTTTTGTTTTACTCACAGACATCATTCAAACAGTTTAAGAAACCTCAGAGTGTTTTCTATCCAATACTAATAATATGCATATATCATCAACTGAAACTGAGGAGCAGGCCATTTACTTTAGGCACCTTATTCATCCAAGCTACTCAATACTGCCCCCCAGCCATAAGAAGTTAAACATCTCCAATCCAAAATTAAATCCAGTTGTTTTATTGACTGTACGTTTGTTTATTCCATGTGTAACTGTTGTTGTTTGTGTCTAACTGCTTTGTTTAATCTTGGACAGGTCGCAGTTGTAAATGAGAACTTGTTCTCAACTTGCCTCCCTAGTTAAATAAAGGTTAAATATATGTATTTTTGTATTAAATAAATCTTATGCAGCACGCCATCGTCAGCAAAGTAACTGTGTCGGGAGCTACACGAAATGGGCTTCCATGGCCGAGCAGCCGCACAAGATAGATTTTTGCAGTTTTAAAAAGTTCATTTTCTGCAATTCTACACATTTTGCCATGGAGCTGAAAGGAAATATTGCCGTTTTAAAGCTAATTTGGGGTCCCTGGCTGGGCCACTCAAGAATATTCAGAGACTTGTCCTGAAGCCACTCCTGCAATTGTCTTGGCTGTGTGCTTAGGATAATTGTCCTGTTGGAAGGTGAACCGTCACAGGTTGTCAAGAAACTCTGCACTTTGCTCCGTTCAGCTTTCCCTCAACCCAGACTGGTCGACTAGTTCCTGCCGCTGAAATACATCCCATAAGCATGACGCTGCCACCACCATGCTTCAGTGTAGGAATGGTATCAAATCAAACTTTGACACATGCAGTGATTTCAACAAGTGTAGACCTTACCATGAAATGCTTAGTTACAAGCCCTTGACTTTTATTTTTGATGTGTGTCGTTTTCAACTGCCTGCCTATACAGTATGTGTTGGGTTAAGACCCAGATTGCAGTTCCTATGGCTTCCACTAGATGTCAACAGTCGTTATAGACATTGTTTCAGGCTTGTATTCTGAAAAACGAGGAAGAAACAGCGTTTGACATGTTTCGACGAATTCTACCGGTACTATTAGGATATATTCATCTGCATGTTGTGACCGCCATTGAGCCAGTGGATTACTGAACAAAAGTTTTTGGGACATAAAGAGGAACTTTATCGAACAAAACAAACATTTGTGTAACAGGAACTCTTGTGACTGCAACCAGAAGAAGCTCAAAGGTAAGTGATTAATTGTATTGCTATTTCTGACTTTCCTGACTCCTCTACCTTGGCTTGAAAATGTTTGTATGCTTCTGTAAGCAGGGCGCTGTCCTCAGATAATCGAAATGGAATGCTTTCACCGTAAAGCCCTTTTAAAATCTGACACAGCGGCTAGCTTAACAAGAAGTTCAACTTTAAGCCGATGTATAACACTTATCTTTCATGAATGTTTATAATGAGTATTTCTGTATCTTGAATTTGGCGTTCTGCAATTTCACCGGATGTTGGCCAGGTGGGTCGCTAGCGGAACGCCTGCGCCAGAGGTTAACTTCTTCAGGCTAGGGGCTTTTTCTCTCAATTTCCACCTGACTGACGTGCCTAAAGTAAACTGCCTGTTGCTCAGGCCCTGAAGCCAGGATATGCATATAATGTGTACCATTGGAAAGACACTTTGAAGTTTGTAGAAATGTTAAAATAATGTAGGAGATTATAACACAATAGATATGGTAGGAGAAATCCAAAGAAAAACCAACCTGATTTGAGAGCCTATGCTCTTACAATGGAAAGTAATAGGGAAATAATGATATCTAGCTCCCAGTTTGCAATTCTTATGGCATCCACTGGGTGTCAGCACTCAATGTTCAAGGTTTCAGGCTTGTTTCTTCCAAAATAAGTAATAATAATAATAATAATAATAATAATAATAATACGTTTTACGACAGGGACACAGTCTTGGAAATTTGTGTATGCGCGTGTGATGAAGAGAAGACGCACCTGCTAATATCGTTTTCGTATTGAACTTACTTATTTCCGTTTGAAATATTACAGTTTGATTACATTTTAGGGTATCTGAGAAGTCAATAGAAACGTATTTTGACTTGTTTCAACAAAGTTTAGCGGTAGATTTTGGGATTTCTTTCTCTGCATGTTGAACGAGTGGATTACTCAAATCGATGGCGCCAACTAAACAGACTTTCTGGGATATAAAGAAGGATTTTATGTAACAAAACGACACTACATGTTATAGCTGGGACCCTTTGGATGACAAATCAGAGGAAGATTTTCAAAAGTTAATATTTCATCGTTATTATTATTATGCTCCGTGGCTCGACGACTCATTGCGAGCTCACAGAACAGGGCTCCGGGCAGCCGAGCGGAAATGGAGGAAAACTCGCCTCCCTGCGGACCTGGCATCCTTTCGCTCCCTCCTCTCTACATTTTCCTCCTCTGTCTCTGCTGCTAAAGCCACTTTCTACCTCTCTAAATTCCAAGCATCTGCCTCTAACCCTAGGAAGCTCTTTGCCACCTTCTCCTCCCTCCTGAATCCTCCTCCCCCTCCCCCCCCTCCTCCCTCTCTGCAGATGACTTCGTCAACCATTTTGAAAAGAAGGTCGACGACATCCGATCCTCGTTTGCTAAGTCAAACGACACCGCTGGTTCTGCTCACACTGCCCTACCCGGTGCTCTGACCTCTTTCTCCCCTCTCTCTCCAGATGAAATCTCGCGTCTTGTGACGGCCGGCCGCCCAACAACCTGCCCGCTCGACCCTATCCCCTCCTCTCTTCTCCAGACTATTTCCGGAGACCTTCTCCCTTACCTCACCTCGCTCATCAACTCATCCCTGACCGCTGGCTACGTCCCTTCCATCTTCAAGAGAGCGAGAGTTGCACCCCTTCGGAAAAAACCTACACTCGATCCCTCCGATGTCAACAACTACAGACCAGTATCCCTTCTTTCTTTTCTCTCCAAAACTCTTGAACGTGCCGTCCTTGGCCAGCTCTCCCGCTATCTCTCTCAGAATGACCTTCTTGATCCAAATCAGTCAGGTTTCAAGACTAGTCATTCAACTGAGACTGCTCTTCTCTGTATCACGGAGGCGCTCCGCACCGCTAAAGCTAACTCTCTCTCCTCTGCTCTCATCCTTCTAGACCTATCGGCTGCCTTCGATACTGTGAACCATCAGATCCTCCTCTCCACCCTCTCCGAGTTGGGCATCTCCGGCGCGGCCCACGCTTGGATTGCGTCCTACCTGACAGGTCGCTCCTACCAGGTGGCGTGGCGAGAATCTGTCTCCTCACCACGCGCTCTCACCACTGGTGTCCCCCAGGGCTCTGTTCTAGGCCCTCTCCTATTCTCGCTATACACCAAGTCACTTGGCTCTGTCATAACCTCACATGGTCTCTCCTATCATTGCTATGCAGACGACACACAATTAATCTTCTCCTTTCCTCCTTCTGATGACCAGGTGGTGAATCGCATCTCTGCATGTCTGGCAGACATATCAGTGTGGATGACGGATCACCACCTCAAGTTGAACCTCGGCAAGACGGAGCTGCTCTTCCTCCCGGGGAAGGAATGCCCGTTCCATGATCTCGCCATCACGGTTGACAACTCCATTGTGTCCTCCTCCCAGAGCGCTAAGAACCTCCTGGACAACACCCTGTCGTTCTCAACTAACATCAAGGCGGTGGCCCGTTCCTGTAGGTTCATGCTCTACAACATCCGCAGAGTACGACCCTGCCTCACACAGGAAGCGGCGCAGGTCCTAATCCAGGCACTTGTCATCTCCCATCTGGATTACTGCAACTCGCTGTTGGCTGGGCTCCCTGCCTGTGCCATTAAACCCCTACAACTCATCCAGAACGCCGCAGCCCGTCTGGTGTTCAACCTTCCCAAGTTCTCTCACGTCACCCCGCTCCTCCGCTCTCTCCACTGGCTTCCAGTTGAAGCTCGCATCCGCTACAAGACCATGGTGCTTGCCTACGGAGCTGTGAGGGGAACGGCACCTCAGTACCTCCAGGCTCTGATCAGGCCCTACACCCAAACAAGGGCACTGCGTTCATCCACCTCTGGCCTGCTCGTCTCCCTACCACTGAGGAAGTACAGTTCCCGCTCAGCCCAGTCAAAACTGTTCGCTGCTCTGGCTCCCCAATGGTGGAACACACTCCCTCACGACGCCAGGACAGCGGAGTCAATCACCACCTTCCGGAGACACCTGAAACCCCACCTCTTTAAGGAATACCTAGGATAGGATAAAGTAATCCTTCTCACCCCCCTTAAAAGATTTAGATGCACTATTGTAAAGTGGCTGTTCCACTGGATGTCATAAGGTGAATGCACCAATTCGTAAGTCGCTCTGGATAAGAGCGTCTGCTAAATGACTTAAATGTAATGTAATGTAAATGTTATTTGTGAATTTATGAAAAAAATATTGGGGCGCCGTCCTCAAACAATCGCATGGCATGTTTTCACTGTAAAGGCTACTGTAAATCGCACAGTGCAGTTAGATTAACAAGAATTTATATGTACATTTATACGTACATAAATGTTTCAAATCCATGTTATTTAATTGAATTGTGCGTCCTGCAGTTTCACCGGAAGTTGTCCCGCTAACGGGGCTTGTTGTTCTCATAACTATGGGTAAATAAGCAAACGTTAAAAACCTATCTTCGCTTTGTCATTATTGGGAATTGTTTGTAGATTGATGAGGCTGGAACATAACAAAAAACGTGGAAAAAGTGAAGGGTCTGAATACATTCTAAATGCATTGTATAGGGCATTTATCTTTCCGACATAATTTATATGTGGTCTAAGTTGTTTAAAAACACAAAGCGTTTTAACATGCGAAAATGTATATAAAAAAATATAGCTTGGACTTAGGCGTCCCGATAAACTGCTTAGGCGGCCTGCCCTAAAGTTTCTATCGTCGAAAAATCCCTGAACACACTTGTCGTTGCAGCATAAATTCCTTACCAGACGGTACAATCTCTAAACCAACCATCTTGGGACCACTGCCAAAGATCTGCATGGTCTTGGGCTCTTTGTTTTCCCGCTAGGAGAGGAGACAAAAACATAATACAACATCAGGGAACATTCCTGGGATGAGTCCAAAATGTTACCCTTTCCCTATATAGTGCACTACTTTTGACCAGAGCATTATGCAGGCCCCAAAGTAGTGTACTACATAGACCCTATTCCCTATTTCAGATGCAGAGTCTGGAGAGATGTCCAGGAAACAGTTAGATCCTGTTGGAATGACAAACATCAACCACTGACCCCATGGATAGTTAGTTCTATTGACTGCAGCTGGGGAATCTTGGAAATGATGAAGGTGCAGAAGCTGGGTCGCTGTTCAAATAACAATGTAGCCAACAACAGTAATGTGATATTGGGCCTGGATAATCATTGAATCAATGGTGATACCTCTGTAGGCTTTATGTTTGTTGCTGTGTATTGGATGTCATTTGGATGTCTTTATGCCAAAATACACAAAACAATTGCTATACAGTAAGTTCTCTTTTTATCGGTAGATAAAAAAAAATGTAAAAGCGGATAAATTTGCCGGCGCCAATTGTCCGGGAGAATAAAAAAAAATGCTTGTCGGTCTATAGGTTAATTGGCATACTGTTGTGGAATTAAAATTGGCACGTGTACAGTATATTCGTTATGCATCTTATCCATCACATGCGTACAGATTACGGAATGGCCGATTAATTAGGGCCGATTTCAAGTTTTCATAGCAATCGGTAATTGGCATTTTTGGACACTGATCATGGCCGATTACATAGCACTCCAAGAGGAGACTGCGTGGCAGGCTGATTACCTGTTATGCGATTGCAGCAAGGAGCCATGGTAAGGTGCTAGCAACCATTAAAAGTATCTTTTAAAAAACAATCATAGTTAACTACACATGGTTGATGATATGACTAGTTTATCTAGCTTGTTGCATATAATCGATGCGGTGCATGTTAATTTATCGAATCATGGCCTACTTCGCCAAACGAGTGAATTAACAAGCGCATTCGCGAAAAAAGCACTGTCGTTGCACCAATGTGTACCTAATCATCAACACCTTTCTTAAAATCAATACACAAGTATATATTTTTAAACCTGCATATTTAGTTAATATTGCCTGTTAAAATGTATTTATTTTAACTAGGGAAGTTGTGTCATTTCTCTTGCGTTCTGTGCAACAGAGTCAGGGGATATGCAGCAGTTTGGGCCGCCTGGCTCGTTGCGAACTGTGTGAAGACTATTTCTTCCTTTCAAAGACGGCAAACTTCGCAAAACGAGGGATGATTTAACAAAAGCGCATTTGCAGAAAAAAGCACGAGTGTACCTAACCATAACCATCAATACCTTTCTTAAAATCAATACACAGATTTTCTTTTTAAAACCTGCATATTTAGCTAAAAGAAATCCAGGTTAGCAGGAAATATTAACCAGGTGAAATTGTGTCACTTCTCTTGTGTTCATTGCACGCAGAGTCTGGCTATATGCAACAGTTTGAGCCGCTTGGCTCATTGCAAACTAATTTGCCAGAATTTTACATAATGATGACATGACATTGAAGGTTGTGCAACGTAACAGGAATATTTAGATTTATGGATGCCACCCATTAGGTAAAATACAGAACGTTTCTGTATTTCACTGAAAGAATAAACATTTTGTTTTCAAAATGATAGTTTCCATATTTGACCAAATTAATGGCTCGTATTTCTGTGTGTTATTATATTATAATTAAGTCTATTATTTGATAGAGCAGTCTGACTGAGCGGTGGTAGGCAGCAGCAGGCACATAAGCATTCATTCAAACAGCACTTTACTGCGTTTAACAGCAACATTGCACAGTTTGACTTCAAGCCTATCAACACCCGAGATTAGACTGGCAATACTAAAGTACCTATAAGAACATCCAATAGTCAAATGTACAGGAAATACAAAATTGTAGAGAGAGAAATTGCCCTATAATAACTACAACCTAAAACTTCTTACCTGGGAATATTGAAGACTCATGTTTAAAAGGAACCACGAGTTACCATATGTTCTGAGCAACATACTTAAACGTTAGCTTTTTTATGTGGCACATATTGCACTTTTACTTTATTGCATTATTTAAACCAAATTGAACATGTTTCATTATTTATTTGAGACTAAATATATTTTATTGATGTATTATATTAAGTTAAAATAAAAAAAAGTGTTCATTGTTCATTCAGTATTGTTATAATTGTCATTATTACAAATATATATATAAAAATAGTCTGATCAATCGGTTTTGGCTTTTTTTGGTCCTCCAATAATCGGCATCCGCGTTGAAAAATCATGATCGGTCGACCTCTAGTAGATAGAGCATTTGAGCGGAAAAATCAGTCAAGAGAGTACGAGAGCAGCTGCTACAGCATCTCAAACAGCAAATGCATATGCAATGGAAGGCAGGTTTCATCAGCGTGTCACACACAACTTTGCAATAAGCTGGGGGCAGTATACATTTTGAAAAAATATACTTAATTGTTTGAAACCTGTATGTTTTAATACGAGGCATGTCTTACCTTGCTTCAAAGTAGCCTAGCCAAAAATCAGACCATATCCATGAAGGCAATTATTTTATATCAACTTTCTTTCATTGTCCAGTAACCAAAGGCACAATAGTAGTCACATTAGCATCCCAAGCTCGTTGTTGCATATTAGATCTCCCCTCTTTCTAATGGATATTTTCATCTCTGTCACATCAAACCATTCACATGTGCCTTTTTGACAGCAGTGTTTTCTTGCCAATTGCATTAACTATTGAACGAACAGTCTCGCGGAGTCATCTGCGAGAAATAGATTATCAACATTTTCTGACCTGTTGCATCAGACTAATTGCTTTTTAAAGTTCCCTATGTAGCCTAGACCAACTGGTTCTATCATCCCACAACTGTCCGAAAGTCAGATTGGAATCGGCTATTTCTTTCTCGACAAGCTGACCAATAGCATAGGTAAACTTTTCTATGCGGAATATCATATTGCTGCTATCCCCCATAAGATAAAATTTTACCTATTCTATTGGTCATCTTGTCGAGAAAGAAATAGGCTAGGAATCTTGCTATTCGTTACCCGTCTTGTTGGCAGAGGAAAGGTGGATATTTATTCTAACATCTTCAAAGAGCACATCAGAATTCGGCAAGAAGGATTGCACATCGTTGAATCCTAGACTTTCATGTTCAATTAATATGAAGTACAACAATCCAAACGAGATTTCTGTCATTCTGAACACCATGGGTGAACGTCCTAATCAGGTTACGCACCCATCACATATGGTTCCGGTAAATTTCTAAAATGGCCGTCGAAATACAAGGGATAGGTGTCCCGTCAACGAGACAGTTGTAAATCGCCTTGTGTCACGATTGCAGATTTTAGAGAAACAACAAATGTCAGTGCATACAGTGGGGCAAAAAAGTATTTAGTCAGCCACCAATTGTGCAAGTTCTCCCTCTTAAAAAGATGAGGCCTGTAATTGTCATCATAGGTACACTTCCAACTATGACAGACAAAATGAGAAAAAAAATCCAGAAAATCACATTCTATGATTTTGAATGAATTTATTTGCAAATTATGGTGGAAAATAAGTATTTGGTCACCTACAACCAAGCAAGATTTCTGGCTCTCACAGATCTGTAACTTCTTCTTTAAAACCTCTTGATACTACCCATCCCGGATCCGGGAGCGTAATCATCACCTGAAACGAATTAGCATAACGCAGCAAACATAAATATCCCTAGAAAATATTCCTATTCATGAAAATCACAAATGAAATATATTGAGACACAGCTTCGCATTGTGTTAATCAGCCTGTCAATATTTTATATTTACAGCCAACAGCTACACAAGCATTTGTGTAGGTTTATAATAGCCTAGCATTATGCCTTGCTAGCAGCAAGCAACCTTGTCACCGAAATCAGAAAAGCAATCAACTTAAATCGTTTACCTTTGATGAACTTCGGATGTTTTCACTCACGAGACTCCCAGGTAGATAGCAAAAGTTCATTTTTTCCCAAAATATTATTTTTGTAGGCGAAACAGCTCCGTTTGTTCTTCACGTTTGGCTGAGAAATCGCCCGGAAATTGCGGTCACCCCAACGTCAATTTTTTTCCAAATTAGCTCCATAATATCGACAGAAACATGGCAAACGTTGTTTAGAATCCATCCTCAAGGTGTTTTTCTAATATCTATTCGATAATATATCCGTCGGGACAATTACTTTTTCTCTAGGACCGATTGGAGTAATGGCAACCTCTGTACTTTACGCGAGAATCTCTCTAGGAAACACCATGTGACCACTTACGCAATGTGCCACCATACGGCTATTCTTCAACAGAAATGCGTAAAACTACGTCACAATGCTGTAGACACTTTGGGGAATACGTAGAAAGCGTAAGCTCGTTGATGGTACATTCACAGCCATATAGGGAGTAATTGGAACGCAGTGCTTTCAAAACCTGGGGCACTTCCGGGTTGGATTTTTCTCAAGCTTTCGCTTGCAACATCAGTTCTGTTATACTCACAGACAATAGCTTTGCAGTTTTGGAAACGTCAGAGTGTTTTCTACCCGAAGCTGTCAATTATATGCATATTCTAGCATCTTTTCCTGACAAAATATCCCGTTTAAAACGGGAACGTTTTTTTTCTCCAAAAATGACAATACTGCCCCTAGAGTTCCAAGAGGTTTGAGGCTCCTCTGTCCTCCACTCGTTACCTGTATTAATGGCACCTGTTTGAACTTGTTATCAGTATAAAGGACACCTGTCCACAACCTCAAACAGTCACACTCCAAACTCCACTATGGCCAAGAACAGAGAGCTGTCAAAGGACACCAGAAACAAAATGGTAGACCTGCACCAGGCTGGGAAGACTGAATCTGCAATAGGTAAGCATCTTGGTTTGAAGAAATCAACTGTGGGAGCAATTATTAGGAAATGGAAGACATACAAGACAACTGATAATCTCCCTCGATCTGGGGCTCCACGCAAGATCTCACCCCGTGGGGTCAAAATGATCACAAGAACGGTGAGCAAAAATCCCAGAACCACACGGGGGGACCTAGTGAATGACCTGCAGAGAGCTGGGACCAAAGTAACAAAGCCTACCATCAGTAACACACTACGCCGCCAGGGACTCAAATCCTGCAGTGCCAGGCGTGTCCCCCTGCTTAAGCCAGTACATGTCCAGGCCAGTCTGAAGTTTGCTAGAGAGCATGTGGATGATCCAGAAGAAGATTGTGAGAATGTCATATGGTCAGATGAAACCAAAATATAACTTTTTGGTAAAAACTCAACTGGTTGTGTTTGGAGGACAAAGAATGCTGAGTTGCATCCAAAGAACACCATACCTACTTTGAAGCATGGGGGTGGAAACATCATGTTTTGGGGCTGTTTTTCTGCAAAGGGACCAGGACGACTGATCCGTGTAAAGGAAAGAATGAATGGGGCCATGTATCGTGAGATTTTGAGTGAAAACCTCCTTCCATCAGCAAGGGCATTGAAGATGAAACGTGGCTGGGTCTTTCAGCATGACAATGATCCCAAACACACCGCCCGGGCAACGAAGGAGTGGCTTCGTAAGAAGCATTTCAAGGACCTTCACTTGATGGACTGTGACTTTGTCAAATAAGCACCAATCGGGGTCAAACAAAACTAGCTAGATAGCCAATGAGCAGAACCCCGTATCTGTCGCAAAATGTAGCTGCTAACCTTGTGCGACAGCCAGTCTTTTCTTTTTGAACAAAAATGACAAGAATTATGAGAGTTATGAAATGTGGAGCCTATAATATGGCTACTATTACTGGAAAAGCTCAATCAAAGTATACAGATTTGACGTAATTCTTGCCGAAAAATGTAATATGAATGTAAATGTCTCCTTCACGATTTGCTCAAATGTACCTGGGTGAACTCACACTAAATGTCATGTAGTTTGCTCATATTTCAAGTTATCCGTCTGAAACTTTGCACATACACTGCTGCCATCCTGTGGACACCATTGGATTTACAACCAAAGTGATGGCTAGACATGGGACCTTTGTTGCATTTCAAAGATGGTAGGGGAGAAAAAAAAGATTTTTTTTTCCTTTGTGTTTTCTTCTACCAGATCTATTCTCTTACATTGAATTCACATTTCCACAAACTTCAGTGTTTCCTTTCAAATGAACCAAGAATATGCATATCCTTGCTTCAGGGCCCAAGCTACAGGCAGGTAGATTTGGGTGTGTCATTTTAGGCGAAAATTGAAAAAAAAAAAAAAGGGCACCATCCTCCCTAAGACGTTTTAAAATGCTACTGGTCAAATGTCCGGCGTCACATTTTCCAAACCGAAACCCTGGCATATCCATACATTAGATCAATATTGGGTACAGTATCTCAGTTAGAAGCATATAAAACTACAACCCCCAACCTAACTTTCTAAAGCACTTGTGATAAGAAATAGGCTGTTCTGAATTACATAAGAGGAAAAGATAATGCCATTACAGTAACCATGTCACCCCATGACACAGGGTGACAAGCAGACTTGCCAAGAAGAGAGGTATCTGTTGATGTTATGGACAGACAATACACACAAGGCTAAGGCTCTCTGTCTATTGAGAATGTAGCTAATGCATCCAGAGCCAGCAAACAGGCTGCAAAGGCCCTCTTGCTAATGAGAACCTATCTCCATCAATTGCATTTCCAGTGCATTAAGTCCACAAACAGAAGAGTAAAAATGCAGATAATGTTTTGTAAATCACCATGTGAAATCAAAATAAAACTGATCAAATAAAATATAAAAACAGTCTCCAGTGATCACCTCATCACCGACCTCGGACTTCAGGCGGCGGGAGCGGCGCTCAGGGAGCAGGCAGTCCTTATTCTGAGTCCCGTCACTCAGGCTGTCCCTCTCTCGGTCCTCTTCATCCTCCTCCTCTTCCTCTTCCCCCATGCCCTCGTCCTGCACCTCTTCGTCATCTCCCTCCTCGTACAGATGGTGGATACCCTGAGGGGGAGAGAGAGGGTAGGGTAGTTAAAAATCAGCAAGAGGAAGGAGAAGGCCTGCTTACTCAAGGTCGACCGATTAATCGGAATGGCCGATTAATTAGTGCCGATTTAAAATTTTCATAACAATCGGAAATCGGTATTTTTGGGCGACAGTTGTTTTTTGTTTATACCTTTATTTAACAAGGCAAGTCCGTTGATGATGGCTTTCAGTTCAGCAGTAATAAATTCATTAACTTCTTTGAGGAAAAGATCATGATTATTAGAAAGCAAATTACGGACTCCTCTTTAAATCTGCGTATTCCTTCAAAGCTCAGTTGTCCTGATTCTGCACATAGGATCAAGAGAGACAAGTGTTTTAGTACTATATCTCTTGATACAATGATAAAAATAATCATGGCCTCTAAATCTTCAGGCTGCATTCTGGACCCCATTCCAAATAAACTACCGAAAGAGCTGCTTCCTGTGCTTGGACCTCCTATGTTGAACATAATAAACGGCTCTCTATCCACCGGATGTGTACCAAACTCACTAAAAGTGGCAGGAATAAAGCCTCTTGAAAAAGCCAAACCTTGACCCAGGAAATATAAAAAAGCTATCGGCCTATATCGAATCTTCCATTCCTCTCAAATTTTAGAAAAGGCTGTTGCGCAGCAACTCACTGCCTTCCTGAAGAGAAACATTGTACACAAAATGCTTCAATCTGGTTTTAGACTCCATCATAGCACTGAGACTGCACTTGTGAAGGTGGTAAAAGACCTTTAAAATGGCGTCAGACTAAGGCTCTGCATCTGTCCTCGTGCTCCTAGACCTTAGTGCTGCTTTTGATACCATTGATCACCACATTCTTTTGGAGATTGGAAACCCAAATAGGTCTACATGGACAAGTTATGGCCTGGATTAGATCTTATCTGTCAGAAAGATATCAGTTTGACTCTGAATGGTTTGTCCTCTGACAAATCAACTGTAAATGTCGGTGTTCCTCAAGGTTCCGTTTTAGGACCACTATTGTTTTCACTATATACAGTGCCTTGCGAAAGTATTCGCCCCCCCTTGAACTTTGCGACCTTTTGCAATATTTCAGGCTTCAAACATAAAGATATAAAACTGTATTTTTTTGTGAAGAATCAACAACAAGTAGGACACAATCATGAAGTGGAACGACGTTTATTGGATATTTCAAACTTTTTTAACAAATCAAAAACTGAAAAATTGGGCTTGCAAAATTATTCAGCCCCTTTACTTTCAGTGCAGCAAACTCTCTCCAGAAGTTCAGTGAGGATCTCTGAATGATCCAATGTTGACCTAAATGACTAATGATGATAAATACAATCCACCTGTGTGTAATCAAATCTCCGTATAAATGCACCTGCACTGTGATAGTCTCAGAGGTCCGTTGAAAGCGCAGAGAGCATCGTGAAGAACAAGGAACACACCAGGCAGGTCCGAGATACTGTTGTGAAGAAGTTTAAAGCCGGATTTGGATAGAAAAAGATTTCCCAAGCTTTAAACATCCCAAGGAGCACTGTGCAAGCGATAATATTGAAATGGAAGGAGTATCAGACCACTGCAAATCTACCAAGACCTGGCCATCCCTCTAAACTTTCAGCTCATACAAGGAGAAGACTGATAAGAGATGCAGCCAAGAGGCCCATGATCACTCTGGATGAACTGCAGAGATCTACAGCTGAGGTGGGAGACTCTGTCCATAGGACAACAATCAGTCGTATATTGCACAAATCTGGCCTTTATGGAAGAGTGGCAAGAAGAAAGCAATTTCTTAAAGATATCCATAAAAAGTGTTGTTTAAAGTTTGCCACAAGCCACCTGGGAGACACACCAAACATGTGGAAGAATGTGCTCTGGTCAGATGAAACCAAAATTGAACTTTTTGGCAACAATGCAAAACGTTATGTTTGGCGTAAAAGCAACACAGCTCATCACTCTGAACACACCATCCCCACTGTCAAACATGGTGGTGGCAGCATCATGGTTTGGGCCTGCTTTTCTTCAGCAGGGACAGGGAAGATGGTTAAAATTGATGGGAAGATGGATGGAGCCAAATACAGGACCATTCTGGAAGAAAACCTGATGGAGTCTGCAAAAGACCTGAGACTGGGACGGAGATTTGTCTTCCAACAAGACAATGATCCAAAACATAAAGCAAAATCTACAATGGAATGGTTCAAAAATAAACATATCCAGGTGTTAGAATGGCCAAGTCAAAGTCCAGACCTGAATCCAATCGAGAATCTGTGGAAAGAACTGAAAACTGCTGTTCACAAATGCTCTCCATCGAACCTCACTGAGCTCGAGCTGTTTTGCAAGGAGGAATGGGAAAAAAATTCAGTCTCTCGATGTGCAAAACTGAGAGACATACCCCAAGCGACTTACAGCTGTAATCGCAGCAAAAGGTGGCGCTACAAAGTATTAACTTCAGGGGGCTGAATAATTTTGCACGCCCAATTTTTCAGTTTTTGATTTGTTAAAAAAGTTTGAAATATCCAATAAATGTCATTCCACTTCATGATTGTGTCCCATTTGTTGTTGATTCTTCACAAATAAATACAGTTTTATATCTTTATGTTTGAAGCCTGAAATGTGGCAAAAGGTTGCAAAGTTCAAGGGGGCCGAATACTTTCGCAAGGCACTGTATTTTACCTCTTGGGGATGTCATTCGAAAACATAATGTTAACTTTCACTGCTATGCGGATGACACAGAGCTGTACATTTCAATGAAGCATGGTGAAGCCCCAAAATTACCCTCGCTAGAAGCCTGTGTTTCAAACATAAGGAAGTGGATGGCTGCAAACTTCCTACTTTTAAACTCGGATCCAAAGAAACAAAGAGATCTTCTGTTGAATCTGACAATTAATCTTGATGGTTGTACAGTTGTCTCAAATAAAACTGTGAAGGACCTCGGTGTTACTCTGGACCCTGATCTCTCTTTTGACAAACATATACAGACTGTTTCAAGGACAGCTTTTTTCCATCTACGTAACATTGAAAAAAAATCAGAAACGTTTTGTCCAAAAAATTATGCAGGAAAATGTATCCATGCTTTTATTACTTCTAGGTTAGACTTCTGCAATGCTCTACTTTCCGGCTACCCGGATAAAGCACTAAATAACCTTCAGTGCTAAATATGGCTGCGAGAAACCTGACTAGAACCCCAAAATTTGATCATATTACTCCAGTGCTAGCCTCCCTACACTAGCGAATTTTAAGGTTTTACTGCTAACCTACAAAGCATTACATGGGCGTGCTCCTACCGGTCTCTCTGATTTGGACCTGCCGTACATACCTACACGTACACAAAATGCAGGCCTCCTAATTGTCACTAGAATTTCTAAGCAAACAGCTTGAGGCAGGGCTTTCTCCTATAGATCTCCATTTTTATGGAATGGTCTGCCTACCCATGTGAGAGATGCAGACTCAGCCTCAACCTTGTGGGTCATATGTGTAGTGTGTGTGTAGTCTGTGTAGAGTGTAGTCTGGCCCAGGAGTGTGAAGGTGAACGGAAAGGCTCTGGAGCAACGAACCGCCCTTGCTGACGCTGCCTGGCCGGTTCCCCTCTTTCCACTGGGTTTCTCTGCCTCTAACTCTATTACAGGGGCTGAGTCAATGGGGTGTGTCACTTGAGTGGGTTGAGTCACTGATGTGATCTTCCCGTCTGGGTTGGCGCCCTCCTTGGGTTGTGCTGTGGCGGAGATCTTTGTGGGCTATACTCGGCCTTGTCTCATGATGGTAAGTTGGTGGTTGAAGATATCCCTCTAGTGGTGTGGGGGCTTTTGTCTCTCTCTCTCGTAGGACCTGAGCCCTAGGACCATGCCTCAGGACGACCTGGCATGATGACTCCTTGCTGTCCCCAGTCCACCTGGCTGTGCTGCTGCTCCAGTTTCAACTGTTCTGCCTACGGCTATGGAATCCTGACCTGTTCACCGGACGTGCTACCTGTCCCAGACCTGCTGTTTTCAACTCTCTAGAGACAGCAGGAGTGGTAGAGATACTCTTAATGATCGGCTATGAAAAGCCAAATGACATTTACTCCTAAGGTGCTGACTTGCTGCACCCTCAACAACTACTGTGATTATTATTATTTGACCATGCTGGTCATTTTGAACATCTTGGCCATGTTCTGTTATAATCTCCACCCGGCACAGCCAGAAGAGGACTGGCCACCCCTCATAGCCTGGTTCCTCTCTTGGTTTCTTCCTAGGTTTTTGCCCCTCTGGGGAGTTTTTCCTAGCCACCGTGCTTCTACACCTGCATTGATTGTGGTTTGGGGTTTTAGGCTGTGTTTCTGTACAGCACTTTGAGATATCAGCTGATGTATGAAGGGCTATATTGTCACGGTTTTCTAATGGTGAAGGAGAGTCGGACCAAACTGCAGCGCGTATAATGTGATCCATGTTTATTTACACACCGTAACACGAATCCAAAACACAAACTCTACAAAAACAATAAACATAGTGAAAACCGAAACAGCCTTAACTGGTGCAAACTAACACAGACTAAGGACATCAAGACACTCAGGACAATCACCCACAATACAACCAAAGAATATGGCTGCCTAAATATGGCTCCCAATCAGAGACAACGATAAACACCTGCCTCTGATTGAGAACCACTTCAGACAGCCATAGACTCTCCTAGAACACCCCACTAAGCTACAATCCCACTAAGCTACACACCACATACAAAAACCCATGTCACACCCTGGCCTGACCAAATACATAAAGAAAAACACAAAATACTTCGACCAGGGCGTGACATATATAAATAAATTTGATTTGAGAACCCATTCTTACTTTCAATGACGGCCTAGGAATGGTGGGTAAACTGCCTTGTTCATCACTGGTTAACTGCACATGGTTGATGATATTACTAGTTCATCTAGCGTGTCCTGCGTTGCAACGCTGGAAAAAAGCACAATCGTTGGACGACTGTTCCTAACCATAAACATCAATGCCTTTCTTAAAATCAATACACATAAGTACATATTTTTAAACCTGCATACTTAGCTAAAAGAAATCCAGGTTAGCAGGCAATATTAACCAGGTGAAATTGTGTCACTTCTCTTGCGTTCATTTCACACAGAGTCAGGGTATATGCAACAGTTTGGGAAACCTGGCTCATTGCGAACTAATTTGCCAGAATTTTATGTAATTATGACATAACATTGAAGGTTGTGCAATGTAACAAGAATATTTAGACTTAGGGATGCCACCCGTTAGATAAAATACCAGAACGGTTCCGTATTTCACTGAAATAAACCTTTTGTTTTTTCGAAATGATAGTTTCCTGATTCGACCATATTAATGACCTAAGGCTCGTATTTGTGTGTTATGTTATAATTAAGTCTATGATTTGATATAGCAGTCTGACTGAGCTGACAGTCTGACTGTAGGCAGCAGCAGGCTCGTAAGCATTCATTCAAACAGCACTTTTGTGTGTTTTGCCAGCAGCTCTTCGCAAGCTGTTTATGACTTCAAGCCTATAGGCGTAACGTCACTAGCTTTTAGATTTGGAGTAGTTATTCCCCTTGCTCTGCAAGGGCCGCAGCTTTTGTGAAGCGATGGGTAACGCTGCTTCGAGTGTGGCTGTTGTCGATGTGTTCCTGGTTAGAGCCCAGGTAAGGGCAAAGAGAGGGACGGAAGCTATAATGTTACACTGGCAATACTAGTGCCTATAAGAACATCCAATAGTCAAAGGTATATGAAATACAAATGGTAGAGAGAGAAATAGTCCTATAAATACTATATTAACTACAACCTAAAACCTCTTACCTTGGAATATTGAAGCCTCATGTTAAAACCACCAACTTTCATATGTTCTCATGTTCTGAGCAAGGAACTCAAACTCAAGCTTTTTTACATGGCACATATTGCACTTTTATTTCTCCAACACTTTGTTTTTGCATTATTTAAACCAAATTGAACATGTTTCATTACTTATTGGAGGCCAAATTGATTTTTGATGTATTATATAAAGTTAAAATAAGTTTTCATTCAGTATTGTTGTAATTGTCATTATTACAAATAAATCAATAAAAATCTGCCGATTAATCGGTATCGGATTTTTTGGGTCCTCCAATAAAATCGGTATCGGCGTTGAAAAATCATAAATCGGTCCATAACCTCTACTACTTACCCAGTTCAAAACAATGTTGGTGTAAGGTAGGTGTTACTGTGGCAGATGTAAGGTGTTGGTTGATAGATTTTGAGAATGGTTGAATAGAGCAGGGAGTAGTAACATTTCAAATCAAATTGTATTTGTCACATGCGCCGAATGGGGTATATCGGTCCTGGCTGGCAGGATGCTTGGCCCCAGTGATGTACTGGGCCGTTCGCACCACCCTCTATAGTGCCTTGCGGTCAGATGCCAAGCAGTTGCCATACCAGGCAGTAATGCAACCCGTCAGAATGCTCTCGATGATGCAGCTGTAGTACCTTTTGAGGATGTGAAGACCCATGCCAAATCTTTTCAGTCTCCCGAGGGGGAATAGGTTTTGTCGTGCCCTCTTCACGACTGTCATGGTGTGCTTGGACCATGTTAGTTTGTTGGCGATGTGGAAGCTAAGGAATTTAAAGCTGCTCGGTCCTCCTTTTCCTGTAGTCCACAATCATGTCCTTTATCATGTTGAGGGAGAGGTTGCTGTCCTGGCACCATAAGGTGTCGTCGTTTGTTGGTGATCAGGCCTACCACTGTTGTGTCATCGGCAAACTTAATGGTGTTGGAGTCTTGCCTGGCCATGCAGTCACGAGTGAACAGGGAGTACAGGAGGGGACTGAGCACAAACCCCTGAGGCCCCCCCCACGTTGAGGATCAGCGTGACGGATGCCTTGTTTCCAACTCTTACCACCTGGGGGCAGCCCTCCAGGAAGTCCAGTTATAGAGGGTGTTATAGAGGTGTTTAGTCCAAGGGTCCTAAGCTTAGTAATGAGCTTTGAGGGCACTGTGGTGTTGCACGCTGGGATGTCAATGAATAGCATTCTCACATAGGTGTTCCTTTTGTCCAGGTGTGAAAGGTCAGTGTGGAGTGCAATAGAGTTGCATCATCTGTGCATCTATTTGGGCGTTATGCACATTGGGGTGGGTCTAGGGTTTCAGGAATAATGGTGTTGTGCGCCATGACCAGCCTTTCAAAGCACTTCATGGCTACAGATGTGAGTGCTGCAGGTTGGTAGTCATTTAGGCAGGATACCTTAGTGTTCTTGGGCACAGGGACTATGGTGGTCTGCTTGAAACATGTTGGTAATACAGACTCAGTCAGTGACAGGTTGAAAATGTCAGTGAAGACAATTGCCAGATGGTCAGTGCATGCTCAAGGTACACGTCCTGGTAATCCATCTGGCCCAGTGGCCTTGTGAATGTTTACCTGTTTAAAGGTCTTACTCACATCAGCTCCTGAGAGCGTGATCACAGTCGTCCGGAACAGCTGATGCATACATGTTTCAGTGTAACTGGCCTCAAAGCGAGCAGATAAGTCATTTAACTCGTCTGGTAGGCTCATGTCACTGGGCAGCTCTTGACTGTGCTGCCCTTTGTAGTCTAATAGTTTGCAACCCCTGCCACATCCGACGAGTGTCGGAGCCGGTGTAGTACGATTCGATCTTAGTCCTGTATTGACGCTTTGCCTGTTTGAATGTTCGGAGGGCATAGCAGGATTTCTTCTAAGCTTCCGGGTTAGAGTCCCACTCCTTGAAAGCGGTAGCTCAGTGCAGATGTTGCCTGTAATCCATGGCTTCTGGTTGGGGTACGTACAGTCACTGTGGGGACGACGTCCTCAATGCACTTATTGACAAAGCCAGTGACTGATGTGGTGTACTCCTCAATTCCATCGGAAGAATCCTGGAACATATTCCAGTCTGTGCTAGCAAAACAGCTTAGCATTTGCTTCCTCTGACCTCTTTTTTTATTGACCGAGTCACTCGTACTTCCTGCTTTAGTTTTTGCTTGTAAGCAGGAGGATAGAATTATGGTCAGATTTGCCAAATTGAGAGCTTTGTACGCATCTCTGTGTGTGGAGTAACGGTGGTCCAGAGTTATTTCTCCCCCCCCCCCCTGGTTGGACAATTAACCTCTCTGGGTAGGGGGCAGTATTTTGATTTTGACATCCGGATGAAAAGCGTGCCCAAAGTAAACTGCCTGTTACTCAGGCCCAGAAGCTAGGATATGCATATAATTTGTAGATTTGGATATTAAACACTAACGTCTAACATATGTCTTGAGTATAACAGAACTGATATGGCAGGCGAAACCCCGAGGACAAACCATCCCCCCCAAATATGTTAGGCTTAGTACTTTTTTCAATGGCCATTACTTTAATTTTAAGGCCATGTCCTCCCAGATTGCAGTTCCTAGGGCTTCCACTAGATGTCAGTCTTTAGAAAGAGTTTCAGGCTGTTTTTTGGAAAAATGACCCAGAAATGGTTGTTTTTCTAGGTGGCTCCATTTTGGCTGTAGTGTTTCCAAGCTCGTGGAAGAAAGCGCATTCTTGGTATTTTTCTCTGGTAAAGACAACAACGATTCTCAGTCTTAAATGTTATAGTTTATTTGCGTATTAGGATACCTAAGGTTTGCTTATAAATGTTGTTTGACTTGTTTGGAAAAGTTTATTAGTAACGTTTGGGATTCATTTTGATGGAGGGAAACTGGGTGGATTATTGACTTAAGTGCACCAGCTAAAATGAGTTATGGATATAAAGGACATTATCGAACAAAATGACCATTTGTGATGTAACTGGGACCTTTTGGAGTGCCAACAGAAGAAGATCATCAAAAGGCATTTTTATATCGCTATTTCTGACTTTTGTGTCGCACCTGCCTGGTTGAAATATGATTTTCATGTGTTTGTATGCAGGGCGTTGTCCTCAGACAATCGCATGGTTTTGCTATCGCCGTAAAGCCTTTTTGAAATCTGACACGGCGGCTGGATTAACAAGTTAAGCTTTATTAATTATTATTTCCAAGAATGTTAAATATTTGAATTTAGTATTTTGGAATTTCGCGCTCTGCATTTTCACTGGATGTTGGCCAGGTAGCATCCCACCTACCCTAGAAAGGTTAAAAGAACAACCACGTTAGATCATTTGTTTTGTGACATCATTAAAGAGGTTATAACAGAAACATTGTAACTTTAAGGAGGTTCCACAATGTTTTTCACAGTTAAATCTAAATGTTGTATAACATGTATGATTAAATATGAAACAATTTGTGAGAAGACAAAATGTGATTTCAGCTTTCTAAATGAGAATGGTTTTTGATATAAATTTCTCCCAGTCAGTAAACATGCCCACGTGAGTACAGACATTATGGCAAAAGGATGGAACACCCCTTTTGCCAGAGTGCTTATAAAGGACTCCTAAAGAATTAACATAATAGACCAAAACATGCCGGGTTGCTGCCGGTGTGGAAAGTGGTCCCTGAATAATCAACCATTGAGACCAGAAAAATGTGGAGTGGTAGCTACACATTGAAATGGTTGCAATATAAATATAAACCAAGCAGGCAGACGGTGTTGAGCCGGACGTCACTAATGGTTAGAATCTACCAGACCAGAAAATGGTCAGACCCTCTGAAACTCGACACGTGAAGAAAGATGAAGACTATACCAAACATTCTCAGTCTGCAGCTGGATAATGTAAAGTAGTCTAGAACTTTGACCAAAGATACAAGGAAGATCTCAGCAGACAAACATTGTGTACCTTTGATGTTTCCATTCTAACAAACACTTCCAGACCAAAGAAAGCCTACTACTACAAAGGACATTGTGACCTCTGGTGGACAAACCAGAGACTTTGAACGACTCCCAATAGATGAACAGGGCAATTTCAACAGAGAGACGACAAAGACATACATTGCAATTATTTTAGAATGAGTGGTTGTTAGGGTGCTAAATATCCATATTTACAAAGAGCGTATTTTCAACATGTATGTATAATGGGTTCCCTCTGTCTCTCCCGCTCTTTCTTTCCCCACCCCTTTCATTGTGTCATCGAGTTAGTCCACTAGGGACTTGTGCATTATGTGAGTAATCAACATATCATCCATCATGTGTGTGTGTTAATGTAATTCTGTGTGATTGAGTTAATTATTTATTTATTAAGACAATTTATGTATCGCTGAATCACATTTAGACTAGGGTTCGTGCAGATTTGAAGTCAACAACATTCAGAATGAGACTGATGAGGTAATAATAATTAATGGATGACTGGTAGGATAACGATATATTCTGATATATTCTTGATTCATTCGAGAAACGTTAACTCATTAACCTCTCTGGGACATGTGGGACGGTAGCGTCTCTACTGGCCAAAAGCCAGTGAAAATGCAGAGCGCCAAATTCAAATAAATTACTATAAAAACCCAACTTTCATGAAATCACACTTCCAAGATACCAAATTAAAGCTACTCTTGTTGTGAATGCAGCCAACATGTCAGATTTCAAAAAGGCTTTTCAGCGAACGCAAATTATGCTATTATCTGAGGATAGCACCATAGTAAACAAAGAGAAACCATATTTCAACCCTGCAGCCGCGACACAAAATATAGAAATAAAAATATAATTCATGCCTTACCTTTGACGAGCTTTGTTGGCACTCCAATATGTCCCATAAACATCACAAATGGTCCTTTTGTTCCAATAAATTCCATTGATATATATCCAAAACGTCAATTTATTTGGCGCGTTTGATCCAGAAAAACACTGGTTCCAACTTCCGCAACATGACTACTAAATATGTCAAAAGTTACCTGTAAACTTTGGCAAAACATTTCAAACTACTTTTGTAATACAACTTTTTTACGTAATATAATCGATACATTTGTTCAATACAGGAGGAAAACCAACTGTAGCTATCTTTCTGGTCACGCGCCTTTATCTAACAGTACACTACAAGTTACCCCCGTTCTGGATGGCCGTACTTCATTACACAAAGGAAAAACCTCAACCAATTTCTAAAGACTGTTGACATCCAGTGGAAGCGGTAGGAACTGCAAGAAGGTCCCTTAGAAATCTGGATTCCCAATGAAAACCCATTGAAAAGGAGTTTTGCTTGCTAAATAAGTTATGTTATACTCACAGACATGATTCAAACAGTTTTAGAAACATCAGAGTGTTCTCTATCCAAATCCAAAATGCATATCTTATCTTCTGTGGATGAGTAGCAGGTAGTTGAATTTGGGCATGCTTTTCATCACATTCAGAATGCTGCCCCCTATCCTAGAGAAGTTAAACAAACTTTCTATGGGGCCCGAAGATTGCTAATGAGTTAATTATTACATGATTAATTTAAACACGTAATAATTCAACATAGTTACTTGGTTTTATAAAATGACAGTCATCACATTAAAGAGTCACATCATAACACCATACTGGGTGGCAACATTCTTATCCCTTGTTTAGTAGCTAACCAACTCGGCTAACTTACAGTCACGTCAAAAACAACAGTGACTGCATTTGCATAAGCTGTTTTCTAGTGACATTTATTTGGATACATCCATAACAATGAGCTAATGAGGCGCGATTCTGCCAGGCAAAAGAAAATTGCTTTCCCGTCAGGACACTTGAGCTAGCCAAAAACATAGCTAACACAATCACTGCTGTTGTTAGCAGTTGGTGTTATTCTTCAATAACAGACCCCAAAGCAAATCAGGGGGAGAAAAATATATTTATTCAAAGAGAACAAATCATAGTTGTTATGCTGGAAAGTAGATGGTAGATGTTCATTCTTCCCTGTCCTCAGTGTTTTCTCCACTGAACAAAGAGACAAGAGTAGTTTATAACCCAAACCTAGCCTGTGGTTGACCAATTATAAATCCTTGCAGTAAAATTGGGCCAATAGTCAAATATCTCGTTTCAGGCTCAATGTATAGACAATTCGGACCAATGAGAACTTGCCACATGTAGCTTTGAGTCCTGTTCTGAAATTTCTCCCACAACTACAATAGGCCTATGGGTAATGTGTTAAACATAGTCGTCATTTCGTCCTCTGCGTTGTGTATTTATCTTTTAATATTCTTACACTGTAAAGACTGCAAACTAGCGGCACTTCGTTTTACCTATTGACATTTCTTTGTATATATCCACAAAAATTATGCCAGCCGATTCAAGATGTAGACTGACAGAGAAATGCTGCCTGCCTGCCTGTCTGTCTCGTCCTGACTCCTAATCGTTCATTACTATGGACAGCTGGAGATCGAATTTGAATATTGAAACAATGTTGCAAATGTCAGAGAGACAGACAGCAAGGTTTATGCTAATCTCAGTGGTTGAAAACTAAATGTTAGTCTAAAAGAAATGAGGATGTCTAGATGCTTTTTATAGTGAGATCAAGTTTATAATTTGCCTGGCTGGGCTGATGACAGTGGATTGCGTAGTCAGACGGAACAGAGTAAATAGGCATTTTAATATAGATTTAGCCGGTGGTAACTTGTGGAATTAGACACCGGCTGGAGTGAGCATTTAACCAATCAGCATTAGACCCACCCGTTGTATAATTCCCTATAAGGCACGGTATATGTGCACAGTAGCATTCAATGGCTATAATTCATTCTTACATGTTCTGTGTTTGAGCTGCTTTTGAAAGCAAAATTCTAACTAAAAACATATTTTCATAATAGCAAGCTAGGACAGATGGCTTGATTAGCTAAACTAGCAAGTATGTTTGGTTACCAAGGCAACTACTGTAGCTATCTAGTAAACTTGCTAGCTATTAAAGCAGTAAAGGCGTTAAATTATAACCATGGAATGAAAGGGATAATCAACGAGGCTCTATGCTTTCTCTGGAAAATAATGCAACTCGGTGGAAGGTTAGTTCCATTCCACTAGCACGTTGTGGAACACACCTTCCACATAGTTCATTATTTTCCATAGAACGCATAGCCCCTTGTTAATTATCCCTTACATGTTGTGATACAGAACCAGAAGAGGCTGGTGAGAGGAGCTATAGGAGGATGGGCTTATTGTAATGGCTGGATTGATTATGTCCTAGCCGTTACAATGAGCCCGTCCTCCTATAGCTCTTCCCACCAGCCTCCTCTGTACAGAACACTGTTACAAATGTGAATGTAGCATGGCAAAGCACAAAAGGAAATAACTACATGACAGGGTATTTTGACATGAGTTGTAAGAATGTAGAAGTGTGAATACATAGCACAAACCTATGCTGATCCACACCTAACATTTTCCAATAGAGGGCTGATACAATTTACTACCACTATTGACATCACAAAAACATTTCTCACACTCCAGAGCCTACATGTTCTTGTGTGCATGTGTCGACCAATAGCACTTACAGTGAGCGTGGCTCCAGACTGGAAGAGCTCATAGGGGTAGAGGATCCTCTCGAAGTGGGACCGCAGCAGAGAGCCCATACCCTTCCCTGGGGGAAAACCCATCCTGCTGCCCACCTTGGACCATCTCTTCTCCTTACACACGGTATCAAAGCCTCCCTCGGAGGAGACTATCTGAAATACAATGTGTTTTAGTAAGATGGTTATAGTTGACTCACACACAAAAAGCATATTTTCAGAATAGTAAGGAGACATTCAAATGTACACCAGCACTTAGCACCTCTACTGTCCTAAAACAAAATCCAAAACAAACTCTACACCTACACCACCCGATGTTACAGGAAGGCCATAAAGATCATCAAGGACAACAACCACCCGAGCCACTGCCTGTTCACCCCGCTACCATCCAGAAGGCGAGGTCAGTACAGGTGCATCAAAGCTGGGACCGAGAGACTGAAAAACAGCTTCTATCTCAAGGCCATCAGACTGTTAAACAGCCACCACTAACATTGAGTGGCTGCTGCCAACACACTGACACTGACTCAACTCCAGCCACTTTAATAATGGGAATTGATGGGAAATGATGTAAATATATCACTAGCCACTTTAAACAATGCTACCTTATATAATGTTACTTACCCTACATTATTCATCTCATATGCATACGTATATACTGTACTCTATATCATCGACTGCATCCTTATGTAATACATGTATCACTAGCCACTTTAACTATGCCACTTTGTTTACATACTCATCTCATATGTATATACTGTACTCGATACCATCTACTGTATCTTGCCTATGCTGCTCTGTACAATCACTCATTCATATATCCTTATGTACATATTCTTTATCCCCTTACACTGTGTATAAGACAGTCGTTTTGGAATTGTTAGTTAGATTACTTGTTGGTTATTACTGCATTGTCGGAACTAGAAGCACAAGCATTTCGCTACACTCGCATTAACATCTGCTAACCATGTGTATGTGACAAATAAAATTTGACTTGATTTGATTTACTTACTCCTAAGATATAAATAAATCACAGCATACTTACAAACACACCACATGTTTCTAAAAACAGTATACTGTTCAGGTGAATGGTCCGACTCCGGTCTTACCTTGCTGAGCTGGTACAGATCGAGGATCTTCCTCTCCACATGAGGGAAGCGCAGCCTGGACCCCTGCAGTTCCCAGAACTTGGCAATCTGATCCAGGAAGTTGAGCTTGACCCGAGTGAGGGCCTGAAAGCAATGGGAGAGGTGAGGGAACGGTACAAAGTAGAGGTCGGCCGATTAATTGGAATGGCCGATTAAGTATGGCCGATTTCATAACAATCGGAAATCGGTATTTTTGGGCGCCGATTTATTTTATTTTTTTACACCTTTATTTAATCTTTATTTAACTAGGCAAGTCAGTTAAGAACACATTCTTATTTTCAATGACGGCCTAGGAACGGTGGGTTAACTGCCTCGTTCAGGGGCAGAACGACAGATTTTCACCTTGTCAGCTCGGGGGGATCCAATCTTGCAGCCTTACAGTTAACTAGTCCAACGCAATAACGACCTGCCTCTCTCTCGTTGCACTCCACAAGGAGATTGCCTGTTACGCAAATGCAATAAGCAAAGGTAAGTTGCTAGCTAGCATTAAACTTATCTTTTAAAAAACAAACAATCATAATCACTAGTTAACTACACATGGTTGATGATATTACTAGATATTATCTAGCATGTCCTGTGTTGCATATAATCTGACTGAGCATATAAGCATACAAGTATCTAAGTATCTGACTGAGCGGTGGTAGGCAGAAGCAGGCGTGTAAACATTCATTCAAACAGCACTTTTGTGCGATTTGCCAGCAGCTCTTCGTTGTGCGTCAAGCATTGCGCTGTTTATGAATTCAAACCTATCAACTCCCGAGATGAGGCTGGA
The DNA here is from genome assembly GCF_023373465.1 of Oncorhynchus keta. Classification (NCBI taxonomy): domain Eukaryota; kingdom Metazoa; phylum Chordata; class Actinopteri; order Salmoniformes; family Salmonidae; genus Oncorhynchus; species Oncorhynchus keta. Next base: position 35,658,235 of record NC_068433.1, on the reverse strand, counting down.
GTGACCGAAGTGAAATGGCTGGCTAGTTAGCTTGCGCTAATAGCATTTCAAACTTCACTCGCTCTGAGCCTTGGGGTGGTCGTTTCCCTTGCTCTGCATGGGACGCTTCGATGTGGTGGCTGTTGTCGTTGTGTTGCTGGTTCGAGCCCAGGGAGGAGCGAGGAGAGGGACGGAAGCTATACTGTTACACTGGCAATACTAAAGTGCCTATAAGAACATCCAATCGTCAAAGGTTAATGAAATACAAATGATATAGAGGGAAATAGTCCTATAATAATTACAACCTAAAACTTCTTACCTGGGAATATTGAAGGAACCACCAACTTTCATATGATCTCATGTTCTGAGCAAGGAACTGAAACGTTAGCTTTCTTACATAGCACATTTTGCACTTTTACATTCTTCTCCAACACTTTGGTTTTTGCATTATTTAAACCAAATTGAACATGTTTCATTATCTACTTGAGGCTAAATTGATTTTATTGATGTATTATATTAAGTTAAAATAAGTGTTAATTCAGTATTGTTGTCATTGTCATTATTACAAATACATATATTATTATATATATATATTTTTTTTAAATCGTCCGATTAATCGGTATCTGCTTTTTTGATCCTCCAATAACCGGTATCGGCATTGAAAAATCATAATCGGTCGACCTCTAGTACAAACACATGAAAGTCAATTCCAAGTGAAATCTGGCATGCTTAACTCTAAACAGGAATATAAAGAGGTGGCTTTGGGTGCTGTAGCCTTGGAGAAATCAAAGTAAAGACAGCCTACAAAAACCAGTGAATGATATCCTTTAACTTCTTTGGGACTGGGGGGCAGTATTGAGTAGCTTGGATAAAAAGGTGCCCAGAGTAAACTGCCTGCTACACAGGCCCAAAAGCTAGAATATGCATATATAGAATATGCATAATAGATTTGGATATAAAACACACTGAAGTTTCTAAAACTGTTTGAATGATGTCTGAGTATAACAGAACTCATATGGCAGGCAAAAACCTGAGAAAAAATCCAACCAGGAAGTGGGAAATCTGAGTTGTCGTTTTTGAAGTGATTGCCTATCGAATATACAGTGTCTATGGGGTCATATTGCACTACCTAAGGCTTCCACTAGGTGTCAACAGTCTTTAGAACCTTGTTTCAGGCTTCTACTGTGAAGGGGGAGCGAATGAGAGCTGTTTCAGTCAGATGTCTGGCAGAATGCCATGAGCCGAATCATGCGCGCGGCCGTGAGAAGTTCCTTTTCATTTCTAAAAGGAATTGTCCAGTTGATACATTATTGAAGATTTATGATAAAAACATCCTAAAGATTGATTCTATACATCGTTTGACATGTATATTCTTCAAACTGTAATATAACTTTTTTTACTTTTCGGCAGAACTAAGCGACCGCGCATTGAGCATTTGGATTACTGGGCTAAACGCGCAAACAAAAAGGAGGTATTTGGACATAAATTATGGACTTTATCCAACAAAACAAACATTTATTGTGGAACTGAGATTCCTGGGAGTGCCACCAGATGAAGATAAAAAAAAGGTAAGTGAATATTTCTAACACTATTTCTGACTTTGACACCTTTCCTTCTTTGGAAAATGTCTATGTTTTTCTGTGGTTAAGTGCTAACCTAACATAATCGCACGGTGTGCTTTCGCCGTAAAGCCTTTTTGAAATCTGACACAGTGGTTGCATTAAGGAGAGGTTAATCTATAATTCCATGCATAACACTTGTATCTTTTATCAATGTTTATTATGAGTATTTCAGTCATTTGATGTGGCTCTCTGCACTGTCACTGGATATTTGTTTGAGACAATACATTTTTTAACTTAAACTCTTGCTCCTACCCGACACGCAGGCGTCCCATCTAGACATCTGGAAATGCAAATGCGCTACGCTAAATGCTAATAGCACTCGTTAAAACTCAAACGTTCATTAAAATACACATGCAGAGTACTGAATTAAAGCTACACTCGTTGTGAATCCAGGCAACAAGTCAGATTTTTAAAATGCTTTTCGGCGAAAGCATGAGAAGCTATTATCTGATAGCATGTAACACCCCAAAAGACCCGCAGGGGACGTAAACAAAATAATTAGCATAGTCGGTGCTACACAAAATGCACAAATAAAATATAAAACATTCATTACCTTTGACCATCTTCTTTGTTGGCACTCCTAGATGTCCCATAAACATCACTATTGGGTCTTTTTTTCGATTAAATCGGTCCATATATAGCCTAGATATCGATCTATGAAGACTGTGATCAAGGAAAAAAAATGTGTTTTATAACGTAACGTAATTTTTTTTAATTAAAAAAGTCGACGATAAACTTTCACAAAACACTTCGAAATAATTTTGTAATGCAACTTTAGGTATTAGTAAACGTTAATAAGCGATCAAATTGATCACGAGGCGATGTATATTCTATAGCTGTACGTCTGGAAATAATGTCCGGGTAAATCTCAACCAAAATATCCGGTCGGAGACCGGAAGAACTGCGCTGCCTCGTGTCTGTTTGACCAAGAAACAAATCGTAGGCAAATGACAAGACTGTTGACATCGTGTGGAAGCTGTAGGTATTGCAACCTCGGCCCCATTTAATGTGGTTCACATTCAACAATGGGTTCTAGTGGCGCATTTTATATTTCGCATTTTCAGTGATGAGATTTTCCTGCGCTTTTCGATGAAACGCACGTTCTGTTATAGTCACAGCCGTGATTTAACCAGTTTTATAAACGTCTGAGTGTTTTCTATCCACACATACTAATCATATGCATATACTATATTCCTGGCATGAGTAGCAGGGTGCTGAAATGTTACGCGATTTTTAACAGAATGTTCGAAAAAGTAGGGGGTAGGAGTAACAGGTTAACTCAGTCATTGTATTCAAGAGTGCTGCCCCAAAAATGTGACGGCAGCTGCAGTCAATGCACATAAGGTCTGCACTGTCAAGCCACACCAACGTATAGGTTACCTCACAAAAAAAACATGTTTATTCAGACTACCAAAACATAACATATAATAACATACATACAAAATAACATACATCAGTGAATAATAATAATAATATAATATGACTGACAAACTCATTTGAATAACTAGCTTATTTGACTACTTACTGACTGACTACTTACTTAGGCAATAAATATTTTTATTTAACTAGGCAAGTCAGTTAAGAACAAATTCTTATGTACAATGACTGCCTATTTAGGCCTATACCTTATAACGACTACATACATGGTACCTAACTGCATTTCCAATATAGCCTTCACAGTGTTGTAACTCGGTGCAGTATACTTACCTCCAATTCATTGAGTCTCTGGACTCTGGGAGTAAAGCGGAAGTTGCGCACGTCGCAGGCAAAAGGAGGTGTCCAGTCCTAAAAGACAAAAGAGAACAATGGAAACCAAATGAACAACTTTGGTTCAGATTTTCATATGACTAAGTAATGTGGAAGTAAAAGCAACAACAAAAATAGAAAATACTTTTCAAAATAAACATTTCATAATACTATTCAAATCCCCTTTTCACATAAATAATATAGGGACGTGTGGATACAGATTTGGAAAGCGTCAGCCCAGGAAATTGGATGTAAAAAAAAAATTAAAATCTAAAATCCACCCAAAAATACCAGAATACTGGATATGACACAAATAATAATTTAAGTCCCTGTCGTCTAATTGCTTTAAAATGGGCACAGACTTAACCCCAAATGACAAATAATACTGGAGCACAGTGCAATAAAAGAAAACCTCCCAGAAGCAACTGTCAAGTTTAAGTGTGGGTGCAAAATTGACCAAATTAAGAGGGTTAGCCTAATCACCCAAATGTTCCGTGTGGGAAATGGGAATAAAAGAGAATAAGACCAATATTAGACATACATTTGATTTGCACAAGGCCAAACAATAAAACATGAAAAGTTGAGCATTTGGGTACTAATTTAACTTCCTGCCACTGTAGGCCTATCCCAAACCATGAAAATAAATAAATATATATATATATAAAACGCTTCACAGCTGCATACATGGATATTGCTCATATTGTAGTCATATGATGTAGCAAAGACTTGGAAATCTAGGCCATCAAATGAAAAGCAACTCGGAATTGGTATATAAAATTGTTAATAGTTTAAAAAAAATATCTAGACATCTAATTCGTGGGACGTTACTTGATATCCCGAATGTAACAGTTGCGATCTGTCCAGAAGACACACACACACAAAAAAAAACACAAAAAAGAGTCAGACGGGAGTCTGGAATCAGGCCGCTGTTTTAAATTACGACTTTACTTTAACTGTTTGGCTAAATAAAACATCCAAAATCATTGTTCAAATAAACTGATTAACAGACAATAAATGTTACCTCCACACATAAAAAATTAAACGAGAAATGACGTTACTCGACAAAAAATGTGCGTGGGCTAGGCCGAAAATACCATAAATAGATGACAACAAGGGCACAAACCAATGCAGGCGTAAATCTTAAAATGGAAGCAATGTGTTATATTCCAAAAGCATAAACAGTGAGGTTACCTCTGGCGGTCGAATTTTGCAGATGCCAGTTCTCTCTGCAATAGGTCGAATCTTGTTTATAAATCCTAGTGGATCCGAAAAATCTTCCCAACTCGGCTCAAAAACTGGGCACTCGGGAGGGGGTACGAATTCAGCAAAACCAGACATGATGAAATCACAAATTATATTTTCTTTAAAAAGCCAATAGTACTTGTGTTTAAAATCTATTGTGTTGACATCTGTGTGTGACATCAGTCCATGATTAGGTTATCTTTCAATTAGCACACATATTGTTGCTTCGGGAACTTCTCCTTCATGTTCATGATTGTTAAGTCTCAAGAAAAATAATTTCAATGAAGACAATTTCTTGATATGCCAACAGCTGGGCGACATGACAATATTGTTGAGTTGACGTCTCAAAGACAAAACTGTAAAAGATCAAAAATACATTTCCAGTCCTATTCCAATTTTAGGAAATTGCTGGGCCAAGCCAGGCGGCGTCCACCCCACCACTCCAGTACAGCAACGTTAACTGAAAGCCTGAGAACTACCTGGGGCGCAGGACATCAGTCAAAAGCGCCATCACTCCCCTTTAAAATGTGGACATATGATCCCGCAACAAAATAAAAACGGCCCCAAAAAAAATGTAATGTATAACTATTCTAAGCTCCATATTAACCCAATAAACATTTCCCATCATGTGCGATTTCACTTTTGAATATCCATTGGTTGTGACATCTTCATGTGCCAGGAAAATGCATTATTTCATCCAGATTTCGCAATTTTATCAATTTAAAGTTGCGCCTTAGTGGTCATCCAATCTAAATATGACGTTCTTCAGTAGGTTCAGCCTAAATGAGTGCGACCCTCTTCATCCGAAGAGTAGCTCGTGACCATCAACATCGAAACCTGAGCAGTTAGCTTAGCAATTAGCGCACATTGTTGATCAAACCACGTCCACTGCGACGTCCATTCAATTGAAGGAGAACGTTAGCTAGCTCGTCGCTATACAACAGGCGGTGGGGTTCCGTGGAGGTGAAGGGTCGACATTCCCGATGCAGCAACATACGTTATTTGCTCCACAATAAACCAGACAACGAGCTAATTTAAACCATTCTCATGCACACGGTTCTTTTGCTTCGTGTCACCCGAGTACTTTTCTAGTTGCTGTTGTCATTAAAATCGACGATACTTCCTAGCTAGCTAAGTTAGCCTAGCCACACTGTGCTGTGACTGCTTGCTGGCGAATAACTTCGTATGGTGTCTTTCTTTAGTGGGCTAGCACAGTTCAGGAATATACATTTTTCAGGATAAACATTTCGTATAAAATTGTTCAGTAGATGCATATGTTGCTCGACGCTATTAACTTTCAAACATTGTGTTTATATATATATAAATATTGATATATCTCCCAGCTTTCTTTTACTAGCAATGACCATATTACTACCATGTAACAATAATATACCAATACTCCACTTCCGCCTCCACATCCGCTTCAAGAAAACTAGAACCATGGTTTTTACTTACTATTTCCCTCTATACAAAATCATATGGCTCCCGATATGTACATCAGCATTTATGGTAAATTAGTTGTAGTTTTGTAAGGAACTACTACGTTTATAACCAAGTGGGGAAAAACCCCATCGTCTCCAGTGGTGCTTTCATGACAACTGGGATTCGGGAAAGAACGAGGTCAAAAACGATATTCAAATCGGGGAAGTGTAGGATTCCAGAGTTTTCCGACTTGTAATTCCGAGTAGGATGACTGTTCAAAACAATTTATCCTGCTCGAAACATTTTTCCGGAATTGCCAGTTGTTTTGAACACACTGATGTCGGAGATTTCCGAGTTCCCAGTTGTATGCAACGCGGCATGAACTCCGAATTCTCCCCATGATGTACTCTGATATCACCTCAGGAAATTATCTCCATAATATAATTTTTGTCAGTTAAGTGTAACAATTAAACATTATTTATAAAAGGAATATATTATGTTTAACACTATATTTGGTTTACAAGCATGATTGATAGCTGTACTTTTAGTTTACGGTTGATCAGCTTGTTGGCCATTTGTCAATCACGTTTCAACGAGTTCAAAGCATGTGTATGCATCTAAATTGTATTTACGACTTCATAACTCGTAATTACCACCTTGCCATTTGGTTATGCTGCGTTCCTGTACTCGTCGGAGATTCCTATTTGATTTTGAAAATACGACTTTGTTTTATTCATGTGCTTTTTGGTCTGAACAATTCTTCAAACAACGTTGCTGATAAATATTAGCTAGTTTGCTTAACATTGAAAATATGGTCAAACTATCTACATTACCCATAGACCTATTGTAGCTGTCAAAAACGAATTTGTTAATTTGTTTGAAAAGTTATGGTAAAACGTCACAACTCGCACATTGTCCTGGTTGTTTCACACTTGTAGGCAAATTCCAACTTGTATGCAGATATAAAACAATTGAGGGTTAGCTAAACAAAATATATATATATATGATGTAGGGTCGTTAAAGTGAAACTTCCCAGTCGGAACTAACTTCCGATAACTCCGAAAGCACATATACAGCATTAGTGTGTAATGATAATAAAAACGGTAACTCCATACAAATACAGTGCATACACGTAAAACACACCCTTATTCCCTCAGCCCTCAAATGATGTGGACACTTCTGATGACGTCTGACGAGTATTCACTTGCAGGGCGTGGGAGGAATGAATTATTTTTATATGGACCGCACTTGCCCGGAAATTCGTTACTCGTTAATCCCGGGATGATTGTATTTTCAGACAGCGGCAGTTTGTGGGTGCTTTATATGCGCTACAGTCAATTATGATTGCATGTCTACTTATATTAACTATATCATTATTAATATACGACTACTGTATGTTAGATATCAAATTAATTAGCTAACTAATGTTAGCCTGCCTAGCTGGAACTCCTGAAGAAGGAAAATATTTTATTTCTACAATTTCCAAAAGCTAACCAAACAAAAACATTACTTTTACGAGACGTGTTTGTGCCGTCATGTGCATTAGTTGCACAAGTTCTAACCTTTTTATATTAGTTTTTACTTACACTTGTATGTTGACTGCTCCATTTTTGTTTTGAAATTTTGGCTGACTTTTCTTAGTGGATGTAAAATTGTCGTGAATTGAATTGTGGGGAGTTTCAGGCCCTGAGTGAACATAATTGTACACTCGCAAACTCGACTAAAAACGAGGGTTGGGGGGCTTACGTTGCAAACTTACTTTCTTGGCTAATCATTTGGACTGCCATAAATCAGGGATTCCCCCAAGGGCATAAAACCAGGATGTGTCTTTTAGGTGTTGGACCGCAACTAACAATACTGCAGGTGTTTCACCAGATTAGAAGAATCGCCCCAGAAGTGTCCATATGCCAATGCATATTAATATTATCCATCCGCCCCCCTGATAGTTTTCAATTCAGTTGCATTATACAATATCAAAATAGAAACAGTTTACAACAAAACAAGAAAAACCACAAAATATATGATTATAATTCAAATCAAATACAATTTTATTGGTCACATACACTTGATGTATGCAAATGTTATTGCGGGTTTAGCGAAATGCTTGGGTTTCTAACTCCGACAGTGCAGTAATATCTAACAAGTAATGTCTAACAATTTCACAACATACAGAACCAGTCAAAAGTTTGGGCACACCTACTCATTCAAAGGTTTTTCTTTATTTTGACTATGTTCTACATTGTAGAATAATAGTGAAGACATCACAACTATGAAATAACACATGGAATCATGTAGCAACCAAAAAAAGTGTTAATCAAATCAAAATGTATTTGAGATTCTTCAAATAGCCACCCTTTGCCTTGATGACAGCTTTGAACACTTGATTTTCTCTCAACCAGCTTGGTCTTAGTATTTTGTGTTTTCTTTATATATTTGGTCAGGCCAGGGTGTGACATGGGATATTGTGGTGTGTTTTTTGTCTTGGGGTTTTGTGGGGCGTCGACGTAGTCTATGGCTGCCTGAGGCGGTTCTCAATCAGAGTCAGGTGATTCTCGTTGTCTCTGATTGGGAACCATATTTAGGCAGCCATATTCTGTGAGTGTTTTCGTGGGTGATTGTTCCTGTCTCTGTGTTAGTTATTCACCAGACAGGCTGTATAGGTTTTCACGTTCCGTTTGCTGTTTTGTAATATTTATAGTTATTTCATGTATCGCTATTCTCCATTAAAGAACATGAGTAACCACCACGCTGCATTTTGGTCCGCTTCTCCTTCAACAGACGAACGCCGTTACAGAATCACCCACCACACCCGGACCGAGTGGCGTGGTAACAGGCAGCGAAAGTAGGAATGGACATGGGAAGACGTGTTGGATGGCAAAGGTTGTTACACTTGGGAGGAGATACTGGCCGGAAGAGATCGCCTCCCATGGGAACAGGTGGAGGCACTTAGGAGAGCAGAGGCAGCCCGAGATAGGAGCCGACGATACGAGGGAACACGGTTGGCAAGGAAGCCCGAAAAGCAGCCCCAAAAATGTATTGGGGGGGGGGCTCAGGGAGAGTGTGGCAGAGTCAGGAGACAGACCTGAGCCAACTCCCCCTGTTAATCGTGAGGAGCAGCGATCAAAGGACTTCTGGACTTGGGAAGAGATATTGGACGGAAAAGGACCATGGGCACAGCCTGGAGAATATCGCTGCCCCAAGGAAGAACTGGAGGCGATGAAAGCGGAGAGGCGCTGGTATGAAGAGGCAGCACGACGAAGCGGATGGATGCCTGAGAGTCAGCCCCAAAAATATATTGGGGGGGGCTTACAGGGAGTATGGCTATGCCAGGTAGGAGACCTGCGCAAACTCCCTGTGCTTACCGGGGGGCTAGAGAGACCGGGCAGGCACCGTGTTATGCTATGGAGCGCACAGTGTTTCCAATGCGGGTGCATAGCCCGGTGCGGTTCATACCAGCTCTTCGTATTGGCCGGGCTAGAGTGGGCATCGAGCCAGGTAAGGTTGGGCAGGCTCTGTGCTCAAGAGCTCCAGTGCGCCTGCATGGTCCGGTCTATCCAGAGCCACCTCCAAACACCAGTCCGCCGGTGGCAGCTCCCCGCACCAGGCTTCCTGTGCGTGTTCTCTATCCAGTTCCACCTGTGCCAGCACCACGCATCAGGCCTACAGTGCGCCTCGCCTCTCCAGCGCTGCCGGAGTCAGCAGGCTGTTCAGCGCTTCCAGAGCCTTCCTCCTCTACAGCGCTGCTGGAGTCTCCCGCCTGTTCAGCGCTGTCGGAGCCTTTCTCCTCTCCTGCGCTGCCGGAGTCTCCCGCCTGTTTAGCACAGCCAGAGCCTTCCTTCTCTACAGCACTGCCGGAGCCTCCTGCCTGTTCAACGCAGCCAGAGCTGCCAGTCTGCATGGAGCAGCCAGAGCTGCCAGTCTACATGGAGCAGCCAGAGCTGTCAGCCTGCATGGAGCAGCCAGAGTTGTCAGCCTGCATGGAGCAGCCTGAGCTGCCAGTCTGCATGGAGCAGCCTGAGCTGCCAGTCTGCATGGAGCAGCCAGAGCTGCCAATCTGCATGGAGCAGCCAGAGCTGCCAATCTGCATGGAGCAGCCAGAGCTGCCAGTCTGCATGGAGCAGCCAGAGCTGCCAGTCTACATGGAGCAGCCAGAGCTGTCAGTCTGCATGGAGCAGCCAGAGCAGCTAGATCTGCCAGTCAGCCATGATCTTCCAGATCTGCCAGTCAACCAGACTCTTCCAGGTCTGCCAGTCAACCAGACTCTTCCAGATCCGCCAGCCAGCCAGGATCTGCCGGAGCCAACTACCTGCCTGAGCTTCATCTCAGTACTGGGCTTCCTCTCAGTCTTGGGCTTCCTCTCAGTACTGGGCTTCCCCTCAGTCCCGGGCTTCCCCTCAGTTCCGAGCTTCCCCTCAGTCCCGAGCTGCCCCTCAGTCCCGAGCTGCCCCTCAGTCACGAGCTGCCCCTCAGTCCAGTGGGGTTCTGGGTGAGGACTATTAGGCCATGGTCGGCGGCGAGGGTGGATTATCCCAGGACGCGAGGGGGAGGAACTATGACATTTATGGAGTGGGGTCCACGTCCCGAGCTGGAGCCGCCACCATGGACAGACGCCCACCCGGACCCTTCCTATGGTTTTGAGGTGCGTCCGGGAGTCCGCACCTTAGGGGGGGGGGGGTTCTGTCACGCCTTGGTCTTAGTATTTTGTGTTTTCTTTATATATTTGGTCAGGCCAGGGTGTGACATGGGTTATTGTGGTGTTTTTTGTCTTGGGGTTTTGTGGGGCGTCGACGTAGTCTATGGCTGCCTGAGGCGGTTCTCAATCAGAGTCAGGTGATTCTCGTTGTCTCTGATTGGGAACCATATTTAGGCAGCCATATTCTGTGAGTGTTTTCGTGGGTGATTGTTCCTGTCTCTGTGTTAGTTATTCACCAGACAGGCTGTATAGGTTTTCACATTCCGTTTGTTGTTTTGTAATATTTATAGTTATTTCATGTATCGCTATTCTTCATTAAAGAACATGAGTAACCACCACGCTGCATTTTGGTCTGCTTCTCCTTCAACAGACGAACGCCGATACACAGCTATATGAGGTAGTCACCTGGAATGCATTTCAATTAACAGGTGTGCCTTGTTAAAAGTTTGTTTGTGGAATTGTTTTCTTTCTTAATGCGTTTGAGCCAATCCGTTGTGCTGTGACAAGGTAGAGGGTGGTATACAGAATATATAACAAGTCCATATTATGACAAGAACAGCTCAAATAAGCAAAGAGAAATGACAGTCCGTCATTACTTTAATTACATGAAGGTCAATCGATCCAGAACATTTCAAGAACTTTGTGCAGTCGCAAAAAACATCAAGCGCTATGATGAAACTGGCTCTCATGAGGACCGCCACAGGAATGGAAGAACCAGAGTTACCTCTGCTGCAGAAGATAAGTTAATTGGAGTTACCAGCCTCAGAAATTGCAGCCCAAATAAATTCTTCACAGGGTTCAAGTAACAGACACATCTTAACATCAACTGTTCAGAGGAGACAGGCCTTCATGGTCAAATTTCTGCAAAGAAACCACTACTAAGGACACCAATAAGAAGAAGAGACTTGCTTGGGCAAAGAAACAAGAGCAATGGACATGAGACCAGTGAAAATCTGTCCTTTTGTCTGATGAGTCCAAAATTTAGATTTTTGGTTCAAATCGCTGTCTTTGTGAGACGCAGAGTGGGTGAGTGGATGATCTCCACATGTGTAGTACCCACTGTGAAGCATGGAGAACCAGGTGTTATGGTGTGGGGTTGCTTTGCTGGTGTCACTGTCATGATTTATTTGTAATTCCAGGCACACTTAACCAGCATGGCTACCACAGCATTCTGCAGCGAGAAGCCTTCCCATCTGGTTTGCGCTTAGTGGGACTATCATTTGTTTTTCAACAGGACAATGACCCAACACACCCCCAGGCTGTGTATGGGTTATTTTACCAAGAAGGAGAGTGATGGAGTGATGCATCAGATGACCTGGCCTCCAGAAGGCCAGCATCCCGGAGTCGCCTCTTCATTGTTGACGTTGAGACTGGTGTGGGTACTATTTAATGAAGCTGCCAGTTGAGGACTTGTGAGGCATCTGTTTCTCAAACTAGACACTCTAATGTACCTGTCCTCTTGCTCAGTTGTGCACTACCTGGCCATAGTGTGCGTGTGTGTATGTATTTGTACGACCCATAACGTGTGTGTGTGTGTGTGTGTGTGTGTGTGTGTGTGTGTGTGTGTGTGTGTGTGTGTGTGTGTGTGTGTGTGTGTGTGTGTGTGTGTGTGTGTGTGTGTGTGTGTGTGTGTGTGTGTGTGAACAGGGCTCCGGGCAGCCGAGCGGAAATGGAGGAAAACTCGCCTCCCTGCGGACCTGGCATCCTTTCACTCCCTCCTCTCTACATTTTCCTCCTCTGTCTCTGCTGCTAAAGCCACTTTCTACCACTCTAAATTCCAAGCATCTGCCTCTAACCCTAGGAAGCTCTTTGCCACCTTCTCCTCCCTCCTGAATCCTCCTCCCCTCCCCCCTCCTCCCTCTCTGCAGATGACTTCGTCAACCATTTTGAAAAGAAGGTCGACGACATCCGATCCTCGTTTGCTAAGTCAAACGACACCGCTGGTTCTGCTCACACTGCCCTACCCTGTGCTCTGACCTCTTTCTCCCCTCTCTCTCCAGATGAAATCTCGCGTCTTGTGACGGCCGGCCGCCCAACAACCTGCCCGCTTGACCCTATCCCCTCCTCTCTTCTCCAGACCATTTCCGGAGACCTTCTCCCTTACCTCACCTCGCTCATCAACTCATCCCTGACCGCTGGCTACGTCCCTTCCGTCCTCAAGAGAGCGAGAGTTGCACCCCTTCTGAAAAAACCTACACTCGATCCCTCCGATGTCAACAACTACAGACCAGTATCCCTTCTTTCTTTTCTCTCCAAAACTCTTGAACGCGCCGTCCTTGGCCAGCTCTACCGCTATCTCTCTCAGAATGACCTTCTTGATCCAAATCAGTCAGGTTTCAAGACTAGTCATTCAACTGAGACTGCTCTTCTCTGCATCACGGAGGCGCTCCGCACTGCTAAAGCTAACTCTCTCTCCTCTGCTCTCATCCTTCTAGACCTATCGGCTGCCTTCGATACTGTGAACCATCAGATCCTCCTCTCCACCCTCTCCGAGTTGGGCATCTCCGGCGCGGCCCACGCTTGGATTGCGTCCTACCTGACAGGTCGCTCCTACCAGGTGGCGTGGCGAGAATCTGTCTCCTCACCACGCGCTCTCACCACTGGTGTCCCCCAGGGCTCTGTTCTAGGCCCTCTCCTATTCTCGCTATACACCAAGTCACTTGGCTCTGTCATAACCTCACATGGTCTCTCCTATCATTGCTATGCAGACGACACACAATTAATCTTCTCCTTTCCCCCTTCTGATGACCAGGTGGCGAATCACATCTCTGCATGTCTGGCAGACATATCAGTGTGGATGACGGATCACCACCTCAAGCTGAACCTCGGCAAGACGGAGCTGCTCTTCCTCCCGGGGAAGGACTGCCCATTCCATGATCTCGCCATCACGGTTGACAACTCCATTGTGTCCTCCTCCCAGAGCACTAAGAACCTTGGCGTGATCCTGGAAAACACCCTGTCGTTCTCAACTAACATCAAGGCGGTGGCCCGTTCCTGTAGGTTCATGCTCTACAACATCCGCAGAGTACGACCCTGCCTCACACAGGAAGCGGCGCAGGTCCTAATCCAGGCACTTGTCATCTCCCGTCTGGATTACTGCAACTCGCTGTTGGCTGGGCTCCTGCCTGTGCCATTAAACCCCTACAACTCATCCAGAACGCCGCAGCCCGTCTGGTGTTCAACCTTCCCAAGTTCTCTCATGTCACCCCGCTCCTCCGCTCTCTCCACTGGCTTCCAGTTGAAGCTCGCATCCGCTACAAGACCATGGTGCTTGCCTACGGAGCTGTGAGGGGAACGGCACCTCAGTACCTCCAGGCTCTGATCAGGCCCTACACCCAAACAAGGGCACTGCGTTCATCCACCTCTGGCCTGCTCGCCTCCCTACCACTGAGGAAGTACAGTTCCCGCTCATCCCAGTCAAAACTGTTCGCTGCTCTGGCCCCCCAATGGTGGAACAAACTCCCTCACGACGCCAGGACAGCGGAGTCAATCACCACCTTCCGGAGACACCTGAAACCCCACCTCTTTAAGGAATACCTAGGATAGGATAAGCAATCCTTCTCACCGCCCCTAAAAGATTTAGATGCACTATTGTAAAGTGGCTGTTCCACTGGATGTCATAAGGTGAATGCACCAATTTGTAAGTCGCTCTGGATAAGAGCGTCTGCTAAATGACTTAAATGTGTGTGTGTGTGTGTGTGTGTGTGTGTGTGTGTGTGTGTGTGTGTGTGTGTGTGTGTGTGTGTGTGTGTGTGTGTGTGTGTGTGTGTGTGTGTGTGTGTGTGTGTGTGTGTGTGTGTTGTTTGTCTCCTTCCAGTTCTCTGCTGCAAATGACTGGAACGAACTACAAAAATCTCTGAAACTGGAAACACTTATCTCCCTCACTAGCTTTAAGCACCAACTGTCAGAGCAGCTCACAGCTTACTGCACCTGTACATAGCCCACCTATAACTTAGCCCAAACAACTACCTCTTTCCCTACTGTATTTAATTTATTTATTTATTTTGCTCCTTTGCACCCCATTATTTTTATTTCTTCTTTGCACATTCTTCCACTGCAAATCTACCATTCCAGTGTTTTACTTGCTATATTGTATTTACTTTGCCACCATGGCCTTTTTTTTGCCTTTACCTCCCTTAACTCACCTCATTTGCTCACATCGTATATAGACTTGTTTATACTGTATAATTGACTGTATGTTTGTTTTACTCCATGTGTAACTCTGTGTCGTTGTATGTGTCGAACTGCTTTGCTTTATCTTGGCCAGGTCGCAATTGTAAATGAGAACTTGTTCTCAACTTGCCTACCTGGTTAAATAAAGGTGAAATAAAATAAAGAAAAATAAAGAAAAAATATATAGGAGACCCAGTCACGACCCATCTTCAATCCTCTTACTGAGGGAAGGAGGTTGTTGGCCAAGATCTCGCGATACATGGCCCCATCCATCCTCCCCTCAATATGGTGCAGTCGTCCTGTCCCCTTTGCAGAAAAGCATCCCCAAAGAATGATGTTTCCACCTCCATGCTTCACGGTTGGGATGGTGTTCTTGGGGTTGTACTCATCCTTCTTCCTCCAAACACGGCGAGTGGAGTTTAGACCAAAAAGCTCTATTTTTGTCTCATCGGACCACATGACCTTCTCCCATTCCTCCTCTGGATCATCCAGATGGTCATTGGCAAACTTCAGACGGGCCTGGACATGCGCTGGCTTGAGCAGGGAGACCTTGCGTGCGCCGTAGGATTTTAATCCATGACGGCGTAGTGTGTTACTAATGGTTTTCTTTGAGGCTGTGGTCCCAGCTCTCTTCAGATCATTTACCGGGTCCTGCCGTGTAGTTCTGGCCTGATCCCTCACCTTCCTCATGATCATTGATGCCCCACGAGGTGAGATCTTGCATGGAGCCCCAGACCGAGGGTGATTGACCGTCATCTTGAACTTCTTCCATTTTCTAATAATTGCGCCAACAGTTGTTGCCTTCTTACCAAGCTGCTTGCCTATTGTCCTGTAGCCCATCCCAGCCTTGTGCAGGTCTACAATCTTAACCCTGATGTCCTTACACAGCTCTCTGGTCTTGGTCATTGTGGAGAGGTTGGAGTCTGTTTGATGGACAGGTGTCTTTTATACAGGTAACGAGTTCAAACAGATGCAGTTAATACAGGTGCAGTGGAGAACAGGAGGGATTCTTAAAGAAAAACAAACTCTGTGAGAGCCGGAATTCTTACTGGTTGGTAGGTGATCAAATAATTATGTCATGCAATAAAATGCAAATGAATTACTTAAAAATCATACAATGTAATTTTCTAGATTTTTGTTTTAGTTTCCGTCTCTCACAGTTGAAGTGTACCTATGATAAAAATTACAGACCTCTACATGCTTTGTAAGTAGGAAAACCTGCAAAATCGGCAGTATATCAAATACTTGTTCTCCCCACTGTATACATATATATATATTCCATGTCAGATATATATATTTTCAATTTTTTATTCAAATGGAATGGAGTAGAACAGCAAACACACACATGGCCACTGCGCCTGCTACTCCTCCACATTTCCATATGAAATTGCCATTGGATGCTGTTGGGGGGAGGGCAGGCACACAACAATGGCCAGAGTTGAATGGAACAGCACTTCACCTTAGTGACTGTTCCCTCTGCTCTATACAATACATATCTGTTTATTTTATGTGATGATAAAAGGCTCATACAATACAAATATATTTTTTAATGTTTTCTTTCACAGTGATAGCGACTCCGACTGGGAGCCCATGGTGCCAAGGTGCCCATACCCCCACCGAAGCGGGTGTACCACCAAAAATGTCCCCATTCCTGCAGCTATCAAGGACTACAACAAGAGCATGGGAGGTGTAGACCTATCAGATGCACTGATAGGGTACTACAATGTTCTACATAAGACAAAGAAATGGTACAAGACATTGTTTTACCATTTCATTGACATTGCTGTGGTGAATTCCTTCATCCTGCAGAAGGAAATGGCGAAGAGCTGTGGACAGCCCCCCATCTCACAGCTAGCCTTCAGGGAGCTGCTCATCCGGGAGCTTGCTTGCTATAGCAAAAAGTCCACTGCATCACATTCTGCCCTACTCTACCTCTGCCAGCTCTACTCCTGCCTCCAGTGGTGTTCATATGCCACAGTTCATTTGCTGCAGGCATGACTGTGCCTCAGGGCCAAAAGGGCACAGCATGTAGGCGTCGTTGTGTTCTGTGTCGCATGAAGTCCCCCATCACCTGCACCACTTGTTCAGTTTGCCTCTGCTTTACATCAGAAAGAGACTGCTATGGGACATGGCACAGGCAGCAAAATATTGTGTAGAGGACTTCCAAAGGGTCTACCTGTCACGACTCCTACCGAAGGTGGCTCCCCTTCCCGTTCGGGTGGCGCTCGGTGGTTGTCGTTGCCGGCCTACTAGCTGCCACTGATTCTTTCTTCCCCCTCCTTGTCTGTTCATTGGTTACACCTGTTATGGATTGTGGTGATTAGTTGGGCTTTATTAGTCAGCCGGGCCCGCCTGTTTCTTTGTGCGGGATTGTTTGTGTAACATTTGTGTATGTTGGAGTTGAACGTGTTTGTTCCTGTTCGTGGGTTTTTGCTGGACTGTTTTAGTCCCCGTGCTTGGGGCATTTGTTTTTTAGCTCCCAGTGTTTCGTGGGGTGGCTTATGTTCGCCGTGTGTGCATTAAAGAGCACTACCTTGAACTCTGTTTCCTGCGCCTGACTTCACACCCACGACACCCAGATCGTTACACTACCCCTGTTTTTCATTTAAAAAATGTTGTGTTAGAATTGCTTTTTGATATGTTGTATATAGTTATTTGCACTGTTGTATATAGTTATAGGTGGGCAACTTGTGTGAGACACCTGGGTGACTTCATGCTAAATGTCATGTAGCTCACCCATTCCTGAAGTTATCAGTCTGACACTTTGCACACCTACAGCTGCCCTCTTGTGCTATCCATCAACATTATCTGCAGCATCCTATCTGACTGTGTGGCTATTCTAGTACATGTGAAAGATGATGCTACAACAATAAAAAAACAGAAAACGTATGCTCTTTCTTTATCTTTTCTTCCACCAGATTGTTGGGGAATAATCAGAATTGGTTGGTAACATAGGTAAGATGTTTTATATTCATCATATGTTTGTAAGTTACTTCTCATCAGAATGTTATTTTTGTATAATACTGTGGCGGGGTTGCAGTATCTGTTCTATGTCAAGACTAAGTTGTTTGGGCCGGAGAGAGGGGAGAGGTCAAGCGTGTATCTCTTGGCTCCACAATGTCTGTGTGCCAGTCAGTGTGTCTCTGTGATCTTGTCAAGATAGGATGGATTTGATATATGCCTGTTGATATGGCGTAGTGGTTTATGGTTCTGAGTTTGAGAAAGGAGACAAAGCTGAACGATGAATTATGCCGATGCTGTCTTATCCTGTGTGTGTCTTTGCTATAAAGGACCTCAGTTGAAATGTTGAAGGGACTTTCAAAGAATTAATTGATAGACACTGAATTGATCTGAGAGTCACAGGGTTGTGATAGAGCTCATATAATTAAAGATGGACTTTGACAACTAACTCTGACTTGTGTGTGGTTTGATCTCATGATTTGGTAAATAGAGGAGATTTCCACGACAAGATCTATTGTGTTGAATTCTCCTACATTAAATTAACATTTCCACAAACTTCAGAAGGTTTCCATTCAAATTATACCAATAATATGCATATCCTTGCCTCTGGGGCTGAGCTACATGCAGTTAGATTAAACCTTTTGTGACTAGGGGGCAGTATTTTCATTTTTTGAAAAATAACGTGCCCGTAGTAAACAGGATATTTTGTCAGGACAAGATGCTAGAATATGCATATAATTGACAGCTTAGGATAGAAAACACTCTAAAGTTTCCAAAACTGTAAAAATATTGTCTGTTAGTATAACAGAACTGATGTTGCAGGCGAAAGCCTAAGAAAAATCCAATCCGGAAGTGCCTCCTGTTTTGAAAGCCCTGCGTTCCAATGCGTCCCTATTGAGCAGTGAATGGACTATCAACCAGATGACTTTTTGTCCGTATTCCCCAAGGGGTCTACAGCATTGTGTCGTAGGTTTACGCATATATGTTGAAGAATACCCATAAGCGGCTATATTGCACAAGTGGTCACCTGATTCTCCCAGAGAGATTCTCGCGTAAAATAAAGAGGTAGCCATTATTCCAATCGGTCCTACTGAAAAATGAATTGTCCCGGTTGATATATTATCGAATAGATATTTGAAAAACACATTGAGGATTGATTATAAAAAACGTTTGCCATGTTTCTGTCGATATTATGGATCTAATTTGGAATATTTTTCGGCATTGTCATGACCGCAATTTCCGGTGGATTTCTCAACAAAACGTGAAGAACAAACAGAGGAATTTTGGCTATAAAAAATCCTCTTTATGGAACCAAATGAACATTTGCTCTCTAACTGGGAGTCTCATGAGTGAAAAGATTAGAAGCTCATCAAAGGTAAACGATTTAATTTGATTGCTTTTCTGATTTTCGTGACCAAGCTGCCTGCTGCTAGCTGGACATAATGCTATGCTAGGCTATCGATAAACGTACACAAAAGCATAATTTCAAAATCTGAGATGACAGGGTGATTAACAAAAGGGTAAGTTGTGTTTCACTATATTTCACTTGTGATTTCATGAATATAAATATTTTCTCGTAATATTATTTGACAGTGGCGCTATGCTATTCAGCGTTGCTGATGACAATTTTACCGGATCCGGGATGGGTGGTTGAGAGAGGTTAATGGACAAAAAATTTGCTTTTCTTTCAAAAACAAAGACATTTCTAAGTGACCCAAAACTTTTGTACGGTAGTGTACATATGAGATGAGTATTGCAAAATATGTAAACATTATTAAAGTGACTAGCGTTCCATTTATTAATGTGGCCAGCGATTTCAAGTCTATGTATATAGGCAGCAGCCTCTAATATGCTAGTGATGGCTATTTAACAGTCTGATGACCTTGAGATAGAAGCTGTTTTTCAGTCTCTCGGTCCCAGCTTTGATGACCACGCCTTCTGGATGGTAGCGGGCAGTACAGGCAGTGGCTCGGGTGGTTGTTGTCCTTGATGAACTTTTTGGCCTTCCTGTGACATCAGGTGCTGAAGATGTCCTGGAGTGCAGGTAGTTTGTCCCTGGTGATGCATTGGGTAGACGGTTGTGGGCAGTACAGTTGCCGTACCAGGCGGTGACTGTCACACCCTGATCGGTTTCACCTGTCTTTGTGCTTGTCTCCACCCCCCACCAGGCAGGTGTCGCCCATCTTCCCCATTATCCCTTGTGTATTTATACCTGTGTTCTCTGTCAATAGTTCTTCCCAGCTGTATGTAATAAGACTTAAGATTTCCTGGGATAACAATGTAAGAAATAATACATTAAAAAACAAAATACTGCATAGTTTCCTAAGGACGTGAATCCAGATGACCATCTCTGTCGGCGCCATCTTGTGATCGAGAACATATCTCAGTCTGTGTGATCAAAATAATCTTGAAGTGTGGAATCCGATAGGTCAGACCAGCGTTGAATAGTCCTTAGCACGGGTACTTCCTGTTTGAGTTTCTGCCTATAGGAAGGGAGGAGCAAAATGAGTCGCGGTCAGATTTGCCGAAAGGAGGGCGGAGGAGGGCCTTGTATGCATCGCGGAAGTTAAAGTAGCAGTGGTCGAGTGTTTAAGTAGCGCGAGTACTACAGTCAAAGTGTTGATAGAACTTCGGCAGCCTTTTTCTCAAATTTGCTTTGTTAAAATTCCTAGCTACAATAAATGCGGCCTCAGGATATGTGGTTTCCAGTTTGCATAAAGTCCTTTGAGGGCCGTCGGGGTATTGGCTTGAGGGCGATATACACGGCTGTGACTATAAACAAAGATAATTCTCTTGAGAGATAATATGGTCGGCATTTGATTGAAGTATTCTAGGTCGGGTGAACAAAAGGACTTTAGTTCCTGTATGTTATCACAATCACACCATGAGTCGTTAATCATGAAACACCCTTCTTCTTCCCAGAGAGATATTTATTCCTTACTGTGCGATATACTGAGAACCCGACTGGCTGGACGGACTCAGACAGTAAATCCAGAGAGAGCCATGTTTCCGTGAAACATAGTATGTTACAATCCCTGATGTCTCTCTGGAAAGAAATCCTTGCCCTAAGTTCGTCATCTTTATTTGCTCCAGGGTCAGTGCAGTGTTGTGGTTGGTCTTGATCTGAGTGTTGATGTCATTTTTCATGGAGAGTAATTTTGCATTCAGATCAACCACTGGCAATATCAGTAGCTTAATCAAACTGTGCTGTGTGCAGCTTTGCATGCTGACCAAGGAGAGGTAGAACTATTCCTACCTCTCTATGACACAACCATTCAAAAGTTTGGGGCCACTTAGAAATGTTCTTGTTTTGAAAGAAAAGCATTTTGTCCATTAAAATAACATCAAATTCATTGTAAATTACTATTGTAGCTGTAAATGGCAGATTTTTTTTATGGAATATCTACATAGGTGTACAGAAGCCCATTTTCAGCAACCATCACACCTGTGTTCCAATGGCATGTTGTGTTAGCTAATCCAAATTTTAAAAGACTAATTGATCATTAGAAAACCCTTTTGCAATTATGTTAGCACAGCTGAAAACTGCTGTTCTGATTAAAAAAGCAATACAACTGACCTTCTTTAGACTAGTTGAGTATTTGGAGCATCAGCATTTGTGGGTTCAATTACAGGCTCAAAATGTCATCAGACTCATCAGTCTATTCTTGAAGGCTATTCCATGCGAGAAATTGCCAAGAAACTGAAGATCTCATACAACGCTGTTTACTATTTCCTTCACAGAACAGCGCAAACTGGTTCTAACCAGAATAGAAAGAGTGGGAGGCCCAGTGCAAAACTGAGCAAGAGGAAAACTACAGAGTTTCTAGTTTGAAAAACAGATGCCTCACAAGTCCTCAACTGGCAGCTTCATTAAATATTACCCACAAAACACCAGTCTCAACATCAACAGTGAAGAGGCGACTCCGGTATGCTGGACTTCTAGAGTTGCAAAGAAAAAGCCATATCTCAGACTGGCCAATTAAAATGAAAGATTAAGATGGGCAAAATAACAGACACTGGACAGAGGAACTCTGCCTTGAAGGCCAGCATCCCGGAGATGCCTCTTCACTGTTGACATTGAGACGGGTGTTTTGCGTGTTATCCAGATACTGACTGTTAGCACTTGGTGGTCTATAGCAGCTTCCTACAAGAATGGTCTTTAGGTGAGGCAGATTAACATGTAGCCCTATTACTTCAACAGTATTTAACACGAGCTCCTCTCTAAGCTTTACAGAAACGTGGCTAGGAATATAGACCGCAACACTGCCCCCATTGGCATTTCTATATTTTCTGTAGATGTTATAACCAAGTATCGCTACCACTGTAGGTATTATCAGTAGTTTCTAAGTGAGTTTCAGAGATAGTCACAATATGGATGTCATCTCTTACTGGCAAGATATCGATTTAATGAACCTTGTTCCTTAGGCTACATATGTTAATGTGGGCTATTTTTATAGGGGACAGAATGAGGTTGGACCATCAAATAATTGGCATATATATTATTCTTATAGAATTTTCACATAGGCGAGGATATTGGAAATTAAATCAAAGCCTATTGGATGATAACTTGTTTTGAATTAGTACCGAAAATGTATAAATGACTTATTCCAACATAACATAGGTACAGCAGATTCCTTTAATCAATGGAATACTTTTAAATGTGCCGTTAGAGGCCATGCAATTCTCTAAAACAAAAGCAATTCAGGTCAAAAGAGTCCATAGGAAATGGAAGGACTAATAGTACAGATAGCCATAAAAACAGTACCATTGTCACGGGTAACTTGGTGCGTGAGGGAAGAATCAGGCGCAGACAGCATATAGTTCCATAGGAAGACGTGCACTTTTAATATCGCACCGAAAAATAATGCCCAACAAACCAGGGCGCGGAAAATGTGGACCAACCCAACACAACAGGTTACCAGGTCCAGAGCACGAACAACAAAAAAACATACACACGTAACATATGAGTAATCCCGCACGAAACAAGGGCGAGTAAACATACTATAAATAAGGAAGTCAATCAAGCACAAAAATAGACAGGTGCAACTAATAAGACAAAACAAACAGACAACGAAAAAGGGATCGGTGGCGGCTAGTAGGCCGGTGACGACGACTGCCGAGCCCCGCCTGAACCATTGTCACACCCTGACCTTAGAGAGCTTTTCATGTCTCTATTTTGGTTTGGTCAGGGTGTGATTTGGGTGGGCATTCTATGTTCAGTTTTGTATTTCTTTGTTTTGACCGGGTAAGGTTTTCATTGAGGGACAGCTGTCTATCGTTGTCTCTGATTGGAAACCATACTTAGGTAGCCTTTTCCCACCTGTGTTTTGTGGGTAGTTGTTTTTTGTTTAGTGTTCTGCACCTGACAGGACTATTTCGGTTTCGGTTCTCACTTTGTTATTTTGTTCTAGTGTTCAGTGTTAATAAAAATCATGAACACTTACCACGCTGCGCTTTGGTCCGATCCTTCTTCATCAGAGGACCGTTACAACCATAAAGGAACAGAATAAGGAAAAAGAAAACTATGAACTTATTCAATAAAGATCAAGTGTAATATATTGTAAAAAAAATAAAGAGAACTGGATGGAATATGGGAACATGGCACCAAATTATTTTTTAAACTTCAACATAGAAATACTACCAAAAATAATTTACTGAAACTTGTTACAAATTGAGGATGCAAAGTACTTTAAGCATATTTTTTAATTTCAGTCTCCATCTCCACTAACCAAAGATAATTGTATGGATTTTTTTGGGCAACCTTTCCACAGGTACCAACAAACGGGTGTGATTAGAATGCTTATTTAGAATGTCCAGTTTCGATTGACGCAACAGTCAGCATTTGAGCTGGCCACACAGGTTTTTCATAGAAATATTTTGCACAAACACAGTCCTTACAAAGTTATGTCGTGAATGTGACCAGTTCATTTTTGGATGCAATGTTCAGACATTCACTGAAGTAGCTACAGCATAACACAATCATCCAAACTGTAAAATGTAGGCTACATTTGTCCTTTAGGATTTTTATGAATTTATTTGCAACTTATGGTGGAAAATAAGTATTTGGTCAATAACAAAAGTTGATCTCAATACTTTATTATATACCCTTTGATGGCAATGACAGTGGTCAAACATTTTATGTAAGTCTTCACAAGGTTCTCACACACTTGCTGGTGTTTTGGCCCATTCCTCCATGCAGATCTCCTCTAGAGCAGTGATGTTTTGGGGCTGTTGCTGGGCAACACTGACTTTCAACTCTCTCCAAAGATTTTCTATGGGGTTGAGATCTGGAGACTGGCTAGGCCACTCCAGGTCCTTGAAATGCTTCTTACGAAGCCACTCCTTCGTTGCCCGGGCGGTGTGTTTGGGGTCATTGTCATGCTGAAAGACCCAGCCACGTTTCATCTTCAATGCCCTTGCTGATGGAAGGAGGTTTTCACTCAAAATCTCACGGTACATGGCCCCATTCATTCTTTCCTTTACACGGATCAGTCGTCCTGGTCTCTTTGCAGAAAAACAGCCCTAAAGCATGATGTTTCCACCCCCATGCTTCACAGTAGGTATGGTGTTCTTTGGATGCAACTCAGCATTCTTTGTCCTCCAAACACAACGAGTTGAATTTTTACCAAAAGGTTACATTTTGGTTTCATCTGACCATATGACATTCTCACAATCTTCTTCTGGATCATCCAAATGCTCTCTAGCAAACCTCAGACGGGCCTGGGCATGTACTGGCTTAAGCAGGGGGACACGTCTGGCACTGCAGGATTTGAGTCCCTGGCGGCGTAGTGTGTTACTGATGGTAGGCTTTGTTACTTTGGTCCCAGCTCTCTGTAGGTCATTCACTAGGTCCCCCCATGTGGTTCAGGGATTTTTGCTCACCGTTCTTTTGATCATTTTGACCCCACGGGGTGAGATCTTGCGTGGAGCCCCAGATCGAGGGAGATTATCAGTGGTCTTGTATGTCTTCCATTTCCTAATAATTGCTCCCACAGTTGATTTCTTCAAACCAAGCTGCTTACCTATTGCATATTCAGTCTTCCCAGCCTGGTGCAGGTCTACAATTTTGTTTCTGGTGTCCTTTGACAGCTCTCTGGTTTTGGCCATAGTGGAGTTTGGAGTGTGACTGTTTGAGGTTGTGGACAGGTGTCTTTTATACTGATAACAAGTTCAAACAGGTGCCATTAATACAGGTAACGAGTGGAGGACAGAGGAGCCTCTTAAAGAAGAAGTTACAGGTCTGTGAGAGCCAGAAATCTTGCTTGTTTGTAGGTGACCAAATACTTATTTTCCACCATAATTTGCAAATAAATTCATTAAAAATCCTACAATGTGATTTTCTGGATTTTTTCTCTCATTTTGTTTGTCATAGTTGAAGTGTACCTATGAAAATTACAGGCCTCTCTCATCTTTTTAAGTGGGAGAACTTGCACAATTGGTGGCTGACTAAATACTTTTCCCAACCGCAGAGTTTAACACTTTCAATTTGCCCCACTGTACTCTGTTGAATTCATGCCTTAATAATATTTAGATATGTTTTCTTCCATTCCAAATATGTTCATTTTGTTTTAATATTATTACTAAGTTCATGATGGTGTGTTGCTTACCCACAGACTTGGCTATATTTATCT
The DNA here is from genome assembly GCF_023373465.1 of Oncorhynchus keta. NCBI lineage: Eukaryota > Metazoa > Chordata > Actinopteri > Salmoniformes > Salmonidae > Oncorhynchus > Oncorhynchus keta. The sequence continues at coordinate 35,632,766 of NC_068433.1, read as the reverse complement.
ACTCCTATGTTGGCTGGCTAGCTAGTTTACATAATAGCAACTGTAACTTGATATAATTTAGCTAGCTAATTCCTCTCGCCTTGAAAAACAGTAGTACAAATGCTCTAAGCTCTCGCAGCCAGTCACTAACAGCAATAATACTCTGTTATATATTAGCTAGATATTGTCATTTTGACTTAAATGCCTTCATTTGCGGCTAGATATTCTTTACCATTCAGCAATCAGATTTTTCACCAATGCTCCTTATAGGACACATCACTGCACTCTATACTCCTCTGCAAACTGGTCATCTGTCACGTTCTGACCTTAGTTCCTTTGTTATGTCTTTGTTTTAGTATGGTCAGGGCGTGAGTTGGGTGGGTTGTCTATGTTCGTTTTTCTATCATTTGGGATTTCTGTGTTCGGCCAAGTATGGTTCTCAATCAGAGGCAGCTGTCAATCGTTGTCCCTGATTGAGAATTATACTTAGGTAGCCTGGTTTCACTTTTGAGTTGTGGGTGTTTGTCTTCCGTGTCAGTGCTTGTTGCCACACGGGACTGTTTTGTTTATTCACATCTATTGTTTAGTTCCAGTGTTCTGTTGTGTTTTGATTAAACATTATGGACACTTACCACGCTGTGCATTGGTCCTCCGATCCTTCTCGCTACTCCTCCTCAGAAGAGGAGGACGAGATCCGTTACATCATCTCTGTATACCCGTCGCAAGATCCACTGATTGATGCTTATTTATAAAACCCTCTTAGGCCTCACTCCCCCTATCTGAGATATCTACTGCAGCCCTCATCCTCCACATACAACACCTGTTCTGCCAGTCACATTCTGTTATAGGTCCCCAAAGTGCACACATCCCTGGGTCGCTCGTCTTTTTAGTTCGCTGCAGCTAGCGACTGGAACGAGCTGCAACAAAAAGTCAAACTGGACAGTGTTATCTCAATCTCTTCATTCAAAGAGTCAATAATGGACACTCTTAATGACAGCTGTGACTGCTTTGTGTGATGTATTGTTGTCTCTACCTTCTTGCCCTTTGTGCTGTTGTTTGTGCCCAATAATGTTTGTATCCTGGGCTGCTGCCAAGTTGTGTTGCTACCATGTTGTTTTCATGTTGTGTTGCTACCAAATAAGGAGGCTTGATTTTAGGACAGCAGCATGTTTGAAAATTAACTTGGCAAACCCATCGATTCTTAATTTAAAAAAACTACTGGTGTCATTGTGAGGCAACGCACAGCCTGGGATCAAACCCGGGTCTGTAGTGATGCCTCAAGCACTGCAATGCCCTCAGGAGGCTCAGGAACCAGACTTTACCCTTCACTGCAAAGTGAGCAGGATGGATTTTACTACCCTTTATGGCCTTGGCCTTGACCTTTGGGTGAACGCTATAAAGCTTTTACAAAACTGTATTTCTACAAGCTGAAGATGTCTTGTACACTTTGTGAATTTAAAATACAATGGTGAATGCATTTTTAATATATTTTTTTACCAAGTGTGGCGCAATGTATATCAGTAACTGACACGGATCATCCTTGAACTCATTTGAATCAGGGGTTGTTTTGCAGGTCTAGTTGGCTTACCTTCCATGTGGCACAGAGGTCTGTCTCATGGTATAAGTACTTCCCATTCCAGCCTTGGGGTAGAATGTGTCTCCTGGCTTCACGAAACTACACGTTTTAGGTAGAAATGTAGTGATAGAATTGTATTCAATATTCAGTTAGGACATGGGTCATTGCTGTACCTTGAAGGCAGTGTCCAATTCAACAATGTATAGGCCCACATAGTCAAGCTGTAAGGTCTTCAGTGTTCTCTCTAAAGCAGGTCTGACCAGCTCCAGAGGATGGAAGGTATTCCACAGCTACATATTTTGAATAACATTTGAATAAATACATTATTGACATAGGCTCAATGATTACAAAATAAGACAGTCAATGAACTTGCCCACTACTAAAATACATTTGATCAAATACTTAATGGTTTCATTAGACCAAAACAGACATTTGAGTATATGCCTTTCAAACGTTCTTAAAATATTCACCTTTCTACAGTAGAAGATAGAAGATATGTTTTATATTACAACATATGGAAGTCCAGGTACAGAAGTCCAGAGAGGACATTTGAGAGGAGATCAACTCCTCCCCAGGCTACTGGGTTTTGCTGGCAGGGACTTTGGGAGCGATTCAAAGAATTCAAATAAATTAACAGTTTTTTTTTACTTGGTACATTTATTTGCTTGTGTTGATTGCCTTGAACAATTAAAAACGCCTTTCGAAGTTCACAAGCTATTTTGGCCTGAAATGGTCGCTGTACCATAAAATATCGGAGTGCATGCTGGGCACTCCGTGTGTGTTTTTTTGGGGGGGAAAGAATGTTGCTTGTACAGATGGTAGCTAGCAATTTCCATTGATAGAAGTTTGTATTGCACGTTTATTGTACAAAATTACTATTCGGTGTCCTCTACTATTGTTCAGTTTCATTGACACTAGGCAGCTATTTAATAACTAAATTACGTCATCCTTCGTGGTAGCAACTGTGTCATCTAGCTATCGTTAGCCATCTAGCTTCCCAACCGCAGAGTTTAACACTTTCAATTTGTGATTTTATACTAATGTTGGCCAAACCTGCCATCACTGTGTTTAATTTCGGGAGGTAGTATTATGTAGGAACCATGAACTTTGCTCAAGCAAGGCATATGCCCAACTGATTTAGACTGTAACAGACTGCAGAGATACTAGCTAACATTAGCTAGTATCCGCTAGCTAGCTAACAGTGACTGGTTTCCAAGCACTCAAGTCCATCTTGAATAGGCACAAAGCAAAAACAGAGACAATGGATGAGAGCCCAGAAGCTGCTGTGGACAACGATGACCTTGTTATTATAGTGGAAAACGAGGCAGAGAGCTTGCCAGCTGAAGAGGAGAGGGCGAAACAGCTAGGAGGTAGCATCGGTCTCATGGACACTTGCCCTGTCTGTAAGTTGAATTTCCACAATCGAGAGCCGAAACTTCTGCCGTGCCTCCACTCTTTCTGCAAGAAGTGTCTTCCACCCCCTTCAAGGAACTTAGTCAACAGTGAACAACGTCGCGACCCGCAACTTCAAGCGGACAACTCGAAACCACGTGAGATCCGTCAGTTTGTTTATCGGGAAGTTGATAACTGTACTGAAGTGCAGGATGATCATTGCAACTTTTCATTAAAATGCAGATGTCTTTTGTAACTTGATATTAGAAGATATCTTACTCATTCCTGTGTATGTTATTCCCCTGGCTCCAGTCAATGTGATCCGCTGCCCAGTTTGTCGACAAGAGTGCTGGGAGGTGGAGGTGCTTGATAACTTCTTTGTGAAGGACTCTGTGGAGGTTCCCAGCAGCACAGTGGAGAAGACCAGTCAGGTGCGTTAATATTGGTTATCAGATAAAGGGTGACAAATGGTACACTCGAGTGGGGAAAACATTTTTCAGATGGTGAATCCTTGTCTGTTAAGGTCAGGTAGTAAGTGCTTACTGACCGAGACCCAGGACACTTACCGTGCCTTCAGAAAGTATTCATACCCCTTTACTTATTCCACCTTTTGTTGTGTTACAGCCTGTTTTTTCTCACCCATCTACACACAATACCCCATAATGACAAAGTGAAAACATGTTTTTAGAAGTTGTTACAAATGTATTCAAAATTAAATACAAAACTCAATTTTTCATTTATTTCACCTTCATTTAACCAGGTAGGCCAGTTGAGAACAAGTTCTCATTTACAACTACGACCTGGCCAAGATAAAGCAAAGCAGTGCGACAAAAACAACAGAGTTTCACATAAACAAACGTACAGTCAATCACACAATAGAAAAATCTATGTACAGTTTGTGCAAATGTAGAAGAGTAGGGAGGTACAGGCCATAAATAGGCCATGAAGGCGAAATAATTACAATTTAGCATTAACACTGGAATGGCAGATGTGCAAGTAGAGAACAGAAATATTCATTCCAGTCATTGGCAGCAGAGAACTGTAAGGAAAGGTGGCCAAAATAAGTGTTGGCTTTGGGGATGACAAGTGAAATATACCTGCTGGAGCGCGTGCTATGGGTGGGTGCTGCTATGGTGACCAGTGAGCTGAGATAAGGTGGGGCTTTACCAAGCAAAGACTTATAGATGACCTGGAGCTGTGGGTTTGGTGCTGAATATGTAGTGAGGGCCAGCCAACGAGAGCATACAGGTCGCAGTGGTGGGTAGTATATGGATGGAGCTTTGGTGACAACATAAGTATTCACACCCCTGAGTCAATACTTTGTAGAAACAGCAAGTACACCTGTGAGTCTTTCTGGGTAACTCTAAGAGCTTTCCACACATGGATTGTGCAACATTTGTCAATGATCCTTTTCAAAATTCTTCAAGCTCTGTCAAATTGGTTGTTGATCATTGCTAGACAACCATTTTCACGTCTTGCCATAGATTTTCAAGCATATTTAAGTAATAACTTGAACTCGGCACTCAATGTCTTATTGATAAGAAACTCCAGTGTCGATTTTTCCTAGTGTTTTAGGTTATTGCCCTGCTGAAATGTGAATTAATCTCCCAGTGTCTGGTGGAAAGCAGACTGAACCAGGTTTCCCTCTAGGATTTTGCCTATGCTTAGCTCGGTTTATTTTTTTATCCTGGATAAACTTCCCAGTCCTTAACTATAACAAGCATACCCATAACATGGTGAAACCACCACTATGCATGACCATATGGAGAGTAGTACTTAGTAATGCGTTGTATTGGATTTGCCCCAAATAAAACACTGTATTCAAGACGAAATGTTAATTGCTTTGCCACATATTTTGCAGTATTACTTTAGTGCCTTGTTGCAAACAGAAGGCAGGTTTTGCAATATTTTTGTTCTCTACAGGCTTCCTTTTCACTCTTGTCTATTAGGTTGGTATTGTGGCGGAACTACAATGTTGCTCCATCGTCAGAGTTCTCCTATCACTGCAATTAAACTCAAACTGTTTTTTAAAGTCACCTTCGGCCTCATGGTGAAATCCATGAGTGGTTTCCTTCCTCTCCGGCAACTGAGTTAGGAAAGACACCTGTGCCTTTGTAGTGATGGGGTGTATTGACAGGCAAAAGTGTAAATAATAACTTTGCCATGCTCAAAGGGATATTCAATGTCAGCTTCGCATTTTTACCCATCTACTAATAGAGGTGCCCTTTGCAGGGCATTGGAAATCCTTCCTGTTTTTTTGTGGTTTAATCTGTGTTTGAAATTCACTGCTCAACTGAGGGACCTTACAGATAATTGTGGGGTACACAGGAATTCATTCAAAAATCATGTTAAACACAGAGTCCATGCAACGTATGTTAAGTACATTTTTACTTCTGAACTTATTTAGGCTTGCCATAACAAGAGATTGAATACTTATTGACTCAAGACATTTAACCTAATATAATACCACATAATACCACTTTGACATTATGGTGTATTGTGTGGAAGCCAGTGACAACAGATCTCTATTTAATCCATTTTAAATTCAGACTGTAACACATGTGGAAAAAGTTGAGTGTGAATACTTTCTGAAGGCACTGTATACCATGTCACCACTGAAACGTTGCCTTGCATAGGACTAAAATCATGGATTCAAGCAAAAGCCAGTTCTTGCTCATATGTTCTCCCTTCCCTATTTCCAGGTGTGTATGAGTTGTGATGACAACACCGAGGCCACGGGGTTCTGTGTGGAGTGTGTGGAGTTCCTGTGTGTGACGTGTATTGAGGCCCACCAGAGGGTCAAGTTCACCAGGGATCATACCATACGGCAGAAGGAGGAGATGTCCCCAGGTAGCCTACTCTATGAAAATATGTTGCTTTCTGAATTGTATACTGTAAGAAAATATAATGTCCAGGGCCAAGGAAGGTGGTAGGTACAACAAAATCTATGAAACCAAATCACAAATGTGTAGACAGGTAAATGCATAGTGATTTATTTTGTTATATGCTAAATTCTTGTCTTTATTCCAGAGGCTGTGGGTGCGTCCTCACAGAAGCCAGTGTTCTGTGACATCCACAAGCAGGAGCCCCTCAAACTGTTCTGTGAGACCTGTGACCGTCTCACATGCAGGGACTGTCAGCTGCTCAAGCACAAAGACCACAAGTATGACCACATTATTTATTCACCCTTTGTTTCCAGGTTAGTGTCAGAGAATCTCTTTTGTCGTGCTTAGCTACCTTAAAGGGATACTTTGGGATTTTGATGATGAGACCCCTTATCTACTTACCCAGAGTCGGATGAACTAGTGGATACAATTCTTATGGCTCTGTGTCCAGTATGAAGGAAGGAAGTTAGTTTTGCAAGCCAATGCTAACTAGTGTAAGCGCAATGACTGGAAGTCTATGGGCTTCTGCTAGCATGCTGTATCTGCTAGCATTAACTGGAAGTCGCTCTGGATAAGAGCATCTGCTAAACGACTTTAATGTAACGAGACCTAGCTATCGGAGGCCTGGGTTGAAACCTTCAATAGTCAATATTATGCTCAAACTGGTTCTATATTTTGAAGTATTGTTTTTGTACCTGTGCTTCATGTGTTGGTATTAATCCTCTGTGGGAATTTTTAGGTGAACAACAAGGAGAGCAGTCGTTGATAATATCAATACAAATCTATCTTGTTTATTACAAGAATTCAGGGAGAACACCTCTAATTATTCGTTAATCACATAGCACCGAAGGTTCTGTAAACACAGCCCAAGAGGCTTGTAAAGGAAGTCACATCAACTGCTACAGAATCTGTCTCTCAGATAGATACATTACATTATCAGTGTGCCCTAGGCTCAGTCAAACTTTAACCATAACATTCAACACGGGCAGACATTTGATACTAGCAGTTAAACAGGTCAAAGGTCGGAACATCAACTTATACTTAACAAAAATATAATGTAACATGTAAAGTGTTGGTCCCAAGTTTCATGATCTGAAATAAAAGATACCATACATTTTCCATATGCACAAAAAGCTTATTTCTCTCAAATTTGGTGCACAAATTTGTTTATATCCCTGTTAGTGAACAGTTCTCCTTTGTCAAGACAATCCATCCACCTGACAGGTGTGGCATATCAAGAAGCTGAATAAACAGCATGATCATTACACCGGTGCATCCTGTCCTAGGGACAATAAAAGACAACTCTAAAATGTGCAGTTTTGTCACACAACACAATGCCACAGATATCGCATGCAATTGGCATGCTGACTGCAGGAATGTCTACCAGAGTTGTTGCCAGAGAATTGAATGTTCATTTCTCTACCATAAGACGCCTCCAATGTTGTTTTAGAGAATTTGGCAGTATGTCAAACCGGCCTCACAACCACAGACCACATGTAACCACGCCAGCCCAGGACCTCCGCATCCGGCTTCTTCACCTGAAACTGAGGAGTATTTCTGCCTGTAATAAAGCCCTTTGTACAGATGGTAGCTAGCAATTTCCCTTTGGCTCTGCTCCCTGCCCAGTCATATGAAATCCATAGATTAGGGCCTAATTTATTTTAATTGGCTGATTTCCTTATATGAGCTTTAACTCAGTAAATTTGTTACAACAGATAATTATAGACTAACAGGTGCAACATGACTTAATTAGATATGGTACTTAAACATATGTGGTTAACTCCTGTTTCCCTTCCCCAAGGGAACGCATCTGTCTGTCTCCCAGCACATACTGTCATGTTTTTTACACATCAATCCATATCACCAGTAAATCAAATACAGAAAAATAATTACTCAAGTAATTTCCCATTACACTCTGCATATATTTTCTCTCCAGTTACCAGTTCCTTGAAGACGCCTACAGAAACCACAGGCAACACCTGGAAAACATGACGCATCAGCTACAGGAGAAGAGGAAAGCCATAGAAGAAGTGTCCAATTGCATCAACAATGGGTAATTTATTACATACACTAAACACGTGAACTAAACTCATATGTTATGTACATAGACATGTTCAATAGCATGACTGACTACAGGCAAACTCATAATTTCCTGCTTTTCTACTATCTTTATTCTTTCAGACTCCAGCAAGTCGATGAAAACCGCAAGTCTGTCACCAATGAGATAAAGAAGTCAATTTGCAACTTGATCATGGAGATCAACAGAAAGGGAAAAATCTTGGTCAATCAACTTGAGGTATGCTTGTTAAACAGGACATGAGCAATCACGTCATTCCAACACATAATAAAATAATGTACACTTCTGCTGACATGGCGCTAATCACACTTTGTAAGCATATTTGTAAGTAGTTTTGTGCTAATCATGGTGGTTGTGTCAGACACTGACGAAGGACCATGAGGTCGGACTAAAGAAACAACAAGAAGATGTCAGCCACCTGACCAGACATCTAGATCACGTCATCAACTTCACCAAGTGGGCCACAGCCAGTCACAGTGGCACAGCTCTCCTGTACTGCAAGAGACTGGTAGGAACCATGACTTTCACTGGGGAGATTGATTTATTTTCGCCTACCTTTTAATCCCAATGTTGACCTAAATTGTTCAGACAGTTGCGTAGAAATTCACATTGAAAACTGAATTTGTTATTTTCATAAGCATTAGACTACTTCAATTTGAGTGATTCAGAAACCTTTTCTTTCAGATTCTTTGCCAAATCCATTACCTAATGAGGGCCAACTGTAACGCATCCATCGTCCCTCAGAGCTCAGTCCGCTTCCAGTGTCGCTCCGGTTTCTGGGCCTCAAATGTCGATCTTGGTAAGAACGCCAAAACTTCAGTTCTGACAGATACTGTAGGCATAATTCAAAATTATCCCCATGATGTTAAATGCAGACATTGTTGAATTTTTGTTGAATTGTTGATTTTTTTTTCATGTTTCTGTGTATTTCCTAAGGGTCTTTGGCAGTAGAGAGAATCCCTGGTCGGCAGCCCAGTTCCATGCAGCAGGGCTTCCCTCCTGGCCACCCCAGCCAGCCCGGCCCCAGAGGAGAGGGCCCTCCCGGGGCTTTCCCTCCAGGCTCCTCCGCCCACCAGCGTGGGAGCACCCTGGCTCAGCTCCAGCTGCAGGTAGAGAAGCTTGCCCAGCACCCCAACAGGGCTGGACAGCCCCCTCCCAACCACTGGTCCTGGTACCAGCAGGGCCTGAAGCTCCCAGGGCCAGGGGGCCCCCCTCCACAGAGGCCCCACCAGGGGGGTTCTCCGTCGCAAGGTCCCCCCAACATGGTCCAGATCCAGCAGCCGGGCCGGAGTTACGGGCCCCAAACCCATCCCAACCCCAGGAGCCCCACCTCTATGCTGCAAAACGCAGGATTCCCTCCTCAGGTATTTGTGTTATTCTTTAAAAAATATGTAAATATTCCTTATCCCTTTTTAAGTTGTAGATTTGCTCTTTGTTGTTATCAGACGGTGTACAATGAGACTGAGCCACTGAGAACATGCTATTTCAGTTGTGATAAAATGGAGACAAGCTGATGCAAAGGCACCAGTTATGATTCTTTTTTTTATTTCACCTTTATTTACTAGTTGAGAACAAGTTCTCATTTACAACTGCGACCTGGCCAAGATAAAGCATAGCAGTGTGAACAGACAACACAGAGTTACACATGGAGTAAACAATTAACAAGTCAATAACACAGTAGAAAAAAAAGAGTATATACATTGTATGCAAAAGGCATGAGGAGGTAGGCGAATAATTACAATTTTGCAGAATAACACTGGAGTGATAAATGATCAGATGGTCATGTACAGGTAGAGATACTGGTGTGCAAAAGAGCAGAAAAGTAAATAAATATAAACAGTATGGGGATGAGGTAGGTAAATTGGGTGGGCTATATACCGATGGACTATGTACAGCTGCAGCGATCGGTTAGCTGCTCAGATAGCAGATGTTTGAAGTTGGTGAGGGAGATAAAGGTCTCCAACTTCAGCGATTTTTGCAATTCGTTCCAGTCACAGGCAGCAGAGAACTGGAACGGAAGGCGGCCAAATGAGGTGTTGGCTTTAGGGATGATCAGTGAGATACACCTGCTGGAGCGCGTGCTACGGTGGGTGTTGCCATCGTGACCAGTGAACTGATATAAGGTGGAGCTTTACCTAGCATGGACTTGTAGATGATCTGAAGCCAGTGGGTCTGGCGACAAATATGTAGCGAGGGCCAGCCGACTAGAGCATACAGGTCGCAGTGGTGGGGGTGGTATAAAGTGCTTTAGTAACAAAACGGATGGCACTGTGATAAACTGCATCCAGTTTGCTGAGTAGAGTATTGGAAGCTATTTTGTAGATGACATCGTCGAGGATTGGTAGGATAGTCAGTTTTACTAGGGTAAATTTGGCGGCAAGAGTGAAGTAGGCTTTGTTGCGGAATAGAAAGCCGACTCTAGATTGGAGATGTTTGATATGAGTCTAGAGAGTTTACAGTCTAGCCAGACACCTAGGTACTTATAGATGTCCACATATTCTAGGTCGGAACCATCCAGGGTGGTGATGCTAGTCGGGCGTGCGGGTGCAGGCAGCGAACGGTTGAAAAGCATGCATTTGGTTTTACTAGCGTTTAAGAGCAGTTGGAGGCCACGGAAGGAGTGTTGTATGGCGTTGAAGCTCGTTTGGAGGTTAGATAGCACAGTGTCCAAGGAAGGGCCGGAAGTATACAGAATGGTGTCATCTGCGTAGAGGTGGATCAGGGAATCGCCCGCAGCAAGAGCAACATCATTGATATATACAGAGAAAAGAGTCGGCCCGAGATTTGAACCCTGTGGCACCCCCATAGAGACTGCCAGAGGACCGGACAACATGCCCTCCGAGTAGTTGGAGAACCAGGCAAGTCAGTCATTAGAAAAACCGAGGGTACTGAGTCTGCCAATAAGAATATGGTGATTGACAGAGTCGAAAGCCTTGGCCAGGTCGACGAAGACTGCTGCACAGTACTGTCTTTTATCGATGGCGGTTATGATATCGTTTAGTACCTTGAGCGTGGCTGAGGTGCACCCGTGACCGGCTCAGAAACCAGATTGCACAGCGGAGAAGGTACGGTGGAATTCGAGATGGTCAGTGACCTGTTTGTTGACTTGGCTTTCGAAGACCTTAGATAGGCAGGGCAGGGTGGATATAGGTCTGTAACAGTTTGGGTCTAGGGTGTCTCCCCCTTTGAAGAGGGGGATGACTGCGGCAGCTTTCCAATCCTTGGGGATCTCAGACAATATGAAAGAGAGGTTGAACAGGCTGGTAATGGCGGCGGATAGTTTCAGAAATAGAGGGTCCAGATTGTCAAGCCCAGCTGATTTGTACGGGTCCAGGTTTTGCAGCTCTTTCAGAACATCTGCTATCTGGATTTGGGTAAATGAGAACCTGGAGAGGCTTGGGCGAGTACCTGTGGGGGGAGTAGCCAGGAGGAAGGCATGGCCAGCCGTTGAGAAATGCTTGTTGAAGTTTTCGATAATCATAGATTTATCGGTGGTGACCGTGTTACCTAGCCTCAGTGCAGTGGGCAGCTGGGAGGAGGTGCTCTTGTTCTCCATGGGCTTTATAGTGTGCCAGAAAGTTTTGGAGTTGGAACTACAGGATGCAAATTTCTGCCTGAAGAAGCTGGCCTTGGCTTTCCTGACCGACTGCGTGTATTGGTTCCTGACTTCCCTGAGCAGTTGCATATCGCGGGGACTATTCGATGCTATTGCAGTCCGCCACAGGATGTTTTTGTGCTGGTCGAGGGTAGTCAGGTCTGGAGTGAACCAAGGGCTATATCTGTTCTTAGTTCTGCATTTTTTGAACGGAGCATGCTTATCTAAAATGGTGAGGAAGTTACTTTTAAAGAATGACCAGGCATCCTCAACTGACGGGATGTGGTCAATATCCTTCCAGGATACCCGGGCCAGGTCGATTAGAAAGGCCTGCTCGCAGAAGTGTTTTAGGGAGCGTTTGACAGTGATAAGGGGTGGTCGTTTGACTGCGGATCCGTAGCGGATACAGGCAGTGATCGCTGAGATCCTGGTTGAACACAGCGGAGGTATATTTGGAGGGCCAGTTGGTCATGTTGCCGTCTATGAGGGTGCCCTTGTTTACAGATGGTGGTTTACCTGGTGGGTTCCTTGATGATTTGTGTGAGATTGAGGGCATCTAGCTTAGATTGTAGGACTGTCGGGGTGTTAAGCATATCCCAGTTTAGGTCACCTAACAGAACAAACTCTGAAGCTAGATGGGGAGCGATCAATTCACAAATGGTGTCCAGGGCACAGCTGGGAGCTGAGGGGGTCGGTAGCAGGCGGCAACAGTGAGAGACTTATTTCTGGAGAGAGTAATTTTTAAAATTAGTAGTTCGAAATGTTTGTGTATGGACCTGGAAAGTATGACATTACTTTGCAGGCTATCTCTGCAGTAGACCACAACTCCTCCCCTTTGGCAGTTCTATCTTGACGGAAAATGTTATAGTTGGGTATGGAAATCTCAGAATTTTTGGTGGCCTTCCTGAGCTAGGATTCAGACACGGCAAGGACATCAGGGTTAGTGTGTGCTAAAGCAGTGAGTAAAACAAACTTAGGGAGTAGGCTTCTGATGTTGACATGCATGAAACCAAGGCTTTTTCGATCACAGAAGTCAACGAATGAGGGTGCCTGGGGACATGCACGGCCTGGGTTTACCTCCACATCACCCGCGGAACAGAGGAGGTGTAGTATGAGGGTGCGGCTAAAGGCTATCAAAACTGGTCGCCTAGAGCGTTGGGGACAAAGAATAAAAGGAGCAGATTTCTGGGCATGGTAGAATATATTCAGGGCATTCATTTTTACTGAGTTGTGTTATTGTCTGTAGTAATCCTTGGTTAGTATTTTTTTGTCATAATTCGCCTTCAAATTGCAAGACTTGTGAAAAATTCTTGCCTCTGACTTTTGTGCCATTCTAGTCTCTGAGGGATCTCATCCACAACTCCAGCTTTCCTCCCAAACCAATGGATGTGCTACAGGGTACCTCTCGCTACTCTCATGCACCCCCTCCCAACACAGGACCCATCAGCACTCAAGCCTCTATACACCAGGTACATGCGGTTTCCTGTAAACTGAAGCTGAAACTCATTATTTAATATATTTACATGTATTTTATGTCTCTATGGTTGTGTATTTGCCACACACACACAAACGAGAAATAGAATACTCTGGTTGTTTTCAGCGTAACATGATGGAAGCCGCACAACTGAGGAGGAATGACCCCAGTGGAGCTTCATCATCATTATCCATGCCCAACCCCAGAGCTAGTTATGCTCCGAGCCTAGCTACTGCCTTCACAGACAGACATGGTAGGCGTCTCACCCTCACACTTCCGTCATTTGTTACATTTAAAACAAACATAAAATATATTTAAATGAGCTATTCATGCCCAATCATAATTTATTCTCAATAAAACCCCTTTCTCTTTCTCTCCTCAGCACAAGGAAGACAGAATTCCCCCATGTCCAAATCTTCCTCTGAAGCCAACATAGGGTAGGTGAACCACACTCCCACACCACAGGGTGCTGTCCTCTTTACACCCCACACCAAGGTCACAGTATGTACCTTTTGGTGGATGTGTTCCTGGCTGTAATATCTGTACCATTAGGTTGATGTGTTCCTGGTTGTAATATCTGTGGTTCGGTGTTGAAGGTCTGCTTCCTGGAAGCGCACAGAGCCTAATGCGGCGGCTCCCCACTCCTCAGCTAAGCGGCGGCGAAGGTCATCCCCCGGACCAATCATCGTCATCAAGGACGAACCAGAGGACGATGACGAAGTCAGCTTTGTATGTATGACTACATTTACACACACTCTGTGTGTCCATCTCTGTTTGCCTTTGAAAGAGGTATATTGTATACAATCATGTATGAAAGATGATAGAATCTCCCTAGTCTCTCTTCCATCCTCCAGGTGCAGTCTAGTGTTGGAGCCTCAGCCAGCCTGCCAGACAGCAGTACAGGAATCCAGCCCAAGCCCCAGCCCCAGCAGCAATCTCTCCCAGCACCCATGGTGGAGCCCCAGCTGGAGCCCCAGCTGGAGACCCAGCCGGAGCCCCAGCCGGAGACCCAGCCAGAGACCCAGCCGGAGACCCAGCCAGAGACCCAGGTAGAGCTAGAGGCAGACCCCCAACCAGACCCAGAAAAGGCCCCAGGTGTCCCTGAAGACGACCCCAATGAAGACTGGTGCGCTGTGTGTCAGAATGGGGGAGAACTGCTCTGCTGTGACCGATGTCCCAAAGTCTTCCATCTGAACTGTCATATACCTGCACTTAGAGAATCTCCCAGGTAATTAACACCTACTTTTAAATTTTTATGTGCCACTCACAGCTGCACCGTCCTGCCTGCTCTGCCTGTTAAATGTAATACACCTGGGCCTCCCAAGTGGCGCAGTGGTCTAAGGTACTGCATTGCAGTGCTGGCTGTGCCACGAGAGATCCTGGTTTGAGTTCAGGTTCTGTCACAGCCGGCCGCGACCAGGAGACCCATGGGGCGGCTCACAATTAGCCCGGGGTCGTCCGGTTTAGGGGAGGGTTTGGACGGCAGGGATGTTCTTGTCCCATCGCGCACTGTGTTTCGGAGGAAGCACGGCTCTCGACCTTCGCCTCTCTGAGTCTGTACGGGAGTTGCAGCGATGGAACAAGACTTAATACCAATTGGATACCATGAAATTTGGGAGAAAAAGGGCAAAATAAATAAATATATAATTAAAAATGTAATACAGCTGTCTCTGAAGGGTGATTTATTTAGCAGTACTTTGTAATATATATTATATATATTGCAATATTGAGAGACTGCAATATTGTGAATTCACTAACCCCCCTATGTTTCCAGTGGTGAGTGGTTCTGTTCGTTCTGTCGTGACCTGACCAGTCCTGAGATGGAGTATAACCCAGATAGCCAGGGAGAATTGCCAGCCATGAAGGAGGAGCCAGGATCAGAGGGATTCCCTCCAGTTGATAAAAGGAAATGTGAGAGACTGTTGCTCTGCATCTACTGCAACGAGTTCAGTACAGATTTCCAGGAGCCTGCCTCACCGTCGGTAAGACTGCAATTACCAACTGCCATTCATTTTGGTTAATTTATCACAGTTAAGTAATGATGGTTCCTCCATCTGATATGTCCAGTCAATCCCAGAGTATAAGGAGCTGATTGAGACTCCAATGGACCTGTCCATAGTGAAGAGCAGGCTGGAATCTAAGGAGAGCCCACGTTACTGCAGTGCTGAGGAGTTTGTCAAGGATGTCAGGCTCATATTCAGGAACTGTGCAAAGTATTACCAGGTACGGCAAGACTACACGACACACAGTATGACAAACTTGGAATCGATTATTGTGTTTGCGTACCACAATAGAATTATTATTTTTAATTTTTTTGCATTGGACCACAACTGAATATGCCCTGGTTTCCCAGACCCAAGTTAAGCCTATTTAGAATGGACTAAAAGTATGCTCAATGTCTAGTTGAAGAGTTAATTTAGGTCTGGGGAAACCAGCCCAAAATGTGTTAACAGAATTCAGACAAAGACACTACACTTCTGTTTTGTTTAATTAGATAGATATACATAGCATACAGTAATGTGCATGTTTTCCTATTTTATTCCCTACGACAGTGCTTTCGCTTCTGCTTTCGCTTCTGCTTTGCTTGGTCTTTGAGCTCGGGTAACTGTAAAGCACTTTGACTACTACTGATGTAAAAAGACTTCATAAAAGTTTTGTTTCATTGACAGGCAGACACTGAGGTGGGAGGTGCAGGACTAAGCCTGGAGGAGTACTTTGAGGAGCAGCTGAAGTTCCTCTACCAAGACAGGAGCTTCCCTGGGGGCAGAGAGGAGGGCATGATACCCCCTGTGGAGGATGAGATGGAAGAAGGGATGGAAGACGATGGGATGGCTCCTAACGAAGGGGATATGCCCCCTGTCGAGGACGACCTAACACCTGTTGAAGAAGGGATGCCTTCTATGGAGAAAGAAGGAACTGGAGAGGGGATGGATCCTGTGGAAGGAGAGATGGAGGAAGAAGGGATACCTCCTTTAGAAGAGAGCATGGAAGAGGAAGAGACTTCTCCAGTGAAAGAAGACTCACTACCTTCTGATGCTACTGAACCAGTAGATCCATCAATAAGGGGTACATCATCTCCCAGCCTTTCCAGCAAGGAGGCTCCCCAACCCCTCTCAGATACTCCAGACAACCCTCCCTGCGAGGAGGCCCCCCAACCCCTCTCAGATACCCCAGACAACCCTCCTGACTCCCAGGGCACCAGCACTGCTGACTCCCAGGACACCAGCCCTGCTGCAGGCTTAGCCACAGAAAATAAGGGGATGACTGAAGAAGTGAGAGACAAAGCAGAAGAGGAATGATTCTTGTTCTTCCACTGTAAATTGGATGGACAATAAAGCTTTTTGAATTATCTATAGGATCTGTTGTCTGAAAATACAGGGAGACCTCTTTGCTGCATCATACACTTTCTGATATGATTTGCAATAATAATAAATAAAACCGAGAAACCCAGGTTGTATAACGGGGTACAGAGATGGACAATGAATGCACAAATGTTTGTCTTGTTACAAAGCAATGTAGCTACATGTATGAACTAATAATGCACAGACTGTTCTGTCTGCTGAGATTGAGAAGTTAGTCATGGTGTAACTGATTAACTTTCTACAATAACAATCTTAAAACACAAATGTCCATTATTGATAAGTTGTCTGCAATTCTCCATGTTGGCTTTTGTAAAGATGAATGCCATATAATACTGTATATTTCTAATAATGTAAGTTTATTTATCCAACTCTAAAGGAAAAATAGCTGCAAAGACCGAACTACATGAAAACCATAGCCCTACATCATATCTTAACTCTGGTCAATTATTTTTAACAGACATTTTTATGTGTAGTTGTGTTTGTTATAATTTAGTTAAATTATATGCTACTCTTGTTCAGAATTTTTGTGAAGGAGGTATTCTGAAAGGTAGACTCAGCGATATAACAGATGCAAAAAGTAAACTGCATCGAGGGTCAATTTCAGCGACAACAAAGCGCGTGAGGCTCAACTTCTCTGCTGTTTTGGTGCCCTGGCTACCGTGAAGCCAACTGTGCACATGAGCAGATACTGTGTGAGGGCGAAGCCTGGCATCTACTCATCTTAATATCTGATGTGCTGCTGGTGGCAATGTCATTTCGCAAAGTCTACCTTTAAGACTGTTCACTAGATTACAGGGATGCAAAATGTAAATATTTTTCTCAGAATGAACGTGCAGTGTTCTCGAATGGTGCTGATTGCTTTTTGGCATGTAAAGAGAACCAAACTGTTCCCCTCACTTTTCCTTGTTGCATGTTTTCTTGTTGCCTGGCTACCCTGGCTTGGTCTGCCGAACACTACGCCACACCCACGGACGTTAATTTCTTCTCCACTATCAATCTGGATCTAAGTACCTCCCCAACCCTTCACCGAATGCGAACACATTCGGGGCCGTCTGATTGGTCCCGAGACCGATGGGTTGGGCCAGAGCCAGAACACACGTGGGTAAAGTGTCCAGTTAGAAAATGTGTAATTGACTTTAATACTCTTGATTGGATAGAGATGATCCAATCGATGAAGACTTTGTTTTGTACAACGCCCCTCATCCCCACCACAAGACTTCAATAGATGCTGTAAAGAGGTCACTGGAAAGCAGACTGGGGGGGATAGAAGAAGGATGCCAGGTTGGTGCCCATTCAACAAATTTGATCTAACAAAGTGGATATTCGTCAAATCCGTCGTGATTGATGTATTGTAACAGGCCCACTGTGGTTACTAAAGTCTGATTTGGCTGTTTTCGCTGCATAACATTTAGAAGTAGTCCCTTTTCAAGTTTAGACGTGACTGCTAAATGCTAACTCCTGTTGGTATAAGCTGGTAGCATACAATAAAACTTTAATTAAACACTGAGTCTCAAATAGCCACTTGTCCGTTTTAATAGCCGGGTAATGGCCCACATTTCAGAAAATAAATGTCCCTTTCAAATAAATGCAGAGTCTACATGAATTGTTAATAGAGGTTACCAGGAATTTCCAAAAACAGTCAACTTCCGGAGTACAGACCCCCAGAAATCAGCCGATTGCCTTCTAGTGGCGAAAGTAAGAACCGCCGGAAATGCACAGTCAGAGGAGAATGTTGCTTTTGTAAATAAAATGTTTTTTAAATATATTTTTTAACAGGCATACTAAGACAAAAGTAAATGATAACACAGTGTAGGAAATGAGAAAATGTATTAAAATGATGGAAGTGAATTCTGGAATTTAACAAATATTCAAATGAGCAAAAGCTATGTGCATTAGCGAAATGAATGCCTGGCTCAAATTGAAGCTTGGCTCAAATAGACGCCTGTTGTGTTCAGTGATTTAAGCAAATAAACAGTGGGCTATTGTGGTACAGTAGCTAGCAGAGAAATCAATGGTGTTTGTCGAAGTTGTTTTGAACTCTAATGGAGTTGATTGGTGACAATGACATGAACATGTACTGGGGTTGACATCCATACAAGCATTTTACTCAGATTTTTACCCAAACATAGTGTGAAATACACATATAAACAATGTTCATGTCATTGCATCTTCCCCCATGCGTTTCCATGGCATTTCCATTGTTTTAATTTTGTTCTATTGATCACTTTACCACATCTATAATGGCAGCCTCAAACTAAAGTATGTAGCAAACGACAGAGCAACGGAAGAATTTACCGTGAGTTGTCAGGCTAGTTTTCTTGTTTAACCTCCTTGATAAGTGTCTTTGAAGTAGAGATAGGAGACCATTCAGTTCCTATCAAGTCACTGTTGTAAGGCAGCCAGACTTCTTGTTTAAACCAGAGCATCATGCAACCTTGTATACTCAAATATCTCTATCAGTGAAATGGTAGCATCAGTGCACGAATTAGAGGGGGCAGGTGGGTCTCAGGCCCCCTATGAGACATGAGCCCCCCTGAATGTAACAAAGTCAAACTTTGGCGGGTCTCTAAATAATGCTATTTTAACCATTCTCCTATTTGTTTAAAATGCAATCTGTACTTCTACAGTGGTATATATACAAATAAAAGCTTATTCCAAATTAAATGAATAACACTACTGTCATGGTTTAAAAAAAACATCCCCATGTGGCTGCACTTTTCATCTTGGGACAGTCCCATATCACTACCCTTTTTCCGGTGACAAAAAAAAGTTCCTTATGTCAGCAAAACTTATGAATTAATTCAGGCTACAAAAGTGTAGGTCCAATTACAATCATTGAATGTCATTACACTTTTGGGTGTTTTGTAACAAGATGTATGTTTCAATTGATCAAATAGCACAAGTGCACAATGCACTGTTTGGATGCTGGAATTATTTTGGTGAGGATGAACATGCTCAGGTGGCCTATGTTTGAAAGTGATTTGTTTGGCAATAAGATGAAAACCGTTAAATGACATGTCTTTAGCCTGCTATAGTAATATATAGTATAGTAATATATTAGGCCTATAAAACATGTCATGCACATAGTAGGTCCTTTGAAAAAATAATTTGCATTGGGTAGCACCAATACATGCTGAAAACGTAGTAAAAAAATATATAATCAAAATCTTGAGTACATTACTTCAGTTGATATCTGTGTACTGACCTCTATAGCCACTAATTGTATATCATAGATATCGTGGAATGCGTTAATTGGAGTTTTTAATGGACACCACATCGGCTAATAAACCAACAGTGAGATAGATGACGCCCTACAATCCCCCATACCCCAAAGCAAGATTATGCTCACTGTTTTGCTACACCACTGCAATACATGAGATTCTCAGAAACTGTCTGACCTCCCTATACGCCGACTCACTCTCTCCTTTTGTCCCCTTAATGACGGGAGCGCTCAGCGGTCCAGAATAGAGAATGGTTTTCAAAGACTCAAGTAATCTTAAATATATTTTCAAGTTGTTTTAATCAGAAAATATATTCCAATTGCAATGGGAACGTGGGTATTAGGAGAGAGCGAGGTACATTGTCAAACTGTTCATAACTCCAACACTAGAGGCACTATCTCATAAATCAATTAGCTACTTTAGGTGACTACATGTTCTATGGTCAACTTCCTGTTCACATGTGGTCAAGGACACTAATCTGAGGTGAGCACAATTTTCTTATTTTTCTCCTTCAAAAGTAAAACATCTGCAATTGACATTTTATGCAATGAAACTTTATTAGGTATGAATGTTCAAAATTATAATTTTGCACTGAGTAGAGGAGACAATAATGTGTATTTTGATACTTTAGCTGCAGTCCTATGTCGAGCTAACCTTGAGATTTAGCCAACATTAGCACACATGTCAGTTTGGGGCAAGTTGTCTCAATGACCTTGGGGCAAGTCTTCACATGTAACAACTTTCCCCAGTATACATAGACACATAGCACATGCTCAAAAAACGGGTGTTTAGCCCCCTCAAGCCAATGTCTCCATGCCTTCAAGGCCTTGACGACTGCCATCAGCTCCCGGTCCCCCACATCATAGTTTCGCTCTGCCGGGCTGAGCTTCTTTGAGAAGAAGGCACAGGGGTGGAGCTTTGGTGGCGTACCCAAGTGCTGAGAGAGCCTCGGACGCGTCCACCTCCACTATGGACGCCAAAGAGGGATCCGGATGGGCCAACACGGGAGCTGAGGTAAACAGAGCCCTCAGGTGACAAAAAGCCATGTCCGCCTCAGCTGACCACTGCAAGCATACCGAGCCCCTCTTCAGCAGTGAGGTAATGGGAGCCGCCGCCTGACCAAAACTCCGGATAAACCTCCGGTAGTAGTTGGCAAACCCTAAGAACCGCTGCACCTCCTTTACCGTGGTGGGAGTCGGCCAATTACGCACGGCTGCAATGCGGTCACTCTCCATCTCCACCCCTGAGGTGGAAATGCAATACCCTAGAAAGGAGACGGACTGTTGGAAGAACAGGCATTTCTCAGCCTTGACATACAGGTCATGCTCCAACAGGCGACCAAGCACTCTGCGCACTAGGGACACATGCTCAGCACATGTAGCGGAGTATATCAAAATGTCATCTATATACACCACTAACTCTGCCCATGCAGGTCCCTGAAAATCTTGTCTACAAAGGCTTGGAAGACGGATGGCGCATTCATCAACCCGTACTGCATGACGAGGTACTAATAGTGCCCAGACGTGGTACTGAAAGCCATCTTCCACTCGTCTCCCTCTCGGATACGCATCAGATTGTAACCGCTCCTGAGATCTAGTTTAGTGAAGAAGCACGACCCGTGCATTGACTCTATTGCTGTGGCTATGAGCGGTAGCGGGTAGATATACCTCACAGTGATCTGATTCAGACCCCGATAGTCAATACACGGCGTAGACCTTCCTCCTTCTTCTTCACAAAAAGAAACTCGAGGAGGCGGGTGAAGTGGAGGACCGAAGGTACCCCTGACGCAGGGATTCGGAGACGTATGTTTCCATAGCCTCCGTCTCTGTGGAGTGAGAGGGGATACACGTGACTCCTGGGAAGTGCAGCGTCTGCCAGGAGATCTATCGCACAATTGCCCTGTTGATGAGGTGGTAATTGAGTCGCCTTCTTTTTGGAGAAGGTGAGAGCCAAATCGGCATATTCAGGGGCAATGCGCACGGTGGAGACCTGGTCTAGACTCTCCACCGTAGTAGCACCAACGGAAACCCCTAAACACCTACCTGAGCACTCTCGCGACCACCCCGTGAGAGCCCTCTGTCGCCAAGAAACAGTGGGGTTATGACAAGTTAACCAGGGTAGGCCCAGCACCACGGGAAACGCAGGAGAGTCAATAAGGAAGAGACTAATTCTATCCGTATCACACCCCGGAGGCACCATGCCCAATGGCGCGGTGACCTCCCTAATTAACCCTGACCCTAATGGTCGACTATCTAATGCGTGAACGGGGAAGGGCACATCCACGGGAACAATAGGGATCCCTAAACTATAGGCTAAAGCACTATCAATAAAATTCAGGAATATTCAGGGAACGTAACAGACACAAACATAGGTACAACAGAGGGCTCTGTGTGAGAATGGTGTCGGCTCACCTGGGGTGACGCCAGAGCGCCCTGCCTGCTGCCTCGATTCCCAGAGGAACCAACCTGGCACCGACTGGCAGTGTGACCTCTGCGGCCACAGATGGTGCAGCAACCTCCGGTCTCCCTGCGCACCGCCCCTACCAGCTCCATGGGTATTGGAGAGGTGGTGGGGGAGGATGGAACAACCAGACCCCGATCTGAACGACCGGGAGTAGCCAGCAGGTTGTCCAGCCGGATGGACAGGTCCACCAGCTGGTCAAATGTGAGGGTGGTGTCTCTGCAGGCCAGCTCCCGACAAACGTCATTGCGCAGACTGCAGCGATAATGGTCGATCAGGGCCCTGTTGTTCCCGCGCCGGCAGCCAGGGTTCATCCCAAGCCGGCAGCCAAACTCCAGGGCGAACTCCTGGGTGCTCCTCATCTCCTGCCTCAGATGGTGAAGGCGCTTACCCGCCGCTCTACCCTTGGGCGGGCGGTCGAAGACTGCCCGGAAACGGCGGGTGAACTCCTTAAACTGGTCCAACGCCGCATCTCCCTCTCTCCACACGGCGTTGGCCCACTCCAGGGTACTACCGGTGAGGCACGAGACGAGGGCGGACACCCTCTCACGGTCCGATAGAGCCGGGTGGACGGTGGCCAGATAAATGTTTAATTGTAACAAAACCCCCTGGCAGTTTGCAGCCCTCCCGTCGTACTCCTGGGGCAAGGAGAGGCGGATCCCACTGGGTTCAGGCGGGAAAGGGGCGCTCAAGAGAGACCCCGGTTGTGCTGGTGGAGGCGCTGGAAGAACTCCCTGTCTCTCCCAGCGGTCCATTGTCTGGACAATGCGATCCATGGCGACGCCAAGATGGTGAAGCATAACAGCATTCTCCTGGACACGCTCCTCCACCTCAATGGCCGCGGTACCTTCTCCTGCTGACTCCATAGTTGTGGTCGGAGATTCTGTAATGGGTGTGTGTTGGTGGCAGGGAAGTCAGGCGCAGGAGAATGAACTTGGTATAAACTGAGTCGTTAATAAGTGCTGACCAAACTCCAAAAACCGAAATATATACAAATAACAAAGTGGGTACAAAACCCGTCGCACACCAACACATAGTCATTACAGATCACATACAATAAAACAATCTCCGACAAGGACATGAGGGGAAACAGAGGGTTAAATACACAACATGTAATTGATGGGATTGGAACCAGGTGTGAAGGAAGACAAGATAAAACCAATGGAAAATGAAAAATGGATCAGCGATGGCTAGAACGTACCCGAACAGGGAGAGGGACTGACTTCGGCGTAAGTCGTGACACCCTTGTCCAGCAATGCCATTGCTGACAGCGGACTACCAACTCTAGAGGACATCCGGGCATATTCAAAAGCTGGCCCCTGAAAACCAGCTTGCAGAGGAAGAAAACAACACAAAACAGCAATTCGAACTGACACACCAGTGAAGCAGGCACTAGAAATGGAAAAGGATAAGACACAATCTAGCAAAAGGCTGTTTCCGAAGAAAAGGAAGCAAGGAGGGGAGTCAAAGTCTAGATATGCAAAGAACAAGAAGGCAGCTAAAAAAAAAAAAATCGTAGAAGAGTCATCATCAGATGAAGAGGAGTGCTTCTGCCTCGTCTGTGTGGAGCCATTTTCATACAGCCTTCCAAACGAGACTTGGGTGAAGTGTGTCAGGCCAGGAAATGTATGTGTGCCAGAACTGTGACTCTGAAGATGAGTCTGATTAGTCAGATACAGATGCATGTAGTATTTTTTAAATTTTATTTCACCTTTATTTAACCTCTTGAACCTATGGGGGCGCTATTTCATTATTGGATAAAAAAAATGTGCCCGTTTTAATGCGTTTTGATGACTGAATTTTCGGGTTTTTTTGGTACCAAACGGAGCGATTTCTCCTATACAAAGAATCTTTTTGGACAAACTGAACATTTTCTATCTAACTGAGAGTCTCCTCATTGAAAACATCCAAAGTTCTTCAAAGGTAATTGATTTTATTTGAATGCTTTTCTTGTTTTTGTGAAAATGTTGCCTGCTGAATGCTAACGCTAAATGCTACGCTAGCTATCAATACTGTTACACAAATGCTTGTTTTGCTATGGTTGAGAAGAATATTTTGAAACTAGCATATTGATTTCATTACATTTGCGATTTTCATGAATAGTTAACGTTGCGTTATGGTAATGGGCTTGAGGCTGTAGTCACGATCCCGGATCCGGGATGGCTCGATGCAAGAA
Source organism: Oncorhynchus keta (assembly GCF_023373465.1). Lineage (NCBI taxonomy): Eukaryota > Metazoa > Chordata > Actinopteri > Salmoniformes > Salmonidae > Oncorhynchus > Oncorhynchus keta. The sequence goes on along the minus strand of NC_068433.1, from coordinate 35,608,569 downwards.
GTTAACATTTCATGAAAATCGCAAATAAAATGAAATCAATATGCTAGCTCTCAAGCTGTTAACCTGTTACTCCTACCCCCTACTTTTTCGAACATTCTGTTAAAAATCGTGCAACATTTCAGCGCCCTGCTGCTCATGCCAGGAATATAGTATATGCATATGATTAGTATGTGTGGATAGAAAACACTCAGACGTTTATAAAACTGGTTAAATCACGGCTGTGACTATAACAGAACGTGCGTTTCATCGAAAAGCGCAGGAAAATCTGATCACTGAAAATGGAAATATATATCCATCCGCCACTTCAACCCATTGATAAAGGCAAACCACAATAAATGGGGCTGAGGTTGCAATACCGGCAGCTTCCACACGATGTCAACAGTCTTGTCATTTGCCTAGGCTTTGTTTCTTGGTCAAACGAAGAAGAGACAAGCCATTTCTTCAGGTCTCCGACCGGATATTTTGGTTGAGATTTACCCGGACATTATTTCCAGACGTACAGCTATAGAATAATATAACAATAATAATTTTGCACTCCCAATTTTTCAGTTTTCGATTTGTTAAAACAGTTTGAAATATCCAATAAATGTCGTTCCACTTCATGATTGTGTCCCACTTGTTGTTGATTCTTCACAAAAAAATACAGTTTTATATCTTTATGTTTGAAGCCTGAAATGTGGCAAAAGGTCGCAAAGTTCAAGGGGGCCGAATACTTTCGCAAGGCACTGTACATAACTGACTGAATCAGAGATTCCTGACCTTTGCATGGACCCTTAGCCGGTGACTTCAGTGGATCACAAGGTGAAGGTTTCAATTCAGCCTGGTCTGTGGAAGAAAACTAATATTTATAAATGTACACTTTCAAGAACTCGAGAACCAACTTCTGTCGTTGAAAACTGCACGTGACATCAAATCAAATCAAATCAAATTTGATTTGTCACATACACATGGTTAGCAGATGTTAATGCGAGTGTAGCGAAATGCTTGTGCTTCTAGTTCCGACAATGCAGTGATAACCAACAAGTAATCTAACTAACAATTCCAAAACTACTGTCTTATACACAGTGTAAGGGGATAAAGAATATCCCCATTAGTCTGAAACATTTATTCAAGTGCCAACATTGACTAAAAGGTGCAAGTAGGTTAATTTTGGTCATAAAGTCAGTATCTTCCAAAACTGAGTTTTGTGAGATTTCAGTACAACAGTTTGTCAGGACTTCCTTGAGGGTTAGGTTTTGATTTCGACAATGCCCACTAATACAGGATAAACAGCCCACTTGCCAACTAATACAGGATTAACAGCTGCGGTGATTGCGCTCTATCCAATTGTACAGCAGAACACACAGATGGTGAGACATACCTGCCTACCAGCAAATCAATTTTTTTTCACTTTTTTTTTATACTGCACCAAACACCTAAGCTAAAATTGCGCAACTAAAGCCTCCTTGGCAAAAACATCAACATTTATTATTGATTTCATGAGTTATCTGAGAGTCATTCTGACTATTTTGAGGAAGTGATACTGGCTTTGTTCCTATGGTGTCTGCTCCTGAGTTATCTTGTTAATCCACAGAGAAGTGAAAAGAAGAACAATACAGGTGGTGTGAGGAGAGGAAAGGATGCTGTCTTCAGTCAGTAAAATGCTGTTCCATCATGTGTGCTCCAGGTGTCTCCCCATTGCAATTTTCACAGAGTGAAATAATATATGTGAATATTGATTTAAATTTCAAATTCTAAACCAAATTCAACTTAAAAACAATCATGCCTCGAGAATCTGGCAAATCATGCCTTTCAATCAAAACAAGAATGCTGGCAGAGCACATATTAATTAAGTGGCATGACCACTTTACTTTGAACTTTGAAATCCAACATTCTCTGGCGTGCACATAGATCCATGGTAATTGTTGGAATTGGAATAGAATGTAATGCTGCAGATAACTTGCTTTAAAGTCTTAACAAATCAGACGTGGTGTTTAAACACACTAATGCAGTTTTGTAACAGCCTATACAACTGTTCAGGGAAGTCAGGAACCAATACACGCCGTCAGTCAGTTAGGAAAGCAAAGGCCAGCTTTTTCAATCAGAAATTTGCATCCTGTAGATCTAACTCCAAAAAGTTCTGGGACATTGTAAAGTCCATGGAGAACAAGAGCACCTCCTCCCAGCTGCCCACTGCACTGAGGCTCGGTAACACGGTCACCACCGATAAATCCGTGATAATCAAAAACTTCAACAAGCATTTTTCAACGGCTGGCCATGCCTTCCTCTTGGCTACTCCTGGCTAGAAACAAGCCTCCCTAGTTTCTCCTTTACCCAAATCCAGATAGCAGATGTTCTGAAAGCGCCCGCCAAACCTGGACCCATACAAATCAGCTGGGATTGACAATCTGGACCCTCTATTTCTGAAACTGTCCGCCGCCATTGTCGCAACCCCTATTACCAGCCTGTTCAACCTCTCCTTCATATCATCTGAGATCCCCAAGGATTGGAAAGCTGCCGCGGTCTGGACACAAACTGTTACAGACCTATATCCATCCTGCCCTGCCTATCTCAGGTCTTCGAAAGCCAAGATCACAGACCATTTCGAATCCCACCGTACATTCTCCACTATGCAATCTAGTTTCCAAGCTGGTCATGGGTGCGCCTTAGCCACGCTCAAGGTCCTAAACGATATCATAACCACCATCGATAAAAGACAGTACTGTGCAGCTATCTTCATCGACCTGGCCAAGGCTTTTGACTCTGTCAATCACCGCATTCTTATCGGCTGACTCAATAGCCTTGGCTTCTCAAATTACTGCTGTAGTGGAAATTTCAGTACTGAGAGACTTAGACAATTATTCAAACAATCATCTTTATTCAACATCGATTAATTATTGCAATAATAATCTAATAATAATAAAAAATAATAAAAATCTAATAATAATCTGCACGGGATGTTGTTTTACTTCCAAGCATCTTGTCTATCGTGACAGCTTTTCGAATTTTATCAACAAGTCATTGTCAGCTCAAGCTATCCCTAGCAAAACCCATTTCCTTAACCAGATGCCCAGACTAACTGCAGGAAGTTAGAGTGGACACCATAAAAACTCAGCATTAGCAGGCCAGTCTTACTCTTAGTTAAATATATAACCGTTTACTATTAATATCAAACAAATCAGGTAAGTATGTAATTGTTCCCTGACACTGCCTCGCCTGGTTCACCAACTACTTCTCAGATAGAGTTTAGTGTGTCAATTCGGAGGGCCTGTTGTCCGGACAGGGTTCAATTCTCAGGCCGACTCTTTTCTCTGCATATATCAATGTTGTCGCTCTTGCTGCTGGTGATTCTCTGATCCACCTCTACGCTGACGACACCATTCTGTATACATTTAACCCTTCATTGGACACTGTGCTGACAAACCTCCAAACGAGCTTCAATGCCATACAACACTCCTTCTGTGGCCTCCATCTGTTTTTAAATGCTAGTAAAACTAAGTGCATGCTCTTCAACCGATTGCTGCCCGCACCCTCCCGCCCGACTAGCATCACTACTCTGGACGGTTTTGACCTAGAATATGTGGACAACTACAAATACCTACCCGGTTAGATTGTCAACTCTCCTTCCAGACTCACATTAAGCATCTCCAATCCAAAATGAAATCTTGAATCGGCTTCCTATTTCGCAACAAAGCCTCCTTCACTCATGCCGCCAAACATACCCTCGTAAAACTGACTATCCTACCGATCCTTGACTTTGGTGATGTCATTTACAAAATAGCCCCCAACACTCTACTCAGCAAACTGGATGTCGTCTATCATAGTGCCATCCGTTTTATCATCAAAGACCCATATACTACCTACCACTGCGACCTGTATGCTCTCGTTGGCTGGCCCTCATTACATATCCGTCGTCAAACCCACTGACTCCAGGTCATCTATAAGTCTTTGCTAGGTAATCTCTACTTGCACATCAAAATCTGCACATCTATCACTCCAGTATTAATGCTAAATTGTAATTTTTTTGTTTTATCTCTATGGCCTATTTATTGCCTACCTCCCTACTCTTTTACATTTGCACACACTGTACATAGATTTTTCTATTTTTCTTTTCTTTTGTGTCATCGACTATATATTTGTTTATGTGTAGCTCTGTGTTGTTTTTTTCCGCACTGCTTTGCTTTATCTTGGCCAGGTTGCAGGTGTAAATTTGAACTTGTTCTCAACTGGCCAACCTTGTTAAATAAAGGTTAAATAATAAAAAATAAAATTGGAATATTACTTACGATTCTGTATTCACATCAGTGATGGTAAAAAAAAGTTGAGGAAAGGGTAAACTGCAGTGCCTTGCGAAAGTATTCGACCCCCTTGAACTTTGCGACCTTTTGCCACATTTCAGGCTTCAAACATAAAGATATAAAACTGTATTTTTTTGTGAAGAATCAACAACAAGTGGGACACAATCATGAAATGGAACGACATTTATTGGATATTTCAAACTTTTTTAACAAATCAAAAACTGAAAAATTGGGCGTGCAAAATTATTCAGCCCTCCTTAAGTTAATACTTTGTAGCGCCACCTTTTGCTGCGATTACAGCTGTAAGTCGCTTGGGGTATGTCTCTATCAGTGTTGCACATCGAGAGATTGACATTTTTCCCATTCCTCCTTGCTAAACAGCTCGAGCTCAGTGAGGTTGGATGGAGAGCATTTGTGAACAGCAGTTTTCAGTTCTTTCCACAGATTCTCGATTGGATTCAGGTCTGGACTTTGACTTGGCCATTCTAACACCTGGATATGTTTATTTTTTAACCATTCCATTGTAGATTTTGCTTTATGTTTTGGATCATTGTCTTGTTGGAAGACAAATCTCCGTCCCAGTCTCAGGTCTTTTGCAGACTCCATCAGGTTTTCTTCCAGAATGGTCCTGTATTTGGCTCCATCCATCTTCCCATCAATTTTAACCATCTTCCCTGTCCCTGCTGAAGAAAAGCAGGCCCAAACCATGATGCTGCCACCACCATGTTTGACAGTGGGGATGGTGTGGTGTACGACTGATTGTTGTCCTATGGACAGAGTGTCCCACCTCAGCTGTAGATCTCTGAAGTTCATCCAGAGTGATCATGGGCCTCTTTGCTGCATCTCTGATCAGTCTTCTCCTTGTATGAGCTGAAAGTTTAGAGGGATGGCCAGGTCTTGGTAGATTTGCAGTGGTCTGATACTCCTTCCATTTCAATATTATCGCTTGCACAGTGCTCCTTGGGATGTTTAAAGCTTGGGAAATCTTTTTGTATCCAAATCCGGCTTTAAACTTCTTCACAACAGTATCTCGGACCTGCCTGGTGTGTTCCTTGTTCTTCATGATGCTCTCTTTTAACGGACCTCTGAGACTATCACAGTGCAGGTGCATTTATACGGAGACTTGATTACACAGGTGGATTGTAATTTATCATCATTAGTCATTTACCTCTGAGGTCAACATACGGAGACTTGATTCAGGTGGATTGTAATTTATCATCATTAGTCATTTAGGTCAACAATCTTCTGGAGAGAGTTTGCTGAACAGTTTGCTGCACTGAAAGTAAAGGGGCTGAATAATCTTGCACGCCCAATTTTTCAGTTTTTGATTTGTTAAAAAAGTTTGAAATATCCAATAAATGTTGTTCCACTTCATGATTGTGTCCCATTTGTTGTTGATTCTTCACAAAAAAAATACAGTTTTATATCTTTATGTTTGAAGCCTGAAATGTGGCAAAAGGTCGCAAAGTTCAAGGGAGCCGAATACATTCGCAAGGCACTGTATAAACTCCAGTGGGCGATTGACATAAGACGAACAACAAATGTATTGTTTGCATTTTGTTGCATTTTAAAGTAGGCCTAGGCCTATAGGGAAGACAGGCCATGTCTAAATGTTCATGTTGAAACATATCTTATTTTTGTACAGTTTCTAACTTGTTTGATGAGATTAGTTCAAGAGAGTAGTGAATATGGCCCCTGCACTGCAGCCCGCAGAGCTTGGACCCCAGGTTCATATCCTCACCTCCTGAGGATGCCCTTGTTAAATACTGACAGCCCCCATACCAGGCTAGGAAACAGAAAGTCAGCACACTCTATATGTCAGTTGTAGTAGTTGGAGAGTATCTGGGTGTTGACATCCAGTTATCTCAGCCAGCGCAGGAGGGATTTTCAGGATTGGAGAGTAGTTGGTAGTGTAGTAATATTTGATTACTGATGACAACTAATTTATTTATAAATAACTGTTTTTGCTTTGTCATTGTGTTATTATGTGTAGATTGATGAGGGGGGAAAAAACAATTGAATCAATTTTAGAATAAGGCTGCAACTAAAATGTTTGTGTTTGTGTGTGTGTGTGTGTTTAGTAGGATCCACCAAGTGTTCACATCTGTGTGTGGGCAAAGGCACATATGCTTACTTCAATGGCTACAAACCCAGACCAACACAATATGTCGACCTATGCAAAAATGGTACATCCCTAAACATATAGAACATGTGACTCATCATAGGCTAGACTCATCATAGGCTAGAATACACTCAAGCAATGAGACATGCACAGTTGCACCCCTTCTGAAAAAACCTACACTCGATCCCTCCGATGTCAACAACTACAGACCAGTATCCCTTCTCTCTTTTCTCTCCAAAACTCTTGAGCGTGCCGTCCTTGGCCAGCTCTACCGCTATCTCTCTCAGAATGACCTTCTTGATCCAAATCAGTCAGGTTTCAAGACTAGTCATTCAACTGAGACTGCTCTTCTCTGTATCACGGAGGCGCTCCGCACTGCTAAAGCTAACTCTCTCTCCTCTGCTCTCATCCTTCTAGACCTATCGGCTGCCTTCGATACTGTGAACCATCAGATCCTCCTCTCCACCCTCTCCGAGTTGGGCATCTCCGGCGCGGCCCACGCTTGGATTGCGTCCTACCTGACAGGTCGCTCCTACCAGGTGGCGTGGCGAGAATCTGTCTCCTCACCACTCTTTTCTCTCCAAAACTCTTGAGCGTGCCGTCCTTGGCCAGCTCTACCGCTATCTCTCTCAGAATGACCTTCTTGATCCAAATCAGTCAGGTTTCAAGACTAGTCATTCAACTGAGACTGCTCTTCTCTATATCACGGAGGCGCTCCGCACTGCTAAAGCTAACTCTCTCTCCTCTGCTCTCATCCTTCTAGACCTATCAGCTGCCTTCGATACTGTGAACCATCAGATCCTCCTCTCCACCCTCTCCGAGTTGGGCATCTCCGGCGCGGCCCACGCTTGGATTGCGTCCTACCTGACAGGTCGCTCCTACCAGGTGGCGTGGCGAGAATCTGTCTCCTCACCACGCGCTCTCACCACTGGTGTCCCCAGGGCTCTGTTCTAGGCCCTCTCTTATTCTCGCTATACACCAAGTCACTTGGCTCTGTCATAACCTCACATGGTCTCTCCTATCATTGCTATGCAGACGACACACAATTAATCTTCTCCTTTCCCCCTTCTGATGACCAGGTGGCGAATCGCATCTCTGCATGTCTGGCAGACATATCAGTGTGGATGACGGATCACCACCTCAAGCTGAACCTCGGCAAGACGGAGCTGCTCTTCCTCCCGGGGAAGGACTGCCAGTTCCATGATCTCGCCATCACGGTTGACAACTCCATTGTGTCCTCCGCCCAGAGCGCTAAGAACCTTGGCGTGATCCTGGACAACACCCTGTCGTTCTCAACTAACATCAAGGCGGTGGCCCGTTCCTGTAGGTTCATGCTCTACAACATCCGCAGAGTACGACCCTGCCTCACACAGGAAGCGGCGCAGGTCCTAATCCAGGCACTTGTCATCTCCCGTCTGGATTACTGCAACTCGCTGTTGGCTGGGCTCCCTGCCTGTGCCATTAAACCCCTACAACTCATCCAGAACGCCGCAGCCCGTCTGGTGTTCAACCTTCCCAAGTTCTCTCACGTCACCCCGCTCCTCCGCTCTCTCCACTGGCTTCCAGTTGAAGCTCGCATCCGCTACAAGACCATGGTGCTTGCCTACGGAGCTGTGAGGGGAACGGCACCTCAGTACCTCCAGGCTCTGATCAGGCCCTACACCCAAACAAGGGCACTGCGTTCATCCACCTCTGGCCTGCTCGCCTCCCTACCACTGAGGAAGTACAGTTCCCGCTCAGCCCAGTCAAAACTGTTCGCTGCTCTGGCTCCCCAATGGTGGAACACACTCCCTCACGACGCCAGGACAGCGGAGTCAATCACCACCTTCCGGAGACACCGGAAACCCCACCTCTTTAAGGAATACCTAGGATAGGATAAAGTAATCCTTCTCACCCCCCCCCCCTTAAAAGATTTAGATGCACTATTGTAAAGTGGCTGTTCCACTGGATGTAATAAGGTGAATGCACCAATTTGTAAGTCGCTCTGGATAAGAGCGTCTGCTAAATGACTTAAATGTAAATGTAAATGAAAGAAAATCCTCAACGTAGACTATAGATATATATTGCACAAGAATGAGACATTTATAGATTTAAGGTATTGTTTTCTCATTATTCAACCCACATGCCACTCACCCACCCTTCATCCACACAATATTTCATGACCCTTTTTTTTAAACCTTTATTTAACTAGGCAAGTCAGTTAAGAACAAATTCTTATTTTCAATGACGGCCTAGTGCAGAGGTGGGCAAACTTTTTGACTCGCGGGCCACAATGGGTTCTAAAATTTGACAGAGGGGCCGGGCCAGGAGCATTTGGAGGGAGTGTTTGGGCCGGATATACTAAAGCATTAAATGTAGTGTGTTCAAACCTCATAGCACAGTAAGAACACTACAACCCAATTTATTAACTGTCTTTCAAATGTGAAAAATAGCCCTTATCAGTTAATACATTTGTCTCAAGGAATATGCAAGATATGGCATTTACATACTATTTCGCAGATACTGGGAGGAGGAAATGTAAATAGATTAAAATAACATACGCACTGTGATTTATCAAGATTGCGTCTGTTTTTAATAAGTTTCAATCGAAGGTGCAAAGTTAAAGAAATCAACATTTATTGAAAAATGGAATCACTTTCAACATTCAAAACATAATATTACACAACGAAATACTCAAGCTCAATAATATCTACTTGTGTTAAACTCCGCAAAATCATGGATGGATTGTCCTGACCGCGCGCTCTACAAACTCGCCACGGACGCCCTCGACCTTCACGGGCAAACAGTACACGTGTATCGTTGCCAAGCACACAGACATAGGCTGTATTAAATATCCTACCTGCAGCTGAAAATTTAAATTTAAATTAAGAGCGATGTGCGGCGTGTTAATTAAGCTACTGTACCGCTGCTGTGCGTAAATGCACATTGCTCTTAATTAAAAGACGCACTTCCAAACTTTCCATATGCATTTTTTCATAACACAGCAGAAAAACTCACCATTTCAGTGGGAACAGTGTTGTTGGTCTCCCTTTTTTGCCAGTGCATCAAAGTCTGGAGTTAGTTTTGTTGTGGCAATTCTCAGGACAGATCTGAGGTGTTGGTCAGTTAACTTGGATCTGTGATGGGCTTTGTTGATTTTCATGACGCTAAACGTCTGCTCACACACGTAGGTCGAGCCAAACAACACCAGCATCTTCTGCGCCGTCCTCCGGAGGTTTGGAAAAGCGGTCTCGTTAAGTGAAGCGTAAAAGTCATTCAGTTTAAGAGACTTGAACTTCTCCTTTGAGACAGAGTCAGACTGAAGATCGATCAGTTCCAATTGCAGCTCCTGCGGTGCTGATTCGGGGTCTTGTGACAGGGGACAGGACACCAGTTGAAGTGACTTGTCAATTTTTTCAAAATCACAGAACCGAAGGCAAAATTCTCTGTGCAGATCGTCCAGTGATTTGCAGTATTTCTTCGCATTTCGGGTGGCCTCTTTCTGCACGGCTTGTGTGGGGAAATGTGCGAAAGATTTGTTTGACATTTGCCTGGAGAATAAAACCAGCTTGGATTTGAAGGCTCTCACATTTGTGTACATGTCGTGCGCAAACTGATCTTTCCCCTGTGGCTTCACGTTCAGCTCATTCTCATGTGAAAATATGTCCACAGCAAACGCAAAGTCACAAAGCCAGTTTGTGTCGCTCAGCTCGGGGAATTCTTCGGATTTCCCCATTAAATTAAAAAATGAGCGAATCTCGTCTTTGAGCTCCCAGACTCGTTGAAACACTTTCCCCAAACTTAACCAGCGGACGCGAGAGTGGTAAAGTAGGTCCTGGTGATCCGCATTAGTTTCTTCCAGGAACTTAATGAACTGACGATGATTAAGTCCCCTTGCTCGTATGAAGTTAACAAGTTTTACAACTGGATCCACGACGTGATTAAGCTGCAATACAGACTTACACAGAGACTCCTGATGAATGATGCAGTGAAGTAAAATAACATCCTGGTCAGGGTTTTCTTCTTTCACTTTATCCTGGATTCTTTTCAGCAGCCCGATGTTTTTTCCAGTTAAATTTGGCGATCCATCCGTGGTGACATTGGCAAGTTTACTCCAAGGTAGCTTCATTCTCTCGATGACAGCAGACACCTGTTCATATAAGTCCCTCCTCGCGTTTTCCCTTTCAGTGATTCCATGCTCAAAAGCTCCTCCGTTATCTCAAAACTGTCGTTAATCCCTCGGATAAAAATTAGAGCTGAGCAGTGTCTTTATGTCGTTACTTTCATCCAGTGCTAGTGAATATAACTTAAAGGACTCCGCCTTTTTGTTTTCGCTGACTATATCTTCATCAATCAGTTGCGAGTCACTGTCCTGCGTGCTAAACTGATTTTTTCAAACTTGGCTTTGCTCTCCGGACACAAGAGACCTGCTGTCTCTACCATGCACTCTTTCAAAAACTCGCCTTCGGAGAAAGGCTTGCTAGCCTTTGCTAATTTGAATGCCAGCAAATAACTTGCCTTGGTACTTGACTCTTGAATTGCAGTTTGTCGGTGAAAAAAGTTCTGTTGTAAATTAGCTGCCAACCTCAGTAGGTAAACGAGCAGTAGCCGCCCGTTCTTGTGTTGACTGCTTGCTAGCATAGTTTGCATGCTTCGTGGCAAAGTGACGGCTGATATTGTACTCTTTGAAAACCGCAACAGCTTCTTGGCATATCAGACATACAGCCGTTGATCGGACTTCAGTGAAGAAGTATTTTGTTGTCCACTCCTTATTAAACACTCGGCATTTGCTGTCCACTTTCCTTCTCTTTGGTCCGCTCATTTTCACAGAAGGGCTTAATGGTGACGTGAAACAAAGTGAAAATTAAAGTGAAATAAAGAGAAATACGCGCCACTCCAACAACGGTCAATGTGTTTTGAGTGCGCCATCTATTGGGGAAACGTGGGCATTGCAGGGAAAGGGGAAAAAAGGAGGTTTTTACTATAATTTGGACAAGTTCGGCGGGCCGGATTAAAAAGCCTAACGGGCCGTATGTGGCCCGCGGGCCGTAGTTTTCCCATGTCTGGCCTAGTGGGTTAACTGCCTGTTCAGGGGCAGAACGACAGATTTGTACCTTGTCAGCTCAGGGGTTTGAACATCATTCAATGGCAATCGATGAGTGTCAAAGGGTTTATGCTTATGTCAATACATGGCAGTTAATGGGAAAGATGAGGGTCACAAGGTTGACACTTATGTTAATACATAGCAGTCAGTGGGGAAAAGATGAGTGATGAACCAATTGAAGCTTATGCCAATACATTCCAGTCAATGGAAAAGATGAGACTCACAGACAGAGGCATCCCCCTTTTCCCCATCTCTCTTCTCTCTCCCTCCCTGCTTCTCTTTGCCTCCTCTGTCTCTCTCAACCTCATCTTTATCCCCCTTTCTCTTATTTTCTCTCCCTCCCCCTTCTTTTACCACCTCCAACCTCTCCCTTCTCTCTCCCTCCCCCCTCATATCTCTCGCTTTCTATCTCGCTCCTCTCTTTCTCTCTCTCCCCTTCTTCCTCTCTTTCCCCCTACCTCCCTCACCTCCTTCACCCTCTCCCTTTCCTCATTCTCCCCCTTCTCTCTCTCCCTCTTCTCACACACTCACTTCTCCCGGGACAGACAGACAGACAGACAGACAGACAGACAGACAGACAGACAGACAGACAGACAGACAGACAGACAGACAGACAGATGTAGTCAGGCAAACAGACAGGTAGGCAGACAGACAAGACACACTGACAGAACCACTGGCAGACAGACAGAAACACAGACAGGCGGACAGACAGACAGACAGACAGACAGACAGACAGGCAGGAAGGCAGGCAGGCAGACATGTAGACTCTCTCTTCCCTCCCTCCTCTCTCTCCTCCCTTCACCCTCTCCCTTTCTCACTCTCCCTCTTCTCTCTCTCCCCCTCCATTAACTCTCTCATTTTCTTTCCCTCCCCCTCTTCCCATCTCTCGCTCCCTCCTCTCTCTCCAACCTCCACAGACAGGCTATTGACTCATAAATATGTGTCAAGAACATTGACGCATAAGTCAATGCATTGCATTCAAGGCAAAGAAGTTGGGTGGGGAAATTGGTGAAAGCTGCAATGGGGAAATTGGTGAAAGACACGCAAACAGACAGGCAGGCAGACAGGCATATGCAGACAGGAAGTCGCATGCAGGCAGGTAGGCAGACAGAGAGACACACAGGCAAACAGGCAGACAGACAGCCAATCTAAAAAAAAAAATGGACCAGTACCCTCTTCAGAATTCATTCTAACAAGCTTCTAGAACTGCAAGATCATTGTGTCCAATGGAGGTCAAAAAATGCTTTCGGTCGATTGACTTCAAATTTCATATGTCAGGTCATGACGGTCCCCGGTCACAAATATGTCAAATTTGGGAAGGTACAACCTTTTTAACCTTTCGAAAACGCCATATGACCCCCGTTTAAGTCACTTCCTATAATGTCAGGAAGCTGTACTTCAATGTACCACCTCTTGGGGACACTCTTTAACAATGCACTGTCTTTACGTAAATAATTGACCGTTCTACAGAGGATGGAAGACAGTTTTTTGTGTAACTGCAGGGAAAGAATGAAGCACCATGTTGAGGATGAATTAAGCCATTTCCTGTTGACACAGTAAGCTGAACCTCAACACTGAGCATCTCTGTAAGGTCATGACGGATGCTTCATAGTTATGTGAGGGCTGTCGGTAATGTTTTTTTTCTATGGAAGAAAGGCCTTGTTCTTTGTACTCACAGTGAAGAGTTAATTTCACATCGGGAGATGTAGGCTTGCGTTCATCGGAAGCGTCTGTTGAACGATCCCATACCTGAATTTTGCTTCTAGCCTCAACCGTTCTGCAGATGTCACTCAAAAGCACATTAACTTTAGGTCAGGCTTCAAGTGTAGGCAATGTTTAGTTTAGTTTATTCGGATGCCCATTAGCTACTGCACATGCAGCAGCTACTCTTCCTTGGGTCCACATAAAAGGTACAAATACATGACAAAGTACAGAACAGTTATAGCAGAGGACATTAAATAAATAAATGAACATAAAAAAATAAAATAATAAAATAAGAGTTATACACTGAGTATACAAAACATTAAGAACACCTGCTCTTTCCATGACAGACTGACCAGGTGAATCCAGGTGAAAGCTATGATCCCTTATTGCTGTCACTTGTTAAATCCACTTCAATAGTGTAGATGAAGGGGAGGAGACAGGTTAAAGAAGGAAGCCTTGAGACAATTGAGACATGGATTGTGTATGTGTGCCATTCAGATTGTGAATGGGCAAGACAAAAGACGTAAGTGCCTTTGAACAGGGTATGGTAGTACGTGCCAGGCGCACCGGTTTGTGTCAAGAACTGCAGCGAGTGAGAGCAAAATTGCAATACTATGTTATAATTCTTTTATTGCATCAAATGGTTGTTTTATGCAACAGAATAGAGGGTTCTTATAACTATTGTGTGTGTGTTCTACTGAGGATGAGCCTCTGGGAGATAACACTGACAGGAGATTTACAATGTATTTTGGGTGGTAAAACCTAAAGAGCATTCCAGATCATGAGTTTATGTTTCTGTTCTATACCGTACCAGGGAGAGATGGTTCCAGTTTGGAGTCGGCGGGCCAGACACTGCAGATACTGTCTGCTATGTATAATAGGTATCTTTCGTACACATTTTAACCTTGTGACCCATTCTATATGGGTCATTCAACATACACAACGTTGTTCGTCATGTATGTTGAAAGGGGTGTATCTTGGCTATAAAATACTTTTGTACTTATGTCTCTGGGCTCTCAACGAATAATTTGATCGTGAATTGTCAACCAGCCATCATTATCGTAGAGCACTCAATCTATTCACTTTTTTGTGTGCGTTGTATTGACCTGCTTTCTTATTAATAAGTGATTAAAGATTTAGTTTATGTATACCTCTGACTTGTGTGATAAGTTTAATATCAAATGAGGAGAGACAAAGAAATTAACCACAACAAAGTGCTGCTAGGTTTTTCACGCTCAAATTTCCTGTGTATCAAGAATTTAAGAAAACCACCCAAAGGACATCTAGCCAACTTGACACAAATGTGGGAAGCATTGGAGTCAACATGGGCCAGCATCCCTGTGGAACGCTTTCAACACTTTGTAAAGTCCATGTCCAGACGAATTGTGGCTGTTCTGAGGGCAAAAGGGTGGGGGGTGCAACTCAATATTAGGAAGGTGTTCCTAATCTTTGGTATACTCTGTGTATATTGGAAAAACACCAAGAGACAACAAAATACAATTTACACACTATTCATACTGTGCCTTCGGAAAGTATTCAGACTAGAGGTCGACCGATTATGATTTTTCAACGCTGATACGATACCGATTAGTGGAGGACCAAAAAAAGCTGATAACGATTAAATCAGCCGATTCTATATATACTATATATATATTTGTAATAATGACAATTACAACAATACTGAATGAACACTTTTATTTTAACTTAATACATAAATAAAATCTATTTAGTCTCAAATAAATAATGAAACGTGTTCAATTTGGTTTAAATAATGCAAAAACACAGTGTTGGAGAGGAAAGTAAATGTGCAATATGTGCCATGTAAAAAAGCTAACATTTACGTTCCTGGTGGCATCCCTAAGTCTAACTATTGCAGTTACATTGCACAACCTTCAATGTTGTCATAATTACGTAAAATTCTGGCAAATTAATTACAGTCTTTGTTAGTAAGAAATGGTCTTCACACAGTTTGCAACGAGCCAGGCGGCCCAAACTGCTGCATATACACCGACTCTGCTTGCACAGAACGCAAGAGAAGTTACATGATTTCTATAGTTAAAATAAATGAATGTTAGCAGGCAATATTAACCAGTTGAAGCTAGGGGGGCGCTAATTTCATTATTGGATAAAAAAAACGTGCCCGTTTTAAGCGCAATATTTTGTCACAAAAAGATGCTCGACTATGCATATAATTGCCAGCTTTGGAAAGAAAACACTCTGACGTTTTCAAAACCGCAAAGATATTATCTGTGGGTGCCCCAGAACTGATCTTACAGGCGGAAACCAAGATGCAACCTCAAACAGGAAATGAGCAGGATTTTTGAGGCTCTGTTTTCCATTGTCTCATTATATGGCTGTGAAAGCGCCATGAATTAGCCTGCCCTTTCTACCGTTTCTCCAAGTTGTCTGCAGCATTGTGACGTATTTGTAGGCATATCATTGGAAGATTGGCCATAAGAGACTACATTTACCAGGGGTCCGCCCAAAATCAAATCAAATCAAATTGCATTTGTCACATACACATGGTTAGCAGATGTTAATGCGAGTGTAGCGAAATGCTTGTGCTTCTAGTTCCGACAATGTAGTAATAACCAACAAGTAATCTAACTAACAATTCCTAAACTACTGTCTTATACACAGTGTAAGGGGATAAAGAATATGTACATAAGGATATATGAATGAGTGATGGTACAGAGCAGCATAGGCAAGATACAGTAGATGGTATCGAGTACAGTATATACATATAAGATGAGTATGGAAACAAAGTGGCATAGTTAAAGTGGCTAGTGATACATGTATTACATAAGGATGCAGTCGATGATATAGAGTACAGTATATACGTATGCATATGAGATGAATAATGTAGGGTAAGTAACATTATATAAGGTAGCATTGTTTAAAGTGGCTAGTGATATATTTACATCATTCCCATCAATTCCCATTATTAGAGTGGCTGGAGTTGAGTCAGTGTCAGTGTGTTGGCAGCAGCCACTCAATGTTAGTGGTGTCTGTTTAACAGTCTGATGGCCTTGAGATAGAAGCTGTTTTTCAGTCTCTCGGTCCCAGCTTTGATGCACCTGTACTGACCTCGCCTTCTGGATGATAGCGGGGTGAACAGGCAGTGGCTCGGGTGGTCCTTGATGATCTTTATGGCCTTCCTGTAACATCGGGTGGTGTAGGTGTCCTGGAGGGCAGGTAGTTTGCCCCCGGTGATGCGTTGTGCAGACCTCACTACTCTCTGGAGAGCCTTACGGTTGAGGGCGGAGCAGTTGCCGTACCAGGCGGTGATACAGCCCGCCAGGATGCTCTCGATTGTGCATCTGTAGAAGTTTGTGAGTGATTTTGGTGACAAGCCGAATTTCTTCAGCCTCCTGAGGTTGAAGAGGCGCTGCTGCGCCTTCTTCACGGTGCTGTCTGTGTGAGTGGACCAATTCAGTTTGTCTGTGATGTGTATGCCGAGGAACTTAAAACTTGCTACCCTCTCCACTACTGTTCCATCGATGTGGATAGGGGGGTGTTCCCTCTGCTGTTTCCTGAAGTCCACAATCATCTCCTTAGTTTTGTTGACGTTGAGTGTGAGGTTATTTTCCTGACACCACACTCCGAGGGCCCTCACCTCCTCCCTGTAGGCCGTCTCGTCGTCCAAAGCGACTTACCCATTTACATTTACACTCCGCTGTCCTTTAAGGCAGACTGTACTTCCCTCAGTGGTAGAGCGAGCAGGCCAGAGGTGGATAGTGCCCTCTTGTTTGGGTGTCCAGCCTGAGGACTCACAGCCCGTACAAATTGGTGCATGAGAGAGCGGAGGAGCTGGGGCACTTGGAGAGAACTTGGGAATGCTCAGTGGAATGGCCGGTAATCAAGAGGGAGATTGCATCTAGGCAATCATGGGATGTTGGTGTAATCAAGCCTACCGCTGTTGTGTCGTCCGCAAACTTGATGATTGAGTTGGAGGCGTGCGTGGCCACGCAGTCGTGGGTGAACAGGGAGTACAGGAGAGGGCTCAGAATGCACCCTTGTGGGGTCCCAGTGTTGAGGATCAGAGGGGAGGAGATGTTGTTCCCTACCCTCACCACCTGGGGGCGGCCCGTCAGGAAGTCCAGTACCCAGTTGTGCAGGGCGGGGTCGAGACCCAGGGTCTCGAGCTTGATGACGAGCTTGGAGGGTACTATGGTGTTGAATGCCGAGCTGTAGTGAACAGCATTCTCACATAGGTATTCCTCTTGTCCAGATGGGTTAGGGCAGTGTGCAGTGTGGTTGAGATTGCATCGTCTGTGGACCTATTTGGGCGGTAAGCAAATTGGAGTGGCTCTAGGGTGTCAGTGTCCTTTGTTGAAATTGTTGCGTAATCTCCAAGCTGCTCGCATTCATCCATGTGATTGAGACAGAGAGGAGACTTCCAGGAATTATATATCATGAAGAGATATGTGAAAAACACCTTGAGGATTGATTCTAAACAACGTTTACCATGTTTCAGAAGAAATTATGGAGTTAATGTGGAAGAGAGTTTGACATTTGGATGAATGAATTTTTTTTTTTTTGGTAGCCAAACATGACGCAGAAAACGGACCAATTTCTCCTGCACAACTAATCTTTCAGGAAAACTGAACATTTGCTATCTAACTGAGAGTCTCCTCATTGAAAACATCCGAAGTTCTTCAAAGGTAAATTATTTATTGAATGTTTTTGCTGTTTTTTGTGAAATGTTGCCAGCTCCTAACGCAAAATGCTAATGCTAAATGCTAATGCTAAATGCTAACGCTAAATGCTAACGCTAAATGCTAAATGCTAGTTTGCTATGGTTGAGAAGCATATTTTGAAAATCTGAGATGACAGTGTTGTTAACAAAAGGCTAAGCTTGAGAGCAAATAATATAATAATAATAATAATATATGCCATTTAGCAGACGCTTTTATCCAAAGCGACTTACAGTCATGTGTGCATACATTCTACGTATGGGTGGTCCCGGGAATCAGATTAATTTAATTTCATTTGCGATTTTCATGAATAGTTAACGTTGCGTTAAGGTAATGAGCTTGAGGCTGTATTCACGATCCCGGATCCGGGATGGCTCGACGCAAGAAGTTAACTAAATATGCAGATTTTAAAAAATATACTTGTGTATTGATTTTAAGAAAGGCATGGATGTTTATGGTGAGGTACACATTGGTGCAAAGACAGTGCTTTTTTTCGCTTGATAAATCATCTCCCGTTTGTCGAAGTAGGCTGTGATTCGATGATAAATTAACCTCTTAAGTCGACCCTCTACTTTTTCGAACATTCTGTTAAAAATCGCGCAACATTTCAGCGCCCTGCTTCTCATGCCTGGAATATAGTATATGCATATGATTAGTATGTGTGGATAGAAAACACTCAGACGTTTATAAAACTGGTTAAATCACGGCTGTGACTATAACAGAACGTGCGTTTCATCGAAAAGCGCAGGAAAATCTGATCACTGAAAATTGGAAAATATATCATGTATTGTCTATGGGAAAGCAAATTACCTGGAGCCGAGATTGCAATTCCTACAGCTTCCACACGATGTCAACAGTCTTGTCATTTGCCTAGGCTTTGTTTCTTGGTCAAACGAAGAAGAGACAGCCCATTTCTTCAGGTCTCCGACCAGATATTTTGGTTGAGATTTACCCGGACATTATTTCCAGACGTACAGCTATAGAATATACATCGCCTCGTGATCAATTTGATCGCTTATTAACGTTTACTAATACCTAAAGTTGCATTACAAAAGTATTTCGAAGTGTTTTGTGAAAGTTTATCGTCTACTTTTTTAATTTAAAAAAATGACGTTACGTTATAAGACGCTATTTTTTTCCGTTGATCACACAGTCTTCATAGATCGATATCTAGGCTATATATGGACCAATTTAATCGAAAAAAAGACCCAATAGTGATTATGGGACATCTAGGAGTGCCAACAAAGAAGATGGTCAAAGGTAATGAATGTTTTATATTTTATTTGTGCGTTTTGTGTAGCGACTATGCTGATTATTTTGTTTACGTCCCCTGCGGGTCTTTTGGGGTGTTACATGCTATCAGATAATAGCTTCTCATGCTTTAGCCGAAAAGCATTTTAAAAATCTGACTTGTTGCCTGGATTCACAACGAGTGTGGCTTTAATTCAATACCCTGCATGTGTATTTTAATGAACGTTTGAGTTTTAACGAGTGCTATTAGCATTTAGCGTAGCGCATTTGCATTTCCAGATTTATTTATTTATATATAAATAGATGTCTAGATGGGACGCCTGCATGTCAGGTAGGAAGGAGCAAGAGGTTAACATGCACCGCATTGATTATATGCAAAGCAGGACACGCTAGATAAACTAGTAATATCATCAACCATGTGTAGTTAACTAGTGATTATATGAATATTGATTGTTTTTCATAAGATTAGTTCAATGCTAGCTAGCAACTTACCTTGGCTTCTTGCTGCACTCACGTAACAAGTGGTCAGGCTGCCACGCAGTCTCCTCATGGAGTGCAATGTAATCGTCCATAATCGGCGTCCAAAAATGCAGATTACCGATTGATGTGAAAACTTGAAATCGGCCCTAATTAATTGGCCATGCCGATTAATCGGCTGACCTCTAATTCAGACCCCTTGACCCTTTCCACATATTGTTAGGTTACAGCCTTATCATGAAATTGATAAAATTGTTCCCCTCCATCAATCTACACAAAATGGCAATGCAAATACAGGTTAGAAATGTTTGCTAATTTATATTTTTAAAAACGGAAATATGACATATACATAAGTATTCAGACCCTTTACTCAGTACTTTTGAAGCACCTTTGGCTGTGATTGCAGCCTTGAGTCTTTTTGGATATGACGTTACAAGCTTGGCATACCTGCATTTGGGGAGTTTCTCCCATTCTTCTCTGCAGATCCTCTCAAGCTCTGTCAGATTGGATGGGGAGCGTTGCTGCACAGCTATTTTTAGGTCTTTCCAGAGATGTTTGAGTTCAAGTCTGGGCTCTGGCTGGGCCACTCAAGGACATTCAGAGACTTGTCCCGAAGCCACTCCTGCGTTGTCTTGGGTGTGTACTTAGGGTCGTTGTCCTGTTGGAAGATGAACCGTCACCCCAGTCTGAGGTCCTGAGCGCTCTGGAGTATGTTTTCCTCAAGGATCTCTCTGTACTTTGCTCCGTTCATCTTTGCCTCGATCCTGACTGGTCTCTGAGTCCCTGCCGCTGAAAAACATCCCCACAGCATGATAGTGCCACCACCATGCTTCACCGTAGGGATGGTGCCAGGTTTTCTCCAGACGTAACGCTTGGCATTCAGGACAAAGAGTTCAATCTTGGTTTCATCAGACCAGAGAATCTTGTTTCTCATGGTCTGAGAGTCTTCAGGTGCCTTTTGGCAAACTCCAAGCACGCTGTCATGTGCCTTTTACAGAGGTGTGGCTTCCGTCTGGTCACTACCACAAAGGTCTGATTGGTGAAGTGCTGCAGAGATGGTTGTCCTTCTGGAAAGTTCTCCCATCTCAACAGATGAACTCTGAAGCTCTGTCCAGGTGACCATTGGGTTCTTGGTCACCTCCCTGACCAAGGCCCTTTACCCCAATTGCTGCTCAGTTTGGACAGGCGGTGTCGTGGAAATATTTGGTCAATCATATTTCACAAATTCCAGAGCCTGTGAGTTCAAATATACTTTTATTACAGCATAACAAAAGCCGAGCTGGTTCATGAATACAATTGCCTTTCCAGGCTTGGCACACATGTTTTATACATTATTCCTCCTTATGTCACACTCATAGTAACTCCTCTTAATGACTCATCCCCTCTGGCATTTAGCCACCATTATCTTATTGCCTTGCACTAAGTTTAGTTTCATATTAGGACATGGAACCCGTAGAGCCACAGAAATAGACAGACCTGTTCTCCACTAAGAGAGGTGCATACATGTAGGACCCTAGCCACAGTCCTTGGTACTTTACAAAAATAACCAGACATGTCATCCTGCTAACTCCTCTGAAAGGGACACCCATGTTCTGGACAACCCCAAGAGGTGTAACCATAGCAACAGTGCATAGTAGGCCATAACACAGTTACAGGAATATCCAGTCGTGTCCAACCCCAGACGGGTGCATGTCTAATGACCCAGAGCACATATAGAGTGCACTAGTTTACTGGCTCCTTCTGAATTAAATAATTGCCACATATGTACTGGAAAATTACCAATATATCCCTCCTCTGGGGCTAAAAAGCCCCACACTGACACAAGACCCCTCACAGAGCCTGAAAGAAGTTCAAGATCAGCCTATTTATCCTTCAACATACAGTATAAAAGTATATGCATGCATATCTCAGCCTTGACCGAGAGTTTCAGTTATGTAAAATAAAATAAAACAATAAAAATCAAAAATACTAAACCAAACCTCATCAACCCTTATGTCGTTCTGAATATGACACCTAAACACACACCCTCATAGACACCTCTCTAACAACTATTAGGTCAATAATGAAAAAACCTGTTAGAGGATTAAGGGCATGGTCTGTGGATTCTCGTAACCAGAAAACCCTATGTCACTTACATGTCTAGGAGGTCATATAAACAGAAGGTCTAACTTCATTTACAGTATCATACATATTCACTAAACACGCTCTTTATCACAACACAGTGGGCAATCACCCCTATGATACAATGCAGTCAAAGTTTCAATATGATGATAATGTCCATCTCCTTCTCTTCAGTCTTTTGAGCACCACTTATATTGGTTGAATCCTGTGATCAGGATTAGGATCCACGACATAGTCCGGAATTGGATATATGTCAGGAAGAACAACATAACAATTTATGTTGTTCTTGATAGGTACGACAACCCCATCCTCCCCCTGGAGCTACCCCAATAGGCATTTTCCACTTTTGTCAGTGTATTGTTCAGGAGCTCCAAGAACAGGGAACATCTCCACAAATGGGTTGGTGATGACCGTTTGTACAGTCATATGTTTTTCTGGGGTTTGAATGAGGAGAGATTTCAGTAAAGGTAAAATAAAACACAATACAACACCCATCACCACTAGTGCTTTGCCTATCATGATTGCCATTTTTGTAAACATTTGCACCCCATTTTCCCAGGATTGAGTCCAACCAGTCCCAGGCATGGGAATCATGTCCAGCATTGTCCTTTAATTCCTGTCGTAGTCCTTTCAGCTTGGTCATTGCCTTAGTAATGAACCATCTGGGGCAGTGTTATTGGGGATGAAGGTGCAGCGTTCATCTCCAAACATAACACAAACTCTACCTTTCTCTGCCAAGAGCCAATTTAAAGCTTGCCTGTTCTGCCATGTACTTTTGCAAGTGGCCTGTACTTGTTCTCCCAAAGTGGTCAATGCAGAGTCTGTATCAATCAATCAAATGTATTTATAAAGCCCTTCTTACCCAGCCTAAAACCCCAAACAGCAAGCAATGCAGGTGTAGAAGCACGGTGGCTAGAAAAACTCCCTAGAAAGGCCAGAACCTAAGAAGAAACCTAGAGAGGAACCAAGCTATGAGGAGTGGCAGGTCCTCTTCTGGCTGTGCCGGGTGGAGATTATAACAGAACATGGCCAAGATGTTCAAATGTTTATAGATGACCAGCAGGGTCAAATAATAATAATCACAGTGGTTGTCGAGGGTGTAACAGGTCAGCACCTCAGGAGCAAATGTCAGTTGGCTTTTCATAGCCGATCATTCAGAGTATCTCTTCCGCTCCTGCTGTCTCTAGAGAGTTGAAAACAGCATGTCTGGAACAGGTAGCACGTCCGGTGAACAGGTCAGCGTTCCATAGCCGCAGGAGCAGCACGGCCTGGTAGACTGGGAACAGCAAGGAGTCATCAGGCCAGGTAGTCCTGAGGCATGGTCCTAGGTCTCAGGTCCTCCGAGAGAGAGAGAAAGAAAAATATATAGAGAGAAAATTAGAGAGAGCATACTGACATTCATACAGGACACCGGATATGGCAGGAGAAATACTCCAGATATAACAGACTTACCCTAGCACCCTGCAGCATAAATGGAGGCTGAGACAGGAGGGGTCGGGAGACACTGTGGACCCGTCCGACGATACCCCGGACAGAGCCAAACAGTCAGGATATAACCCCACCCACTTTGCCAAAGCACAGCCCCACACCACATCCACCAACTTACCATCCTGAGACAAGGCCGAGTATATGGCCCACGATGATCTCCGCAACGGCACAAACCAAGGGGGGGGCAATCCGCCAATCTAAACAGGAAGATCACGTCAGTGACTCAAATGTCCTCTGGTCTGATGAAACAAAAATAGAACTGTTTGGTCATATTGGCCATTGTTATGTTTGGATAAAAAGGGGAGGCTTGCAAGCCGAAGGACACCCATCCCAACCGTGAAGCATGGGGGTGGCAGCATCATGTTGTGGGGGTGCTTTGCTGCAGGAGGGACTGGTGCAATTCACAAAATAGATGGCATCATGAGGGGGAACAATTGTGTGGATATATTGAAGCAATATCTCAAGACACCAGTCAGGAAATTAAAGCTTGGTTGCAAATGGACAATGACCCCAAGTATACTTCCAAAGTTGTGGAAAAATGGCTTAATGACAACAAAGTCAATGTTTTGGAGTGGCCATCACAAAGCCCTGACCTCAATCCTATAGAAAATGTGTGGGCAGAACTTAAAAAGCGTGTACGAGCAAGGAGGCCTACAAACCTGACTCAGTTACACCAGCTCTGTCAGGAGGAATGGGCCAAAATTCACCCAACTTATTGTGGGAAGCTTGTGGAAGGCTACCCGAAATGTTTGACCCAAGTTAAACAATTGAAAGGCAAAGCTACTAAATACTAATTGAGTGCATGTAAAATTCTGGTCCACTGAGAATGTGATAAAATAAATAATCTGAAATAAATCATTCTCTCTAATATTATTCTGACATTTCACATTCTTAAAATAAAATGGTGATCCTAACTGACCTAAAGCAGGGAATTTTTACTAGGATTAAATGTCAGGAATTGTGAAAAACTGAGTTAAAATGTATGTACACTTCCGACTTCAACTGTACATTCTGTATTGGACTTCAGTCCTGGAAGCAAGAATCCTACTCAAGACACATAGATAATACAGTGTTCTAAGTGTAATCATCTCCATCTAAAATTTTAAAAATCACAGGACCCCTTTCTGGTAATACGGAAAATGTAACCTGTTGCATTAATTAAGTAAAATATAAAACTGTTGTTTAACAAATGTAGAACCTTCAAAAAGTTGGAGCTGTCTTATCAGTTTAATAGTCAATACTAATTTCATTCTACTTTTATTACTGTTCCATGTATTGAAAACAGATTATCATTTTAGAATACATGAACTTCCTGCTCAAATTCACTGGTGTTACCTAACTATAAAACCAAGCGACAATAATTGCATTTACATTACATTTAAGTCATTTAGCAGACACTCTTATCCAGAGCGACTTACAAATTGGTGCATTCACCTTATGACATCCAGTGGAACAGCCACTTTACAATAGTGCATCTAAATCTTTTAAGGGGGGTGAGAAGGATTACTTTATCCTATCCTAGGTATTCCTTAAAGAGGTGGGGTTTCAGGTGTCTCCGGAAGGTGGTGATTGACTCCGCTGTCCTGGCGTCGTGAGGGAGTTTGTTCCACCATTGGGGAGCCAGAGCAGCAAACAGTTTTGACTGGGCTGAGCGGGAACTGTACTTCCTCAGTGGTAGGGAGGCGAGCAGGCCAGAGGTGGATGAACGCAGTGCCCTTGTTTGGGTGTAGGGCCTGATCAGAGCCTGGAGGTACTGAGGTGCCGTTCCCCTCACAGCTCCGTAGGCAAGCACCATGGTCTTGTAGCGGATGCGAGCTTCAACTGGAAGCCAGTGGAGAGAGCGGAGGAGCGGGGTGACGTGAGAGAACTTGGGAAGGTTGAACACCAGACGGGCTGCGGCGTTCTGGATGAGTTGTAGGGGTTTAATGGCACAGGCAGGGAGCCCAGCCAACAGCGAGTTGCAGTAATCAAGACGGGAGATGACAAGTGCCTGGATTAGGACCTGCGCCGCTTCCTGTGTGAGGCAGAGTCGTACTCTGCGGATGTTGTAGAGCATGAACCTACAGGAACGGGCCACCGCCTTAATGTTAGTTAAGAACGACAGGGTGTTGTCCAGGATCACGCCAAGGTTCTTAGCGCTCTGGGAGGAGGACACAATGGAGTTGTCAACCGTGATGGCGAGATCATGGAACGGGCAGTCCTTCCCCGAGAGGAAGAGCAGCTCCGTCTTGCCGAGGTTCAGCTTGAGGTGGTGATCCGTCATCCACACTGATATGTCTGCCAGACATGCAGAGATGCGATTCGCCACCTGGTCATCAGAAGGGGGAAAGGAGAAGATTAATTGTGTGTCGTCTGCATAGCAATGATAGGAGAGACCATGTGAGGTTATGACAGAGCCAAGTGACTTGGTGTATAGCGAGAATAGGAGAGGGCCTAGAACAGAGCCCTGGGGGACACCAGTGGTGAGAGCGCGTGGTGAGGAGACAGATTCTCGCCACGCCACCTGGTAGGAGCGACCTGTCAGGTAGGACGCAATCCAAGCGTGGGCCGCGCCGGAGATGCCCAACTCGGAGAAGGTGGAGAGGAGGATCTGATGGTTCACAGTATCGAAGGCAGCCGATAGGTCTAGAAGGATGAGAGCAGAGGATGATAATCAGAAACTGTCAAAGAATGTTTCTCATGCCTCTACTTAAAATATCCCACTACCTGCTTGCCTTCAACTGCAGTTAATCTTTTTTACAATCTCAAGGCTCAATCCCTCTATCATTTAACCTTGTATTGAAACATCAACTTTTCAAATTACTAAAATATTGCATAACATATTACTGTTCACATACTGTCAACACTCATTACGTTTACACCAATCCTGCTTATCAACATGACTATATTTTTATCACTAACCACTGTCTCCCACTCATTAAACATCTACTAGTTTAAGATTAACCTGTAACTCACCAAATGTAGAAAATACATCAGCCAATTCTTAAACAATTCAAAGGTCGAAATTCTTACTTTCCAATTGACTAACTCTCCTTTGTTACCTAATATCCACTATCCTTGATTCTCACAAGGATTGTTCAACCCCAAAATACGCAAATTAACAGGGTTGATCCAAACTTTATTAATCATAATCCCAAATATTTTTTCCTACAAGGCAGTCAAGCACCCAAGCTAACTGGCTAAAGTTGGCTAGCTAATTTAGCTAATGCTACATTTTATTTTTTTATTTTTTTTATTTCACCTTTATTTAACCAGGTAGGCTAGTTGAGAACAAGTTCTCATTTGCAACTGCGACCTGGCCAAGATAAAGCATAGCAGTGTGAACAGACAACACAGAGTTACACATGGAGTAAACAATTAACAAGTCAATAACACAGTAGAAAAAAGGGGAGTCTATATACAATGTGTGCAAAAGGCATGAGGAGGTAGGTGAATAATTACAATTTTGCAGATTAACACTGGAGTGATAAATGATCAGATGGTCATGTACAGGTAGAGATATTGGTGTGCAGAAAAGTAAATAAATAAAAACAGTATAAAAATAGTATGGGAATGAGGTAGGTGAAAATGGGTGGGCTATTTACCAATAGACTATGTACAGCTGCAGCGATCGGTTAGCTGCTCAGATAGCTGATGTTTGAAGTTGGTGAGGGAGATAAAGGTCTCCAACTTCAGCGATTTTTGCAATTCGTTCCAGTCACAGGCAGCAGAGTACTGGAACGAAAGGCGGCCAAATGAGGTGTTGGCTTTAGGGATGATCAGTGAGATACACCTGCTGGAGTGCGTGCTACGGATGGGTGTTGCCATCGTGACCAGTGAACTGAGATAAGGCAGAGCTTTACCTAGCATGGACTTGTAGATGACCTGGAGCCAGTGGGTCTGGCGACGAATATGTAGCGAGGGCCAGCCAACGAGAGCATACAAGTCGCAGTGGTGGGTGGTATAAGGTGCTTTAGTGACAAAACGGATGGCACTGTGATAAACTGCATCCAGTTTGCTGAGTAGAGTGTTGGAAGCAATTTTGTAGATGACATCGCCGAAGTCGAGGATCGGTAGGATAGTCAGTTTTACTAGGGTAAGCTTGGCGGCGTGAGTGAAGGAGGCTTTGTTGCGGAATAGAAAGCCGACTCTTGATTTGATTTTCGATTGGAGATGTTTGATATGAGTCTGGAAGGAGAGTTTGCAGTCTAGCCAGACACCTAGGTACTTATAGATGTCCACATATTCAAGGTCGGAACCATCCAGGGTGGTGATGCTAGTCGTGCATACGGGTGCAGGCAGCGATCGGTTGAAAAGCATGCATTTTGTATTTCTAGCGTTTAAGAGTAGTTGGAGGCCACGGAAGGAGTGTTGTATGGCATTGAAGCTCGTTTGGAGGTTAGATAGCACAGTGTCCAATGACGGGCCGAAAGTATATAGAATGGTGTCGTCTGCGTAGAGGTGGATCAGGGAATCGCCCGCAGCAAGAGCAACATCATTGATATATACAGAGAAAAGAGTCGGCCCGAGAATTGAACCCTGTGGCACCCCCATAGAGACTGCCAGAGGACCGGACAGCATGCCCTCCGATTTGACACACTGAACTCTGTCTGCAAAGTAATTGGTGAACCAGGCAAGGCAGTCATCCGAAAAACCGAGGCTACTGAGTCTGCCGATAAGAATATGGTGATTGACAGAGTCGAAAGCCTTGGCAAGGTCGATGAAGACGGCTGCACAGTACTGTCTTTTATCGATGGCGGTTATGATATCATTTAGTACCTTGAGTGTGGCTGAGGTGCACCCGTGACCGGCTCGGAAACCAGATTGCACAGCGGAGAAGGTACGGTGGGATTCGAGATGGTCAGTGACCTGTTTGTTGACTTGGCTTTCGAAGACCTTAGATAGGCAGGGCAGGATGGATATAGGTCTCCAGATAATAACAAGATAATACATCTTCACTCTCCATTCTACTCACCTCGCAAAGCTGGTTAGGCTCTTTACTTGTTTGCTAAACACATTGGTGACTAACTGTGCTGCTTGCAATAATACAAATTACGTTATTTCCCTGATGTTTACTGACACCGACCATATTCAATCCGACTGAGTATTTGTAAACTCATCAGTTATTCTGCACTCTGGTACCTCCAAACTAGTGCTTTGAAACACCGTTTTACATAATCCATTCTCAAAAAAGTCTGGTTAGCACAATGATGCTGATAGAACGCTAACTTCAATACGCTTGTATATTCAGCTTCTGATTCTGGTTTTACGTGCTTGTTCCAATTAATTATTGCTTCCCCAAATTCTTTATTTGATTTGAATTCTTCGTTAGCAGGAAAATGTTTGCCCAATATTTTTCATTTTGCTCTTTCATATTTGAGCCGAAGTGGTAGAATTTGTGTGCACTTCTTTCAGCGACTCCATGGTTTTATTAAAAATAACTATTTTCCAAGCCTCTCCCTATTTCCCTGTGATATTCATATTTATTCATTGCTCCCTAGTTTTGTTTTATTGTGCCATTCCCTTTATCAAAACCACTATCTTACTCTTATATTTCTCCCTACAGATCCAGGACCAAAAATCTTTAACGGTCTGTTCAAGCCCTAAATGACCACACTATACTCTCCTATTTATATCCACGTTATTTTTCTCTCTATGATTTCTGTACTCTGACTATTGCCCCTGTTTCTAGGTTTTTATAATTGTTTTCTTTTTGGGTATATTCTTACTAGAAATGTTCCAATTTCTATATACTGTATATCCTTCCACCTTTCAATAAAGTATACAATTTTTAATGGCCTCACCAGGCAATTGCTAATATCGTCTTGACATTTATTACTAATTTACTATAATGTCCATGTATTTTTCAATTTATCCTAACTGTTCAAACGTTTAGTATCATACCCCTTCAATGGGTATATGTACCAATCACATTCGCCTCCCCTAGTGCAGGATGAGATGCATCCCCTCATCAGACCAAGAGAGGTGCGCAACCTTTTTATCCCACAACAGCAGAGAACTGTCACACTCACTCTCACACCTTTCACACTTTTCCTAAGCGACCTGAGTATACAGGATTTGCACCTATTTCATTAATTAACGATACACTTTGTCAACACGATAAGTAATCTTATAGGATTTCTCATACGCTACATGTGACCTGGAATTTTTTGCATATTCTGATCCACTTCCGACACAGAAAAGCAATATTATACAGGATTTTAACATTTGCAATTTCCGATTCACTTCCTCAACACAGAAAAGGCAATAATATACAGGAATTTAACCCAACCAAGCAGAACTCATCGATTCACTTCCTCAACACGATAAGCGCTCTTTAATTTTATTCAACCATGCAGACAGTTGCCACTCCAAACTAGATTGAACAGAACAGTCAACAGGGCAGACAGAACCTGAAAGAGATCATCACCCACCCCAGCTGAGCGACTGCACGAGCGGGACAAATTGAATGACTCACCAACTCGGACTTATTGAATCAGACAAATGGGCTGCGTTTGCACGCAACTCATACAGGTCTAATCAAACATATCTGGCCAAACAAAATCAGACAACATAGTCATACCTTAAACAGACTGAGCATCTGGTCAGATGAACCGTCTGAACAAATCAGAGGAATAACCCCACACAACTGAGCCAGTCAAGACAGACGGAGAGGGAGAGTTGTGTGCTCCAATGGTCACACACCAATTACTATACTATATATTCACAGTTGCAACCCTCAAAAGCTTTATTATTCACCCAATATTTTGCATGCATTTCATTGAACTCAAAAGCACCCAATAATTCTTTGGTTTGTCAAATTTGGAGAGACTCACTCGGTGACCTACAGCTGAAACAGGTTCCTAGAGCGGACCACACAAAATATTCTATTACTATAAGTAAGCACTCGACTTACTCTATTTACAAGTTGTGTTTTGTGTAATCCATCCAGGAAGCCCATTCACAGCTGCAGATTTTCACCGTCTCTGGTCCCTTTTCCCCACTCCTGGCTAGATCGTCATTTATGTCGTGGAAATATTCGTCAATCATATTTCACAAATACCGGAGCCTGTGAGTTCAAATATACATTTATTACAACATAACAAAAGCCGAGCTGGTTCATGAGTACAACTGCCTTTCCAGTCTTGGCACACACGTTTTATACATTATTCCTCCTTACGTCACACCCATAGTAACTCCTCTTAATGACGCATCCCCTCTGGCATTTAGCCACCGTTATCTAATTTCCTTGCACTAAGTTTAATTTCATATTAGGACATGGGAACTGTCACAAGAATTTTCCATCCCAATGATTATAACTAACAATTATTTAAGCTATGACCAATCCCCGAGATATGTAAGACCCTGGATTTAATCATAATTAGGCAAAGACTCCGTAAGGTTTATTTAGAAAACTTTCTAAAGTCCAAAATGCAAAGACAAAATGCAAAGACCCCCCCACCTACTTACACTCACACACAGACACACAAACAGTAGGGGGATTACACGTACACGCAGATACATAAACAGTCAGTGGGATGTATCTGTCACGTTAGTTCCTTTTTTATGTCTTTGTGTTAGGTTGGTCAGGGCGTGAGTTGGGGTCTTTTTTCTATGCTGTTATATTTCTATGTGTTTGGCCTAGTATGGTTCTCAATCAGAGGCAGGTGTTGTTCGTGCCTCTGATTGAGAATCATACTTTAGTTAGCCTGTTTTCCCCATTTTGGTTGTGGGTGTTTAATTTCTGTTTAGTGTCGGTTCACCTGGCAGAACTGTTTCATTTTCTCTTCGTTGTTATTTTGTGTAGTGTTCAGTTTTTTCAATTAAAATATGACAAACACTTACAACGCTGCGCAATGGTCCGATCCTTCCTACTCCTCCTCAGAAGAGGAAGACGAAAACCATTACAGTATCTTTCCCCACAGTCCACATTCCTCGTTTATCACTACCAAGCTGGCAGTTCCATACCGTTCCCTCCCTCCCGAGATTAGAGGGACCTTGACAGGATCTCTTTCCTGTCATAATTTTTTCAGAGTTCCAACCAGGTCAGGTCATGTATAGTCCAATTGTCCTCTGTGTTTTCCTGTCACACATTTCTCTCCCTTAACTTCTTGGTGACTGCGGGGCAGTATTGAGTAGCTTGGATGAATAAGGTGCCCAGAGTAAACTACCTGCTACTCAGCTATAAAAGCAAGAATATGCATACAATTAGTATATTTGGATAGAAAACACTCTGAAGCTTCTAAAAGTGTATGAATCTTGTCTCTGAGTATAACAGAACTCATATGGCAGGCAAAAACCTGAGAAAAATCCAACCCGGAAGTGGGAAATCTGAGCTTTGTAGGTATTCAACTCATAGCCTATCAAGGAAACAGTGGGATATTGGTCATGTTGCACTTCCTAAGGCTTCCACTAGATGTCAACAGTCTTTAGAACCTTGTTTGATGCTTCTACTGTGAAGTGGGGCCGAATGAGAGGGGAATGAGTCAGAGGTCTGGCAGAGAGCCACGAGCTCGTGATGCGCGGTCATGTGAAAGTTAGCTTGCGTTCCATTGCTTTTCTACAGACAAAGGAATTCTCCGGTTGGAACATTATTGAAGATTTATGATAAAAACATCATAAAGATTAATTCTATACTTCGTTTGACATGTTTCTATGACCTGTAATATAACATTTAGGACTTTTTGTCCGACCTTTCGGCTGGACTTGCACGTGCGTTTGGATTTTTTTACTAAACGCCCTAACAAAAGGAGCTATTTGGACATAAATGATTAACTTTATCGAACAAATCAAACATTTATTGTGGAACTGGGATTTCTGGGAGTGCATTCTGATGAAGATCAAAGGTAAGTGAATATTTATAATGTTATTTCTGACTTCTGTTGACTGCACAATATGAAGGATATCTTTTTGACTTGTTTGGTGTCTGAGCGCCGTACTCAGATTATTGCATGGTATGCTTTTTCCGTAAAGTTTTTTTGAAATCTGACACAGCGGTTGCATTAAATAAAGGTAAAAATTGAATGTACTTGTTTAATATTTTCCCTGACACCCAAAAGTGCTTGTTACATTTTGAATGCTCAGCAGGACACGAAAATGGTCCAATTTCCACACTTATCAAGAGAAAATCCCTGCCTCTGATCTGTCAGACTCACTAAAAATGAATGCTTTATTTTTTAAATTATTTTAAATGATTATAATAGTTTTTGTAGGGGGTTCTTTGCTTGTAAATTATGTCTGAGCATTGGAGAGTGCCCCTGGTTATTGATAGAGGAAATTATAGTTGAAATGATTAATTATATATACATTTCTGATTAAAACCATTTATTCTGATACTATTATGTTATGATATGAAATGCATGGGTTCTTGGTTCTTGGCTGTTACTGAAAATGTAAGCAGAACGAATTAATTGTCTGTGCCTCTCGGGTGGTTTAAGGGTGAGAGATGCTATAGCTTTTCAGACAGATAAGAAATGTTTGGGTGGTGTTCCATTAGTGGAGAAAAGTATATATTTTAGACAGTTTGGAATGTAGTTTTATGGGGAGTAGAAGGAGAGTTCCAGACCTAAAAACAATGGGCTCTTGTGAGAATCGGAGAGAGGGTGGGAAACTGATGATGTCATTTTCAGTTTATAACCTGTGGAAATATGTGTATGCGTTTAGTACTCTCTTGTAATAAACGCTGTTACCTTTGGCTTTTAAGACTGGTCTCAATCTACTTCATGCATAATTAATGAACTTACAACTCATTAATGAATTAGAAATGAGTGCGAATTGGTTTTGTCTATAAAACATACAGGAATTTAGAATTCCTCTATCAGTTATCCGTAAATGTTAAAAATAAGAAAATTGTGCAATCTGGATTGATTACAGTTTTTTTCTGAATGCTTAAACACTAACAGTGATTCTTGAAGCACTATCTCTGAAACCATTAACACTTGTAGCCAATGCATTTACCAAGTGAGCCAAACTGAATGCATGTTCTCTGCTTTACACTCAGTTTATAATTTTATAACACACTTCTAGCAAAACTGTAAACATTGGTCTCTACATTGTAACATTATTTCACCAATTGCCTTTTCACATTGACACATGTGAAAACACTTAATTAATGACTTAAATTACAAATCAGAGCTTGAGCACTATATATAGGCCACAGGTAAACATTTGGTTTGGACAGCAATGGAGGCCAATATTGGACGTAAGAAGGGGTAAGAAGGGTGAGAACTAGAGGAGGAAGAGGAGGACGAGGAGGTGAAAAAGTAAGAGGAGGAGGAGGATAAGGAAGAGGTGAAGTAGGACGGGAGAGAAGGCGAGGACGGGGAAGAGGAAGGGGAGTCAGAACACAATAACTGATGAAATCAGAACGACTGGTTGACCATGTTGTCAACCATGGGATGAGCATGAGGGAGGCTGGGCAACGGGTTCAAACAAATCTGGGCCGCTATACTGTTGCAGGTATCATCTGGATATTTTGAAAGGAGAACCAGTCAGTAACTGTAAATGCTGTAGTTTTACTGGTACAGTAATATGTACTGTACTTTCATAATGAGAAGGCTCTATCACTAAAACCATTCAAATGTTTTTGCAGAATTGCAAGAAAACCTGTATCTGGTGGAAGAGGTTGACTGTTCACCCCAGAGCAGGAGACCCACATTGTAAATATGGTCATTGCAAATAACTGTATCAGACTCAGAGAACACCATATCCCAAAACGTCAACAGAGTGAGTCTCTCTGCACTGTACTGTCTACTGAAACGCAATATAATCAGGATGAAGCAGCTGTAGAGTCCCTTTCGAAAGAAACTCAGACCGTGTAAAACAACTGAGATATGAATTTGTGCAGGAAAGCTATAGTATCCTTGTCATTGGTTCTGGATCTGGAAGTGTATGGTGCTACATCATATTGACTGATCCCTTCCTTTTTGTACTGTGCTACATTGTTTTGTCTTGTCTCTTTCAGAGAGTCATGGAGCTAATATATGTGGACGAGGCAGGTTTCAACCCTGCAAAAACAAGGGGTTGCAACAGAAATATCTTCAGACACCATGCCATCATCAACGTCCCGGGACAACATGGTGGCAACATAACAATGTGTGCGGCTATTAGTAAAAACAGCGTGCTTCACCATCATGCAATACTAGGCCCATACAACACTGCACACATTATCACATTTGATGACACCCTCCATAACAGACTAATCCCTAATGACCAGGGGCCAGAGCAGCCCAGGTACGTTATCATCTGGGACAATGTTAGTTTCCACCAGGCTGCTGTGGTCCGCGATTGGTTCACACGTCACCCACTTTTCATTGCACTCAATCTCCCCCATACTCTCCCTTCTTGAATCCTAATGAAGAATTATTCTCTGCATGGCGTTGGAAGGTGCATGATTGCCAGCCCTATACCAACCCCTTCTGCAGGCAATGGAGGAGGCTTGTGGAGACATCAATCAGGGGTCATGCCAGGCCTGGATACGGCACTCCAGGTGATACTTTCCACGCTGCCTAGCTCAAGACAACATCGCATGTGATATGGATTAAGTCTTATGGCCAGACCCATAAAGAAGGCAAGATGAAGCCAAAATGTTATTTTTTCTACTGTGCTTTTTTTTTGAGGAGTGTTAGAAGATTTTGTGACAAAAAATATTTAAAGAATGTACCCTTATTTGAATTGCTAGTATGTTATGTTCAGAATACACATCCATACTTTACACATTTGGATTCCTGTGTGTATACTACATGTATGACACAACTTTATTGCGAACTGCTATGCCCTGCACACAGAAAAAGAAAAAGCCAAGTGTTTTTCATTGATATGATCAGTGCGTAGTTGGTGCTTCATGTGCATATTCAAATTATGGTTTGACGCAAAAACACTTTTTTTAAAGAGTTTGAAGAGTTTTGCAAGAAATGTAAAATGTTTGGCTGGTTTGGTGTAAGGCTTTGTGATTAGTGTGTGAAGTTTTGCAAAAATAGCCTATATTTTCAAAGATAGTGCCTAAACAATCAGAAAAAACTGAAGGGATTTTTTTACTTTTGATACTTAAGTGTATTTGAGCAATTACATTTACTTTTGATACTTAAGTATATATATAGCCAAATACTTGAACTTTTGCTCAAGTATAGCATTTGTCACGTGTGCTCCCTCTCCGGCCTCAAGGTCACCAGGCTGCTCATTAGGTCCCACACCTGTCACGAGCGGTACGCACATAACGCACATAATGACACATAATGACACACACCTGGACTCCATCACCTCCTTGATTACCTGCCCTTTACATGTCACTCCCTTTGGTTTCTTCTCCAGTCGTCATTGTTGCTGTTTCATGTCGGTGAGCTGTTTGTGGTTCTTGTTTTGTTCATTTATTTGTTAAACTTATTCACTCCCTGAACTTGCATCCTGACTCTCAGTGTACATCGTTACAGTATTTTACTGGGTGACTTTCGTTTTTACTTGAGTTAAGGTATCTTTACTTTTACTCAAGTATGACAATTGTGTACTTTTTCCACCACTGGAACCTCGAAGACCCTGAATATAAGTCCAAGATGTGTTTTTTTTTGTATATATTTCAATTTTTCGATTTTTAATTCGATTATACCTTCCGGTAACCTGCCTCACCCAATGTATTTTTAATTTTAGAACACATTCAAGAACCTCCAGAAGGTAAGGTAAGCTAATTAGCTATTCGGTCATTGTTAGCCACTGCTATCGGCTTTTACCTTCTGCACAGATACCAGTCCTGTTCTTAGCCTGGATAATACGCGCCAGTCTACCAGTATTGGACTGTCTCTCCACAACAACACCGGATTCCTGTCGTAATCTCTTGACCACTACTTCTGATCTTCCCAGCTAGCTTACAGCTAGCTAGCTCACTGTGGTACCCTGTACCGACGCTATCCCTGAGGCCCACCTCCCGGCCTACTCAGCTGTTCACCTGCAGCGGTGATCCGGCTACAGCCCAATACTCCACCGGATCCTTGCTGTAAACTCTGGACCTTGGCACCGGATCACCGCTGCTACCGATTGGCTATAGTGGCTAACGCCACTGCCACGAAGCAAGCACCAGTTACCCGTGAGCCAGGCGCATCTCCCGGTCAGCAACCTAAATTCTACAATACCTCTTTCGCCACCTGGCTTAGATTCTCTGTCGACACGGTGCCCCGCCGCACCACCACGACTGGTCTGCCAACGAATACTCCATCCGCTGTAACTTCAACCGGCCTCCGT
The DNA here is from genome assembly GCF_023373465.1 of Oncorhynchus keta. Lineage (NCBI taxonomy): Eukaryota > Metazoa > Chordata > Actinopteri > Salmoniformes > Salmonidae > Oncorhynchus > Oncorhynchus keta. The sequence goes on along the minus strand of NC_068433.1, from coordinate 35,572,140 downwards.
CGGAGGGCTACTAACTTTAAACGCCTTGTCGCCTGCAAGCGTAGTGGCGGGTTCCCTGTTCCATCTACTGCTGCCCCCTGGACACTATGATCACTTGGCTACATAGCTGATGCCTGCTGGACTGTCCATTAATCACGGTACTCCATTCTGTTTTTTTTAATCTATCGGTCCCAGCCACAAACTCAGGCTCTGTGTGTAGTTAATCCGACCCTCTCTGCCTAGTCATCGCCATTTTACCTGCTGTTGTTGTGTTAGCTGATTAGCTGTTGTCTCACCTGTTGTTTTAGCTAGCTCTCCCAATCAACACCTGCGATTACTTTATGCCTTGCTGTATGTTTCTCTCAAATGTCAATATGCCTTGTATACTGTTGTTCAGGTTAGTTATCATTGTTTTAGTTTACAATGGAGCCCCTAGTTCCACTCTTCATACCTGTGATACCTCCTTTGTCCCACCTCTCACACATGTTGGGGCCTCACCCATTACAACCAGCATGTCCAGAGATACAACCTCTCTTATCATCACCCAGTGCCTGGGCTTACCTCCGCTGTACCCGCACCCCACCATACCCGTCTGCGCATTATGCCCTGAATATATTCTACCATGCCCAGAAATCTGCTCCTTTTATTATTTGTCCCCAACTTTCTAGGCGACCAGTTTTGATAGCCTTTAGCAGCACCTCCTACTACTCCTCCTCTGTTCCGCGGGTGATGTGGGGGTAAACCCATGCACTGCATGTCCCCAGGCACTCTCATTTGTTGACGTCTGTGATCGAAAAAGCCTTGGTTTCATGCATGTCAACATCAGAAGCCTCCTCCCTAAGTTTGTTTTACTCACTGCTTTAGCACACCCTGCCAACCCTGATGTCCTTGCCGTGTCTGAATCTGGCTTAGGAAGGCCACCAAAAATTCTGAGATTTCCATACCCAACTATAACATTTTCCGCCAAGATAAAACTGCCAAAGGAGAGGAGTTGCAGTCTACTGCAGAGATAGCTTGCAAAGTTCTGTCATACTTTCCAGGTCTATACTCAAACAGTTCTAACTTCTAATTAAAAAAATTAACCTCTCCCCTTAGCTCCCAGCTGTACCCTGGACACCATTTGTGAATTGATCGCCCCCCATCTAGCTTCAGAGTTTGTTCTGTCTACCATCAGTAACACACTACGCCGCCAGGGACTCAAATCCTGCAGTGCCAGACGTGTCCCCCAGTACATGTCCAGGCCCGTCTGAAGTTTGCTAGAGAGCATTTGGAGGATCCAAAAGAAGATTGGGAGAATGTCATATGGTCAGATGAAACCAAAATAGAACTTTTCGGTAAAACCTCAACTCGTCGTGTTTGGAGGACAAAGAATGCTGAGTTGCATCCAAAGAACACCATACCTACTGTGAAGCATGTGGGTGGAAACGTCATGCTTTGGGGCTGTTTTTCTGCAAAGGGACCAGGACGACTGATCCGTGTAAAGGAAAGAATTAATGGGGCCATGTATCGTGAGATTTTGAGTGAAAACCTCCTTCCATCAGCAAGGGCATTGAAGATGAAATGTGGCTGGGTCTATTAGCATGACAATGATCCCAAACACACCGCCCGGGCAACGAAGGAGTGGTTCATAAGAAGCATTTCAAGGTCCTGGAGTGGCCTAGCCAGTCTCCAGATCTCAACCCCATAGAAAATCTTTGGAGGGAGTTGAAAGTCCGTGTTGCCCAGCAACAGCCCCAAAACATCACTGCTCTAGAGGAGATCTGCATGGAGGAATGGGCCAAAATACCAGCAACAGTGTGTGAAAACCTTGTGAAGACTTACAGAAAACATTTGGCTTCTGTCATTGCCATTAAAGGGACCATGTGTAACCAAGCAAGCCCAGGACATCCACATGTTCACCATTGGGATCATCTGAGGCCAGCTGATGAAACTGTGGGTTTGCACAACCGAATCATTTCTGCCCAAACTGTCAGAAACTGCCTAAGGGAAGCTCATTTCCATTTTTGTCATCCTCGCTCTGTTGGAATCACTTTTATAGAATAGATCACGTTGACACCTTCTTGAAACAGAAAATGCTCTACAGGAATGACAGAGATTACCCAAATAATCTTGGCTCCTGGACTTTGTCCACACATTTATAGGCTGCATTGAGACAATGACTTATTATGATCCAAGCCCAGCTCAATTAATCAATACCATTGTGTCGTGAAGTTATGATAATGCTGCAGAAAATGTACATTATCCCAGGGGCATTGGCAAACACAATGTAAGTAACCTAATTGATGTCCATCTAACTGCTTTGAATGCCTCTGTTGATCCTCCAGCTATTGTATACAGTAATCATGTGCCTATGAACCAGAGATATACGGTTAGCACTGAAGCGGTGTGTCCTAGTAGGAAGTCCACTGTGTGCAGCTGAAATCAGCTCAAACATAAATAACATGAGCATGTCTACCTCTGATAAGCTTCCCAGTAAAACATTTTTAACAATCAAACATCTCAGGAAACTGTTAAAAATATCCCACCTTAACATATTTAGCCTAAGAAACAAGGTTCATGAAATCATTAACTTGCTCGTAACAGATTACATTTATATGCTATCTCTGAAACTCACTTAGATAATACCTTTGATAAGAGTGGTAGCAATACATGGTTAGAACATCTACAGAAAAGACAGAAATGCCAATGGGGGAGTTGTTGCGGTCTATATTCAGAAGCACATTCCTGTAAAGCTTAGAGGATCTCAAGTTAAATACTGTTGAAGTAATATGGCTACAGGTTCGTCTGCCTCACCTAACGCCCATTCTTGTGGGAAGCTACTTGTCACGATCGTCGTCAAGGAAATTACCGGACCAAGGTGCAGCGTGGTAAGTGTACATTATTTTATTTTAAATGTCACCAACAAAACAATAAACAACAAAACAAACGTGAAGCTCTGTAAGGTTATACATGCCACTAACAAAGACAACCCACAAATGAGAAAAGGAAAAAAGGCTGCCTAAGTATGACTCCCAATCAGAGACAACGATAGACAGCTGTCCCTGATTGAGAATCATACCCGGCCAATAACAAAGCACCAGAAAGCATAGACTTTCCCACCCGAGTCACGTCCTGACCAAACAGACAGAGAATAAAAGGATCTCTACGGTCAGGGCGTGACAGTACCCCAAAAAAAAATGTGCGGACTCCAGCCGCAAAGTTGACACTATAGGGGAGGGTCCGGGTGGGCATCTATCTTGGTGCGGCACGCAGACCCCGCTCCACCTCTGACTCCCCCCACTTTGGTGGCGCCTCTGGTGCGGGGACCCTCGTCACTCTCTCCGCAGGCACCGGACTGGGGACCCTCATTGCGGGCCCCGGACTGGGGCCCTCTCCGCAGGCCCCGGACGGGAGCCCTCTCCGCAGGCATCGGACTGGGGACCCTTGCTGCAAGCCCCGGACTGGGGACCCTCGCTGGAGGCTCCTTGCCATGGATCGTCACTACAGGCTTCGTGCCATGGATCATTACTGGCGGCTCTGGGCCATGGATCATCACTGGAGGCTTCGTGCCATGGATTATCACTGGAGCCTCCGGGCCATGGAATATCACTGGAGGCTTCGTGTCACGGATCATCACTACAGGCTCCGGGCCATGTATCATCACTGGAGGCTTTGTGCCATGGATCATCACCACAGGCTCCGGGCCATGGATCATCACTACAGGCTTTGTGCCATGGATCATCACTGGAGGCTTCGGACCATGGATCATCAATGGAGGCTTCTTACGTGGAGCCGGAACAGGTCTCACCGGACTGAGGAGACGTACTGGAAGCCTGGTGCATGGAGCTGCCACAGGGCTTACCAGGCTGGTGAGACATACTGGAGCCCTGGTACGTGGAACCGGAACAGGTCTCACCGGACTGGGGAGATGCACTGAAAGCCTGGTGCATGGAGCAGGCACAGGATACACTGGGCAGTGAAGGTGCACTGGAGGTCTCAAGCGTAGAGCTGGCACAACCTGTCCTGGCTGGATGGTTACTTTTACCCGGCAAATGCGGGGCACTAGCACAGGACGCACTGGGCTGTGCAGACACACCGGAGACACAGTGCGCAGAGCCGACGCAGGATATCCTGGGCCGAAGAGTGCTGGGCTGGCACCATCCATCCTGGCTGGATGCCTACTCTAGCCCAGCCAATGCAAGGAGCTGGAATATAGTGCACCGGGCTGTGACTGTGCTCTGGATACATGGTGCGCATCACCGCATAACATGGTGCCCGACCAGTCACACGCTCCCCACGGTAAACACGGGGAGTTGGATCAGGTCTAAACCCTGACTCCGCCAATCTCCCCATGTGCCCACCCCCAAATTTTTTTGGGGAGCTGCCTCTTGGGCTTCCGTGCTAACCGTGACCCCTTGTAAAATTGCTCCCTCCTTGATGCCTCCGTCTGCTCCCATGAGAGGCGATCTCTCCCAGCCAGGATCTCCTCCCACGTCCAGGATCCTTTCCCATTCAAAATGTCCTCCCACGTCCATTCCTCCTGACCACGCTGCTTGGTCTTTTTGTGGCGGGTAGTTCTGTCACGATCGTCGTCAAGGAAATGACCGGACCAAGGTGCAGTGTGGTAAGCGTGTGGTACATTATTTGATTATTATTTGATGACCAAACACACATAGAGAATAAAAGGATCTTTACGGTCAGGCTGTGACACTGCTGTAGACCACCAAGTGTTAAAAGTCAGTATCTGCATAATGTGTGAAATGCTTGTATGTGATATCAACAGAGAGGTGTATATGTTAAACATTGACTGGCTTTCACCAAGCTGCCCACCCAAGAAAAAAGCTTCAAACCATCACCAACGCCTGCAACTTGGTTCTGGTGAATCAACCTAACAAGGTAGTTACAAACTGCACAGGAATTAAATCAACAACATCTATTGATCACATCTTTACTAATGCTGCAGAAATTTGCTTTAAAGCAGTATCCAAATCCATCAAATATAGTGATGACAATCTAGTAGCCATATCTAGGAAACCAAAGTTCCAAAGGCTGGGCCTAATATAATGTGTAAGAGGTCATACAATACGTTTAGTAGTGATTCCTATGTTGATGATGTAAATAATATTTGCTGGTCTGTGGTGTGTAATGAGGAGCAACCAGACACTGCACTTGACATAGTTATGAAATTGCATATTCAAGTTATTAATAAGCATGCACCCATTAAGAAAATGACTGTAAAAACGGTTAAATCCCAGTGTATTGATGAGGAATTGAAAATGTGTAAGGTTGAGGCAAAAGGAATGACAAATAAGTCTGCCTAAACAACCGATTGACAAACCTACTGCAAATTGAAAATTTATGTGACTAAAATTAATAAAAAGAAGAAATTATACTATGAAACAAAGATAAGTGATATAAAGAATGATAGTAAAATGCTTTGGGTTCACCCGAGTGGTGCAGCGGTTTAAGGCACTGCATTTCAGTGCTAGAGGTGTCACTACAGACCCTGGTTCAAATCCAGGCTGTATCACCACCAGCTGTGATTGAGAGTCACATAGGGTGGTGTGCAATTGACCCAGCCTTGTTAGGGTTTGGCTGGGGTAGGCTGTCATTGTAGGTAAGAATTTGTTCTTAACTTCTTGACGCTACCAATCCCTGTAGCGGGATAATTTTCGTCTGCAACCACTGAATAGCGTAGCGCAACAGTCAAATAATATTACTAGAAAATATTCATATTCATGAAATCACAAGTGAAATATTTTGAAACACAGTTTAGCCTTTTGTTAATCATCCTGTCGTCTCAGATTTTGAAATTATGCTTCACAGCGAAAGCAATCCAAGCGTTTGTGTAAGTTTATCGATAGCATCAGGAAGCTTGGTCACGAAAATCAGAAAAACAATCAAATTAACCGTTTACCTTTGATGATCTTCGGATGTTTTCACTCACGAGACTCCCAGTTATGCAGCAAATGTTCCCTTTGTTCCATAAAGATTATTTTTATACCCAAAATACCGACGTTTGTTTGTCGCGTTAAGTTCAGAAATCCACAGGAAAGAGCGGTCACGACAACGCAGACGGAAATTTCAAATAGTCTTCATAATGTCCACAGAAACATGTCAAACGTTTTTTATAATCATTCCTCAGGCAGTTTTTAAAATATATATTCGATAATATATCAAACGAGTGTGTAGCTTCTTCCATAACAGCGGGAGGAACAATGGCCGCTTCACTCAATTGCACACCATCTCACTCTGAGGGCCCCCACCTCTCCACTTACGCAATGTGATCCTTCACGCTCATTTTTCAAACTAAAAGCCTGAAACTATGTCTAAAGACTTGACACCTTAGGGAAGCCACAAAAAAGGAATCTGGTTGATATCCCTTTAAATGCAGAACAGGCACGCATAGGAACACAGGTTTCAAAATAAGAGGCTTCCTGATTGGATTATCCTCAGGCTTTTCGCCTGCAATATCAGTTCTGTAATATCAGTTCTGTTATACCCACAGACAATATTTTTACAGTTTTGGAAACGTTAGAGTGTTTTCTATCCCAATCTTCCTAATTATATGCATATTCTAGCTTCTGGTCATGAGAAATAGCCCGTTTTACTTTGGGAACGTTATTTTTCCAAACATAAAAATAGTTCCCCCTAGCTTCAAGAGGTTAACTGACTTGCCTAGTTAAATGAAAGATAAGCATTGTAGTTTTGAATTACGTAAAGTGAGTGTGGGAGGGGTTAAAAAATGATTGTTGTGTCTAGCCTACTGGAAAGAGCGTGCCCTCAGGCCTGGAGCGAAGCAAAAGTCATTCCGCTACCCAAGAATACTAAAGCTCCTTTTACTGGCTCAAATAGCCGACCAATCAGCCTGTTACCAACTCTTTGTAAACATTTGGAAAAAATTGTGTTTGACCAGATGTAATGCTATTTTACAGTAAACAAATTGACAACAGACTTTCAGCACACCTATGGGCAAAGACATTCAACAACCATGGCACTTATACAAATGTCTGATGATTGGCTGAGATAAATTGATAATAAAAAGATTGTGGTAGCTGTATTGTTAGACTTCAGTGTGGCTTTATCGATCATGCTGGTGGAAAAACGTATGTGTTATGGCTTTACCCCCCCCCCCTGCTATATTGTGGATAAAGAGTTACCTGTCTAACAGAACACAGAGGGTGTTCTTTAATGGAAGCCTCTCCAACATGATCCAGGTAGAATAAGGAATTCCCCAGGGCAGCTGTCTAGGCCCCTTACATTTTTCAATCTTTACCAATGATATGCCACACTGGCTTTGAGTAAAGTATGCGGATGACTCAACACTATGCAGAAAATTGCATTTTATCGATGGCAATTTGAATGCACAGGGATACCGTGACGAGTTACCGAGGACCATTGTTATGGAATCAATCCGCCGTCATCACCTAATGTTTCAGCATGATAATGCACAGCCCCATGTCACAAGGATCTGTACACAATTCCTGCAAGCTGAAAATGTCCCTGTTCTTCCATTGCCTGCATACTCAGACATGTCACCCAACGGCCTCATAAACTCTATGCGAAAGGAGATGTGTCGCGCCACTGCATGAGGCAAAGAGTGGTCACATCAGATACTGACTGGTTTTCTTATCCAAGATATCTGTAACCAACAGATGTATGTATTCCCAGTCATGTGAAATCAATAGATTAGGGCCTAATGAATTTAGTTCAATTGACTGATTTCCTCATAGCGCAGTAACTCAGTAAATTCTTTACAATTGTTGCATGTTGCATGTATATTTTCGTTCTGTGTATAGCAGGGCCATAATACTATCTTGTCCTGTTTTAACAGAAAGTAACCATGGTCCTTAGTGTGCTCAGTTGGTAGAGCACGGTGCTTGCGATGCCTGAGTTGTGGGTTCAATTCCCATGGGTGACAAGTGCAATTTTTTTTTGTTTTAAGTATGTAAATGTAGGCACTCACTACTGTAAGTTGCTCTGGATAAGAGCGTCTACTAAAATGTAAACAAGACACCTGCATATAAATCAAATCAAATTTTATTTGTCACATACACATGGTTAGCAGATGTTAATGCGAGTGTAGCGAAATGCTTGTGCTTCTAGTTCCGACAATGCAGTAATAACCAACGAGTAATCTAACTAACAATTCCAAAACTACTACCTTATACACACAAGTGCAAAGGGATAAAGAATATGTACATAAAGATATGAATGAGTGATGGTACAGAGCGGCATAGGCAAGATGCAGTAGATGGTATCGAGTAAAGTATATACATATGAGATGAGTATGTAAACAAAGTGGCATCGTTTAAAGTGGCTAGTGATACATGTATTACATAAAGATGCAGTAGATGATATAGAGTACAGTATATACGTATACATATGAGAAATAATGTAGGGTATGTAAACATTATATTAAGTCCAATGGCTCAAATGAAAGAAACACCTTGTTTATCTACCCAGCAAGTCAGATTTCTAAAATGTTTTACGGCGAAAACATAGCACATATTTATGTCAAACCACCACCGAAGACACGGCTAATTTGCATAGCCAAGCTGAAAAAAATATGCAATCAACAAACGCAGGATTAAAAGAAAAATAATGCACTAACCTTTTGAAATCTTCAGCAGATGACAGTAATATAACATGTTACACAGTACATTTATGTTTTTTTCAATAATATGCTATATATATCCATAAATCTCTGTTTACAATGATGCATCGTTCAAAAAATGCTACTCAAATGTCCTGAGAAATGACGATAGCTCCGGCAGATAACGTCAGCTAACAAGGAATAAACTTTGACTAAATATGCATGTTCTACATATATATAGTTAGATACACTTCTTCTGAATGCAATCGCTGTGTTACATTTATTTTTAACGTTACAGGTTTCGTTCACTAGGCTATACTATGAGTCGGCGCTCAAAAAGTAGCATTATGGCTCCTCTATCTTGGAGTCCACATAAACCCAAATTTACCACAAATATTCCCTTACCTTTGCTGTTCTTCCATCAGAAGACCTGGAAGGAATTATACTTACCAAAAACAGCGTTTAGTTTTGCAGTCTGTGTCTTTCGGTTCTCAAACACGACACATTTCGGTTGAAATGTAGCCAAAAGTCAAGTGGATGCGCACCAAAACGTCGAACTTACATATTATATGTCGATTAAACGTGTCAAACTAACTTCATAATCAAGCTTTAACATGTTATAAAGGTGTACAGCAATCGTGAGGACGAACAGAAACGCTGCATTGTATAATCGATCTTGGAAAAAAGACAGGACCTGAGCAGAGCGCGCATAAAAGTGACCTGTTTTTTCGCGTGACCGAAAGGTTTCGGCCCACCAAAACTCTCGTGAGCGCGCGATTCTCACAATGAGAAGCCCCATTGAAAGCTGAGATCGCGCTGAAGACAGAGAGACTGTTCCCAGACCTGTAACTGCTTGGGAAGGGTGGGGGCGATGACGTCAAAGTTGGGCCAACTTTTATGATGACAAGAGAGAGTTTGGGAGAATGACTGCCCTGAGAGTTCTGCTTCACATACAGACATAATTTAAACGGTTTTAGAAGCTTTAGAGTGTTTTCTATTCAATAATATTTTTATTTGCATATATTAGCAACTTTTGACAAAAAAAATTTTTTTTACTATGGGCACGCAATTACTCCAGCGGGGGCAGTAGACAGCCCTATCCCGAAGAGGTTATTAAGTAGCATTGTTTAAAGTGGCTAGTGATTTATTTTACATCAATTCCCATTATTAAAGTGGTTGGAGTTGAGTCAGTGTGTTGGCAGCAGCCACTCAATGTTAGTGGTGGCTGTTTAACAGTCTAATGGCCTTGAGATAGAAGCTGTTTTTCAGTCTCCGGTCCCAGCTTTGATGCACCTGTACTGATCTCGCCTTCTGGATGATAGCGGGGTGAACAAGCAGTGGCTCAGGTGGTTGTTGTCCTTGATGATCTCTGTGACATCGGGTGGTGTAGGTGTCCTGGAGGGCAGGTAGTTTGCCCCGGGTGATGCGTTGTGCAGACCTCACAACCCTCTGGAGAGCCTTACGGTTGTGGGCGGAGCAGTTGCCGTACCAGGCGGTGATACAGCCCGAACAGGATGCTCTCAATTGTGCATCCGTAGACGTTTGAGTGCTTTTGGCGACAAGCTGAATTTCTTCAGCCTCCTGAGGTTGAAGAGGCGCTGCTCCGCCTTCTTCATGATGCTGTCTGTGTGGGTGGACCAATTCAGTTTGTCTGTGATGTGTACACCGAGTAACTTAACTTACTACACTCTCCACTACTGTTCCATCAATGTGGATAGGGGGGTGTTCCCTCTGCTGTTTCCTGAAGTCCACAATCATCTCCTTAGTTTTGTTGACGTTGAGTGTGAGGTTATTTTCCTGACACCACACTCCTAAGGCCCTCACCTCCTCCCTGTAGGCAGTCTCGTCGTTGTTGGTAATCAAGCCTACCACTGTCTTCCGCAAACTTGATAATTGAGATGGAGGCGTGCGTGGCCACGCCTTCGTGGGTGAACATGGAGTACAGGAGAGGGCTCAGAACGCACCCTTGTGGGGCCCCAGTGTTGAGGATCAGCGGGGTGGAGATGTTGTTACCTACCCTCATCACCTGGGGGCGGCCCGTCAGGAAGTCCAGTACCCAGTTGCACAGGGCGGGGTTCGAGACCCAGGGTCTCGAGCTTGATGACGAGTTTGGAGGGTACTGAGCTGTAGTCGATGAACAGCATTCTCACATAGGTATTCCTCTTGTCCAGATGGGTTAGGGCAGTGTGCAGTGTGGTTGAGATTGCATCGTCTGTGGACCTATTTGGGCGGTAAGCAAATTGGAGTGGGTCTAGGGTGTCAGGTAGGGTGGAGATGATATGGTCCTTGACTAGTCTCTCAAAGCACGTCATGATGACGGAAGTGAGTGCTACGGCCCGGTAGTCGTTTAGCTCAGTTACCTTAGCTTTCTTGGGAACAGGAACAATGGTGGCCCTCTTGAAGCATGTGGGAACAGCAGACTGGGATAGGGATTGATTGAATATGTCCGTAAACACACCAGCCAGCTGGTCTGCGCATGCTCTGAGGGCGTGGCTGGGGATGCCGTTTGGGCCTGCAGCCTTGCGAGGGTTAACATGTTTAAATGTTTTACTCACCTCGGCTGCAGTGACGGAGAGTCCGCATGTTTTGGTTGCGGGTGGGTGTGAATATTTCCCGTCACACCATTGGCATTCTGAGAACAATGGATGGATGAATGCATGCTTTATGCAGTAAATACCATTTGCATTAGGCCAACTTTGTATAAGAATATAGCTTAACCTAGGTTACTGTACTGTATGTAAGTTATTGTAACCAGAAATCCACCCTAATGCCCAACCCTAAGTGGGCGGGCAGTTAGAGTGTTTGGCCAGTAACCAAAATGTCACTGGTTTGAATTAACTGAGCCGACAAGATGAAAAATCTGTCGATGTGCCCTTGAGCAAGGCACTTAACCCTTATTTGCTCCAGTGGCGCTGTACTACTATGGCTGACCCTGTAAAACAACACATTTCACTGCACCTATCCGGTGTATGTGACAACATTAACACCCTAAGCAGAACTGATACTTTTTAGTGTATTAGGTGGCGATCTCTACTTTCCAGAATTTAACTCAACTAATGTTGAGTTTTATAATTCAACACGACGCTAAAGACAAATGTTGATCTAAATCGATCAGAATGAGGTTAAAAGGATGCCGTTTTTAATTCCTTCGTCCTAACAGTATATCCTGCGTAGGCTATTATAACAATTTTGCAGAACAACAAGAGAGAGAGTTTATACCTCAACGATGACTGTCCAATCCATATGGTTGCAAAGCGTGCTGAACACAACTGTCAGTGGTGAAATCGGTGGGGGCAGGTGCCTATAGTCCCTTTGATACCAACAAGCCTGTGCTGTCCACCACTGACTCTGTCAAAATCATCACACTCCCTTTCGAAAATGATGCAGTAATACAGATCCGGAGAAGCACCCACCTCCTGACACACCTAAGGTTTCAGCGAATAGGAAATCAGAGGTCTCAGTGAGAGACGCCCGTTCCACGCAGTTGAGATTTCCATTCGATTAAAAGACTCTTGTTAAACCACAATGATAATTGAGATTTGAGAATGCCTGCTGGCCAGGTTCAGAGTCATGTCAAAGCTTTTCATTAATCCTACAGTTTCATTAACCCCGAGTTAACTTTCCACAGAAAGACTCCTTCACCCACTACTAATTACATTGCAAAACACTGTCCAACATGCAATTGAATAGAAAATAATACAATAGTGAATTTGTCTTGTTCAATTTAAAAGCACAATGACAGATGAAGGCCAAGTAGCCATCAAGCCACATACACTGACTCATGTGTTGCATGTTTGAATGTGAAGTGTCTGTATGACATTTACAAATGTTCCATGAATAGGCCAACATGTTTGTAGATGGTCATTCATTCACTGTCAACTCTGGCAGTCAATCTCGAAATAAGCTTTAAAGAAAAAAATACAGAAAACCACTGAGATGTGGACATAAACTAAATATATAATCTCCACAATGGCAAGTCTACTGTGCTATAAGTGAACAGGAGCAGACAGTAGGCTAAAGTGACTGTCCACTTTTGAACTTTCAACCATTGCTTGTTGGTCTAGTCTGGTCATTCCAAAAATGCACCCACAGTTTGCTTCCTGACCATATCATTGGATGGCTCTTTTAGGCTGCAATGGCTGAATTTACTTTTATATTTACTGCTATATATCTCTACAAATGTATTTTCATTCAGTCTCTGAAATCATTATGGAAGAAAAACTTGCCTGGCTGCAGAACATACAATGATCTATAGCACCACCTAGTGTTGTTAACTGATTAATAGCCTTGCAGCTATGCAAGTCATTGACATGGTCAATTAACTGATCGCCCCGTGATCTCACTTCCTTCACATTTTATAAATAAATAGAGTTAAAATAGTAAATGGGGTGCTGCTGGAGATGGTGTGTCTTTGCACAGAAAATGCAGTCTTCATGTACCCCTCGGCCATGTTTCCTTCTGTCTGTCTGGGACTGTGCGTGCCTGTGTAAGCCGACAGTCGTAAATTCTGGAGTAGTGCCATGGGCATCTGTGACTGAGGGCCCATCTGCCTTATATACTGGCTAATGGCTCTCTGGGCTGGCTGTGTGTATATTTTATTTACAATAAAAGCTATAAATACCATGGCATCTGGCTGAGAAGAGAGTGAGGACACAAACCCTGTAGATTTCAAACAGCTAACTCAAGTCCCTGCAACTTTCAACACAACGTTACTAAATGTTGGTCTCGTTAAACATTATTTTAATCCTGACATGTATTCTTCTTTTTGCATTGATTGAGCCATCCTCCCAGCAGATGTTTCAGTCTTCATGTCCAGAATAAAAAATGTCCACATACAGTATTTCTAGGAACATGCATAACTATATATTTTAAATTCTGGACAACTAAAAGGAGTTGACACACATGTGACTAAGACTACTCACTTTTTATTATGACTTAGTACAGAATGCATTATTACAAAATTGAAGGTTGATAAACAATAGGCCTATTTCCAAATTCCAAGATATCAAGCAGATGTTGTGCAGTAGTACCAAGGCAAAGATTTGAGATAGCTTACCTTCTTTACTTTGCACTCCACTTAAAAACAGCACAGTAAACGGTGAGCTCCATTGTGGCCATGCTTGTAATGTTGTGTTGCTGCCCTTCAGGGAAGGCAGTAGGTTGTACAGTTAACTCCTGATGGGGCAAAATCACAACCCTGAAACCACACAACCTACTACCTCACCCTGTGCGAACACCATGAACCACTGACCGGGCACAGTCCGGTTGACCAGTTGGTTAGAGATGGAGTCCAACCAGAAAATGTGAATTAACCTGAAGTGAAACCTAATTTCCTGTTCAAATATAAAATTATGTAATAATATTGTAAGAATATTGTAAGAATGGTAATAATGTAGGCATGAAAGGTACATTTTCATTGCAGCTTTTGCCGAGGGTTCTTCATGTGGAGAGTCTGTGATGATATTACAGCCACTTCAGGAAAGACAGTATGTTGTATAGTCATCTGACAGCTTGGGAGTGACCCTAAAACTATACAACCTACTACCTCACACCAAAGGACAGTTGATTTGTCTCCGACAAATTCTGAGTGGTCCTCATGTGAGAGCTCAGACATGAAAAGGTGACTAGCACGCACACACGTGCAATGTGTCAACATCATATTTTGCCTCCTGTTCCTCCTTGACTCATCTCAGGTTCACACCATCTGTTAAACCCAAAAGAGGAGAGTGTGTTAACAGCTACTTGAGTGCACAGCTAGGCGTTCACCTGCTGTGTTGTTGTCTTGCTACATTATTAACCAGGCCCTTGATTATAGTTTAGCCAGGCAGACCAGACCAGGGTCAGATATCTCTGTTCCACACAGCTTAGTTACTCATGCCTCACATGTTGGCACATTTAATACAGTTAACATTAGATGTTGTTGATTTTTTCATAGGATTACATATAATTACATATTAGAGCTATGAGGATCTGTTTTTCTTATGTTGTTGATGTCACTGTGAAGCCGAAAAGCAAGTGTGTTACTGCCAAGACTCAAATCAAGAGTTTTGTCTATATTATAACGTTTATAAAGGTAACAGTGACAAATCAAGGCCATATTAGAGAATTACTTTAGGAGACTATCAAGTGACTCAAGTAGGGAGGTATTAAATCTGGTGGTGGTTTAGTGTTGGGGGTGTGGAGAGGGTGAGACGAGAGGTGAAAGGTTGTGGTTAACGCTGGGAGTTCTCTGTGACAGGCTGTGGGCAGCACTGTGGTTTACCTCAGAATGGGGGAGACGGGGGAGTCACAACCACAAAGGCGAGTCACAGGTATCAGGAGGAGTGAGATTGATGCACAGTCGAGACACACACACACACACACACACACACACATCAGCTTGTAGCTATTTTATAGGAGGACAGGGATCACATAAATGCCACACAAATCCAGTACTCCCTGTCCATCCATCTGAGGATAGTTAAAAAAAAAAATACAAATGGAATCACTTGAATAAGTGATTGATGTGTTGCTGAAACAATTCCAATGTCGCGGATCTGTCTCTTTGTCAAGTAAACCGTGGCCCCTTTTACACAGGGGTAGGGTTGCTTGTAGTTTAATTATTTGTGTCAATGTATCTTAACAATATGCATCAATGTACACTGAGTGTACAAAACATTAATAACAGCTGCTCTTTCCATGACAAGCACTGACCAGGTGAATCCAGGTGAAAGCTATGATCCCTTATTGATGTAATTTGTTAAATCCACATCAATCAGTGTGGATGAAGGGGAGGAGTCAGGTTAAAGAAGGATTTTTAAGCCTTGAGACAATTGAGACAGATTGTGTATATCTGTCATTCAGAGGGTGACTGGGCAAGACAAAATATTTAAGTGCCTTTGAATGGGGTATGGTAGTAGGTGCCAGGCGCACCAGTTTGTGTTAAGAACTTGTGAGTTTTTCACACTCAACAGTTTCCCGTGTGTATCAAGATTGGTCCACCACTCAAAGGACATCTAGCCAACTTGACAACTGTGGGAAGCATTGGAGTCAACATAGGCCAGCATCCCTGTGGAACACTGACGACACCTTGTAGTGTCCATGTCCAACGAATTGAGGCAGTTCTAAGGGCAAAAAGGGGTGGGATGTGGGTGTAACTCAACTCACTATTAGGAAGGTGTTCCTAATGTGTTGTACACTCAGTGTATATGTTATCAATGTAACTGACAACTAGGCTTTGACTGAGAAGAGAAATCACATTGTCACACTCAGCCAGTGTCCTGAAATGCCCTCTTTAGCTGAGACCAATCTAATGTTTGGACACACACAACCCCATGGCAAATGAAGGAAATAGACTGAACCACTGTTTCTAACATTTTCTGGCACAGTTAGTGCATCCCTCCATAGAAATCCACTGTCAGTCCATTTCTACTCATCCTATTCCAACCTGGATGGGTGAGACCATATTAACTAATAGGGTTATACTATTACACTAATAGGTTATAATATGTATTTGTATTAGGTTATATTGTTTCGGTTTCCTGGACACATTAAGCACAGTCCTGAATTAAAAGCATTCTCTCCATTGAGAATGCTTTTTAGTTCAGGACTAGGTCTGGTCTGTGTGCAGGAAACTGCGCATATACTAATATGTGGAGGTGCAACTTTAGGTGTCACACTTTCAATACTCTGGCTCGGCCTCTAGCTTTGTGCAACCTCCCGCGAGGCCGAGACGAGTCCGCCACTCCACAGACAGTGGCTTTCATTTTGATTTATATTGATGGAGCGGATTCAATCTCCATTGTAGATAAGAGGAGCTGAACCATGCATGAACTTCACGACTTGTGAGAGTGTCCTGAGGGTAAGGATACTCACAAAACTCACAGCCCAAATATTGTACCGTTTCTAATGTCACATCATCAATTTCCATTTACAGACATAATTCTTCGGGGTGCAGAAGGGCAGGCCATTTTAGTGGAAATGTTTTGAACATGTGACACTAATATGGAATGGCTGGAGTTCAAACCTGGATCTCCAGCATGCCAAAAGACTGTGTTAGCCCACTGAGGTAAAGGCTGGGCATTCACTAAGGGAGCTAACACAAGTCTACAGGTCTCAGGCAAGGTTACTCATCACAAAAGCAAGTTTCTAGAACTAGCCAAGTCAATCTGCTGTATATTACAAAACAGCCAACAGGTGGCGCTTTTACTGGAGCCGTAGGCCTTGTGGGTCTATTGAGTGCTGTCTGCAGTGCACCCACTGACAATAGGGACTTTGTTGTAGTTTAGGGTGCCAACCCACTGTGGTGCACTGTCTACTGTTTCTCAGGGAGCCAACCGCAGTCCGCTGTCTCTTCATCTTCATCTGACCTTTGAGGTACTGGATTTACTTTGGCAGATTCAGGGTATGAGCCACTTTTACTGTACTGTACAGACCACTAACATTACTGTAACCACTGTCTACTAGCTGAGATTTTTCCTCATACTGTGAATGCGAGGGTGCATTCAAAACAAACAACTACACCATAAACATTTGACTAACCTTGTAACTGCAGGCTACGGATAAAACGAGGCGAGATGCTTTTCTTTTCAGGCTAAACCAAGGAGCTACATAGTGCCATTGATTTTACTTAGTGTACAATGAAAAGCAAACCAAATGATAAACTGTACATTAATAAGCTAAACCAAATTATAAACTGTACATCAAGTTTAAGAACCAAGAAAATGCTATTTAAATTAAACAGAATTTCACCTTTAATCCAGGGTCTGTTCCGTCTCTACACATCACCCCCAGATCCAATCAACCTACAAAAATAAAACTACAAAATTAAATGACTTACAGTCTTCTAAAAGTCTGAAAGTACAATAACGCTTGTCAAGCAAACCACAAACACAGAAACAAATGCTTATAGCAATGTAACAAATAGAACTTGGCACATACATTCAACAAAATAAGAGCAACATAGGTCTAATACAGAGAGAGAACCTATTGCTGTTTGATTTAGTAAAACAACTTGCATACAGTTTGTATATAGTTTGTCTGCCGAGTGCAAGTTCACTTTATGTTGACTGGTACAGCAGCACTCCCAGGCCTATGCTTTCCCCAAACCTCTGCTCAAATATATAATTAGGACTGAATTCCCATATGCTGAAGTGATCAGGCCTCAGAATACTGTACCAAAATTGACTACAGTATATCAAGACAGTTACTGGCCCGAGTGGCATCAAATGCTAGTGGGTGCACAAAGTAAACGCTCTCTCGTCTCTCTGTCCAGAAAATAACTTTCTGTATTCAGCATTGCTATTTTGGCCCACATACTGAAGTTTGCAGATCGTATGGGTTATTACTATAATCGTCTATTTAAAACTTGAATAAAAATAAGTCTGATATTCTGTCTTTCTTCTGGGTGTATCCTGATTTATGTCCTCATTTTCTTATCTATGACCGTCATAACTGAGGTTATTTCTAATCATAAAGAGTCATGTATTATGACTGAAATAACAGGGCAGAACTTCTATTAGATCACTATAGCAGTAAAACACAAAACAAATCTCTATAGAGGAATAGAAGTCAACATAATGTCTTTAAACAAACCAGAAACACATGGTTTTAATTCAATATAATGAGGTAATATAATTTGACAAACTAACACACTAAAGTTGTTTTTATATTCCACCTGTTCAAACTAGAATGTCTAAATGTTATTAAAATTGTTACGGCTGTGTACGGGAGGCGAAGTCAGGTGCAGGAGAGCAGAGTAGATTTAACAGGCGCACTTTTATTCCGGTCAAGAAACAAGCACAACATGACATTGAAGTGCCCAAAAGAAAATACAGAACATGTACAAAAGTATAGCGTGTGAACCTTTCACATAACAATAAACAATTACACACAAAGACATGGAGGAGAACAAACACACACACACCTGAAATAATGTGTAAAGTATGTAGTTTGTTTATAACAAGTCGATGCTAAACTACAGTTGAAGTCGGAAGTTTACATACACCTTAGCCAAATACATTTAAACTCAGTTTTTCACAATTCCTGACATTTAATCCTAGTAAAAATTACCTGTCTTAGGATCCCCACTTTATTTTAAAAGAATGTGAAATGTCAGAATAATAGTAGAGAGAATGACATATTTCAGCTATCATTTCTTTCATCACATTCCCAGTGGGTCAGAAGTTTAGATACACCCAATTAGTATTTGGTAGCATTGCCTTTAAATTGTTTAACTTGGGTCAAACGTTTCGGTTAGCCCTCCAAAAGCTTCCCACAATAAGTTGGGTGAATCTTGGCCCATTACTCCTGACAGAGCTGATGTAACTGAGTCAGGTTTGTAGGCCTCCCTGCTCACGCACGCTTTTTCAGTTCTGCCCACAAATGTTCTATATGTTTGAGGTCAGCGTTTTGTGATGGCCACTCCAATACCTTGACTTTGTTGATCTTAAGCCATTTTGCCACAACTTTGGAAGTATGCTTGGGGTCATTGTCCATTTGGAAGACCCATTTGTTACCAAGCTTTAACTTCCTGACTGATGTCTTGAGATGTTGCTCCAATATATCCACATAATCTTCCAACCTCATGATGCCATCTATTTTGTGAAGTGCACCAGTCCCTCCTGCAGCAAAAGCACCCCCACAACATGATGCTGACACCCTCATGCTTCACGATTGGGATGGTGTTCTTCAGCTTGCAAGCCTCCCCCTTTTTCCTCCAAACATAACAATGGTCATTATGGCCAAACAGTTCTATTTTTGTTTCATCAGACCAGAGGACATTTCTCCAAAAAGTACGATATTTGTCCCCATGTGTAGTTGCAAACCATAGTCTGGCATTTTTATGGCGGTTTTGGAAGAGTGGCTTCTTCCTTGCTTTAGCGGCCTTTCAGGTTAGGTGACTTGTTTTACTGTGGATGTAGATACCTTTGTCTGTTTCCTCCAGCATCTTCAAAAGGTCCTTTGCTGTTGTCCTGGGATTGATTTACGCTTCTCGCACCAAATTATGTTCATCTCAAGGAGGCAGAATGCGTCTCCTTCCTGAGCTGTATGACGGCTGCGTGGTCCCATGGTGTTTATACTTGTGTACTATTGTTTGTACAGATGAACGGGGTACCTTCAGGCATTTGAAAATTGCTCCCAAGGATGAACCAGACTTGTGGAGGTCTAAACTTTATTTTCTGAGGTCTTGGCTGATTTCTTTTGATTTTCCCATGATGTCAAGCAAAGAGGCACTGAGTTTGAAGGTAGGCCTTGAAATACATCCACAGGTACTCAAATTATGTCAATTAGCCTATCAGAAGCTTCTAAAGCCATGACATAATTTTCTGGATTTTTCCAAGCTGTTTAAAGGCACAGTCAACTTAGTGTATGTAAACTTTTGACCCACTGAAATTGTGATACAGTGAATTATAAGTGAAATAATCTGTCCGTAAACAATTGTTGGAAAAATTACTTGAGTCATGCACAAAGTAGACGTCCTAACCGACTTGCCAAAATTATAGTTTGTTAATAACAAATTTGTGGAGTGGTTGAAAAACTAGTTTTAATAACTCCAACCTAAGTGTATGTAAACGTCCGACTTCAACAGTATGTGAGAGTAAGTAAACCTAAAGAATGTGTAACGGCTAACACTTCAAAATTATAACATTGTAAAATGAATACAAATTTTATTGCTCAATTGAAGAAATTATATTTACTTCCATAATTTCATGCAAAAGTAAATGTGTTTTAAAGTACTAATTAAAGTTCTGACATGTTTATACCAATGTAATAATGGCAAAAACTGTAAGTGCAATACTTTTTGTCATTTTGATCAAAATGGTATAATTGATAAGACATTTTGTCATGCAAACCCCCATAATTAAATAACTGAATAATGTAAATATTGATGTAAATAAAATTGACTTAACTATTATTATTGGCTCCTTCTTCACACACACACACACACGCACACACACATACAGTCTTTGAACTTCAATAAGCTGTTAGATTTTCCCACAAACCCAAGTGTAGACAGATCTTTTGTTTCAATGCTTCATTTAGATTCCCTCCACAAAACCAGCTTTATTACCATTTATTTGTCCCTCTCCACCTCCCTGTCCCTCTCTACCTCCCCCTGGCTCTCCCTCCCTCTGTCTGACCCTCTCTGTCTCTCTCTGTCTCACACACACGTGCGCGTAAACACTTACACAACCTCGCAATCACATCTTTAAAAATGGTCTGAATGCAATTTAGCCTGGTCTACATTTCTTTCTGTTCTCTGTCTCATCAATCAATATTCACACAAATGCAGTGGTGTCGCACTTATCTCTGTCAATATGATTATTAACCTCACCAAACATATGGGTCGAAAATCATAATATGGTAATTAAGTGTCTCTTCTTACACATTTTTCACATTCTGAGTGTGTGGAGTGTGTTTATATGTTTGAGTGTGATCGCATGTCTGTGTAAATGTGTAATTTATTTTTCTTTTGTGTGAATGCTAAAAGGAGGGTTTTGTGCCCTCCTCTCCTTTACAGAGGCGTGGGAACTCCATTCATCATTAAACCCAGGGTCCATTGTGGAGCACATGGCATCGAGTGTGAGACAGACAGACAGACAGACAGACAGACAGACAGACAGACAGACAGACAGACAGACAGACAGACAGACAGACAGACAGACAGACAGACAGACAGACAGACAGACAGACAGACAGACAGACAGACAGACAGACAGACAGACAGACAGACAGACAGACAGACAGACAGACAGACAGACCTTACACAGGCAGTCCCTTTGGGCTCAGTATCTCTGAAATGTATCTTATGTTTACATGTGCTTCAATACCACTATAAATACCCACACAAACTAACTTCGGAGTGCCGATCCACTGTGTCCTCTTTTACGATATTTCCTTTCTATAACCTGAAACGAAACAACCCGCTGATGAAATTAAGTAAGAAACGGTACAGTAGACGTGCCTAAAATCGTCTTTCTGTATTTAGGTGTTGGATGAGATGTAATGGTGAAGGTACAATGACATCTATAACACCTTCTAGAATGCCAAATTCTAGAACATTCTGGAAACACATTCTGATCCTACGTTTCGGCTCGTTCCTTTCCACTAGGCCTCTAAAAGCCTGAGACAGAGGGGATGCGCCCTGTGCCTACATGTGCATATCTTCATCACCCTTCTCTAGTCCAACACACTGTCCCTTATCACACTAGTTACCACCTATGATAAAGTTATTAATACGGTATTCTGAGACAATGTATGATTGCATTTAATGGCATTGAAACGACACTTTACATTACAATAATAAAATAAGAGTTAGTATCTTACCGTATGAAGGATAATTTCTATTTGCTAAATGTTAATAGGCCTAAACATAATCTATGTCTTATAGTGTTCCAGTGTTATGTGGTAAAGAATGGAGTATTGGACATCTAAAGCACATTGGTTCTCGTGGGTTTTATTGGTGATGACTCAGCTACCTCTAACTCAACTGCTATTGGTTAAATCAAAATACCCTCCTGCTATTGGTGAAGGTCTATCAGAATCTGCGTCAACACTGGACATACCACAACTACTATCATTGGATTTTTGGGCCTATTGTATTTTCAAGCCTATACTGATATAGCAGAATTTGTTCGTCCATTTAATAGGAGAAAACATTGAAAGGTCCGTATTTTCTAAGAAATGATATAAACCAAAGTGTACATATAGAAATGTAGCTATATTAAATGTGTAGCGTGGCAGACCACTTGAGTAAATAATATATGGTTTGACGATTAAATGTATTGAACCGATGGTTCATGAAATATGTTCTGCCTACGTAGTTAAAATAATAATTTGAAAGTTAAATTAAACATTTTGTTGGAAAATGGAAATTGACTTGCACAATATAAAAACACATTGATAACAGTAATTAAACAATTGTGACTGTTCGATTATCTCCACATTTACAGATGAAAAACGAAATAAAAATGACTATCTGTAACCGCTTGAATTAAGAATTTACACGTTCTGATGGCTTTCTCTTAACTGTAGTGGTTAACTGAAAAGCTACTCTGGGAGAGAGACACAGCCCTGCTACCATGCTCTGGCATTTTTCCCGAAACTAAATCAACAACACTCAGCTCTGGTCCCTCAAACTGTCCCCCTCTTTCGACCCCAACCACTGACCATCACAAACACAGCCATGAGGGAAGCAGGAACTATACCTACATCGGAAACTATATTGGCATTTTCTTCAGCAAAGTACAAATTGACAACATTGTTTTGGGAAGTGGTATGTTATTGTTCCTGATGTTGAGCTGTATAGTGTATTATCGAGAATTCAATCTCTGCATTGCATGAGTCTGAGATCCTTAAACTAAAACAAACTATTTTAAAAGAATGTGCACTTCCATGTGTAGTTTAATCACTAAATAACGTATTCAGATAGCTAATCTAAATAGACTAGTTGACCCACATTCACACAGGGAAGCACACTTAGAAATGTACCACTTACCTCAAATCGGACATGGGTAGACACACACCAACTATGGATGCAATATCCAGGGTGTTAAAATCCAGACAGGCCTTATTATCCACCAGGTTAGTAGATCCAGAACATAGTGTAGTTATCCTGTAGAGAGGGACAGACAGAGGGCAGCCACAGTCAGCCAGTTAGTTAGATCCAGACTCCCGGTGAGAACCAGAGACGGATGAGAGGGAGCTGTCTCCCTCCAGCTCAGTGAATCATGTCTGGGCCGTCTTCCTGTCTGTCACCCCCTAGTCTGTCTGGGTCTGGGTCTATCACCGGGCTGGGCCCCGCCACAATAAGAGGCCATGTTCGTGCCTGGGATGTGCATGGTCATCCCCATCTGGCAGTGAAAAAGTATTTGAATGAGGAATGAGACAGTTCCGTCTCTGCTTTGGGATGGTTGGACCGGGAATGTAAATAATTTAACAGCAACCAAAAAGGAGGACCTCTTCCCTTTTTACCCACCACCCCTCCCTCAGAGTCCGAAACTCAAATGCCTTCAAAGACAGTGAAAGAGAGAGAGAATTCTAAATCTCTGCTCGCTCACTCACGTTAGTTTTTGCACACGTACACACCCACATGCACGTACACACACAAGCATACAATACATGATCTCTACAAATCACTTAGTGTTTCAACATGCAACATATTTTTTTATTTCGTTTGGATCTCTCACTCATTGCGTTTTGTCTTTTGTTTGAAATTGGCACCTGTCCCAAAAAAACCTCCGCCACTGCTGCACCGCCCTCCTACTCTCCTTTCACAGAAGAGAGGGGAAGAGAGAGAGGGAGGGAGAGAGAGAGCGGGACAGCTAGAAAGAGAAAGTTAGAAAGGACGGAAGAAAGAGGGATTGGGAGAGAAAGGGAGAGGGGAAAATAAATGGTAAGAGGAGTGAAAAAGTCTAGGAGTATTTGTGTGTCTCTTAGCAAGAAAGAAAAGAGGCAGTAAAAGAAAGGCGACGTAACAAGATACTAAGCAAACTATTGCCACCACAGACGTACAGCGGTTGCCGAAAACACCATCTTCATTTTCATCATGAAAAAGCACATTCTGATCTTCTAAAGATGGACGACATGGCGAACAGCCAATGCAACATGCCGTGGAGTACGTTAAAAACAGTAGCTACCAAAACAATTATACAAACGCAATGCGCAATATCTCCAAATAACATATACAAAATTATGGAATCTGCTGCAGGAAAAAAGTCCAAACATTTTCAAAAGGGCTACCAAACTGAAAGTCAAACGGTGGAGGCCCAAAAGCTACTTGTTGCAGGGTATTTAGTAGCTGGAATTGCTTGCAGCGCTGAGAGGCAGAGGGTTAAACTCCCCAGAGTAGTAAAAGCCCTCCTCCTCCTGGCACAGTCGCTCTGAAGGGGAGGATCTAGCTTTAGAAATAGCAGCAGACGAGAGAGAGAGAGAGATGTGATGATGAAATAGGGAGGTACCGAAGTAAGTGAGGAAGAAGCACTTTTATTACAGGTTCGATACAACGTGTGTGAGAGAGCGAGAGACACGATCAATAGTATGACCAATGATCTCCTGTAGCACACACACACATTCGCCAATCCTCATTCCAGGGTCCTACACACATCTAGTGTGTGATTTAAACACATTTACTCAATGCTAATGTAACCTCAGATGGTTAACTTCATACTAAATCTGTTCCACAACCATGCAGCTACAGTTCTGACAAAAGGCACGTTTGGAAGCATTTTCTGAGATGGACAAATCCATTCTTATAAAAACAGGGGGAGGTTTGAGGCTGATCACAATGAAAAAAACTTTATTAACACTTTTACCGGCAACTTCGACTGTGACTGAAGCAGTGTTGAGATGGACAGTGATTTTCAACTCCCTACGCACCACGCCTTGAGAACTTTTTTGAGTTAAAAAAACGCTCGACCCCTACAACTATTTAGGCAGGGAGTCAAAACCCAGATAAGCCTCTGGGGTGAGACTGCTTCGCCGAGGCTGCAGGCTGGAGAAGCAGTAAAGCATTGGCTGTGATTTTATACACACACACAAAGCTTAGTGCACCGTGAGTCCTCCTCACGTTCACAGTGACAACAGTGACTAGTAAATATGATCTACAGTACCTAGGAGGGTAAAGGGGGGAGAGTTATCTGTGATTTAGGGGGGAATGATAAAATTGACTCTCCTGACGATCACATCCTACACACACTTGCGCATGCAAACACATCTCATCTCACTGAACCATAAGTGTCTATCATACAAACCATCTCTCAATCCCTTTGTAAAGAGAGTCCTTGTTGTCGCACACAAATATGTCGGCTATTATTCCTGTAATATCATCTCAATATGTAACATTATTGCCAGTTTCCCCAAACCCTACTAAACTCTCTAGGACACACACACACACACACACACACACACACACACACACACACACACACACACACACACACACACACACACACACACACACACACACACACACACACACAACTAACTTTTTCCCAGCTACTTTCTCTGGCCTGGCTGCCTGCGACCACAGAAAGGGTCATTGGAAGTTTGTGACAGATAGGCTATTTTAGAACAACTTCCTGTCTCTTTAGGCTACCGTCCCCCTTCCGCTCCCTCAAAACCAAGAGCTCCTAGAAGCTCTCCCTTCTCCCTGAAGTATAGCAGGTGCATAAATGAGAGAGAAAAAGTGGAGCGCTAAGCAGTTTAATTTCTCTCCTTTTTGGTACATTAGCTGCATGAGACTAAGGACTGCATGCATTAAAATGGTGGGTGTGGGGGTACGTACGTACGTGTGTGAATGCCATGGAAGTGGGACGGAGACAGAACACACTCCAGCCCAGCACTAAAATCTGGGCTCCTCTCAGCATTAACTTTGTCCATTCTGCAATGTCCTCTCTCTGCAATGACCCAGTATATATTAAAATATTAATACTGCCATATTCAGAAACACGCGTGTAATCCAGTTTACATAGGAGTTGTCGAGAAACATTAAAGGTGATGTTGATACAGTTGAAAATGCTAAATGAAACTATATTTCTCATATTTTCCTATCAAAAAAGCTGATGGTGCATCTACATTATAAACACGAGGTTAAACGTAGTACGTCACATCTCGCCACCTCTTTTAGCCAATCGCTACTCCTCATCAATAAAAAACGCATTATACAAAATATAAAGTACATAGATCAAATACTAAAATAAGCAAAAGTATACTCTTTATCACTTATTTGTTTTGTTCCATTCGGACTATCAGGCCCATTTCACTACTGTAGTCTGAAGAGAGACCTAATTGTTTACAATTTTACATGTAGCAGGAATTCAAAAACTTGGCAGGGCTGTTGTGGAAAGTTCATTTGAGGATACAGTTCAGTTTTGGGTAGGCTGCCAAGTCCTGACACTGTGAGCCTCTCTAAGGCCTCACCCCTCTCAGAGAGCTCTGAGCTGCCTGCATAAGTCTGCCATTGATTAAACTCCAATATTATCAACCTCTTAATGACACCTTCTTTAGGAGTTGTATAACTGTCAGCTGTAGCACGGAACTTTATTGATGCACTTTCATCTAGCTGTAGATTTCTAAATCAAAGCTGTATTGTGTGGTTTATCATGCACATACTTTTAAAGCAATTTAGTAAAACAATAATATTAGTTGTGTGGTTCATCATTTACATACTTTCAAAGCAATTTAGTATAACAATGACATTTGTTGTCTTTAAACAGTGCATGCTTTTTTTTTGTTAAATTTTGGCCAGACTGAACACTAGCCTGAGATGAGGCAGTAATGTAATTCAGCATTCTGATGGAGTTACATCTTATTGGATGAGCCTTACTATCTGCCAAAGCATAATAAAATAAAGTTCCATGTTAATAAAAAAAAAATGCAAATCAAGTAAGGCTATATTATCCTTTTCCACACATCTACAAATGTATATTGTTGCCCAACTATCCAGAGTATGACTTGGCAACTCGTAAGGGAAAATATTTAATCACAAAACAAAATGGCTGCTTCTTCAATCACCACAGACACTCATAAGAGAACAAAACAAAAATGATTCAAAGCATAATAATGACTTAATGCAAAATAGACTGTTGGGAATTTTTACTTAATAAGTAAGTAATATATATGATATAGCAATAAAACATTTCAGTGACAAATACAGCAGTTTTGGGTACCATATCCAAAGTTCACAAAAATAACTATGACATTGAAACACGCAAATAAAGAAACATTTTCATTCAAAGATTATGGCATTATGGTGATTGGGGACTGACTTTACCAGAACAAAAATATCTGGCTTAGCTTATCCTACTGTACTTTACAGCTAGAATGTGCATATTATTTTTCAAAGAGCAAAACTGAGCTGTAAAGCTTAAAAGACATCAAAGTACTTTTTTTGGGGGGGGGGGTCCCAGAGTTATTTTAGTATTTTTTTTATCAGCTGTAGCATCTGGTTAACAATAAAATAAATACACCGAAGCAGCGAAATTACGAACAGTTGGAGAATGGGAGAGTTATGCTGCAGTGTACAGTATGTAAGCTACCAAATACTTATAATAATAATAATAATAATAACAGTGTAAATAAATAATACACTGCTTTGTGTCACATAATAATATATATCAAATTAATTTGTAAGGTAAAGAAGACCATACCCTTTATTGTATACTTTTTCATGACAAATGTCATGTATTCATCTCATTGACACTGCACGCTGAAGAAGGCAGGCTGAATCGCCAACCCAATCTCCAAATAAAATCCCAAACTGTGGCGTAACTGCAGTAACAGAATTACGCCATGGTTGATGTTTTAATTACACCATGTGGTGCCGTGTCTTAACTGTCACTGTCAAACTCCGCAAAAGTTAAACTAAATATGTTTAGGCATTAATTCCGAATGGTTATAGGTAGGGTTAAGGTTGGGGATAAGGTTAAACTTAAGCTTAGGCATTCATTCCAATCACACAACCCTCGGAGCTGGTGGCTGTGGTTTAAACGTCCATCCACAGCGCCCTAGCAAGCCGCAAGTCTACTAGACAGTAATAGGCACTCACGTTGCCCGTAGTGGATGGTATAGCTTCCACATTTTACCAGGTCAAAACGTAATCAGGTACCTGCAGAATCAGCACCTTCTGGCGTATTCCATAAGAGAATGGGCTGTGAATCGCATATATGCAGTGCAATTAATGAATAATAATTATTGAAGACTATTTCTTAGAGTGCTGTCCCTTTTTTCACCTCGTACAATGTAGAGAGTACGGACCGCCAATCACCACCTCTACTTGGTGGTCTATGGTGAGGCCTCTCAAGCGCACGTGTCCAGACAAGTTCCCGATTACACCCCTGACCCCTGGGGTCATCCTCTGTTGCTAGGGGAACAAAGGGCATGACCCCTGAGGTCAGAAGTGTTAAGCCGGGAGCTGTCCGGGCCCCATTGACAAGGTAGCATGGTGTTAGCTCAGAGAAGGTAAAGATCACTAACACAGGGGCCTAATAGGGATTAAGGGGCCGTAAGGGGCCCATCTCCTCAGGGATGTCACTCAGGGGACTAGTAACATCAGTTTCTGTTAACCTCCCTGACCTCCGGCCGCCATTTAGGGGCTAGAGCGGGGCTTTGCCAGTGCAACTGCTGATCCTATATGGTTGATATTATCAACTGTTTGCAAAATCAAGATTTGTAAAATATGAATTTAACAATTGCATTGTTTTGTGTATTGACATGTTTCCCTAATCAATTGAATTGTATTTCTATATAAAACCTCTGAAGTTACAAAACAGATTGACAGTTTACATTATTAGATGCCAAAATGTTATACCTCAGAGAAGAGAAAGCATTAGAGAATACAGCCTCGATATTGGCAGGTATACATCTAATTAAACAGTATTCTTATGGAAAATGTTATGCTATAAAGTAAATGCATTAGATTAACAGAATTAAAATCCAAAATGTTATGATTATGAAGTGTTCAGGCATTGGTATAAAGAGCCTCAATATCAACAGGTGCAACATGGAACTGAAAACCCAAAATGGAGGACAGAGACAACATGGATGCTAGTGAAGTTGCAATACACTGCAAATTGCTGATTCACCAAAACACATTCAGGTAAGAGATCTAAAAAAGTATATCCTGATATATATATTTTTTTTTAAATGTACCAAAAATATGGTATCGAAGTTAAGTAATTTCTGACCACCAGTTTTCTACAGTTTCTTCATGTTTGAGTAGGGATAAGGTTAACTCTGTCCATTCCGATGGAAAAGGCAAATAGTTCTAACTAACACATTCATTATATTATTTGCAATCAATTTAAAACATTTGGCTGGGGATGAATGGAAATGTTTTACATCAATATATGAACGAAAATAAACTAGAATATGACCATATATATATATATATATATATATATATATATATGTTGCCTTTAGTATTGCTTTTTCAAGTGGCCAAGGATGAATGAAGACATGTATCGATTTAAAGGTCAAATTATTAATTTTGTTACGTCCCAAGAGTGATAAGAAGGAAGGCTTGAAATAATTTTCTAATGTTGGTGAATCATATCAAGTACAAATAATGATTAACATAAGAATATTTCATGGATAAACATACTGTATAACTCATACAGAATGGACAAGTAAAATCGGCACCTATGGATTTAGATGGCTGATAAGCTAGAGCTAATGTAGAGAGAAAAATATGATGAAATATAGCCTAAGAAGAGATGCTGTTCTACAGAAATACATTACCAAATGAAATAACATTATCTGTTCAATTGATTAGAAAATAAAAATAAATAAGATATATGAATCATATTTATATTTATATTCATTAGCCAAAAGCTTTTATCAATAATGAATTTGTGTACTTAAACATATCCAAAATGCTGTAGTATTTACTCAAATTTAGGTTGATACAACCTAAGGTGTTTTGGTTTAATTTAGTTAGCAAAATCAAAGATCAGAAAAATCTGCATGAAATGTGAATGGTAAAAGTTTTTCCTTAACACATTCTGTAATATGAAGTGAAGTGTCTATTACAGAGTCAGACCTTTGTTGTACCAGAAGTGAAGTGCTAACTTTTAATTAACTAATGTTGCTTTTCCTAAGGTGGAAAACAAAGTCTTATATTTGTTGGTTTTGGAAAAACAATTTTTTAAAGTCTGGTCATGATATTAAAAAGATACAAATATGTTCGAGGCAAATATAACTATATTACCTTAAATGGCTTATTTTCGACACTAGCTTACGTAAACTACCATTTAGGAACAAAAATGTATACCATATTATACATCTTTATTATTTTAATGTATTTAATTATTCAGGGTTAGACATGCATTTTATGACACATACATGTGATGTACACATTGGATATAAAGACGTTGAAGTAGTTGGAGACAAAGAAATGGCATTAGTATGTAAATAGGTTTTAATAAAATGAATAATTCATAAAAATTGTTATCACTATTTAAAGTGAAGAAGAATAAACAGCATAAATAAATAAAAATATTATTTGACCGTTTTGACAAAATTAACTAAAATGAACAATTACATAGCCTTTTACATAGAGTTATTAATTACAATATTTTCAATTATTTGGTTTCAAAATCTTCTAAACTGCTGTTTATTTTTTTTATATGTCCCTTTCAAAAACATGTAGGAGTCAACTTCTGCGCTTCTTTTTTTACTGAACATTTCTATAGTAAATTGAAAATCTGTGAAATCTGACCAAAATAGTTTTGCTTGTGCCGGAATATCATATTCTATAACACTTTTAACTATTTTATCACTTTTAAGGAACACAAATCTAATATTAAATAGTTGTATTATGTTTGTTCACTACAAATTCAAATAAATAACGTTGTGTCTGTCTATTGTTTCATTTATTTGCACTTTGAAGATCAAAACAATGAATGTTGGTGAAAAAAATAAATGGTGAATGACTAAAAAAATATTTTAGCAATAAGAAGTAAATTATCTTGAAAGAAAACAATAGCTTGAGACTAAAACCACATACTAAAAAAGGTAAGTACAAAACGTGAAAGGTATAACTTCTTTGTAATTCAGTCTTTTCTCTTTGATAATCAAACAACTCACCTTCAAAAACAGAAGTTTTACTTCTGTGAGAGCTCACTTGGCTGCTAAACAGAGCAAATGTTAGCAAGGTAGAGGCTGGGACAGAACAACTGCTCTGAGCTGGAAATACAGGACAGGACCGCTACACTTTAACCAGACAGACTGATCCAAACAACATTATTATTGTCCTCCTCGCAGATCTTTTCTTAGAACTATTCTAATTAAAATAAGATGGGAAATAAATCGGCCTATACTTTGAATTTAACCATGCGACTACCATATTACATTATCTTCCAGTTAGTGTGTTATTAGCACAAAACACTTACACTTGTATTCGTTTTTAAATTAGGAAAGCAAATTGTCTAGGACATAAATAAAATAAAAACCTTACCCATCACACAAAGATGTGCAGCTCTAATCCTTAGTAACGCTTCATGGAGGACCTAAGATTAAATTGCTCATTATCATGACTCCATATTTCATGTTGATACAAGCATAATCTTGTAAGATAGAAAAAATTACAAGATAGGTTTGAATAGAAATATATATATATTTGATCTGAACTACCTCTGAATTACTTGTGTCAAGGTAAAACATTTGAGAGATTCATGATTGTCATACATTCATAGTATTTGGAATGTGTGATTAACCGAAAGTGATAACTAATACAGTGTTAATCATAGCAGAAACAGTTATGAACTCCACACATGGGAATTATTTTAACCCACTTATATCAAATGTAACTAATTTGAACTAATCACAGTACAATCTGACAACATTCCCCCACAGCCCCATATCTTTGTTACCTATAATTCTTACTGGGCTTATATCTTCTCTCAGTCAACCTCGATTCTCAAAAAAAGCCCCAGAAAAACAGCAATGATTTCTTCCTTTTTTAGTACATTGTGTGCAAGCCAGGCAGGCGGGTCTAGGGAAGCATGGGTCTAGGGGAGAAGTTCTCTCGGTTGTCCTTCTTAAAGACTCATCCTGTCCGTTGGTTCTGTCACGTGTCACATCACAGCTATTCCAGCACAGACAGGCCTGTGAGGAGAGGATTCAGCCCAGTCGAGCCCTCCACACCCCACACCCTCTACCTGCACTACACACCAGAACTACCCAGGGGGGCATAGAGAGAGACATGGGCCCTTATTGACTAATTAAAAAAAAAATATATATATATATATATATTTCTTTCCCTTCATCTGTTCCTTGAAGTGATAACTGATCTAACATCATGACTGAATAGGTGATGACTGGATTGGTGAAAGCTAGTAACTGTATCCTAACTTGAATTTGTATCCTTACTTGAATTGATCCCACTTAACCCAACTTGTGTGAGGTCATTGATTACCTCAAGGAAGGATTTTTCAAAAAGGCCAATAAATTTAAACTCGACCCACACCCATGTTCTGGGGAAACCAAATCTGAAGCGTAGGGCTCTAATTCATATCATAGAATGGAAACTTTTCTCTCCTTTGACTATATCATAGAATATACTGTGTGTACACACTATGTAAATGTGGTTGTTAAGATGGGGTTGAAGAGCCAGCTAAGTATTCTTCCACGGTATAGATTATAAATAAATGGGATTGTGGTAAACCATATTTGAGAGAACAATATGTCAGAACATATTGTCACTTTCTATATAATTGGTTGATGATGTGTGTTTAACAAGAAAAAGGCAACTAAACACAATGAATGTGTTGCTCATAATAGCATCACCATTTCTTATCACGACCACCGTCAAGAGCATATCTCATAAAGTTAAAATAAATAAATATCCTAAAATTGAAAACTTTGATAAATTAAACAGTGCAAATAGGTTAAAGTGTCTGTAGACACCACGTCTTTGTAGTATATTAGTAATTTGTCTTTAATTGGATTTTAGTGAGGGATCACCCTATGGAAATAAAGCATCTCATTTCTGCCTATAAGATATTCTAATTCTTATATTTTTACTGTATCTTGAGGCAAATTAACACTAATTAGAATGACTAAAACATTAAAATATGTGAATAACTGATTTTATTTATATTCCACTTGGTATCTATTCTACAGTATATGTGTAATGTATACATACAATGCACATGCATATACGTACATATGCATTTAAAATATATTTGAATATTTAAATGTATTTGTTTAATTTCTTCTGATTAAACATAATTAATACTAATCCAATTTAACCCCCAATAAAACAAGAGCCTACCTTTAATAGTTGTTTTTGTCGTTAATTTGCTAATATGTTCAAATGTAAATTTTTCTTATTGAAGTGGTGCATAATGATAGCATGTTTTGTTGTTGTTGAGAAAAAGCTATGTTGTTGGAGTCATGATTCCAATTGTAGCTCAGGATGTTTTTACATAGTCTTAATATTATATAAAAGGTCTTGCTTTTTGCTTTTAATTAGTATCCTAACGAACTTTCTACATAAATTATTTGTTTTGATGATGTAACTGTAGTCTATATCCAGTAGCGGGGCGTTGGTAAAATCTCCCGGAAAGCCAATCCAGAAAAAAATGCCATATTACATCCTGTTTTGCATATTACATCCTATTTGTTGTGATAAGCCTAAGACTGAGACAATAAGAAGACACAGTGAAATAAAATAAATAACAAATAAATTCAACACATTTGTTTCATTTCGAAACTGAAGAGCAACATCTTTCCTGTGAAGTCCACAAAAATATTGCGTGTAACAAGCAGTTACATGACCTACAGCATGATCAAGCAAAGTAATGTTGCCAACATTTTCAGACTACTAAACAAGTATTGATGTAGTACCACGGAGAGACACCGCAAGTCGCAAAGAAAACAGGAGCTGGATCCACTATTCCAGCACCATTTCAACTTCATAATTTCAACATCTAATCACCAATGCTTAATCTAGTACAGTGACAAACAACTAAACGATACCAAAAATGATTTAGTCCAATCAACATAAGCTAAATATGATGTGGCTGTCCGTGGGACTGATTTGTGTAGAGAAACCCTACTTGTAGAGAAATGCCAATGCCATCCTACTCTTTCATGCCTAAACGGTCTATGACTATGTAACATTACACGCTATTAGTTTTTGTTGTCCTATACTACCTGGCTAAAATACTTGCTCGCTATCCTTACTTCCTTTCATGGTCAACGATTACATTACTTTGCAGACAGAGTTCAGTGTGTCAAATCAGAGGGCATGCTGTCCGGTCCTCTGGCAGTCTCTATGGGGGTGCCACAGGGTTCAATTCTCGGGCCGACTCTTTTCTCTGTATATATCAATGATGTTGCTCTTGCTGCGGGCGATTCCCTGATCCACCTCTACGCAGACGACACCATTCTATATACTTTCGGCCCGTCATTGGACACTGTGCTATCAAACCTCCAAACGAGCTTCAATGCCATACAGCACTCCTTCCGTGGCCTCCAACTGCTCTTAAACGCGAGTAAAACCAAATGCATGCTTTTCAACCGATCGCTGCCTGCACCCGCATGCCCGACTAGCATCACCACCCTGGATGGTTCCAACCTTGAATATGTGGACATCTATAAGTACCTAGGTGTCTGGCTAGACTGCAAACTCTCCTTCCAGACTCACATCAAACATCTCCAATCAAAAATCAAATCCAGAGTCGGCTTTCTATTCCGCAACAAAGCCTCCTTCACTCACGCTGCCAAGCTTACCCTAGTAAAACTGACTATCCTACCGATCCTCGACTTCGGCGATGTCATCTACAAAA
Organism: Oncorhynchus keta; assembly: GCF_023373465.1. Taxonomy (NCBI): domain Eukaryota; kingdom Metazoa; phylum Chordata; class Actinopteri; order Salmoniformes; family Salmonidae; genus Oncorhynchus; species Oncorhynchus keta. Next base: position 35,537,313 of record NC_068433.1, on the reverse strand, counting down.
TGGCTTCCAACACTCTACTCAGCAAACTGGATGCAGTCTATCACAGTGCCATCCGTTTTGTCACTAAAGCACCTTATACCACCCACCACTGCGACTTGTATGCTCTAGTCGGCTGGCCCTCACTACATATTCGTCGCCAGACCCACTGGCTCCAGGTCATCTACAAGTCCATGCTAGGTAAAGCTCCGCCTTATCTCAGTTCACTGGTCACGATGGCAACACCCATCCGTAGCACGCGCTCCAGCAGGTGTATCTCACTGATCATCCCTAAAGCCAACACCTCATTTGGCCGCCTTTCGTTCCAGTACTCTGCTGCCTGTGACTGGAACGAATTGCAAAAATCGCTGAAGTTGGAGACTTTTATCTCCCTCACCAACTTCAAACATCAGCTATCCGAGCAGCTAACCGATCGCTGCAGCTGTACATAGTCTGTAGGTAAATAGCTCACCCTTTTTCACCTACCTCATTCCCATACTGTTTTTATACTGTTTTTATTTATTTACTTTTCTGCTCTTTTGCACACCAATATCTCTACCTGTACATGCCCATCTGATCATTTATCACTCCAGTGTTAATCTGCAAAATTGTATTATTCGCCTACCTCCTCATGCCTTTTGCACACATTATATATAGACTGCCCATTTTTTTCTACTGTGTTATTGACTTGCTAATTGTTTACTCCATGTGTAACTCTGTGTTGTCTGTTCACACTGCTATGCTTTATCTTGGCCAGGTCGCAGTTGCAAATGAGAACTTGTTCTCAACTAGCCTACCTGGTTAAATAAAGGTGAAATAAAAAAAAATTAAAAAAAACGATATGCCAGCCCAGCTAGTTAACCTTAGCATAACATTAGTTAATATTAGCATACTATTTCCATAATATTAAGTAAAACCACAAGTCCAAATCCCTATCTCTATAAAGGTTGAATAAAAGTTTAGCTGATCGGCTATTTTATACTTTTTTATCAAGGGTGGCCAAATGCTCGCTGGCTTCCCTTGCATTCAATGCTATGGGCGGCAACAATGTCATACTCTTTCTGACCAGACAGCATCAGATCTCTGCATGCAGAATTCTGCAAAGAATATCCTCTGTGTACAACATAGAACACCAAATAATGCATGCAGAGCAGAATTAGGCCGATACCCGCTAAATATCAAAATCCAGAAAAGAGCCGTTAAATTCTACAACCGCCTAAAAGGAAGTGATTCCCAAACCTTCCATAACAAAGACATCACGTACAGAGAGATGATCCTGGATAAGAGTCCCCTAAGCAAGCTGGTCCTGGGGCTCTGTTCACAAACACAAACACACCCCACAGAGCCCCAGGAGGGCAACACAATTAGACCCAACCAAATCATGAGAAAATAAAAAGATAATTACTTCACACATTGGAAAGAATTAAAACCTGTTATGGATCATGCTCATTTTCGCAGCTTTTTGTTAAAAATCACGCAACATTTCAGTGTCCTGCTACTCATGCCAGGAATATAGTATATGCATATGATTAGTATGTGTGGATAGAAAACACTCTGACGTTTCTAAAACTGGTTAAATCACGGCTGTGACTATAACAGAACGTGTGTTTCATCGAAAAGCGCAGGAATATCTGATCACTGAAAACTGGAAAATATATCAATATATCTATTGTTGTATAGAAACCACATTAAATGGGGTCGAGGTTGCAATACCTACAGCTTCCACATGATGTCAACAGTCTTGTCATTTGTCTCGGATTTGTTTCTTGGTCAAACGGACACTAGGCAGCGCATTTCTTCCGGTCTCCGACAGGATGTTTTGGTTGAGAAATATTTGGACATGATATCAGGACGTGGAGCTATTGAATATACATTGCCCCGTGATCATTTTGATAGGTATTAGTAAACGTTAATAATCTAAAGTTGCATTACAAAAGTATTTCGAAGTGTTTTGTGAGTTTATCGTCGACTTTTTTAATTTAAAAAAATGACGTTGCGTTATCAAACGTCCATCCTTGATTACACAGTCTTCATAGATCGATATCTAGGCTATATATGGACCGATTTAATCAGAAAAAAAGACCCAATAGTGATGTTTATGGGACATCTAGGAGTGCCAAGAAAGAAGATCGTCAAAGGTAATGAATGTTTTATATTTTATTTCTGCGTTTTGGGTAGCGTTTTGGGTAGCGCCGGCTACTGCAAAATCTGTCGTTTTTAGGTGACGTTGCAGTATTTTGGGGGTGCATGCTATCAGATAATAGCTTCTCATGCTTTCGCCGAAAAGCATTTTACAAATCTGACTTGGTGGATAGATTCACAACGAGTGTAGCTTTAATTCATTATATTGAATGTGTGTTTTAATGAAAGTTTGAGTTTTATCAAAAACTATAGGTGGCGCTCTGAAATTTCCGCTGATTGATGTTCCTGCAGTGGAACTATATTCTGCGTCATCCTTAAGAAGTTTTAACAAAAAAAACAGCAAACTAGAATGCTATTTGGCCCAAAACAGAGAGTACACAGTGGCAGAATACCTGACCACTATGACTGACCCAAACTTAAGGAAAGCTTTGACTATGTCAGTGAGCATTGCCTTGCTATTGAGAAAGGCCGCTGTAGACAGACATGGCTCTCAAGAGAAGACAGGCTATGTGCACACTGCCCACAAAATGAGGTGGAAACTGAGCTGCACTTCCTAACCTCCTGCCAAATGTATGACCATATTAGAGACACATATTTCCCTCAGATTACACAGATCTTCAAAGAATTCGAAAACAAACCCGATTATGATAAACTCCCATATCTACTATGTTACTATGTTTCGTTTTTAAAGAGAAAACACAAATCTAAAATAAGGATAAGTTTCTCAGTTCATTCAAATCATTATTTCAGTTCCACAGCAGCGGTTGGTCTGGGGGTTCGAGGTGGGGGTTAGGGTTGCCACAAGAAAAGGTCAATCAGTGAAGAACAAACACCATTGTAAATACAACCCATATTTATGCTTATTTATTTTCCCTTTTGTACATTAACCATTTGTACATCGTTACAACACTGTATATATACACATAATATGACATTTGTAATGTCTTTATTCTTTAGAAACTTCTGTATGTGTAATGTTTACTGTTAATTTTTTATTGTTTATTTCACTGTTGTATATTATCTACCTCACTTGCTTGGGCAATGTTAACATATGTTTCCCATGCCAATAAAGCCCCTTAAACTGAAATTGAATAGATCCGCTACACATACTGAGACAGAGGGGAACTGTTTCGTTCGCTTGGATGCTTTCTCCGGTGAGGCATGCAGTCTCTTCCGAATTGAAGAAAATGTATGAAACACAGAGAGACGAAAGATTCTTTATTTGGTATGTTTTTCTTTTTTTCCTGGGTATTTTTTGTTGAGAAACCTGACTTCCCTTGTCACCCATGAATACACATCACACTGTCTTTTCAAAGATGTGGGGCGGCTCAAAGGGGTTAAGATGCTAACAGTCATGTGCACGCCCCCAGCAACAAAAGGCCCCCTATGTTGGGTGCATACAGATAAAGGAGCCTCCTTTGTGTGCTGTGTTTCACATAACGCAGGTCCGGCGTGGGATGCATGCCAGGTCTGGGTCTGCCTGTCGACCCCTCTGACTGGAGAAACAGAGATTCACACACACATACGACAGGACAGACATATACTTCCTTACTGTGGCCACTCGTACAACACATAGGTAATGCTTTCACGGATATGTATTCCTGGTTCAAAATGTGATAACGCTAACCCTAATTCATACTAGTAAAACATCCTCATAAGGGTTGCATATTCTAAAAGAAAATATATCCATGACGTCGATAAAACGTCTTTCACAGATAGTGCTTCCAAAACCAATGATAGGCTAGGTATTGACAAGAAATAAAAGGTACTCTGCATATTTTGATGGGATTTTGCTATAAAATACTAAGTCTAAATGTCAGTGGTGATATTTGAGCTAATAATTTTGTAATAAGTTCCTCCTAGTCTTTAATAAGCATAATAACATCCATGTTTGTAGAAAATCCATTGGAGAAATTAGTAACCTCAAATTGCCCAGCGTTCGCTGTTATTCTATAAATTGTAATAAAACAATAATCGCAGGTTCAGGAAATGAGGTTTACAGCATCAATAGTTGCTGGGGCAGTGTGGGGGTGGTAGGTACACGTATTAAGATGCTCATCTACACAACACATACATGTCCATGCACAGAGCCCAGTCCTTTGCTCATGTCTCTTATGTATGTTAATTAAGCTTTTGTAAATACTGCTTCAGGATTACCATGGGCCCCCTTCCCACTACCGTATCGCAAATGGCACTAAAATTAATTCTCATACTCCCAAAAATAATACACACAGAATAAGAGCAGAAGAGCCATGCCTGACCACCACACCACAGAGGGTAAAAATAAAGAGTCCCAACGAGTTCCTTGGCATGTTAGTTTTCTTCCAGGCAGTCCCTATTGACCTGTAAACCTTTGTGACTGGAACAAATGCAAATGGACTTGCTCACACAGAAACACTAAAGGCCTATTAAAATGAGGGCATTACCAACAATGCAGCAGCAGTGCTGGTGCCCAGACTGCAGTACAGCCCCAGACTGAGGACTCAAAGGCCCAGGAAGTATCCCAAATGGCACCCTATTCCCTATAATTATGAACTATTTTTGTCCATGGCCCATTGGTCATCAATAGTAGTGCACTATATAGGGAATAGAGTGCTATTTGGGACACACACCTAGCCTCCCAGGAGCTGGTTCACAGTCACATGGTTCACGCCTCCAGCTCAAGCTCCAGCCGTCTGGCACAGAGAAGAGGGACCATCCACTTTCATTAATTCTCCTCCATGACTTCATATAAACACACCTATCTGACCAGCTAACTCTGGCTGTGGAACTCTCCTAATAAGCAAACTGATAGTTAAAATTTGATATAATTCTTCTAAACTTAATTAATTACTTCCACTGTTTGACTTCAAATAAATGTTCAGTAAAATTGTAATACATTTTCAGTTTATTGCAAGTCTATATACTGCACAAACATGATGAAAATGTGTTTAAATTAGAATATAATGTTAATACAATAGATGTTCATTTCCAACACATGTGATGATGATGTGTACATTTCAAGCAGTAGGGATTTAATGGTGGACAGGGATCTGAAGTGATGAGTCAGCCACATCTGTAGAACACCTGCAACAAACATCCACATGACCCTGAAAGAACCATCCAGGGGGGAGGAGGAGAGAAAGAAAAGGAAGGGGGGAGTGAGAGGGGAGAAAGGAGAAAAGGGATGTTGAGTCGATAAATCAAATCAAATGTTTTGTCACATGCGCCGAATACATCAGGTGTAGACCTTAAAGTGAAATGCTTACTTACAAGCCCTTAACCAACAATGTTTCAAGTTAAGAAAAAAAAAAGTGTTAAGTAAAAAATAGAAAAGTAAAATGAACAAATAATTCAACAGCAGCAGTAAAATAACAATAGTGAGGCTTATATACAGGGGGTACCACTAAAGAGTCAATGTAACGGCTTTCTTCCGTTGAAGGAGAGGACCAAAATGCAGCGTGGTTAGTGTTCAGCATCTTTAATAGACGATAAACGAGAACACTACAAAACAACAAATGTGAAAACCGAAACAGTCCTATCTGGTGCAATGACACAAAGACAGAAGACAAGCACCCACAAAATACCCACAGAATATGGCTGCCTAAATATGGTTCCCAATCAGAGACAACGATAGACAGCTGCCTCTAATTGAGAACCAATCTAGGCAACCATAGACCTACAAACTACCTAGAAAGGAAACAGCCCCATATACATACAAAAACCCCTAGACCGACAAAACACAAATCCCCCCTGACCTAACCAAAATAATAAAGAAAACAAAGATAACTAAGGCCAGGGCGTGACAGTCAATGTGCGGGAGCACCGATTAGTCGAGGTAATTGAAGTAATATGTACATGTAGGTAGAGTTAAAGTGGCTATGCATAGATAATAAACTGAGAGTAACAGCAGCGTAAAGGAGGGGTATGGTTGCTCTTTGATTAGCTGTTCAGGAGTCTATGGCTTGAGGGTAGAAGCTGTTAATGGATGTGCTCAACAGTATTGACCTTGGGGGAATGAAAGCTTTATGGATATGAGTGGAAAAAAGGTTGTTTTGATTTTTACGCTGATGAGACAGCGCCAACTTTTGAAAGATTTTAGATTCGTTAAAAAATAAAAAAAATAAAAAAAAAATAAAAAAAATCAGGATCGTTTTTAAATTTAAATCAACAGGTTGAAATTATTAGATTGCTGATTAATTAATGGGGTTTGTTTAGTTTATGGTTTGTTTTAGGAGTTGATTTAACTTAATTAAACATTGTATTCTGATGTGTTTGAGTAGGATTCTTTCTTCCGAGATGGATAGAAATGATCTACATATGTAAATTGAAGGAGCCATAAGAGAACAGGTCTACATTTTTATTAAATGCCTGGGATTAAATTGATTTCGTACGCTGAGAAATGTACTACGTTTGCGACAGAGGAAAAATTTAGATAGTAAGGATAATTGTATCTAAGGGTGTTCAATGAAGCATACATATCAATGTTGACAATTCATTTAGCGATTCCCAAATGGAGGAATATTTTTTGAACGGACATTGTTTTGGACTAGTAAATTCTTCTCATGCTAATGCCGTTGTTTAAAATTAATAATATAAAATATTATTTGTGTTTTTTAAAAACATTTTAGTAGCAATTTTTAAAAATGTAATGTAATGAAATGTGAGATGCGTGTATCTGCCGCCCCACCCCACCCCCACATGAAATGGCCTATTTGAGGCTGTTGAGGAGGGCAGGCCCACAACAATGGCCAAAGTGAAATGGAGACAGTAGATACAGCTGGTCTGTTGTAATATAATAAAGACAGTATGGTCTGCTGGTCTGTCATAATATAAAAGAGACAGTAGATCTAGCAGGTCTATAATAATATATTCAACCTTATGTTCCCTGTACTCTATATATATCTGTGTATTATACCTTACCTTACCTCACCTCGCTCATCAACTCATCCCTGACCGCTGGCTACGTCCCTTCCGTCTTCAAGAGAGCGAGAGTTGCACCCCTTCTGAAAAAACCTACACTCGATCCCTCCGATGTCATCAACTACAGACCAGTATCCCTTCTTTCTTTTCTCTCCAAAACTCTTGAACGTGCCGTCCTTGGCCAGCTCTCCCGCTATCGCTCTCAGAATGACCTTCTTCATCCAAATCAGTCAGGTTTCAAGACTAGTCATTCAACTGAGACTGCTCTTCTCTGTATCACGGAGGCGCTCCGCACTGCTAAAGCTAACTCTCTCTCCTCTGCTCTCATCCTTCTAGACCTATCGGCTGCCTTCGATACTGTGAACCATCAGATCCTCCTCTCCACCCTCTCCGAGTTGGGCATCTCCGGCGCGGCCCACGCTTGGATTGCGTCCTACCTGACAGGTCGCTCCTACCAGGTGGCGTGGCGAGAATCTGTCTCCTCACCACTCGCTCTCACCACTGGTGTCCCCCAGGGCTCTGTTCTAGGCCCTCTCCTATTCTCGCTATACACCAAGTCACTTGGCTCTGTCATAACCTCACATGGTCTCTCCTATCATTGCTATGCAGACGACACACAATTAATCTTCTCCTTTCCCCCTTCTGATGACCAGGTGGCGAATCGCATCTCTGCATGTCTGGCAGACATATCAGTGTGGATGACGGATCACCACCTCAAGCTGAACCTCGGCAAGACGGAGCTGCTCTTCCTCCCGGGGAAGGACTGCCCGTTCCATGATCTCGCCATCACGGTTGACAACTCCATTGTGTCCTCCTCCCAGAGCGCTAAGAACCTTGGCGTGATCCTGGACAACACCCTGTCGTTCTCAACTAACATCAAGGCGGTGGCCCGTTCCTGTAGGTTCATGCTCTACAACATCCGCAGAGTACGACCCTGCCTCACACAGGAAGCGGCGCAGGTCCTAATCCAGGCACTTGTCATCTCCCGTCTGGATTACTGCAACTCGCTGTTGGCTGGGCTCCCTGCCTGTGCCATTAAACCCCTACAACTCATCCAGAACGCCGCAGCCCGTCTGGTGTTCAACCTTCCCAAGTTCTCTCACGTCACCCCGCTCCTCCGCTCTCTCCACTGGCTTCCAGTTGAAGCTCGCATCCGCTACAAGACCATGGCGCTTGCCTACGGAGCTGTGAGGGGAACGGCACCTCAGTACCTCCAGGCTCTGATCAGGCCCTACACCCAAACAAGGGCACTGCGTTCATCCACCTCTGGCCTGCTCGCCTCCCTACCACTGAGGAAGTACAGTTCCCGCTCAGCCCAGTCAAAACTGTTCGCTGCTCTGGCCCCCAATGGTGGAACAAACTCCCCACGACGCCAGGACAGCGGAGTCAATCACCACCTTCCGGAGACACCTGAAACCCCACCTCTTTAAGGAATACCTAGGATAGGATAAAGTAATCCTTCTCACCCCCCTTAAAAGATTTAGATGCACTATTGTAAAGTGGCTGTTCCACTGGATGTCATAAGGTGAATGCACCAATTTGTAAGTCGCTCTGGATAAGAGCGTCTGCTAAATGACTTAAATGTAAATTTAAATACCTGTTGATACAGGGCTCATATGTGAAACTATTCTAACTGAACATTTTCTTTCACAGTGACACCGACTCTGAATGGGAACCCCCAGAGCCAAGGTGTCCATCCCCCACTGAAGCTGGTTCATCCAGCTCCTTCCACAAGTGGTGTCCATCTGCCCAAATTTATTTCTGCAGGCATGGATGTGCCTCAGGGCCACAAGGGCACAGCATGGAGGAGTTGCTGTGTTCTTTGCAAAATGAAGTCCCCCATCACCTGCACCATATGCTTGATGACCCTCTGCTTTACAGCAGAAAGAGACTGCTATGGTACCTGGCATCAGCAGCACAATATTGTGTAGAGGACTGAGGGTCTTCCAAATATTGAAAGTGTTATTTTGTAAATGTATATATATTTTTTCATGTTTTTTTCCATTTTTTTGGATGGGTGTATTAGAATATCATTGATATTTTGTATATAGTTATTTCATTCTAAATGTATAACTTCACCAATTTGGCCACTTGGGTACATTTGGGCTACTTGTGTTGGACACCTGGGTGACTTCATGATAAATGTCATGTAGCACACTCATTTTGGAAGTTATCATTCGGAAACTTTGCACAAGTACTGTTGCCCTCTTATGTATTTCACTGAAATTGTCGCCATCATCCTATCTGAATGTTTGTTTTGTCTTGTTCATTTTAAAGATGATACAACAATAAAAATGAAATAAACGTATGTTTTTTTCATTGTTTTATCTAAACCAGATCTATTGTGTTATATTCTCCTACATTCAATTAACATTTACACAAACTTCAGAGTGTTTTCTTTCAAATGGTACCAAGAATATGCAATATCCTTGGTTCTGGGCCTGAGCTACAGGCAGTTAGATTTCAGTATGTCTTCAGGCGGAAATTTAAAAAAGTAGGGGGGTAGCTCTAAGAGGATTTATTGAAGAAGGATTTTTAATCCTTGTGACAATTGAGACATGGATTGTGTATCTGTGCCATTCAGAAGGTGAATGGGCAAGATACAATATTTAAGTGCCTTTGAACAGGGTATGGCAGTAGGTGCCAGGCGCACTGGTTTCAGTGTGTCAAGAACTGCAACGTTGCTGGGTTTTTCACGCTCAACAGTTTCTCGTGTGTATCAAGAAAGGTCCACCACCCAAAGAACATCCAGCCAACTTGGCACAACTGTGGGAAGCATTGGAGTCAACATTGGCCAGCTTCCCTGTGGAACGCTTTCGACACCTTGTAGAGTCCATGCCCTGACAAATTGAAGCTGTTCTAAAGGTAAAAGGGGGTGCAACTCAAAATTAGGGAGTTGTTCCTAATATTTTGTACACTGTAGTAGTAAAGGAATAAAATTCCCTGAGTTTTTTTATTTGAAACACTGAAGCTGAAGTTGATGCTGAAGCTGAAGTTGATGCTGAAGCTATAAAGTTGCTTCAGTACAGGGGGAGTGGACAGTTTTGCCACCTTCAATGGTACATACATGGTTGTATATTGGTATACCTGCATTGCACTGGAGTGGGTATGTCTGTGGTCTCTGGTCTGTCTCCATAAAAGGCCTCTGTTGTGCTGAGAAATACAATGCAGGGAAAATATCAAAATTGTAAACATCTAAACCATAGCACAATTGACTATACAAACTCCTAGCACTGTATCACTCATCATCGCTCTTTCCAAAGCTCAGCCACCTCTATTGTGAGAGAATACAAAAAATGTCAGAGTATTTTATGCACTCCATGTAGTGTTTTAACATGCCAGATTTTCATCCATGTCACATTCCTTATTTACAGGTCTTCTTATATACACAAATACATTCTCTAAAGATTGACCACATGGTCTAGATATTGTAAACATGCATAAAGTCATACAGAGAGTGTGTTATTTTTTCCAGTGTGTAACTATGGGTCAAAGTTCTCTGGAATTGATAACCAGACCAGAAGAACATGCGGTGCTCCCCACAGAGATCTGTTTAATTTGCTAACAGGATCCATGAACCTTGCTTTTGATTCAGGAACTCAACTCTGCTCTCACTATATCCTATCCTATAAAAAAAGTTCTCTTGGCAAGAATATGGGGAGAAAAACTTTGCAAACTCAGCCAAAATAGAAAATAAAGCAGTATAGGGGAGAAGAGAAAAACACGCCAGATTGCAGAGGGTTGATACAGTGCAAGGCAGCAAAGCCTTTCTCTCCCAAATGATTCAGTGGAAAGAAAAGCCCTTTCCCTGTCCTCACATGAACTTGAACATGAGCTTCCTGTTATATGCTGGGAGGAGGAAACACCCAGAGCAGAGAGAGCGGAGAGAGGCAGAGAGCAGGGTCTATTCACTAAGCACCAAACGGAAGAAAACAGACTCAAACAGGGAGGGACTATACGTGTCCAAAAAGAAACACATGTTTTCGTTTTCAGTTGCAAATCCTTTCGCTACGACCCAAAGCTGAACAGAGCGGAGCGAGAGCAGAGAGCTCAGTCACACTGGTTGACAGAGGCAGGCCTTCTGTGTTTCGCCCCCTCCCTGGAAGAAACTAACATGTCAAGGATCTCTATCTCTGCTGCCTGAACTCTTCACCGAACGCCTGAGTAATTAGGTCAAAGCTGGAATTCGTTTGCAATATTACAACAACAAAGAAGTTACTGCATTGCACGTGTGATAAAAGAGAATTGCATGCTACCTACCCTATGTTTGGAAAATACTTCAGTCTGAGACTGCCATCATTGAAGTCGTTTGTGGTGACATCAAAATGAGGGGTGCTGCTTTACCCACAGGTGTTCTGGCTCTGGCCCAACCCATCGGTTTCTGGGACCAATCAAATCCAAAATGAAATCAAATTAAATGTTATTGATCACATGCACATGGTTAGCAGATGTTATTGTGAGTGTAACGAAATGCTTGTGCTTCTAGTTCCGACAGTGCAGAAAAACCTAACAATTCCACAACTACCTAATACACACAAATCTAAGTAAACGAATGGAATAAAATATATACATATAAATATAGATGAGTAATGACAGAACGGCATAGGCAAAATGCAATAAATGGTATAAATAACAGTATATCAATATGAGATGAATGATTAAAGTGGCATTATTAAAGTGACTAGCGATCCATTTTTTTATGTGGCCAATGATTTAAAGTCTGTATGTAGGCAGCAGCCTCTGTCAGTGATGGCTATTTAACAGACTGATGGCCTTGAGATTGAAGCTGTTTTTCAGTCTCTCAGTTCCAGCTTTGATGCACCTACACTGACCTCGCCTTTTGGATGGTTGTGGGGTGAACAGGCAGTGGCTCGAGTGGTTGTTGTCCTTGATCATCTTTTTGGTGTTCCTGTGACGTTGGGTGCTGTAGGTGTCTTGGGGGGCAGGTAGTTTGCCCCCGGCGATGCGTTGCGCAGACCTCACAACCCTCTGGAGACCCTTGCGGTTGTGGGAGGTGCAGTTGCCGTACCAGGCGGTGATGCAGGCCAACAGGATGCTCTCAATTGTGCATCTGTAAAAGTGTTGGGAAAATTATGATTAAATGACTGAACAAATCATTTTAAATGGAACTGTAAATAAGTAAAACTTACTCTGTTTTATTATATCTGAATAACAATATGAGTTCATAAGAAGGGATTGTGAGACACGGACAAGAGTAATTAAAGTTAATGAACACCATTCCAAATAGGAAGAAACGAATGGGTTGTGGATTAAATAAACATAAGGTAGTTAACCTATGGTTGAACCGACGAAACTGAGCTCTGGGGTTTTTAGATAAAGAAGTGAGTGCATTCCTAGGTTCTGTTAATTAGAACTGTCAGCCAAGTGGTGATCGATAATGTTGGGGGGTCAAAAGTGAATTCAGTTATGTTGTGTGACCTGTGAGTGTGTTAGTAAGTTAGAATGAACTATTAACCTCACTTTGTCCCTGTCGAGAGTGGATTCTGTTAACTTCTTGCGTCGAGCCATCCCGGATCTGGGATCGTGAATACAGCCTCAAGCTCATTACCATAACGCAACGTTAACTATTCATGAAAATCAAAAATGAAATGAAATTAATCCATTTGCTCTCAAGCTTAGCCTTTTGTTAACACTGTCATCTCAGATTTTCAAAATATGCTTCTCAACCATAGCAAACTAGCATTTAGCGTTTAGCGTTAGCATTTAACGTCAGCATTTAGCATTATCATTTAGCGTTAGCAGGCAACATTTTTACAAAAACATTCAATAAATCATTTACCTTTGAAGAACTTCAGATGTTTTCAATGAGGAGACTCAGATAGCAAATGTTCAGTTTTCCTGAAAGATTAGTTGTGCAGGAGAAATCGGTCCGTTTTCTGCGTCATGTTTGGCTACCAAAAAAAAAATATGAAAATTCATTCATCCAAACGCCAAACTCTCTTCCACATTAACTCCATAATATTGACTGAAACATGGTAAACGTAGTTTATAATCAATCCTCAAGGTGTTTTTCACATATCTCTTCATGATATATCATTCCTGGAAGTCTCCTCTCTGTCTCAAATCACATGGATGAATGCGAGCAGCTTGGAGATTACGCAACAATTTCAACAAAGGACACTGGGCGGACCCCTGGTAAATGTAGTCTCTTATGGCCAATCTTCCAATGATATGCCTACAAATACGTCACAATGCTGCAGACAACTTGGAGAAACGATAGAAAGGGCAGGCTAATTCGTGGTGCTTTCACAGCCATATAAGGAGACAATGGAAAACAGAGCCTCAAAAATCCTGCTCATTTCCTGTTTGAGGTTGCATCTTGGTTTCGCCTGTAAGATCAGTTCTGGGGCACCTACAGATAATTTTTTTGCAGTTTTGAAAACGGAGTGTTTTCTTTCCAAAGCTGGCAATTATATGCATAGTCGAGCATCTTTTTGTGACAAAATATTGCGCTTAAAACGGGCACGTTTTTTATCCAATAATGAAATAGCGCCCCCCTATTCAGCTTCAACTGGTTAAGCAATGAAATTACATCATGTTATTGTATATAAACTGTTGCTCGTGGTAAAGTGGGAGCGCGCTCCGAGAATAAATTCTGTTACTTATTATTGAAATGGCTGGTTTCCTATTTTATGCAAACAAGAATCTTACAAATTCTCATAAAATAGATGAAGGGTTTTCAATTAATGAAAACACATTGGCATAATTAAATTACAGTAACAAAAAGTTCGTAAAGGTTTTAGGTGACAAGCCAAATTTCTTCAGCCTCCTGAGGTTGAAGACGCGCTGTTGTGCCTTCAGCACACCATCCGTGCGGCTGGACCATTTGTTGCCTCGTTTTCCCGAAAGCACTATGATTTTCCTTTTTATGGCCACAAGTGTGTTTTAAACATGCAATATACTAGTTATTAATATAGCACATTAAAAGATGTCTATCTCCCTGAGCCATAGGGTCATGTTGATCCATTACATACTTGGCCCCTGTCTGCTTCTCTTTCCAGAGAGCAGAGGAGAGGAGAGAATGTGGCCGAAGTCAAATGCCACAGTTCTGTCATCTGTTGCTGCGGCTCCCAGAATATTGGGAAACATCGCTGCAGTGCGATTGACAGGCTGGGTTCAGCACCAGAGTACCAGAGCACCAGGCCAGGCAACAGAAGAAGCTTCCAGTTGCAGACGCAGCACTAAAACAGCCAGATGTGCAGTAAGGAAACACTACAGTCTTATTGGGCCAGTCCAGCCCGGTCCAGGCCCTGACACTTTTAACTTCGATTGTGTAAAATAAAAAAAAGCTTCCCAAACCGAACATCAGGAGGAGCAAATTGAATGTTATCTTTCAGAAGCAGGAGAGCTGTAACGGCATTTGTCGTCTGAAGAAGAGGAATCATCGGACAAAAGCGCAGCATGGTAAGTGTTCATGCTTTCTTTATTAAACCTGAACACTATAACAAAATAAGGGAATAAACGAAACAGTCCTGAAAGGTGCAAAACACTAAACAGAAATTAACTACCCACAAAAAGCCTGTGGGAAAAATCTACCTAAATATGGTTCCCAATCAGAGACAGCTGTCCCTGATTGAGAACCATACCCGGCCAAAACAAAGAAATACAAAAACATAGAATGCCCACCCAAATCACATCCTGACAAAACCAAAATAGAGACATAAAAAGCTCTAAGGTCAGGGCGTGACAAGAGCAGTGAGAGACAACTATTAAACAAATGGAAATGAAGGCGACAGAAAAACGTTCCCTTAATACTGTCCCTTAATACTGTCAATTAGAACACGTTTGATTTAAAGCTGTTAATGTAAATTAAGGAGGGGCATTACTTCTGAATATTGCTAATATATATATATATATATATATATATATTTTGGGCTCACTTAGAAATGTCCTTGTTTTTTAAAGAAAAGCACATTTTTTTTTATCCATTAAAATAACATCAAATTGATCTGAAATACAGTGTAGACATTGTTAATGTTACAAATAGGGTTGCACATTTTGGGGAATATTCAGAAGTGGAAACGTTCCGTGGGAATTAACGGGAATATAGGAATTAACAGAAACATATGCAAATTCATATTAATACCATTTAAATATAGATGTTTTTTGCACTGGATATATTTACCATATCATATGGAGACAGAAACAAACCTTTTACCTTATCATAAGTAGACATAATTGCAAATGATTCCATCCTTCCAATAAAAAAACAATTTAGTTACGAATTGAACTTTAACTAAATTTAGTTCACTCTACACTTGGGATGATTTCACTGAACAACAAAAGGGAATATTGAATGATCCCCAATGATTCATCGCATCTCCCAAAAATGTTTTCAACATACTTCTGTAAAATGATAGTCTATAATCTAAGGCTTTGGTTGTCTTCCTCTCAGTCTTCAATGTCTTCTCCCTGAATCTCCTCAATGTCCACCTCTTGAACATCAGACTCTGAGGCCTCAACTTCATTGTCACTTTCCAAGCTTGAGGACGACTAGTTGTCAGGCTCAAAAAGCCCAAAATTTGCCCGGACGGCCACCAATTTTTCAACCCTTGTATTGGTCAGCCTGTTGCGTGCTTTGGTCTGTTCCCAAACAAGGACCAGTTGTGCTCTGAGGCGTCTGATGTTGGTGGGATTTGGAGGACGATGGAGGCAACAGGGGAAAGAGACTCAGATCCACAAAGTTCCTTCCACCAGGTGGCTGATGAGATGTGTTGGCACGACTGCCATAATGCATCTCCATCCCAAAACCCTTGCTTGGAAGTGTACTTCGCCAGATTGCCAAGAACCTTGCCCTCATCCAGGCCAAGGCGGCGAGACATGGTAGTGATGACACCATAGACCTCGTTGATCTCTGCACCAGACAGGATGCTCTTGCCAGCATACTTGGGGCCCAACATGTACTCTGAGGCATGTATGGGCTTCAGGCAGATGTCTTCACACTTTGATGTATTTCAGAACTGCAGTTTCCTCTGCTTGGAGCAACAGTGAAGTGGGCAGGCCAGTACGGATTTCTTCCGACAGGATGGCATTGTCTCCCTCAATCTGTGCAATGGCTATTGCTATAGGTTTCAAGCTGCTTACCACTCTCTCCCAAAATACATCATCCAGAAGGATCCTCTTGATGGGGCTGTCCATATCGGCAATTTCTTGGAGACTCCTTCCCCTCCAGGAGAGTGTCAAACATGATGACAACACTACCCCAGCGGGTGTTGCTGGGCAGCTTCAATGTGGTGCTCTTATTCTTCTCACTTTGCTTGGTGAGGTAGATTGCTGCTGTAACTTGATGACCTTTCACATACCTAACCATACCATACCTAACATTTCCTTGGCTCTCTTGTAGAGTGTCTCCATTGTTTTCAGTGTCATGATGTCCTTGAGGAGCAGATTCAATGCATGATCAGCACCGCCAATGGGTGTGATGTGAGGGTAGGACTCCTCAACTTTAGAACAAGCAGCCAAGCATGTTCACAGCATTGTCTGTCACCAGTGCAAATGGTCCAAGGTCATTGATGACTGCCTTCAACTCAAGTGCAATGTAGAGACCGGTGTGTCTGTTGTCCCTTGTGTCTGTGCTCTTGTAGAATACTGATTGAGGGCTGGAGATGTGGTTAATTATTACTTGCCCACGAACATTCAATCACCCATCAGAGATGACTGCAATACAGTCTGCCTTCTCTATGATTTGCTTGACCTTCACTTAAACTCTGTTGAACTCTACATCCAGCAAATGAGTAGATAAAGCATGTCTGATTGGAGGGGTGTATGCTGGGCAAAGAACATTCAGAAATCTTTTCCAATACATATTGCCTGTGAGCATCAGAGGTGAACCAGTTGCATACACAGATCGAGCAAGACATTCATCTGCAATTCTCTGACAACATTCCTCCATTGAGTCAAAAACACTTCTGATTCCAGGAGGACAATGAGCTATGGCTATCGATAAGGTGTCTGATTCATCATTTTCACCTCAAATAGAAGTTTACTTTTGTCAGAGGTTGCTTGTTGTGAGCACTGAGCGAATTTTATGCACTTGGCCAGATGAGTGTGCATCTTTGTTGCATTCTTCACATGATTTGGCACAGTATTTGCACATGTACATAGCATTTCCTTCTACATTAGCTGCAGTGAAATGTCTCCACACATCAGATAATTCCTGTGGCATTTTCCTGTAAAGATTAGAAAAAAACTGAGTAAAAAAACAAAAATACAATTCCATGTACAGATAAATAGTTAAGCAGTTAGATTAAACTCCTTTGTAAGATACATATTTTAAAATTAAACATGTATGGAAACAAGTGAATTAACACGCCTCAGTTAGCAGGCTCATGCAAGCTAAAAACACACATGGTGGCAAAATTAACTAACAGAAATTGTTAACAAGTTAGAAATGATTTAAACACACTTTGCTGTAGGCTACTATTTACTAGTTAACAAAAAATAATGTATGTCGTGTAAAATATATCACCCTACCAAGTACTGTAATCAAAACTTACCAGAAAGCATGCAGTCCTTGGCTCAGACAGTGTAGTAGTGTGGGCTCAACAGCATCTCATCAGTGCAAGATATTGAGAATCAGCTGTACATGTGATGGAAGATTGCACTGCACATGTGATGGAAACATGCACTGTGCATGCAGAGGGTTGCAATTCCATTGAATTGGGGATAGTTTAACTTCTCTGGGATATCGTCCCACCTGGCCAAAATCCAGAGAAAATGCAGAGCGGCAAATTCAAATAAATTACTATAAAAATCAAACTTTCATGAAATCACACATGCAAGATAGCAAATTAAAACTACACTTCTTGTGAATCCAGCCAACATGTCAGATTTCAAAAAGGCTTTTCGGCGAAAGCAAACGATACTATTATCTGAAGATAGCACCATAATAAACAAAGAGAGAAAAGCATATTTCAACCCTGCAAGCGCGACACAAATCGCAGAAATAAAAATATAATTAATTCCTTACCTTTGATGAGCTTCTTTTGTTGGCACTCCAATATGTCCCATAAAAATCACAAATGGTCCTTTTGTTCGATTAATTCCGTCGATATATATCCAAAATGTCCATTTATTTGGCGCGTTCAAAAGTTAACTCTAAACTTTGTCAAAACATTTCAAACTACTTTTGTAAAACAACTTTAGGTATTTTTTACGTAAATAATCGATAAAATTGAAGACGGGATGATCTGTGTTCAATACAGGAAGAAAACAAACTGTAGCTAGCTTTCTGGTCATGCGCCTCTATCTAACAATACACTTCAAGTTACCCTCGTTCAAGATGGCCGTACTTCATTACACAAAGGAAAAACCTCAACCAATTTCTCGTTTTTTTAACCCCCCCAAATTCCCGGGTTTTTAACATCCCATGTGTTACGAATCCCTTTTGGCCCGACAGTCTAGGGGGGTGGTAATGAGACCCGTAACATAACTCATACAAATTCTAATGGTGACAAAGTAAAAGTGAGAACGAAATAACTACGACAACTGAAATTTACCGTCAAACTCAGGGTTTATTAATAAACACACGGTAATGGGGGGAGCAGGAAAAGGGGCTGAGCTGGACCCAAGGAAAGAAACAATAAGTATTCAAAAACACACCTAAGCTATACTAGCCTACTTTAACAACAGCTAACTAACCAAAAATGCAGTGGGTGGTCCGACCAGTTCTAACTAGTGTATTTAACAAAGTTTACCTATGGGTAGTGTGCCCATGGGCGACTTGTCTTGGTTCCCCCTTTTCCCACCAGCAAACAAACAAACACCATAACCAAAAACAATACTCACAGGTGATAACAAAGTGCTATGGAGGTGCTCAAACAAAAGAGAGGTCAATACACAAAGAGAGAGTGAAACAGAGAGACCTACAGAGAGCTCAACTTAAGAGCAAACAACTGACAGGGTTTTCAAACCAAGGGAAAGGAACTGTGAGGAAACAGGAGGAGGTGTGTCTTCTGATTGATGATTGATTGGGGAGTGATGATTTTCACCTGTGAGTGGAGAAGGAGAGAAAAGAAACACACACCCAGGATACTTGTATCCGTAACACTCCCACCCTTAAAAGAGCAACCCTAGGGATTGCGTCCACAGTATTACAATGAATACTCACAAGATCAACAACAAAGTCAACCTTATAAAACATACAAAAATCATTACACACGAGACAAAGCATCTGCCAATACATTATCAGAACCCTTTTTGTGTCGGATCTCCAAATGATCATTTTGTACAATCAGCGCCCAACGCTGGTTCTGGTTGTACATCCGGTGGAGAAACACTAAGGGGTTATGGTCAGTATATACAAATCACTGGTAGGGCACTGGAACCAATATATACTTCAAAGTACTGCAGAGCCAACAACAAAGCAAGAGCTTCTTGTTCTATTGTCGCATAGTTTGTTTGACATTTATTAAATTTACGGGAAAAATAACAAACAGGATGATCAACTCCACTCTTGTCCTGCTGCAGTAGAACAGCACCAGCACCTCTGGCACTAGCATCTACCTCAAGTTTGAATGGTTGTTCAAAATCCGGAGCAGCAAGGACAGGGGTACTACATAAGAGGGCTTTCGCAGATTCAAAAGCTCTCTACAATCAGGGGACCACACAAATGATCTAGCCGGACTGAGCAAATCGGTCAATGGAGCAACTACCGCAGAGAATTTTTTACAGAAGCTACCGTAGTAGCCAACCATCCCTAAAAAGCGGGGTAGCTCTCGTCTGGTGGTAGGTGCAGGGAATGCAGTTATAGCCAAGACCTTGGCATCAACAGGGCGCACCTGTCCACGGCCAACCTCTTTACCGAGATAGGTAACAGTAGCCTTCCCAAACTCGCACTTTGCCAAGTTCAGGGTTAGAGAAGCAGCAGCCAACCGTTCACATACTACCCTTAGAGAGTCAACATGATCTGACCACTCAGACCAATAAATTACTTGGTCATCAAGGTATGCACTACAATTAGGAACGCCAGCTAATACAGAGTTAACCAGTTGTTGGAAAGTGGCTGGTGCATTTCGCATCACAAAAGCCATGACTGAGTACTGTAGGAAGTTGTCTGGGGTCACAAAGGCAGAAATCTCAGAAGCACGTGAAGTTAACGGAACCTGCCAGTAACCTTTTAAGAGGTCCAACTTAGTTACATACTTAGCAGCACCAATAGTGTCGATACAGTCGTCCAGTCTGGGTAACGGGTACGAATCTGGCATTGTGACAGAATTTACTTTTCGATAATCCGTACATAATCTGGAAGTACCATCAGGTTTAGGAACCAGAATGCAAGGAGAACTCCAAGGGCTTGAACTTGGCGTAGCCAGGTCATTCTCCAACAAATATTTCACCTCATCCCTCATTATCTTCCTCTTGGAAGCATTGATACGATATGGGTGTTGCTTGATAGGTGTAGCATTTCCAACATTAATGTCATGTTCCAACACGTTTGTGCGAGTAGGAACGTCATTAAAGAGACATGGAAAACTGTGTAGTAGCCTCACAATATCATTGGCCTGTCCGTCCGTTAAATGAACCAGACCGGATTGGATAGACAGCAACATTTCTGAGTTGGGCAATCTAACACACTGCTGCTGAGTATTGCGCAACTCCAATCCATCAATATCATCAATATGACAGTCCACTATGATAGCAGTAGTTGCAGAGGAGACAGTAGTACCTTCCTGTTTTTGAACTCTCTAACTGTGTGATTGGTCGGGTGTGGTAAGCTTTCAACATGTTAATGTGACACACACAAGATTGGCGTTGTCTATCAGGAGTTTGAAGCACATAGTCAGTTTCACTTATTTTCTTTTCAATTAAATAAGGACCAGAGAAACGAGCTGACAGTGAAGATCCTGGAACAGGTAATAACACCAGTACTTGGTCACCTGGCTGTAGTGGACGAGAAACAGCCTCTTTATCATAGTGTCTTTTCATGCTCCTCTGTGACAGAGCTTCCTTTGCGAGAGCACAAGCTTGGTGTAGGCGCTCACGGAAGCGACTAACGTAGTCCAACACATTCTCGTCTCCTGTACACAACTCTTGGGACAAGAACTGTTCTTTAACTTCTTGGATATAGGGGGCGCTAATATGCTAATATATGCATATTATTATCAATATTGGATAGAAAACACTCTGAGGTTTCTAAAACCGTTTGAATTATGTCTGTGAGTATAACAGAACTCACTGGGCAGGCAATCTTCCAAACTAGTTTTGAAATCCTGAAAGTTGGGGCAAATTTTGACGTCATCGCCCCTTCCCTTCCCAACACGTTAGGGATCTGGAAATACTTCCTATGTCTTCCACTAGATGTCCTCATTCAGTAGAAAGTGTAATGGAGCATTTGCTGTGAACTTTGACCTAATGGGAAGGAAAGTAGTAAGTGTCGCAAAAGAATTCCATGTGCTTGAGGCGCGTTTTCGTTCGAGTGCTTCGGCTGTTCCAATCAGCCCCAGATGAACATGAATGGTCCGGTTGGAATGCTATTCAATCTGTATGATTCTAACATCCTGAAGATTGATTCTGCACTTAGTTTGACCAGATTCGTCGACCTGTAATATGTAATTTGGAAGTTTTGATGCAAAGTTATCCTGGAGTAATTTTTTGGGTATTTGAGCTGAAAGTGGTAGCAAATGCTGCTACTTGGACACTAGAATTGAACATTATGAAACAAAATGATTTATTGTTGAACTAGGACTCCTTGCACTACATTCTGATGGAAGATCATCAAAGGTAAGGAAATATTTATGTTGTAATTTTGTATTTCTTTTGACTCCAACATAGCGGAGAAATATTGTTACGTCTGAGCGCCGTCTCAGATTATTGCAATGTTAGGCTTTTTCCGTAACGTTAAAACAAAATGTGACACAGCGGTTGCATTAAGAACCAGTGTATCTTTTTAATTATATGTAGAACATGTATCTTTAGTCAAAGTTTATGGTGAGTATTTCTGTTATCTGGCGTAGCTTTCTATAATTCCTCCAGACATTTTGGAGAATTTTCTGAACATGGCGTCAATGTAAACAGAGATTTATGGATATAAAATGCATATTATCGAACAAAACATAAATGTACTGTGTAACATGTCATATGACTGTCATCTGATGAAGATTTTCAAGAGGTTAGTGAATGATTTATTTATTTATATTTTGCTGGACAAAATGGCTACGTTTTTTCTTTGTTTTGGTGGTGGTCTAACATAAATATATGCTGTGTTTTCGACGTAAAACATTTAAAAAATCTGACACACTGGGTAGATAAACAAGGTGTTTATCTTTCATTTGAGGTATTGGACATGTTAATGTGTGGAGGTTAAATATTTCTAAGAATATTTTTGCATTCCCTGCGCCACCGTTTCAGCTGAACGGGGACGGGGGGGGGTGGAGTTCCTGTAGGGGAACCCATAGCCTTAAGAAGTTTTAATGGAATATCTACATAGGTGTACAGAGGCCCATTATCAGCAACCATCACTCCTGTGTTCCAAAATGACACGTTGTGATAGCTAATCCAAGTTTATAATTTTAAAAGGCTAATTGAACATTAGAAACCCCTTATTTAGGGAAGAAGCAGTCAGCTGCTATAGGAGCTGTTGTAGGAGCAGCTTGACCGTATGGTACATAAGAAATGTCCAATTTGTGGGAGGTGCTTCAGGAAGCATGGGGTGAAATCTCATCAGATAACCTCAACAAATTGACAACTAGAATGCCAAAGTGTCACTCCCTGACCTTAGAGATCCTTGTTATTCTCTATGTTTGGTTAGGTCAGGGTGTGATTTGGGTGTGCTTTCTATGTTCTCTATTTCTTTGTGTTTGGCCGAGTGTGGTTCCCAATCAGAGGCAGCTGTATTTCATTGTCTCTGATTGGGGATCATACTTAGGCAGCCCTTTTTCCCTCCTTCAGTGTGGGATCTTGTCTTTGTTTGAGTGCATGTAGTTTGCACGACGAAGCATTTCGTTCATTGTATTGTATTGTTTATTGTTTTTCTTGGTGGAACATTTAAATAAAAGAATGTATGCCTACAACCCTACACCTTGGTCTCCTTCCGACAACAAACGTTACACAAAGGTCTGCAAGGCTGTATTTGCTGCAAATGTAGGATTCTTTGATGAAAGCAAACTTCGAGATAGGGGGCGGTCTTTTCATTTTTGGATAAAAAACGTTCACGTTTTAAACAAGATATTTTGTCACGAAAAGATGCTCGACTATGCATGTGACAGCTTTGGAAAGAAAAAACTCTGACGTTTCCAAAACTGCAAAGATATTATCTGTGAGTGGCCCAGAACTAATGCTACAGGCGAAACCAAGATGAAGTTTCATACAGGAAATGCCCCAGATTCTGAAGGCGCTGTGTTCCAATGTCTCCTTATATGGCTGTGAATGCGCCAGGAATGAGCCTGCCCTTTCTGTCGTTTCTCCAAGGTGTCTGCAGCATTGTGACGTATTTGTAGGCATATCATTGGAAGATTGACCATAAGAGACTCCATTTACCAGGTGTCCGCCCGGTGTCCTGTGTCGAAATTATTGCGTAATCTCTAGGTCCATGCGCGTTCCATTTCTTCAGAAGAGAAAGTCAACTGCCACGAAGGATTTATCATCGATAGATATGTGAAAAACACCTTGAGGATTGATTCTAAACATAGTTTGCCATGTTTCTGTCGATATTATGAAGTTCATTTGGAAAAAAGTTTGCGTTTTAATGACTTAATTTATTCATTTATTTATTTATTTTTCATTTGTTTTTTTTCTTACCCAAACGTGATGAAGAAAACGGAGCGATTTGTCAACACAGATAATCTTTTTGTAAAAACTGAACATTTGCTATCTAACTGAGAGTCTCCTCATTGAAAACATCTGAAGTTCTTCGAAGGTAAATGATTTTATTTGAATGGTTTTCTGGTTTTTGTGAAAATGTTGCATGCTGAATGCCAGGCATAATCCTATGCTAGGCTATCAATACTGTTACACAAATGCTTGTTTTGCTATGGTTGAGAATCATATTTTGAAAATCTGAGATGACAGTGTTGTTAACAAAAGGCTAAGCTTGAGAGCTAGCATATTGATTTCATTTCATTTGCGATTTTCATGAATAGTTAACATTGCGTTATGGTATGGTTATGGTACGATCCCGGATCCGGGATGGCTCGAAGTTAAATTAAAAATCATTATTTATAACCTTGTCAATGTTTCGACTATATTTCGTTTTGCAAATAATTTCATGTATGTTTTCATGGAAAACAAGGATATTTCTAAGTGACCACAAACTTTTGAACATGTACTGTATATATATATAAATATATAGTACCGGTCAAAAGTTTGGACACCTACTCATTCAGCGGTTTTTCTTTATTGTTTACTATTTTCTACATTGTAGAATAATAGTGTAGACATCAAAACTATGAAATAACACATATGGAATCATGTAGTAACCCAACATTTTTTAAACAAATCAAAATATATTTTAGATTCTTCAAAGTAGCTACCCTTTGCCTTGATAGCTTTGTACACTCTTGGCATTCTCTCAACCAGCTTCACCTGGAATTATTTTCCAACAGTCTTGAAGGGATTCCCACATATGCTGAGCACTTGTTGGCTGTTTTTCCTTCACTCTGTAGTCCAACTTATCCCAAACCATCTCAATTGGGTTGAGGTCGGATGTATATAAAGGCCAGGTCGTCTGATGCAGCACTTCTTGGTCAAATAGCCTTTACACAGCCTGGAGGTGTGTTGGGTCATTGTCCTGTTGAAAAACAAATGATAGTCCCACTAAGCGTAAACTTGATGGGATGGCGTATTGCTGCAGAATGCTGTGGTAGCCATGCTGGTTAAGTGTGCCTTGAATTCTAAATAAATCACAGACAGTGTGACCAGCAAAGCACCCCCACACCATCACACCTTCTCCTCCATGCTTCACGGTGGGAACCACACATTCGGAGATCATCCACTCACAAACTCTGAGCCCTAGGACCCAGGACAACCTGGCATGATGACTCCTTGCTCTCCCCAGTCCACCTTGTTCTGCCTGCGGCTATGGAACCCTGACCTGTTCACGTGCTACCTGTCCCAGACCTGCTGTTTTCAACTCTCTAGAGACAGCAGGAGCGGTAGAGATACTCTTAATGATTGGCTATGAAAAGCCAACTGACATTTAATCCTGAGGTGCTGACTTGCTGCACCCTCGACAACTGCTGTGATTATTATTATTTGACCATGCTGGTCGTTTATGAACATTTGAACATCTTGGCCATGTTCTGTTATAATCTCCACCCGGCACAGCCAGAAGAGGACTAGCCACCTCTCATAGCCTGGTTCCTCTCCAGGTTACTCCCTAGGTTTTGACCTTTCTAGGGATATTTTCCTAGCCACCGTGCTTCTACACCTGCATTACTTGCTGTTTGGGGTTTTTGGCTGGGTTTCTGTACAGCACTTTGAGATATCAGCTGATGTAAGAAGGGCTATATGAATACAGTTGATTTGATTTGATTTAGTGGTTTCTTTGCAGTAATTTGACCATGAATGCCTGATTCACGCAGTCTTCTCTGAACAGTTGATGTTGAGATGTGTCTGTTCCTTGAACTCTGTGAAGCATTTATTTGGCCTGCAATTTCTGAGGCTGGTAACTCTAATGAATTAACTCTGAGTCTTCTTTTCCTGTGGCGGTCCTCATGAGAGCCAGTTTCATCATAACGCTTGATTGTTTTTGCGACTGCACTTCAAGAAACTTTTAGTCTTAAAGTAATGATGGACTGTCATTTCTCTTTGCTTATTTGAGCTATTCTTGCCATAATATGGACTTGGTCTTTTACCAAATAGGGCTATCTTCTGTATACCACCCCTACCCTGTCACAACACAACTGATTGGCATAAACACATTAAAGAAGGAAAGAAATTCCACAAATTAACCTTTTTCAAGGAACACCTGTTAATTGGAATGCATACCAGTTGACTACTTCATTAAGCTGGTTGACAGAATGCCATGACTGGTACTGTATATACATTATTATTATTATTATTATTATTATTATTATTATTATTATTATTATTATTATTATTATTATTATGTATAGAAAATACATAATCTCTCTCTCAGTTGAACTGTGCAACTGACAGCTTTGGCTGTGAGAGTCAACCTGTCATGTTGGCCTCCCAATTGGTGCAACGGTCTAAGGCACTGCATCTCAGTGCAAGATGCATTACTACAGTCCCAGGTTCAAATCCAGGCTAAATCACATTCAGGTTGGATTGGGACTCCCATGGGGCAGTGCACAATTGGTCTGTGTTTGGCCAGGGTAGGCCATCATTGTAAATACAAATGTGTTTTTAACTGACTTGCCGAGTTTAAAAAGAATTGAGGGCCTACTCTGTGTACTGACCCCAGCACTTGTGCACTTAACACATAAAATATGTGCTGTGACTGACAAGGTTCAAATGAAGAAGTAATCAACATTTTTCTGCCACTTTTACAGGAGATATTTTGGATCATTGTCTCTAAACATAAGCCTTTTCAGATAGATGAAGGATGGTCAGGGGGCAGATGGCAGATTTCTCATTACGATTTAAACTGTTTTCGTGTCCCTGAAAGTTAAATAATAAAAAAATGTTAAACCTACCTGTTATAACAATGTCTATAACATGCATTCTTCAAATCTTTGACTTTCTGTTGATCTGAAATGTCCACTTCTTCAATGTCCAAGGTTGAGCAGCCAAGACAGAAACAGAACTCACAGCACATTTTAGCACTTTTATAGAAATACCCTTGTATCTTTGCATCTGAAAATTACAAATGATCACCATCAGTGAAAATATTCTGAGGATGATTTACAGCTAAATAATTTTAGGGTAGCGTAGGCTATTTTTTCCACAGACACACAGGATGCATTGCTGAGATTATTGTCAACATCATAGCAAAACACTCATTAATTAATTTCAACTCCTCAAAGAAGGCAATTATCTCCCAACTTTCAATAGATCTCTTTTTGTCCCATAATATGTGGATCATTATAAGACTCAATGACTGAATAGTTGTATATATTTAGCAGGCTATTCAGGCTGTATTCCATTTTAAAACATATTTAAGGGAAAACCACATGGAAATAGATAGGAAAACCACACAATCAAATCATATCTCAGTCTGACAATTTACCGTGTGAACAGCTCAAATTGGCAGAATTACATTTTATTTTATTAATTGCAGATTTGTTCAAATGCCACAAATGCACCTTTTAAAGGGATTTGTGGTCTTCATTGTGGATTATTTTTCAACTCTCTGTTAAGAACAACAAAGAGAAAGGATATTGTATAAACCTTGAACTAAAACTGACCTCTTTCTTTCTTTAACTGCAACTGTGAATTTAAGACTATAGCCCATCATCTCCCTTGAATCAAAATAGAAATGCATTATACATTGATATTGGTTTGTTGTCTGAGATGTCATTGTAAGGAACAACATAACATTGTTGGGGGCTATTTGAGTTTGCGGTTGAAATTAATTACCAGTGAAAACTTAATTCCCTCTTGCGTACGGACGAGACGAGATTGTCGAACATCTCAGTCGCTGAATCGTGTCATCCACCGCACTGAAAATACATGCTGTCCACCAGCAGACAGCACACGATTTGAAACGGCCATTACCTACAATAAATGCAGTTTGTTTTTATGGAGCACATTAACTTACGTTTAGTTGCTTGTCTTCAAACATCTGTATTTTCCTCATATCTCCTTGTAGTTTGTCATTGAATCACAGAAAATGTATATTTCTTATGGAAAAAAGAAGATGAACGTCGATTTGACATGGACACCAATTTTAAGATGAAGTTCAAGTTCAAGTCTTGAGCGACCATCACCCTGTGTTGGTCTGTCTCTCCCTCAAGTCCAATTCCACTCCCCCCGCAAGTATTGTGTCCTCGCTGCACCACAGCAACAACGATGCGAGTGTGAGAAAAGAAGACTAGGCTGTGTAGTGACCCGCGCTCTGAGTAGATACATTGTAACATTGTAGCAAAGTAGGCCTATATAACCTTCTGCAAAGAAGCATCAATAGCAAAAGAAGATGTGATGAGTTTGCCGACTCTTTTAAAAATATTCATTCAGAATAGGCTACCAACATTTCCTCGCTCGCCACATCGGCGGTGGGGCCGGACTATCAGTAGACCCGATAAACTCACTGTGTTCCTTCTGCTGAAATAGATTTCGCAGCTGCCTGCCTATCGCTGCACTATCTCAGATATGAAAACCACTGGACCGAGCATAGTCCTACTACAATTACACATTTACAAAATATAAGAGGTGTCGATAATGTGGAGCATTAGACTACTGCAAACAAACAGCCATGCACACACATCCGTTTTTTTAAATAGAATGCATGCATGCATGCATGCAACACTATAATATTCCGAATGAACATTTTTAAAAGAGTCGGCGAACTCATCACATCTTCCAGCTATATAAAAAACTTGAGGCACCACGTTTTGGCTACTCCTGTTCATTTCTTTATTACACTCATTTTCCAATGTATACCTACTAGAATAGACCTGAGACTCGTGTTCATATAGGCTAGGCTAGCCTACTGTCAGCATATTTTGTCATTTTACCAAGGCAGTTTCAAGTAAATGCAAATGAGAGGCATAGGTCTAGGTCTCAAACACACGTTTTGTCAATGTTCTGTCAATGTAGGCCATCATATCAATTTCATAATAATTTCCAGGCATGTAGGCCTAGCCTATTTTCCAAAAATACCTTCACCAAAATGGCACCCAGTAAACGAGTAGGCTAGGCCTAGGCACAATGCACCTGTTTAATCTACCTGTGTTCACTGGAATAAAGCATGTGCTGTTGCATATATATTTTTCCTCCGGGCATGCAGTGTCAGGTGATTTCATGCCTGGACTTGTGATTCGGCTATATGATTCCATGTCAACAGATATGATTTAGCCATTGCATTTTGTTATATGAGGGTTCAATATGTTTTTCGAATTCTAGATGAGCGGTAGCTAATTTGTGGTATGATACAAGTATTGTAAAGTGCAAGACAAGAAGGCACTTTTCCACTGGATGTCATAAGGTGAATGCACCAATTTGTAAGTCGCTCTGGATAAGAGCGTCTGCTAAATGACTTAAATGTTAAATGTAAATTAGCCTCGGGCTAATTTACAGGCTATAGACTACTGTGACTACCGTTATTTAATTTGGATAACAGGGTTCCCATAGGCCCGTAGTTCAGGAAAAAACGTTCTACACATGTAGAATTTTCATAAGTATTCACACTCCTGAGGCAATACTTTGTAAAAGCACCTTTGGCAGCGATTACAGCTGTGAGTGTTATTGGGTAAGTCGCTAAGTGTTTTCTACACCTGGATTGTGCAACATTTTCCCATTATCCTTTTCAAAATTCTTCAAGCAGTGTCAAATTGGTTGTTTGATCATTGCTATACAACCACTTGCAGGTCTTGCCATAGATTTTCAAGTAGATTTATGTCAGAACTGTAACTCGGCTTTTCAGGAACATTCACTGCCTTCTTGGTAAGCAAATCCAGTGTAGATTTGGCCTTGTGTTTTAGGTTATTGTCCTGCTGAAAGGTGAATTCATCTCCCAATGTCTGGTGGAAGGCAGACTGAACCAGGTTTTCATCCAGGATTTTGCCTGTGCTTAGCTCCACTCGGTTTCTTTTTTATCTTGAAAAACTCCCCAGTACTTAATGATTACAAGCATACCCATAGCATGATGCAGTCACCACTATGCTTGAAAATATGGAGAGGGGTGCTCGGTAATGTGTTGTATTGGATTTGCCCCAAACATAACACTTTGTATTCAGGACAAACAGTTAATTGGTTTGCCACATTTTTTTGCAGTTTTACTTCTGTGCCTTGTTGCAAACAGGATGCATGTTTTGGAATATTTGTATTCTCTACAGATTTCCTTATTTTCACTCTGTCAATTAGGTTAGTAATTGTGGAGTAACTACAATGTTGTTGATCCATCCTCAGTATTCTCCTGTCACACCAATTAAAATTGGCCTCATAGTGAAATCCCTGAGCGGTTTCCTTCCTCTCCAGCAATGGAGATAGGTGACTGTAGTGACTGGGTGTATTGATACACCATCCAACGTGTAATTAACAACTTCACCATGTTTAAAGGGATATTTTATGTCTGCTTTTTATATTTTTACCAATAGGTTCCCTTCTTTGCAAGGCATTGGAAAACCTCCCTGGTCTTTGTGGTTGAATCTGTGTTTGAAATTCACTGCTCGACTGAGGGACCTTGCAGATAATTGTATTTTTCTGGGGTGCAGAGATAAGGTCGTCATTCAAAAATCACGTTAAACACTATTATTGCACACAAAGTGAGTATTATGTGACTTGTTAAGCACATTTTTACTCATAAACTTATTTAGGATTGCCATAACAAAAGGGTTGAATATTTATTGACTCAAGACATTTCAGCTTTACATTTTTTATTAATTTGTAAACATAAAAAAAACATAGTTCCACTATGACATTATGGGGTATTGTGTGTAAGCCATTGACAAACAAATCTTATTTTAATCCATTTTAAATTCAGAATGTAACACAACAAAATGTGAAAAAAGTCTGAAGGCATAATAAATCCTAATAACGAGATAGTATGTCATAATAATGAGATACTAAGTAATAAGGCATGAGAACCCAGGGATTATTGTGTGATAACTCCCAACTAAGGGCTGTTCTTAGGCCCGAAGTGAAACCTAAATCTGATGTCAACCAGATGTCATCAAACAGGCACATCAAACAGACATTAACTCACATCAACAAAACTCTCCAATACATTAATATAACAATATCACCACAAACTCGCTCGCACGCACACATGCAAACACACACACAGTGTGAGATTGACTATAGGATATACATACGGTTATGCTTGAAAGTTGAGGAGGGCCTGATGCAAAGTGCACATTGAATTCATGTGATAGAGACCACCTAAAACGCATCTCATTAATAATGACTTAGCATCTCATAATAATGACAATCTATCTTCTATGTCTTAATATCACATAATTACACAACACAATGCCACAGATATCTCAAGTTTTGAGGGAGTGTGCAATTGGCATGCTGACTGAAGGAATGTCCAACAGACCTGTTGCCAGAAAATTGAATGTTAATTTCTGTACCATAAATCACCTCCAATGTCGTTGTAAAGAATTTGGCATTACGTCCAACTGGCCTCAAAACCGCAGACCACACGTAACCACGCCAGGCCAGGACCTCCACATCCGCCTTCTTCACCTGCGGCATTGTCTGAGACCAGCTACCCGGAGAGCTGATGAAACAACCAAAGAATTTCTGCACAAACTCGTAAACCGTTTTAGGGAAGCTCATCTGCATCCTCATCATCCTCACCAATGTCTTGACCTGACTGCAATTCGGCGTCGTTACCAACTTCAGTGGGCAAATGCTCACTTTCGAACCTACTGGCATGCTGGAGAAATGTGCTCTTCACGGATTAATCCCGGGTTCAACTGTACTAGGGAGATGGCAGACAGCGTGTATGGGGTGATGTAGGCAAGCAGTTTGCTGATGTCAAAGTTGTGAACAGAGTGCATCATGGTGGCAGTGGGGTTATGGTATGGGCAGGCATAAACTATGGACAACAAACAAAATTGCATTTTATGGATCGCAATTTGAATGCATAGAGATACCGTGACGAGATCCTGAGGCCCATTGTCATGCCATTCATCCGCCACCATCAACTCATGTTTCAGCATGATAATGCTGAACAGATCCTTGCAACATAATGCATGTTGCAAGAATCTGTACACAATTTCTGGAACCTGAAAATGTCCCAGATCTTTCATGGCCTACATACTCACCAGACATGTCACCCATTGAGTATGTTTGGGATGCTCTGGATCGATGTGTACGACAGCGTGTTCCAGTTCCCGCCAGTATCCAGCAACTTCGCATAGCCATTGAAGAGGAGTGGGTACACTTTCCACAGGCCAAAATCTACAGCCTGATCAACTCTATGCGACGAAGACGTGTCACGCTGCATGAGGCAAATGGTGATCACACCAGATTCTGACTGTTTTTCTGATCCACAACCCTATGAATATCTGTATTCCCAGTGATGTGAAATCCATAGATTAGGGCCTAATGAATTGATTTCAATTGACTGATTTCCTTATGTAAACTGTAACTCAATCTTTGAAATTGTTGCATGTTGCGTTTATATTTTTATTCAGTGTAGTATCATTCCGTATGTCAGTAAGATTACAGTAATATCATGGGTATGGCTTAAGAGGACTGCACTCAGTGACCCTACAGTATAGATACCTTCCAACAAATGTAATGAGATTAAAACTGTGTGTCCAGTGTGTGTGTGTGTGTGTTTTTGTAGAGCAGATTCCGATGATGCAGGACTCTTGTTTATCCGTGCATTAAGAATAAATTATATCAAACAGTCTTTTCCAGCATTGCAAAATACTGTGTCATTCACATATTCATTCCAAATAGCAATGTTTGCAAGATCACACAGGAAGCCTATGAGGCAAATGAGAAGATATAATCTGCAATTAACCCGTAATAAATTATAAAAAATTATGTACATGCCCACTAACTTATTCTGTTTAAATTAGTGGACAATAATTTAACAACAAATTACATGCTCTGATTTAGATTCACACGATACGAAAGTAAATCTTGATTTCTCAAATTTCCCGAATTGAGTTGAATAACTTCTATCAAAAGACTCAAAAACCTGCAGCTTTCGCAAGACTATTTCTCCCAATTTCCTCCAGCACCAACTGTATCTGAGGTACAGAGGGAAGGACTGAATGAAGGAGGAAGGGAATAAACTGGAGGGTGAGGATAGCTCCATTTCACACTAAGGCCTGTGCTAATTTGCAATCAGACACTCTCTTTGAGTTCTCTCTCCATGCCTCCAGACAGTGTAAATGGCAGCTGAGACAAAGGAGCCATTCTCTGGGGCCTGAGCGGCCGACCAGCCAGGGCCCTAGCAAGCTCACACTTTTATTTCAGGCCATTGCTCTCAGACGGAGACCATTCGGGGACAGGAGAGAGTTAAGAGATGGCCAAGGAGGCGGAACCAAAGCAGTACAAACTGCAAACTGAACTTCCCCCCTCCATTCTCTATCCCTCCTTTCCTCCTCACCAAAGACTTGCTGAGGTGCCACACCCTAGGGCCTGTTCAGGCCTCTGGGGGTAGTTCTACTTTTTTAACATCTATTATCAATGGTTATGTAATCAGGTTTTATAGCTCTGCTCTGTTACAATATCTGGTATCCAGGTCGTGGATTTCTTCTATGCCTTTTGGCTATGCAGTATTACATTATGCACTGTGTTCACGTTTAACTGACATTGTGAACCTCATTCTCCTTGTTTCAGAAATGTATGCAGAATAATTTGCTAATCACTTTAATAACTTTAGTTATTACACAGTGTGTTCATGTTGAACTGACATTGTGAGGAAGAGGTCACTCTTGGAAATGAACCTTAATAAACTGCTAATAACTCATATTTCTTTAGAAGAACAGGGTTGTTAGAGGCCTCCCAATAACCTCTGCCATTTCACATAGAATAAAATAGAATAGAATATATCGTTATTAAATGGACCTGCATAATTTTCCGAATTACCAACACAAAGTATAGAAACCATCTGAAAGTCAAATATACCCATAATAAAAATAAAAAACATTAGTACTAAATGTGACAGACTATGACAGAGTAGGTCTAAGCTTTCACTGATAAGGCAGTCAAAAGTCTGTCTGTGTGATCGTCAATGACAGGTCACCTGTGTGTGTGTGTGTGTGTGTGTGTGTGTGTGTGTGTGTGTGTGTGTGTGTGTGTGTGTGTGTGTGTGTGTGTGTGTGTGTGTGTGTGTGTGTACCTCCAGTGCTTTTATTGCCCTGCTATCTGTTGGCACTGCGGCTGTCTGCTGTAGCTCTGTTACCACAGGTAACAGGTGAATGATTACCTAAGGAGCCCCGACCAAGGGAGTCTTTCCTCAGGAACAGGCCATGGCCTAGCCATCAGGCTCACCACACTGTGACAGAGACAGAGTCACACACAGAACCATTCATTGTTGGGGTGTGGTAGCTAACCTACTGCCGGTAGATTTAGCTGTATTTAACTGACTGATGATAACATATTTTTCATTTGTGTCTATTTGTTATTGTTAGCAAGGGCAATGATAGCTGTATGCTAGTCTCATACCTTTTTTGGTTTCATACATGTTGTGAAACATAGTGACATATTGAAGTTTTGCATTATAAAAGTCAATTGAGCGTGTCTAGCTCTAGCTGATTAAATAGAACTGGAAGACCTAGGTATTCAACTCTTACACTACGAGGTCCGGAGCCTGCTGGTTTTCTGTTCTATCTGACAATTAATTGCACCCACCTGGTGTCCCAGGTCCCAGTCTCTGATTCTTTTTAAATTAGAAGGGAACAATGAAAATCAACGTAGTAGAACTGGCTTAGAGGTCCAGAGTTGAGTTTGTGGGCCTTGTAGGATACATTATGTTAAAAGAGTCACAGTCACAACCTGAAAAAGTCAAAGTCATAGTTAAATTTCATGCCAGAAAAAAATAACACTCCCTGAACTGCGTCACTTTTCCTTGGACTGAGTCCCACAGGTTGACATAGTATCTGCCTTCCTGCGCTGGTTCTGAGGCTCTCTGGGACTCTCACACAATACCCCTCACACAGACACTTACAAACTACAATGCCAGGAATGGATGCGTATATGCAGAAACCTATTCAGAAATATCCCCTGGCCTTAATTTAATTATCCTGCTGCCAAGCCAGCAAAAACTACCCTGAGTAGGACCTGAGGACTCAACTGGAGGGGAGTCAGTCCACAACTGCAAGCAAAGCTAAAAGTTTATCTTCATCTTAGCATAATCGTTATTGCAAAGGGCAAGGGAATTGATAGAGTGACTGACTGGAGCATTATGACCTTGAGGTGACCCCACTAGTGCAGCAGCAATGAGCCACACACACACACACACACACACACACACACACACACACACACACACACACACACACACACACACACACTAGTCTCTGAGCAGCAGTGAGTGAACAGTACAATTACTGTATAGCTTGCCTCGGATGACCACAAACACTCATTGTCACAGCATACCGCAGGGAACAGTTGACTTCTTATACTGAGGATAGTCAGGGGATCGGAGGATAAATTTGAGCATTGCAACAACTGCACAAACAAGCTACAACCATGTGTGTGTCCACTCGTTTAGAAGGCACTGCTTTGTGTTGTGCTGCTAGATAGGGTAGCACAAGTTCAGCATATTTACACAGTAACTATACCTTGAGCTTTAACAGTGATGATTTTGTAGATGCATATAGGATTTTGTAGATAATACAATTGTTTACAGTTATTTGCCCTCTAGGGTTGTTACTATAAAGTTGCTGAATTATAAAGCACTATAAATGTATACATCTGCATTTTTCATCATATAGGGAGCATTGGCTGAAAAAGTGGTCCCTCTCCCCCTCCCTGCTTTCTCTGCCCGCCTCCCTTCCCTTTTCTCTCCCTCACTTGGATCAAGGCTCCTCCAGTCCGCTGTCCTCACACGCTGTCTTCTTTTGCTCCACCCCTCCACACACCCTATCCCTTTCTGCATGACATCATCACACATCTGTTGTCCCAAAAGGGCGCTGATGACAAGGGCCACAAAATGACTAGCCTCTCTTTATCTTTCTTTCTCTTTGCCCTCTCACTCTTTTTCCCTCTCTTTCTCTTTCACTCATTACTATCACCCCATAGCACTCACATCTATAGCCATGAAATGCTTAGAAAGGCTGGTCATGACTCACATCAACACCATCATCCCAGACACCCTGAACCAAACTCCAATTACCAACCCAACATATCCACAGATGACGCAATCTCTATTGCACTCTACACTGCCCCAAACTACCTGGACAAAATAAATATATATGGAAGAATGCTGTTCATTGACTCCAGCTCAGCATTCAACACCATAGTCCCCTCCAAGATCACCACCAAGCTCAGGACCCTGGGATTTAACACCTGCCTCTGCAACTTGATCCTGGACTTTCTGACAGGCCGCCCCCCAGGCGGTGAATGTAGGCAACAACACACCTGCCACGCTGACCATCAACACGGAGTCCCTCAGGGGTGTGTGCTTAGTCCCATCCTCTGTACTCCCTGTTCACCCATGACTGCGTGGCCGCACACGACTCTAACACCATCATCAAGTTTGCTGATGACACGACGGTGGTAGGACTGATCACCAACAACAATGAGGCAACCTATAGGGAGGAGGTCAGAGATCTGGCACTGTGGTGCAAGGACAACAACCTTTCCCTCAAGGAGCTGATCGTGGACTTCAGGAAACGGAGGGGAAAGCACATCCCCATCCACATTGATGGGGCTGTAGTGGAGTGGGTCGAGAGCTTCAAATTCCTTTGTGTCCAAATAACTAAGGAATTAACATGGTCCACACACACAGTTGGGAAGTGGGTATGTCACACATACAAACACACTCACCACATACGCTGTTGCTACTGTCTATTATCTATCCTGTTGCCTAGTCACTTTACCCCTACCTATATGTACACAGTTACCTCAATTATCTCGTTACCCTGCACGTTGACTCGGTACTGGTATTCCCTGTATATAGCCATGTTACTTTACTCATTATTGTTATTCACTGTGTATTTACTGTGTATTTATTTATTCCTTGTGTCACTATTTTTATATTCATAGTAAACTCTGCATTGTTGGAGAAGGACCTGTAACTAAGCATTTCACTATTAGTCTACACCTGTTGTTTACGATTTAGCCAGTTGTTTGATTTAGCCAGTCTCTCTTTCTCTGCTGAGTCGAGTACTGCAAATATCAGGCTACATACATTAGCATGTCTGCTAGTGTTTTCTTCAACATGTGCTTTGATAAGCAGAAATGGTTGTTAAAGTTAAAACAAATTACCCGTTCAGCTGACCTCAGAGTTGACCCATGTGATTATAAGCAAGCTCAATCAGCAAGGTCAGCACTAATGCGACATGACTCTTTTGCCTTGTGGGTTGAGCCATTAGAACCTGCCAAAACCTGTTAAGCAGTGTGTGTGTGTGTGTGTGTGTGTGTGTGTGTGTGTGTGTGTGTGTGTGTGTGTGTGTGTGTGTGTGTGTGTGTGTGTGTGTGTGTGTGTGTGTGTGTGTGTGTGAGATTGTATGTTTCAACAAAAAAATCTAACCCTGTGGACTAATGGCACTCAGTATATTCAAGAAAGACTTAATCTGATATAAATCTAATATGTGTTTGGTTCCCAAATCCACTATTTTGGGAACAACCAGTTTATAATGGGAACCAATAACTATAACTTCACAATGTAGTGCTGTGATATAAGGGCCTTTACTTTTCCTGTCTTTGCTTTTGACATTTTGCCCCAAAAAGGGACAGTGCAAATAAACGTTTGCAATTTGCAGATAGTTACATAAAAGGTGAAAGATGTCTTTAAACGTCCAATACTCTTTTCAGGAAGTAATAATACGCCCAGTGGAAAATCACCGATTCAGCTATGAACTGGTTAGTTGTGTATCAATAATATCGATGCTTACTCTCTTGCCAAGGTGGGAATCAAAATGGCGGAACCACTGCAAGGCAGAGTCTCTGGTTTGGAGGGTGTTGAACAGTATGATCTCCTGCACTTTTTATGCTGCAAATATGGATGAGAAGAGACCTCATGTGGACATTTAGAGCATTGCTTTCCCACAGAGACAATCCAGAACTTCATTGGCATCATTCTATTTTAATATGGAATATACTGAAATTCATGGGTACTACATTAATAAAAAATATGAAAGTTGAAACATAAGTGGAAACAATGACAATATGCATGGGGTAGAGGTAAGGGAGATGCAAAAGCTGGAAGATTAGGCTATATCATCTGAGCTCAGCCATTCTTAAGTGTATTGTCTCTCTCTATTGGTAAAAACCATAAGGGAGAAGAAATCAGTTTCTTAGATCAGTTTCTGGGGGAAACTAACTTCATCCTACATAATCATGGCACCATTTTCTTGCTCCGTCTTGAACTAATAAATGTCTGGCACAGTGCATGCTTATCCCGCATGATGTTTTAATATTCAAAGGATTCTTTTGGAAGCTTAGCCTTTCCATTCTGATTAACTGTAATAGCAGTATAGTAAATAGTTGACTTACCAGTGAAATACACGTGTCGATGTTAATATAAATAATAAATATTTTATGTTGGCCAAAAGGGGTATTTTCTGAACGTTAAAACCCTGTAACAATTGTAGATATGTAGTGGTGTTATAATGTTAAATGATGTACTGTTTTATTTTTGTTTTTATGTGTAATGTAAGTGCCTTAATGTGTTTGGCCCCAGGAAGAGTAGTTGCTGCCCTGGCAGCAGCTACTGGGTATCCTTAATAAATACAAATAGAAATATGGAACAGGTTTGAAACTCAAAGCGATATTTAAAATGCATAAATCCTAGCAATAGCTTGTATGGAAAGGGATCATTTCCATAGACATTTATGTGCAGCATATTACAGTTTTCTTTTCAATTTCTAACATGCATTGGTCAAAACTGAAGTCATATTGTCAAAACTCTTCACACAGTCAGCGAACCAGAAGTGTATGTGGACCAAACTGTGAATAATTTGTCATAATAAAAATGTGTCAAAATACATTCAATGACCACATTCTCCAAAATCTATTAACTCTTTTTTTCATTCATACTCCACCACCTGCAAAACTATATATTTGCAGCACGTTTTCAAATACTAACACACTCTTTCCAAAACTGTTAAAAACACATTCAAAACAGAATGATGGTAAATGTTGCGCATTTCTGCAGAAACCAGATAGAAACATATAGAAAATCTAAGCAGAATATTTAATAATTTCATAAACATCTGATTGCAATTGCAATTATTTATTTTTTACAAGTATATTACCATATGCAAAGATAAAGGAGAACCAAAAAAAGACACTGTTAGTGTTTTTTAGATCGGTGTGTTATAAGTTACAATGTGTGCTTTCTGAGTGAGAATTGTTGCTAGTGTTATGGTCGAACAAGCTTATCTTGAGATATGTATGAAGTGTTTTGGTGGTTTGTGTAACATCTGCTTCCAAATCACACTCTCAAACACAAAGATCCCCTTAACGCAGCTCACTCTCCAGATCCCAATCACCTGAATTCTGATCACCTGTTCGCACACCTGTATGTCATTATCACACAATATTTAGTTCAGTTCTTTACACCTCATCATTGTGAGGTATTGTTTGTTTTGTGACATGCTTCTAGTCTGAGTGCTGGGTTTCCCGTAATGTAATCCTCCCATGTACGATAGTTTTGGCCTGCCTCACTAATGAGGTCCTTTGCCTATTCCTTGCCTGTGTACCGTAGCCTATTGGAGTTCCTGTTATCAACCTTTCAACAATTAAACACCTGCTATACCCTGTGCTTGAAACCAGCTCTCGGTCTCCCATCGTGTTCATTCGTTTGAGTGAGTTTGAGGTGAGATTAACTTTTTGGCTGAGATGCATGTTGGTAATGCAGACTGAAGAGTTTTGAAAAAGTGGCTTCAGTATTGACCAATGCTTGTTAGCAATTGAGAAACTGTAAACAAAATGTTTCCTATTCCGTTCATCAGCTTTTAAAAAGCTTAAATATGCTGCAAGGACAATAATGGCCCAAAACATGGATTTGCATTGAGTTTTTACCCCCTAAACATTGCAACAATTTCTCTTAGTTTAAGGTTTTCTAAATAGTGTAAATTAGATTTAATTACAAAGCAGCCACTGGGTTAGTTTACTTTTCATCTCCCATACTGTGTATGTGTAATTTACAATCTCATTGGAGCAGAGGGGGGTTACAGATTCCTGACTGTTAGTTTATGCTTTTTCCTTTTACATATAAGCGATGCCATGTGTTTGTCCATGCATATTACTGATGATGACAAATGCCTCTGCTGTTTTGTAACGGATACCAGCTAAGCCAGTTGTGTGTAATTGTCAACATGGTGGTCCGACCTCATATGGTCTTTTAGGCTGTATGGATGAGTTGAGATTACTTAAATGTGCTGGTTGGTCTCATCTTTTCCTACACTGTAGAGTATTTGGGGTGAATAGGATGAAAGTCAAGTGATATTTGTTGTGGTACCAGAAATAATCCCTTTATGGCACACAACATTTAACCCATAAAAGTCTTAGCAATTGTTCTATGATATCTATCTTAACATATGATTAATAACATGACCATCTAGCTATTTGATTCTCTATCTTTAGGGCACCTGGAGTTATCAGAAACAAATGTGTAAAAGTAATTTGATGGGGGTGGATTTCCACTTGACACATGCAGGAAGTCCTAGTCCAGGGGTTACCAAACTTGTATTGAACATTAGCTAAAATTGTCACTGGAATATCCAGGGGTCCCAACTTGGAAAAATGATATCCCCTATTTTAATGCTGTGTTTGTTCATATTCACTCAATGTTAGGTCCTGCCGGCTGTCCAGAAACACAACGACATGAAAGTAAAGTCTTACAGTATAAGAGGTTCTTAGTTGACTCTAGAAGGTTGTATTATATACCCATTTGAAGAGAAAGTGAATTTGTTTGGTAAGATTACAGATCTTCTCAGGGGACCCCATTTCAATTTTGGGGGACTCCACATGGGGTCCCGAAACCAAGTTTGGGAACCACTGTCCTAGTCACAAGTGGCTACACTGTAGCTCCTAAATCTGTCATGCCAAAAATATTAATATACATGGCTAACGGGGACATTGGGAGAATCTCAATTGCATACTCCTCACATCCTCTCCCCTCGCCGGCTTCTCAAAACCCATTGGATGAGAGAGTCAGAGGTGAGGTCCCTTCTCTTCCAATGGGTTTTGGGAAGACGAGCAGATGCAATTGAGTTTCTCCAATGGTATCCTACCTGACTGTCACTATCCCTGTCCTTGGGTCAAATTGTAAGAGAGGACAGAGGCCATCTTGCACCAAACAAGTTCTCTATCCTTGTGTGAATCCATCCCCAGAGAGAAAGGATAAAGACAACTTACTGTAACTGTCTGTTATGCTGTGAAGTTTTCCCGGTGGTTGCAAACCAAAATGATTTTAATCCCTTCCCTCCCTTACTATGTAAAAATATGATAAGAAACAGATACCATTGTCCAGACCAGTCGAAATAGTGAGTGTGCTGTTTAAGTGCTGTCTTGGATTTAAACGCAGTGGTTAAATACACTAACAACGGATACGTCCTAAATGGCACCCTATTGCCTATATAGGCAATAGGGTGCCATTTGAGATGCACACTGTCTGCTGTGTTTTGTGCGGGCACTGAACAGAAAGCCAACAATATTATTCTGTGAGATGTCTGCTGGAATCAGAAGTAGGACACGAGTTGTGTTTTACTGACAGAGGCTTTGTTGGAATGAAAGATATTAAAGCCTGGATTGAGTTATCAGCTATAGAATTCAATCTAACTCTAAGGTTCTTTGGTAGAGGTTTTAGACTGTGTGAATCTGAGTCTTTGTGGTCACAGATCTGTAGCGTTATATCAGTTGTGACCAAGAGGTTGGCAAATAAGTTCAAGTATGAAGGGTGTAGTGCCGTGGTTCTCAACTCTCGAGTACCCCCAACACCACACATTTGTGTTGTAGCCACAGACAAAATCACCTGATTCAACTCATTGAGAGCTTGATAATAAGTTGACAAGTTGAATCAGGTGTGCTGTTGGGGTACTGGAGGAGTGGGGAAACACTGGTGTAGTGGGTTGCCTTGCCTGCCTCTTAAAAAGGGTGAGTCTGTCACAGTCTCAGCATGGTGTTGTTTTTCTGATCTGATATAATTAAAGAATGCGGGATATTATTTTGATTAAAACAAAGCGTGCCTTTCATACTTGTTTGACTGCTCAGTGGTCAGCTGGTCCGGTTTGTGCCAGCAGAGCAAGATGAAGAGCACAACAGTCGATGTCTTCAACACTTCACTAACATGACAAGACATCTGAAAATGAGAGAGAAGAGAGAGACAGCATGGGCTTTGCCCTCGGCCATCATCCCATGAGAGAAGTATCCTTGTAAAACGGTCCATGCTTTGAAGGTTGTTTGAAACTAAACATCACCATCCCCACCCATTGAGAGCTTTTACTCAAACTAAGTTTCTAGGCAAACAAGCTGTTATTTGCATGGAACATCTTTTAAAGGGGAGACTGCAAATATGTCTGTCTTTGTTTCTCATTCTCATCTGATATTTTAGAGAGCTTTTGGTGGTTTTATTTGCATTTCTTGGAAGTTTAACACGTGGCAACAACATGGGCCTGTTTGAGAAGAATCACTCAGCTTAGATACATTTGTCTTCATGAACTAGTAAATGATTCCTGACAAGATTAATACTAAGGAAAATAAATAATAGCTTCTTTCTGCAGTTTGTTTTCAAGATCACAACTATTTGACCTCCTTGAAGTTGACAGTGATGGCAATGCATTCTAACTTTCAACCACATGAGGGTATCCTCGAGATCTAAATACCATTGAGAGAGCAAGATAATTCATTGTATCCTCAAAGTAGCCTACATTCTTTCTATAGTTGTTATTTAGGGGTTGAGTTGTTATATTGTGTCATCCACCCATGTGTGTCCTACGTGTTTCTACATCAACCAATGTTATGGTGTCTCTTATCGGTTGAAATGAACTGGACACCTGTCCTGCATGCCTGCACAATCAATTGGTGGTTTTACACGTGTGAAATTTAATGAGACCTGTTGAAGACGGAATGTCCAGAAATATTAGCCTACCTAACACCATAATAACAACAATATACATTCATAAAGCACATAGCATTTGAGACAGTATTGGTCACATGGATTAATTGATTGAAAAAAATATGTAGTTGGGAGCTAAATAGGGAAGTCCCGTTTGGTTTTAACAGGGGGGTGGGCGGTATAGCACTGTCTGTCTCCCTCTGCCAATGATAAAACAGCGGCACATACCTGCTGTCCCAGAATCTAAAATCCACCCCATCAGTCTAGGAGGACAACCACATTAACACCACTGCCGTCAAGTGATGACCCGTCCAGTCTCCTCGTCTGAAGCCAACGCTACTACCGGGGGCTTGGAGCTGCATAGCACCAACGCTCCGCGGACTGACCCCAAGAACTAGACGCGATTAACCCAAAGAAGAGAACAGAGATTTGTTTGATACGAACTCCCAGGACTACTTATCTTCTA
Source organism: Oncorhynchus keta (assembly GCF_023373465.1). Taxonomy (NCBI): domain Eukaryota; kingdom Metazoa; phylum Chordata; class Actinopteri; order Salmoniformes; family Salmonidae; genus Oncorhynchus; species Oncorhynchus keta. The sequence goes on along the minus strand of NC_068433.1, from coordinate 35,494,048 downwards.
AAGGAATGATTTAAACTACTTTCATTTTCCCCCTCACTCAAGCAAGCAGCGGCCGTTGTGTTCAATGACACCATGCTCATTGTCTCGTCCCGCAGTGCGCTGCTGTCCGTCTACTATCCCCAGATCTTCCTCATCCTCACCAGCGGTAGCTACCTGTAGGTTGGCACGTGCTTTTTACCCTTCTCTTCAACAGGTGCTTGTACAGCCATGTGATGGTGTGCATTTGTAAGATCTCTAAAAAATGTATCGCTTATGCACTAATTTAATTAATTTGTTGATTTACGCACGTGGAAATTATAGAGCTTCTATAAAATGAATAAATTAAACAGGTGCTTGTAAAATACAGCCATTGTTGTGATCTGTTTGGTTTTGTGACTGAAAATAGAATATTAATAACAAAACCATTTGTTTAAGATCTCATTTAAAAAAAATGTATTTTATAGCTTAAAAGTCTTTATGCACTACATCTTTTAATTAATTTGATGGATTAAATGACGTATTCACAGTGTTCAATAAGGAAATTATAGAGCATATGTGGTTTATAATTTCACTATAAAATGAATAAATTAAATCAACTTTTGGAACTTATATAATAGCCTATTGTAAAATACTGGGATTGATATTGGCCTTTACATGAAATTGTTGGTGTCAAACAATATCTGTTTGGTTTTGTGACTGAAAATAGAATATTAATAACAAAACCTATAAGAAAACCTCTTAACAAGAATAAAAACGTTTAACGAATATTTAACATGTCTGAAGAGCTTCATTTAAACTGGAACCGCTGGAACTGCTCCGCCCTGGGCGAGAGGACCGTATTTGGACAAGAGCTGAGAGTAGGTCAGTCTACCTGCTGCAATGAGTCTAGTCAAATGCACATCACTTGTTAGGGGGTGCTGGGCCGAAGAAAACTGGTAGGGACAGTTTCCCGGATGCAGATTAACCCTAGTCCTGGACTAAAAACTATTTTTGATGGAGATTGCCCATTAAACTTGCTTTTTAGTCCAGGACTAGGCTTAATCTGTGTCTGGGAAATCACCCTGGGGCTCCCGAGTGGCGCAGCGGTCTAGGCACTGCATCTGTTGTATCACAACCGGCCATGATTGGGAGTCCCATAGGGCGGCGCAGCTTCATCCGGGTTAGGGTTTGGCCAAGGTAGGCCGGTTCAACCGACTTCCCTAGTTAAATAAAGGTTAATTAGATGAAGTAGGACCCCCAATGGTGTGGGTCCTACTTCATCTCTACATTCTCTACAGTGTGGCTGCTCCACACTGAGAAGAATATAATGGTTTATGATGATGATGCAGTGATTGCATCAGAATGCCCACCAGACCAAGCATTGGCTAGAAATAGTGGAAAGCTAAGCATCTGATTGTGTCTCGGGGGCAGAGTGAGAAGTCACTGGCTTTTCCTGTGCCCCGATGAAAACATATAGGTCTACTGTCAGTGACTAGTGCCTAACTCACAGTCCAACCAACGCTTTCCAAGGTGCATGACACAGAGGATAAGCTGGATATATAACAAATATGATCTGCCACTCTTACAGGAAACTTAACAATCAATTAAAGTTGTTTCTGTTGAACTTACTTTTTCTTCCCAATGGCTATGTTTAGGCCAGGGCACTGGAGAGGTTATGGTAGTTCAGAGCCATACGATTTGGTGAAGGTGGGAGCGATAGCTATCTTCATGGCCAGTTTGGTTGTTGTAGTGAGTGTGGTGCTACTCCTGCAATAGAAGCAACAATGGGAGGTTCACAAACTCATATAATGAAGATTTACATTTTTTAATTTTACCTTTATTTAACCAGGCAAGTCAGTTACGAACAAATTCTTATTTTCAATGATGGCCTAGGAACAGTGGTTAACTGCCTGTTCAGGGGCAGAATGACAGATTTGTACCTTGTCAGCTCAGGGGTTTGAACTTGCAACATTCCGGTTACTAGTCCAACGCTCTAACCACTAGGCTAGCCTGCTGGCTACCCTGCCCTGAAACTACTTCAGTGAAATCTTCCAGTGAGAGTACTATTCTTTCACCATCATCCTTCTTCGATAACCACAGTGAATACCGTACTTTGATTCCTTAATATTAGTAATACGGGAACAATTGAAACTTGAAGCCGTGTTGCTAGTGTTCTGAAGGGGTTTCAATCCTACAACAGTCTGTCCTACATGTGACCTCGTTATGTAGAAGTCTGTCCTGCCTCTGGGCTTTTTTACATTCATTCTTACAACACTGACTGACTTAAATACAGTAAGTCTGTATTAATTATTGTGTGAAAATGTGGGTGTGGCTGAGGTGCACCCGAGAACAACTCGGAAACCAGATTGCATAGCGGAGAACGTAAGGTGGGATTCGAAATGGTCGATGGTCGATGATCTGTCTGCTCACTTGGCTTTCGAAGACTTTAGGAAGGCAGTGCAGGATGGATATAGGGCTGTAACAGTTTGGGGTCTAAAGTGTCTCCCCCATTTAGGAAGCGAGGGTCCAGCTGATTTGTAGGGATCCAGATTTGCAGCTCTTTCAGAACATCAGCTGTTTGGATTTGGGTAAAGGAGAAGCGGGGGGGAGGGGTCTTGGTGCAGAGCTTAAGGCTCTGCATGTCCAGCCGGTTGTCAAGAAGTTCCTCTTCAATCACTTAATTTGATTGACCTGCAAGGACAGAGAACATATAACTATTGAGTGAGACCAGGTTTCTGTCTTGACCACTAATCAAAGTCAGCTACAGCAGTTAGAATACCAACAACAATGGAACCAAGAATGCATTACTCTATAATGAAAACAAATTTATATGCTAGGGATGACGTTTGGCAGCTCGAGGAAAACATTCACTATTCTACATTTACTGAAAGGTCTGGTTCTCTGGTTCGGACTGATGAGAGAATACTTCTGAGTTAGTTTAAAGTTATGGATCAGGGAGCCACAGAGCTAATGGGATCTATGAGTGAGTTTGTCAGGTTGGAGAGAAGCCACCCCATTGCCTTCCACTAGACGCCATGCATTAATACTGAGGTTGTTGAGGAGAATGGAAGCCAACATAGGATATTTCCTGCCTCAATCAAGATACTATCACAAGGACAACGCAATAGTAATGTTATATACAGTAATTCATTTCCTTTCCATGAGGTAAATGTTAATGTGTTTGTTATGAAATGGAAAGCTTGCCATTTGAAAGGCTCTCACAGGTATTTATCGTTGCTCTGACGGTGTAGTTTGACAGATTGATCAATGGTATACCAGATGTGAGAATGTATCATGTGGTTGTGGGTCTACAACTCATAAGTTACCACCACCAGCTACAAAAACAATGAGTAATGTTCACTTCAGATTTATCTAGCATCTTTAAGTGGATTTGTGTGTTTATTAACTTCTTATAAATCATTTACAAGACATGATGCTACATCCATAAACAACTTGTCTAGAGTGAAGGTAGTGAGCTCAATAACACTACATTGTGAGCTATAGAATGACATGTGTTGGCTGAAACAGAAACCAACTGGCACACATTAAGTGCACTTATAGATAGGATAATCGACGCTGAATAAAAACAGAAACGTAACATGTAAATTGTTGGTCCCATGAGCTGAAATAAAAGATCCCATAATTTTTCCACACGCTAAAAATATTATTACTCTGAAATGTTGTGCACAAATTTGTTTACATCCCTGATAGTGAGCATTTCTCTTCTGCCAAGATAATCCACCCACCTGACATGTGTGGCATATCAAGCTGATTAAATAAACATGATCATTACACAGGTGCAACTTTTGCTGGGGACAATAAAAGGCCACTCTAAAATGTGCAGTTTTGTCAGTCAGCACAATGACACAGATGGCTCCAGTTTAGAGGGAGTGTGCAATTGGTATGTTGACCAATTGTTGCCAGAGAATCTAATGTTAATTTTAATTTCTCTACCATGAGCCACCTCCAATGTAATTTTAGAGAATTTGGTATGGGCAGGCATGAGCTACAGACAACGAACACAATTGTATTTTACTGATGGTCATTTCAATGCATACCGTGACGAGATCCATGCCATTCATCCGCCGCCATCACCTCATGTTTCAGCATGATAATGCACGGCCCCATGTCGCAAGATCTGTACACTATTCTTGGAAGCTGATAATGCCCCAGTTCTTCCATGGCCTGCATACTAACCAGACATGTCACCCGTTGAGCATGTTTGGGATGCTCTTGCTCAACGTGTACGACAGCGTGTTCCAGTTCCCGGCAATATCCAACAACTTTGCACAGCCATTGAAGAGGAGTGGGAAAACATTCCACAGGCCACAATCAACAGCCTAATCAACTCTATGCGAAGGAAATATGTTGCGTTGGTGGCCACACCAGATACTGACTGGTATTCTGATCCTCGCCCCTACCAACAGACACATCTGTATTCCCAGTCATTTGAAATACATAGATTAGGGCCTACTGAATTTATTTCAATTGACTGATTTCCTTATATGAACTTCAACTCTAATTGTTGCATGTTGCATTTATATTTTTGTTCAGTATATATACTCTATAATACTATAGTACATACAGTAGTTTTTACTGTATCTGCTGTACAGACACAGATACATTAAGGCTCCTCTGGTAACCAGCAGATGTCACTTTGGTTTTATCAGTGGAGTCTTACCAGCCCGCCTGTTAAAAATTAGGGCTGGGTAAGAGTCCAGTAGACAGAGACTATCAAATAAGGAATGGTAGGTATTTATTAGCCTGTTATAGCTTAATTACATTACACTAGTATAAGGCCGGACTGCAGTCAGGTCACCCAGTAATGTAAATTGTGTTGTAGTGGGCCACAAGCCTTTCATTAGGCTACAACATAAAATACTGTACTATACTGTAACAAACTCATACTATGTACTGTAATGCACTACAACTTACCTAGGACTAGTGCAAGGTAACTCTTTGCCCCTTTCTTTGCCCCTCTCTCTCTCTCCAGGTAGCCGAGAGGCGGCTTTCACCTATGCCATCACGGCGGCTGGCGTGGCACATTCGGTGACAGCAGCGTGTAGTCAGGGCAACCTGAGCCAGTGTGGCTGCGACTGGGAGAAGCAGGGCTACCATGACCAGGAGGAGGGCTGGAAGTGGGGAGGCTGCTCGGCCAACATCAAGTACGGCGTGGAGTTCTCCATACGCTTCGTAGATGCCCGAGAGATCAAGAAGAACGCCAGACGTCTGATGAACCTGCATAATAATGAGGCAGGACGAAAGGTAAAGTGACTGACACTGCTTGTCTTGTTGTCTGGGGTTTTAACACACCTAACAAAAATGTAGTTGTTTCTGTAGAGATCTAGAATAGAAGAAAATAGAATATAATACAACTCCATCAGAAAAGTATATTGAACAGAAATATAAATGTTTCATGAGCTGAAATAAACGATCTCAGAAATGTTCAATACACACAAAGTGTAATTCTCTCAAATTTTGTGCACAGATTTGTTCACAACCCTGTTAGTGGGCATTTCTCGGTTGCCAAGATAATCTATCCACCTGACAGGTATGGCATATTAAGAAGCTGATGAAACAGCATGATCATTACACAGGTGAACCTTGTGCTGGAGACAATAAAAGGCCACTCTAAAATGTACAGTTTTGTCACACAACACAATGCCACAGTTTTGAAGGAGGGTGCAATTGGCATGCTGGCTGCAGGAATGTCCACCAGAGCTGTTGCCAGTCATTTTAATTGCTCTACCATAAGCTGCCTCCTATGGTGTTTTAGAATTTAGAATTTGGCAGTACGCCCAACCACGCCAGCCCAGGACCTACACATCCAGCTTCTTCACCTGCGGGATCATCTGAGACCATCCAACTGGACAGCTCTGTTAAAACTGTGGGTTTGCACAACCAAAGAATTTCTGCACAACCTGTCAGAAACCGTCTCAGGGAAGCTCATCTGTGTGCTCGTCATCCTCACCACGGTCATGACCTGACTGCAGTTCGGCGTCAAATCAAATCAAATCAAAATGTATTTGTCACATACACATGGTTAGCAGATGTTAATGCGAGTGTAGCGAAATGCTTGTGCTTCTAGTTTCGACAATGCAGTGATAACCAACAAGTAATCTAACTAACAATAAGGGGATAAAGAATATGTACATAAGGATATATGAATGAGTGATGGTACAGGGCAGCATACAGTAGATGGTATCGAGTACAGTATGTACATATGAGATGAGTATGTAGACAAAGTAAACAAAGTGGCATAGTTAAAGTGGCTAGTGATACATGTATTACATAAGGATGCAGTCGATGATATAGAGTACAGTATATACGTATGCATATGAGATGAATAATGGAGGGTAAGTAACATTATATAAGGTAGCATTGTTTAAAGTGGCTAGTGATATATTTACATCATTTCCCATCAATTCCCATTATTAAAGTGGCTGGAGTTGGGTCAGTGTCAGTGACAGTGTGTTGGCAGCAGCCACTCAATGTTAGTGGTGGCTGTTTAACAGTCTGATGGCCTTGAGATAGAAGCTGTTTTTCAGTCTCTCGGTCCCAGCTTTGATGCACCTGTACTGACCTCGCCTTCTGGATGATAGAGGGGTGAACAGGCAGTGGCTCGGGTGGTTGATGTCCTTGATGATCTTTATGGCCTTCCTGTAACATCGGGTGGTGTAGGTGTCCTGGATGGCAGGTAGTTTGCCCCCGGTGATGCGTTGTGCAGACCTCACTACCCTCTGGAGAGCCTTACGGTTGAGGGCGGAGCAGTTGCCGTACCAGGCGGTGATACAGCCTGCCAGGATGCTCTCGATTGTGCATCTGTAGAAGTTTGTGAGTGCTTTTGGTGACAAGCCGAATTTCTTCAGCCTCCTGAGGTTGAAGAGGCGCTGCTGCGCCTTCTTCACGACGCTGTCTGTGTGGGTGGACCAATTCAGTTTGTCTGTGATGTGTATGCCGAGGAACTTAAAACTTGCTACCCTCTCCACTACTGTTCCATCGATGTGGATAGGGGGGTGTTCCCTCTGCTGTTTCCTGAAGTCCACAATCATCTCCTTAGTTTTGTTGACGTTGAGTGTGAGGTTATTTTCCTGACACCACACTCCGAGGGCCCTCACCTCCTCCCTGTAGGCCGTCTCGTCGTTGTTGGTAATCAAGCCTACCACTGTTGTGTCGTCCGCAAACTTGATGATTGAGTTGGAGGCGTGCGTGGCCACGCAGTCGTGGGTGAACAGGGAGTACAGGAGAGGGCTCAGAACTCACCCTTGTGGGGCCCCCGTGTTGAGGATCAACGGGGAGGAGATGTTGTTGCCTACCCTCACCACCTGGGGGCGGCCCGTCAGGAAGTCCAGTACCCAGTTGCACAGGGCGGGGTCGAGACCCAGGGTCTCGAGCTTGATGACGAGCTTGGAGGGTACTATGGTGTTGAATGCCGAGCTGTAGTCGATGAACAGCATTCTCACATAGGTATTCCTCTTGTCCAGGTGGGTTAGGGCAGTGTGCAGTGTGGTTGAGATTGCATCGTCTGTGGACCTATTTGGGCGGTAAGCAAATTGGAGTGGGTCTAGGGTGTCAGGTAGGGTGGAGGTGATATGGTCCTTGACTAGTCTCTCAAAGCACTTCATGATGACGGAAGTGAGTGCTACGGGGCGGTAGTCGTTTAGCTCAGTTACCTTAGCTTTCTTGGGAACAGGAACAATGGTGGCCCTCTTGAAGCATGTGGGAACAGCAGACTTGTATAGGGATTGATTGAATATGTCCGTAAACACACCGGCCAGCTGGTCTGCGTATGCTCTGAGGGCGCGGCTGGGGATGCCGTCTGGGCCTGCAGCCTTGCGAGGGTTAACACGTTTAAATGTCTTACTCACCTCGGCTGCAGTGAAGGAGAGACCTCATGTTTTCGTTGCAGGCCGTGTCAGTGGCACTGTATTGTCCTCAAAGCGGGCAAAAAAGTTATTTAGTCTGCCTGGGAGCAAGACATCCTGGTCCGTGACTGGGCTGGGTTTCTTCTTGTAGTCCGTGATTGACTGTAGACCCTGCCACATGCCTCTTGTGTCTGAACCGTTGAATTGAGATTCTACTTGGTCTCTGTACTGACGCTTAGCTTGTTTAATAGCCTTGCGGAGGGAATAGCTGCACTGTTTGTATTCGGTCATATTACCAGACACCTTGCCCTGATTAAAAGTAGTGGTTCGCGCTTTCAGTTTCACGCGAATGCTGCCATCAATCCACGGTTTCTGGTTAGGGAATGTTTTTATCATTGCTATGGGAACGACATCTTCAACGCACGTTCTAATGAACTCGCACACCGAATCAGCGTATTCGTCAATATTTTTATCTGACGCAATACGAAACATGTCCCAGTCCACGTGATGGAAGCAGTCTTGGAGTGTGGAGTCAGCTTGGTCGGACCAGCGTTGGACAGACCTCAGCGTGGGAGCCTCTTGTTTAAGTTTCTGTATGTAGGCAGGGATCAACAAAATGGAGTCGTGGTCAGCTTTTCCGAAAGGGGGGCGGGGCAGGGCCTTATATGCGTCGCGGAAGTTAAAGTAACAATGATCCAAGGTTTTACCACCCCTGGTTGCGCAATCGATATGCTGATAAAATTTAGGGAGTCTTGTTTTCAGATTAGCTTTGTTAAAATCCCCAGCTACAATGAATGCAGCCTCCGGATAAATGGTTTCCAGTTTGCAAAGAGTTAAATAAAGTTCGTTCAGAGCCATCGATGTGTCTGCTTGGGGGGGGATATATATACGGCTGTGATTATAATCGAAGAGAATTCTCTTGGTAGATAATGCGGTCTACATTTGATTGTGAGGAATTCTAAAATCAGGTGAACAGAAGGATTTGAGTTCCTGTATGTTTCTTTCATCACACCATGTCTCGTTAGTCATGAGGCATACGCCCCCGCCACTCTTCTTACCAGAAAGATGTTTGTTTCTGTCGGCGTGATGCGTGGAGAAACCCGTTGGCTGCACCGCCCCGGATAGCGTCTTCCCAGTGAGCCATGTTTCCGTGAAGCAGAGAACGTTACAGTCTCTGATGTCCCTCTGGAATGCTACCCTTGCTCGGATTTCATCAACCTTGTTGTCAAGAGACTGGACATGGCAAGAATTCATAACCAACTTCAGTGGGCAAATGCTCACCTCCGATGGCCACTGGTGCGCTAGAGAAGAGTGCTCTTCACGGATGAATCCTGTTTGTTTTCTCTTGATTGATGTTTGACAGCATGTTCCAGTTCCCAGCTATATCCAGCAACTTCACAGAGCCATTAACCCCTCTAGGGTACGTGGGACGGTAGCGTCCCACCTTGCCAACATCCGGTGAAATTCCAGAGCGCAAAATTCAAAAATAATATATTCAAATATTTAACATTCTTTAAAATATGTGTTGAAAATGTGTCAAAATAAAGGTTAACTTCTTGTTAATCCAGCTGCCGTGTCAGATTTCAAAAAGGCTTTACGGCGAAAGCAAACCATGCGATTATCTGAGTACAGTGCCCCGCATACAAAACTATGAAAAATATATTTCAACCAGGCACAAAAGTCAGAAATAGCAATATAATTAATAACCTTTGAAGTTCTTCTTCTGTTGACACTCCAAAATGTCCCGGAAACATCACAAATTGTCCTTTTGTTCGATAATGTCCTTCTTTATGTCCCAAAAATGTCAATTTATTTGGCGCGTTTGATTCAGAAATACACCGGTTTCAACTCGCCCAACATGTCTACAAAGTATCTAATAAGTTACCTGTAAACCTGGTCCCAAACATTTCAAACAACGTTGCTAATCCAGTACCGTAAAACGTAAAAAATTAATAACATTTAAGACGGAGCTCCTTGTCACGCGCACCAAAACAGTAGAGTCCACCTGGAGTGACACTTACAATGAATATCACTACTTCTTCATTTCTCAAAAGAAAAACATCGAACAATTTGTAAAGACTGTTGACATCTAGTGGAAGCCATAGGAACTGCAACCAGGTTCCTAATAAAAAGGGCATCCCATGGAAAATCCTTTGACCTCAATTTTCTTTTCCTTGGATGGTTTGTCCTCTGGGTTTTGCCTGCCAAATCAGTTCTGTTATACTCACAGACATTATTTTAACAGTTTAAGAAACGTTAGTGTATTCTATCCAAATCTACCAATTATATGCATATCCAAGCTTCTGGGCCTGAGTAACAGGCAGTTCACTTTGGCCATGCTTTTCATCCGGATGTCAAAATACTGCCCCCTACCCAAGAGAGGTTAAAGAGTGGGACAACAATCCACACGACACAATCAACAGCCTGATCAACTCAATGCGAAGGAGATGCCACGCCAGATACTGACTGGTTTTCTGATCCACACCCCTACCTTTTTTATGAAGGTATCTGTGACCAACAGATGCATATCTGTATTCCCAGTCATGTAAAATCTATAGATTACAGCCTAATCTATTTATTTCAATGACTGATTTCTTTAAATGAACTTAACTCAGTAAAATCTTTGAAATTGTTGCTTGCTGCATTTATATATTTTTCAGTATAAATATAAGTTCAGCGGAGACAGCATCGCTGTGCTAAATTATGCTATACTCGTTTAAAACAGAGGGTTTCAGAATGTGTGTGTGTGAACCATGCGTGTGTGCCTGCCATGTGTCGGTGTGTACGTGAGCATGCTCGTGTGTGTGTGAGTGGAGGGAATGCAAGACCAGGCAAACCGGCTGCCAAATGGAGGCCTGCCATAACCCTGCAGTCCCATTCATTGAATTACAGAGCATTAAGTCAGGATACAGGATATTATTGCAAAGTCTCTCTCTCTTCCTCTCTCAGTGGCAGTTCGCAAAACCATACTGCTGCACCACTGCACACACTGAACAAACCTAATCAAGCCAATTCCCCTAACTTGATAGCAGGGCAGATCAAGAGCAACAGGCTTGATACACTGATACACTCGTACATGATAGGCAAGTAGGCTACAGTACTGGCCACCCAGTTAGAAGTTTTACTTCAATTCCTATAGACAATGTATCTAAGCAACACTGATAGCAACTTCTAACACAAAGCAATATCTATCATTTTTGGGTGAACATTGGGCTACATAAACATTTCCGATTTGGTCAAAACTATATAACTCAACCCTAAATGGTAAACTGTTATCTGTCAAATGTGTCCGCTGAATATATCTGTGAGGCATTAACACTTAAATTGCACATGAAACCTCAGTACAACGTTATACATGTTCTGGTTACATGAGAGTTCTGGTTGTTCATTCTGTCCATTGTGGTCTTTAGGAAGGTCAAGTTAGTAAGAGAATAGAGGCTTGAACCTGGCACCACTGTCCAGTTGGGGGATTTGAAATATGTACTCCATATGGACTTTAGGTTATATTGCAGGGGATGCCCCTAGTTAATAGAATTGTAGTATTGTTGAATGAATTGGAAAATACAATTTGTGGATATGTGGGCTGGCCTAAACCTTTTCTTGCAAATCTCCAATTCACATCACTGTGAATTAAGTAGTTAAGATGTAACACTTAAGAGTGTGCTTTTGAACTCTAACAATGGCAGCATATGACTAACTAGCCTGATCCACCATCCTGACCGCTGGGCTCGGTTTGTTTCACTTCACGTAATCACCTAATTTGTGTAGAGAAACAGAATGTAAGCTTGTGAGATCAGGATGGTTGAACTAGTTAATAACCATCAATGACAACTAATGACTCTCAAACACTTTAAGCTACCTACACACAACTATTCAACATTTGGGACATGCCAACTCTGTCTCAAAGCATGTATCTAGCCCTCAGGTCATGTCAAACTTTTCCAAACCCTGTATCCAACCCTCTTCTCTCCTCTCCCTCAGATCCTGGAGGAGCATATGAAGCTGGAGTGTAAGTGTCATGGCGTGTCGGGCTCCTGCACAACCAAGACCTGCTGGACCACCCTACCCAAGTTCCGGGAGATCGGCTACGTCCTGAAAGAGCGCTATGGCGAGGCGGTCCAAGTCGAACCTGTCCAGGCCTCGCGTCTCCGTCAACCCTCCTTCCTGCGTCTGAAGGAGTCGCGGGGGGTACCAGAAACCCACGGACACAGATTTGGTCTACCTGGAGAGGTCTCCTAACTACTGCGAGGAGGACACGGCGACAGGGAGCACAGGGACGCGGGGTAGGCTGTGTAACCACACGTCACCCCATACTGACGGCTGCAATCTGATGTGTTGTGGTAGAGGCCACAACACCCACCAGAACACCCGCGTGTGGCAGTGCAACTGCAAGTTCCAGTGGTGCTGTTTTGTGAAGTGTAACATGTGCAGTGAGAGGTCTGAGGTGTTCACCTGCAAATGATGGATGGATGGATGGAGGAGGAGGGGGACGGAGAGAGCTGGGAAAGGGGACAAGGGACAGGGCAAGGCCATGAGAGAGGATACAAGGAAAGGAAAAAAGGATATTAGGACGGGAAGAACTCTTCAGGATGTACTCTACAGTGGACGTGGAAATTGTTAGATTCTTCATGACTTAATTTTGCACATTGGACATCCTATTTCATTTTTTTTTTAAAAGATTAAACTAAAGATTGAACTAAAATTACTTTGATAGAAAGTACTTTGAGAAGTAGGTTGCCTTGGTGGAAGAGTGTGGTAACATCTCACAGCAAGAACTGGCAAATCTGGTGCAGTCCATGAGGAGGAGATGCACTGCAGTACTTAATGCAGCTGGTGGCCACACCAGATACTGACTGTTACTTTTGATTTTGACCCCCCACCCCCCTTTGTTCAGGGACACATTATTCAATTTCTGTTAGTCATATGTCTGTGGAACTTGTTCAGTTTATGTCTTTTATTGAATCTTGCTATGTTCATACAAATATTTACATGTCAAGTTTGCTGAAAATAAACGCAGTTGACAGTGAGAGGACGTTTATTTTTTTGCTGAGTTTAGCAATGTTTAATATCATTTTTGGAGTGGTTGAAAAAGTACTCAATTCTCATACGAGTAAAAGTAAAAGTAAAGATACCTTACCTTGAAAATGACTCAAGTGAAAGTCATCCACTAAAATACTACTTCATTGAAAGCCTAAAAGTATTTGGTTTTAAATAATGTATACTTGAGTAAATGTAATTACAGATAGCCAGGGTCACACCCCAACACTCAGACATCATTTTTTTAAAAAGCATCTGTGTTTAGTGATTCCGCCAGATCAGAGGCAGTAGGGATGACCGGGGATGTTCTCTTGATAAGTGTGCAAATTGGACCATTTTCTGTCCTGCTAAGCATTCAAAATCTAAAGAGTACTTTTGGGTGTCAGGGAAAATGTTTGGAGTAAAAAGTACATACTCTTTAGGAATGTAGTAAAGTAAAAGTAGTCAAAAATATAAATAGTTAAAGTACAGATACACCCAAAAACGACTTAAGTAGTACTTTACCACATAATATTTTTTGTCTTTGATTTACCAGAGTTAGTGTGGCATTAAGCCACAACAGTAGAGTACATTTTTTCTGCTATTTTACTTTTCTTAAATCTGTGCACTTCTATTGTCAGTAGCATGTGAAAGTAGTCATCTTATTATTTTGCACTCACCATCCCTCCTCAATTCATTGGACATGATTTGAACATGTTACTAGGTCAATTGGTGAGTGCTGCACTGAATCATATTACCAAGAGCCTAACAAAGCAACCCGTTCAAGCCCATACAAAGAAAAACATGTCCCTATTTCAGTCTCTATTCCAACATGGCTATGTCCACGTTACCTGTTGTGTTTTATTCATTTTTATTTAACCAGGAAAAAACACATTGAAACCTAGGTGTAATTTCAGGGGGGGGGGATATTATATATTCACATTCTGAGATGATGTGGTGTAAGCGTTAATGGAGCTCCATGGGCAATGTATTCGCAAACAATACACTGCACATCCCCACCAATGCCAGAGATATGGAATTTCACTGTCGCTCTCCCCTTGCATTCACAATGTCTATACCAGCAGAGTTAAAGTCAACCTGTCCTGAGAATAAGTAGCCTAGTGGTTAGAGCGTTGGACTAGTAACTGGAAGGTTGCGAGTTCAAACCCCCAAGCTGACAAGGTCCACGGTCATCTGTCGTTCTGCCCCTGAACAGGCAGTTAACCCACTGTTCCCAGGCCGTCATTGAAAATAAGAATATGTTCTTAACTGACTTGCCTGGTTAAATAAAGGTAAAATAATAATAATAATAATAATTTTGCCTAACCATACAGATCTATAGAAAGAGGGCATGGGCCAGGGCATCAATCTTCTATGTATTCAGCGATTGTTTTATTTAGGCTTTATATAGCTAAAAATATATATTTTTATATGCATTACGTATGGCACTTTGTTTTCATTCATTGTCATTGTTTTTAAAGATTTGAGAGCTACAAATTATTCTGAATTATTTGGTCTCTGATTTATTAAAGTTGCTGTAGTGTACATAGTCCATGTGTTCTGTAATTGCCCAGATTGTTTTATTCTCGATATGAAGACCATCATTCTCTGTAGCTCCTGGTTTACTTGGTGAATTATCAGGCAATGCAGCAGCAAAATGTTAAGTATTAAGAAAATAAATGGATGTTAGAGATCGAGTGTTTGATTGGATCTCTGCTATATGTCTGATAAATGATTACACGGCTTTTAGGCAATGCAGGATTGTGTGCACCACAGTAAAATTGACAATACATTTTTCTAATAAAATCTGAGCATCTTTTAGTGATTTCTTGGGTTTCCTGTCCAGACTACTGTACCACTGTCCTTTGACACAAAAGCATACATCAATTTACATAAGACTGACCAATTCTCTCTGAAAAAAACTGGAACATTTGTCACAAGTTTTATTCAGTAGTTAAAGTTACAATCATCCGTTATATAGACCTTGAGTAGTACGGATATAATTCTGGAAGAATACCAGTACAGAAGGCACAGGAGGACAGAGTTATGGTTTGAGTGGTGAAACGCTGATCTAGATGACACCTTTCAGTCCTGCTGCTGTTGGACAGCTGTTTGCTCCTGACCCTGAAGTTGTTGACTAGACAGCTGTGACGGCCACCTCATTCAGCCAGCCTGACGCTCTCTCTGGGTTTTCCTGTGTTTGAAAAGCCATTGCAGGCAGCCACTGGAGCAGAAGTAAAAGCCGTATTTTGTCAGCCATCTGAAATGCTGGGGACCGGAACCTCATAAGCTCCCCTCACTATACCCAGCGGATTGGGGAAAGTCAACCCGATTGTTTCAATTTTGTCATTAAAAAACAAGGGACAGAGTAAATAGGGCGGGGCAGCAAGTGGGCCGGGTGACTAAAGCAATGTATTGTTGAGGTGTCAGGACCGGTCAGCTTATTCCGTGTGTGTGTGTGTGTGTGTGTGTGTGGGGGGGGAGGGGTCATTCTGCAAGCCAATACTTCTGGTCTGATTCACTCACACTGCCACTCACACTACTTGGGTCTCTGTCCGCAAACACATATACTACCACTTACACAAGGGCTCACTGCCAATCACACTCTGTCTGCCCGATCTAGCTGGCTGCCAAAGACCCACACCAGTCAAAGTACACATACACAGCAAACATAGCTGACGCATAACACAGATCAGGTTATTGAAATGTGTAAGGAAGTTGACTGGTGTTGTTGGTTGGAATATGTATCTACATGTAATTCAATCAAAGGTTTTTCTTGTAAAGAAACATGCAGTACCAAGAAGTACAGGAATAGTCCTTTGTATTATTGATATTCTCACCAAAAACCAACACAGGGTGGTAAGCAGATATGGTGCAAAGCTGGTAGCAAGACAATCAAAATCCATTCCCTTCGCAACACCCTTAGAACGGAACACTGTTAACCAGGAAAACCAGGTTAGCACCAACAAATTGGTTTGAAATAATTTGTGTGAAAACCTTCAAGGGTCTTTTGAACAGGGGTTGAGTAGCATGATACCATCTCTCTCCTTTACTCTTAAGCCCATGGCCCTCAGGGCGGAGTCATCGGCCAACCCACAACATTCTAGAGCTACCACCAGCTCCTGATTCACCAGGTTGTGGTCTAGAATATTCCGGGTAGCAAAGATGGCCCACTGGCTGATGGAGAAACAACGGTGAAGGATGGCATTACATATACATTTATGGCACAAAGAGAGTTAGTTTTATTTTACAATGGAAGAGGAACAAGAGGAATGTAGAAACCCGACTCTCAAAAGCTTTTTTCTACACCAAAACTACCCATACTGGTTGTCTCCTACACATTCACACATACTTTACTTTGATTTGTGGTTGAAGGGGTGTAACACTAACCCACTCTCAATTAGCTACCACCATCCCACTGTAAAGGACACTATCAGTACAATGAGTGAGTACTGTGTCCATTTTGAATGACAAGGAAGCAACCAAGCCTCCCACCCCCTCTAGTTCTCTTCCTCTCCACATATGCCCAGTCAGCATCGTTGACCAGGCCATGTAGCTGTGTGGCTGTGGCCCATACCTGGGTTCAAATACTATCTGTGCTTGATTGAGCTTGCCTGGCTGAATGGACCAATAGAATCATCTCAAACCGGCAAAGACCACACATCCGGCACTCCAGGCAAGCTACCCACTGGGCACAGACATAATTTCAATGTCTAGCTTTGGTTTACATTTGGATTATTTGTCAATTTAAGTGGAATTTACTTGAAATCAAGAAAACATTTAATGTAATTTGATTTGTTGACTTTTCAAATTCAGTCCGTTTTCCACATTGATTCAATGTTATCACAATTTTTGTTGAATTGACTTGAAAACAACATTGATTCAAATAGTTTTTGCCCAGTGTGTCTGTCTGTAACCCACCTGAGAAGAGCAGAGGGAGCTCAACAGTAACCGTCGATGACAACTTCCTTCCTGAGAGGGTCAGGGGGACAGTGGGGCTCAGATTAATAGCTCACTGCCTGGTGAAAAGACAAGCTGGCACCGTGCCCTGACCGACAGCTAGCCCCCGGGGGTGGACGGAGGTGGACTTAAAGTAAGCTGTTGTGTCAGTGCCAACATCCACCAACAGTATAAACATGATGGATACATGAAACATACAGTATAATAATTCACCACAGTGACTTGTCATGCCACTAGAGGTCTCTTCACAGTCCCCAAGTCCAGAACAGACTATGGAAGGCACACAGTAATACATAGAGCCATGACTATTTTCCATATCAGGTAACTGATGAAAGCAGTATAAATCAGATTTAAAAAGCAGGCAAATATACACCTTATAGAACAACATGGACTGTGAAGAGACACAAAAGGAACAGACACATGCATACATAAACACACACATTGTGATATTGTTGTATGGTGGTATTGAACATTTTGTGTTGTAGATGTGGTGGTGTAGGGATGTTAAATGATGTACTGGTTAATCTTTAACTCATTCAATACAAACATAGTTCAATGTTTGATATTTTGTTTTATACGTAAATGTGGGTACATTGGTGTGTTTGGACCCCGGGAAGAGTAGCTGCCGTCTTGGCAGCAGCTAATGGGGATCCCTAATAAATACAAATATAGACCCTCCCCTACATCTATTTGGACAGTTAAGCTAAAAGAAAAATGGCTCTATACTCCAGCATTTTGGATTTGAGAGCAAATATTTTACAGATGTGAAAGTACAGAATGTCACCTTTTATACGAGGTTATTTTCATATATGTTTTACATTTAGAAATTAATGCACTTTATGCATCTAGTCCCCCCATTTGAATGTGACATTAAGCACTTGGAAAAATTCACTTAGTGCATAAAATGTAGTATTTGGTCCTACATTCCTAGCACACAATGATTACATCAAGCTTATGACTCTTCAAACTTGTTGGTAGCATTTGATTTGGTTGTGTTTCAGAATATGTTGTGGCCAAAATAAATGGTAAATAATGTAGTGTGTCATTTTGAGGCCCCTTTTGTGATTAACAAGTATTTTTTTTGGGGGGGGGGGGTGAATCTTTGTTCCTCTTTCTCACTCAACATTATTCAGGATTTATTCAGGACTATCCATAATCATGGAAGCATCCACATTGATGTAGAAGGACTGAAAAGCTCTGGGATTTTCTTCTACTCCAAAATGAATTTTTAAAAATGTATGCTGACACCATCTGAAATATAATTTCCATCTCCAGAAATGAGCCCAATTACATACGGGTAAAAATTATATTTAACATATTGGACCATGCATATAGCCTATGCATGGTCTACAGTGCCTTCAGAAAGTACTCGGACCTGTGGACTTTTCCCAAAATGTTTACGTTAAAAACGTATTCTAAAATGGATTTTCTTTTAAGACAAACTCCTCAGCAATCTAGACATAATGACAAAGCGAAAACAGGTTTCAGGAAATGTTAGCAACTTTATAAAAACAGAAATAAGATACTTACATTAAGTATTCGGATCCTTTGCTATGAGACTCGAAATTGAGTTCAGGTGCATCCTCTTTCCATTGATCATCCTTGAGATGTTTCTACAACTTGGAGTCCACTTGTGGTAAATTCAATTGATTGGACATTATTTGGAAAGGCACACACCTGTCTATATAAAGGTCCCACATTTGACAGTGCATGTCAGGGCAAAAACCAAGCCATGAGGTTGAAGGAATTGTCCATTGATCTCCAAGACAGGACTGTGTCGAGGCACAGATCTGGGAAACGGTACCAAACATTTCTGCAGCATTGAAGGTCCCCAAGAACACAGTGGCCTCCATCATTCTTAAATGGAAGAGCTTTACATAGACATACGTGCATTTGTCCAAATACTTATGACACCTTCAAAGAGAGGGACTAGATATATAAAATGCTTTCATTTCTAAAATGGTAAAACAAACATTTATAACAATACCCTCAAATAAAAGATGACATTCTGTACTGTCGCCTCATGACATTTGTCAAATCCTAAATGTTGGAGGACAAAGACAAAATGTACACAATTTATTTAGCATCACTGTGTGTCCAAATAAATAAACATTGATTTATGACTCTAAACAGGGTAGATAAATGTACGTATCAGCAACAACAATACTTACAGGAAGACAAAGGATGATACATAAAAGTACAACGCTCATTAGGTTAACATCCATCCACAGTGGCTTTAACATGATAGTTACAACTAGTAAAATTTAAACACCACAGGGACATCAGATTCTAGACGAATCAAAAGGACACTAGGATTGTTGCTGTCAATAACGCAGTTGTCCATAATGAGAGGAAGACCATCCAGTTCCCTAACCTGGAAGAAGAATGCAAAAATCGAATTAGGGATACACGATATATTGGTGAACATATCGGAATTGGCCGATATTAGCTAAAAATGCCAACATCGGTATCGGCCCGATGTCTAGTTTAACAACGATTTGCAAAACCGATGTCAAAGCTGACGCGCATGCCTAAACTCAGCAAAAAAAGAAACGTCCCCCCACTGTCAACTGTGTTAATTTTCAGCAAAATTAACATGTGTAAATATTTGTATGAACATAAGATTCAACAACTGAGACAAACTGAACAGGTTCCACAGACATGCGACTAACAGAAGTGGAATAATCCAGGTCAGAATCAAAAGCAACAGTCAGTATCTGATGTGGCAACAAGCAGCATTAAGTACTGCAGTGCATTTCCTCCTCATGGACTGCACCAGATTTGTCAGTTCTTGCTGTGAGATGTTACCACACTTTTCCACCAAGGCACCTGCAAGTTCCTGGACATTTCTTGCCCTCACCCTCTGACCCAACAGGTCAGAGACGTGCTCAATGGGATTGAGATCCGGGCTCGTCGCTGACCATTGCAGAACACTGACATTCCTGTCTTGCAGGAAATCACGCACAGAACGAGCAGTATGGCTGGTGATATTGTCATGCTGGAGGGTCATGTCAGGATGAGCCTGCAGGAAGTGTACCAGATGAGGGAGGAGGATGTCTTCCCTGTAACACACAGCGTTGATATAGCCTGCAATGACAACAAGCGCAGTCTGAAGATGCTGTGACACCTCCCCAGACCATGACGGACCCTCCACCTCCAAATCGATCATGCTCCAGAGTACAGGCCTCGGTGTAACGCCCATTCCTTCGAAGATAAACTCAACTACGACCACCCCTGGTGAGACAAAACCGTGACTAGTCAGTGAAGAGCACTTTTTGCCAGTCCTGTCTAATCCAGCGATAGTGGATTTGTGCTCATAGGCGACGTCGTTGCCGGTGATGTCTGGTGACGACCTGCCTTTACAACAGGCCTACAAGACCTCAGTCCAGCCTCTCTCAGCCTTTTGTGGACAGTCTGAGCACTGATGGAGGGATTGTGCGTTCCTGGTGTAACTCGGGCAGTTGTTGCCATCCTGTGCCTGTCCCGCAGGTGAGATGTTTAGATGTACCGATTCTGTGCAGGTGTTGTTACACGTGGTCTGCCACTGCGAGGACGATCAGCTGTCCGTCCTGTCTCACCTTTCCGTCCTGTGTATAAACCTTTTACAGTGAAGATCTGTGAAGTTAATTGGATTTTTAAAATGATCTTTGAAAGACAAGGTCCTGAAAAAGGGATGTTCCTTTTTTTTGCTGAGTTTATATAACACAAATAGATGAGAACATCTTTGTATAACGTAGGTAGGTAAGTGATGACTCCACATAAAATTTTGCACTAAATGTGAAACAGTATTCCTAAACTAGCCCACAATGTCTGCTGTGTGGATCGAGCAGTCAACAAGTCGAGCAGTCATTTGAAAGAGTAAGGAAATTTCAGCAAGACAACTTAATTTAAAGGTGAAATTCATTAACGCCAAGATAATGGAATTCATTGCCCTTGACAAATCAACCGATCTCTGCCGTGGGTGATGTTGACTTTCACTGACCAGTCGAGCACCGGTACACTTTTTATTTATATATGTTTTTTAAATGTTCAGATGTTGCCCTACCGGAGTTACACCATAATAGCGTCACAGCTATTAGCTTCACAACGGACATCAGCCCCATGAGCTTACGGAGTCTGACAGCACCATGGGTCGTTGAGGACTTCATACTGAAGTCCTATCGAATGCTCATGAATATGCTGGTATTCATACCGCTGCTGCCATTTCAATGGCATTTGAGAACATGTTTGAAACTTGAACACACTAGCTAGCTCCATTAGAACAACTGACTCAATTGCACCTGCAGCAGATGTGATACCCTCTCATGGCATTGAAACATCTGCTCAACAAAACTGGCAGGGATGTAAACAAATGTGCACAAAATTTGAGATAAGCTTTATGTGGATATGGAAAATTTCTGGGATCTTACACTGCTCAAAGAAATAAAGGGAACACTAAAATAACACATCCTAGATCTGAATGAATGAAATATTCATATTAAATACTTTTTTCTTTACATAGTTGAATGTGCTGACAACAAAATCACACAAAAATTATCAATGGCAATCAAATGTATCAACCCATGGAGGTCTGGATTTGGAGTCACACTCAAAATTAATGTGGAAAACCACACTACAGGCTGATCCAACTTTGATGTAATATCCGTAAAACAAGTCAAAATGAGGCTCAGTAGTGTGTGTGGCCTCCACGTGCCTGTATGACCTCCCTACAACGCCTGGGCATGCTCCTGATGAGGTGGCGGATGGTCTCCTGAGGGATCTCCTCCCAGACCTGGACTAAAGCATCCACCAATTCCTGGACAGTCTGTGGTGCAACGTGGCATTGGTGGATGGAGCGAGACATGATGTCCCAGATGTGCTCAATTGATGTCAAAATGTGCTCCAGCCACATGATGTCTCGCATTGTCTTGCATTAGGAGGAACACGGGGCCAACAGCACCAGCATATGGTCTCACAAGGGGTCTGAGGATCTCATCTCGGTATCTAAATGGCAGTCAGGCTACCTCTGGCGAGCACATGGAGGGCTGTGTGGCCCCCCAAAGAAATGCCACCCCACCCCACACCATGACTGACCCACCACCAAACCGGTCATGCTGGAGGATGTTGCAGGCAGCAGAACGTTCTCCACGGCGTCTCCAGACTCTGTCACGTCTGTCACATGTGCTCAGTGTGAACCTGCTTTCATCTGTGAAGAACACAGGGCGCCAGTGGCGAATTTGCCAATCTTGGTGTTCTCTGGCAAATGCCAAACGTCCTGCACGGTGTTGGGCTGTAAGCACAACCCCCACCTGTGGACGTCGGGCCCTCATACCACCCTCATGGAGTCTGTTTCTGACCGTTTGAGCAGACACATGCACATTTGTGGCCTGCTGGAGGTAATTTTGCAGGGCTCTGGCAGTGCTCCTCCTGCTCCTCCTTGCACAAAGGCAGAGGTCGCGGTCCTGCTGCTGGGTTGTTGCCCTCCTAGGGTCTCCTCCACATCTCCTGATGTACTGGCCTGTCTCCTGGTAGTGCCTCCATGCTCTGGACACTACGCTGACAGACACAGCAAACCTTCTTGCCACAGCTCGCATTGATGTGCCATCCTGGATGAGCTGCACTACCTGAGCCACTTGTGTGGGTTGTAGACTCCGTCTCATGCTACCACTAGAGTGAAAGCACCGCCAGCATTCAAAAGTGACCAAAACATCAGCCAGGAAGCATTTGAACTGAGAAGTGGTCTGTGGTCACCACCTGCAGAACCACTCCTTTATTGGGGGTGTCTTGCAAATTGCCTGTAATTTCCACCTGTTGTCTATACCATTTGCACAACAGCATGTGAAATTTATTGTCAATCAGTGTTGCTTTCTAAGTGGACAGTTTGATTTCACAGAAGTGTGATTGACTTGGAGTTACATTGTGTTGTTTAAGGGTTCCCTTTATTCAGTGGTATTCTCTCTTTACTGTGTCGCCACCAGGCTCGATGCTATGTACAAGGACCGCTACTTTGATGCAGACAAGAAACGTTCAATTTGTTAAATGTTACATACAAGATGACAACATGGAAACGGACACCGTGACAGTGTGCACCAAGGAAGAGGCCACAGATAGACACAGCTGAAACGTCACTGCTTGACATGTATGATGCAATCATGGTTGAGAATGAAATGACTGAACAATGAAACAGCACACCAACTAAGAGAAAGAAATCGGTTTTGATTATGTTTTACTGGTAATGGGGACATATGTAAATGGCAACAAAAAAAAACGTTTTGGTCATTGTGTGTGTGTAACCTTTATTTAACTAGGCAAGTCAGTTAAGAACAAATTCTTATTTACAATGACTGCCTACCCCGGCCAAACCTGGACGATGCTGGGCCAATTGTGCGTCGCCCTATAGGACACCCAATCACGGCCGGATGTGATACTACAGTCCCTGGTTCGAATCCAGGCTGTAACACCTCTTGCACTGAGATGCAGTGCCTTAGACCACTGTGTCTATGTGTGTGTGTTAACTTTTAAAGTTGTACAAGGATGCTCAAAAGGCAGCCAAAATGTTAAATATCGGTATCGGGACTTATCGGATATCGGCCAAAAGTGTCATATCGGTGCATCACTAAATATAATCAAACAAACATATTTACAATGCAGAAATAGAATCTCACCATCCCCCAAAAATCTAGATTCCCATCCAAAATACAGTAAAAAACACTAGTCACTAATTATTCTGTTTGTCTTGAGTCTATAGATAGGGCCAAATTTCAAACAATGCTGAGAGGGCCAAATTTCAAACAATGCTGAGATGGCAATGTTCCTTATGCAAGAAGAAGCTCTTTAAGTATTGTGTTTCCTTGATTTCTATAGGACAATCTCAATAATTAACCAACATCTATGTCCCTATCAGCCAACATTGAGGTCCCTATCCTTAGGAAATCCCTACTACCACGGAAAATAGCTGTGTGTGGTTGCGGGTTGGTCTAAAGCTGTCACAACGTGTTGCACTTGTCCCTATCACCTGCTATCTAATTATATAGGTTAATTTACATGCATGCGGTTACTCTGCAAATTAATTGTTAGAGAACGGCCATAGCAAGAGAGAAAAGTGTGTACTTTTTGTTCACTCAAAATCATATTATCAACATCAGCCTATATGTAAAAAAATACTTAATGAAAGACTATCATATCAAATGATTAATTACCAGCTGGGAGCCGGCAGAGGGTTATTATCATTCATGGACCTTGTAAAGTGGGAGCAAGGTTTTTAAGCCACTGCAGGTGGACACATGCCAGTTTCCCCCATCCCTATTAATGTGCTTTATATCACAGTCAGTGAT
This sequence comes from Oncorhynchus keta, assembly GCF_023373465.1. NCBI lineage: Eukaryota > Metazoa > Chordata > Actinopteri > Salmoniformes > Salmonidae > Oncorhynchus > Oncorhynchus keta. Next base: position 35,469,936 of record NC_068433.1, on the reverse strand, counting down.
GGCTGCCGCTAGCTGGGATAATGGGTAAGGAAATGTTTAGATTTCTTCCATTAACGTAATAATAATAAAACCACCATGAGGAAGCCAACATGGCTCAGTGCCAAGATGGACTCAAAAGCACTTATTGTCTCTCCGGTGTGGCCCAGGAAGCACAGATACAGCATGAGGAGATTACTGTATGTGCTATTTAACTCAACATGTGTCTCAAATGACATCCTACTCCGTTTAGTGAACTACATTTGACCAGTCGATTAGAATAGGAAGTGTCATTTTACATTTTCATTCTCCATTCCTGACCTTTTACACATGCTTCTTGACCCTAGATCTGTCACGTCCAAGGATGAAATCCCTATTTTAGACACCGAGATAAACACTCTAAGGGCTGATTTAATGGTTCAAAAGGAGTCTGCAAAAAAGTATTTAGTCAGCCACCAATTGTGCAAGTTCTCCCACTTAAAAAGACGAGACAGGCCTGTAATTTTCATCATACGTACACTTCAACTATGACAGACAAAATGAGAAAAAAAAATCCAGGAAATCATATTGTAGGATTTTTAATGAATTTTTTTGCAAATTATGGTGGAAAATAAGTATTTGGTCACCTACAAACAAGCAAGATTTCTGGGTCTCACAGACCTGTAACTTCTTCTTCAAGAGGCTCCTCTGTCCTCCACTCGTTACCTGTATTAATGGCACCTGTTTGAACTTGTTATCAGTATAAAAGACACCTGTCCACAACCTCAAACAGTCACACTCCAAACTCCACTATGGCCAAGACCAAAGAGCTGTCAAAGGACACTAGAAACAAAATTGTAGACCTGCACCAGGCTGGGAAGACTGAATCTGCAATAGGTAAGCAGCTTGGTTTGAAGAAATCAGCTGTGGGAGCAATTATTAGGAAATGGAAGACACACAAGACCACTGATAATCTCCCTCGGTCTGGGGCTCCACGCAAAATCTCACCCCGTGGGGTCAAAATGATCACAAGAACGGTGAGCAAAAATCCCAGAACCACACGGGGGGACCTAGTGAATGACCTGCAGAGAGCTGGGACCAAAGTAACAAAGCCTACCATCAGTAACACACTACGCCGCCAGGGACACAAATCCTGCAGTGCCAGCCGTGTCCCCCTGCTTAAGCCAGTACATGCCTGTCTGAAGTTTGCTAGAGAGCATTTTGGTGATCCAGAAGAAGATTGGGAGAATGCCATATGGTCAGATGAAATCAAAATATAACTTTTTCGTAAAAACTCAACTCGTCGTGTTTGGAGGACAAAGAATGCTGAGTTTCATCCAAAGAACACCATACCTACTGTGAAGCATGGGGGTGGAAACATCATGCTTTGGGGCTTTTTTCTGCAAAGGGACCAGGACGACTGATCCGTGTAAAGGAAAGAATGAAAGGGACCATGTATCGTGAGATTTTGAGTAAAAACCTCCTTCCATCAGCAAGGGCATTGAAGATGAAACGTGCCTGGGTCTTTCAGCGTGACAATGATCCCAAACACACCACCCGGGCAACGAAGGTGTGGCTTTGTAAGAAGCATTTCAAGGTCCTGGAGTGGCCTAGCCAGTAGATCTAGATCTTAACCACATAGAAAATCTTTGGAGGGAGTTGAAAGTCCATGTTGCCCAGCAACAGCCCCAAAACATCATTGCTCTAGAGGAGATCTGCATGGAGGAATGGGCCAAAATTCCAGCAACAGTGTGTGAAAACCTTGTGAAGAATTACAGAAAACATTTGACCTCTGTCATTGCCAACAAAGGGTATATAACAAAGTATTGAGATAAACTTTTTGCAAATAAATTCATTAAAAATCCTAAAATATGATTTTTTTTCTCATTTTTTTCTCATTTTGTCTGTCATGGTTGAAGTGTACATATGATGAAAATTACAGGCCTCTCTCATCTTTTTCAGTGGGAGAACTTGCACAATTGGTGGCTGACTAAATACTTTTTTGCCCCACTGTATTTCTTAATTCCATTCTTTTTATTTTAGATTTGTGTGTATTGTTGTGAATTCTTAGATACCACTGCACTGTTGGTGCTAGGAACACAAGCATTTTGCTTCATTCACAATGGCATCTGTTAATAACATAACATTTGATTTATGTGATAACAATGGCAACGGCGTGATGGAGGTGCAACTCATGAATATGCTTTTGATCAAAATCAACACAGATAGTGTGAGAGTTTAGTGACCAGCCCGAGGAAGAGGACACAACAGCACCCTCCTCAGGGGATAGGTACTCAGTGTATAGCCAATTACTACACAGCTGGGCTCACTAATTGCTTTTTGTCTTCCATACATGAAGTAAAATGATTTGTCATTTCCCATATAATTGATGAGGATCTCCATATGGCAAATGTACGGTCCCTTACTAGATGTCTGCGAATGTTATTAAAATAGGCTGATGGCCTTGGGTCGTGCTCCAGGGCCCGCTCTTCCGGGAAGTCATCAAATGAAGTCTGTTTGACATTTGGTTTCCATTTTTAAAAAATGTTTAATTTTCTGTCATTTTTCTGCTGTACCGGACAATTCCACCAGATGGCGACTGTCTGCTTATTGCAAATGGACAAAACATCACCAAACAGACATGGCCATTTCTCATAAATGGAAAAGACTTCAAAGACGAAACCCAGTGAGCACAGGTTTGTGCAAATGGGCTGTTAGCCCAGAAACAAGATGGAAAAAAATTACCAGTCATTTATCCATTGTAATTTATTAGAAATCGTACACTAGGTGATGGTTAAAGACATTTTTTTCCAAAAGATATATAGATCCAGTTGCAGCTTGTTCAGACAAATCCATTAAGGCGGATTTCTGAGCGCTACGTGATTTATTTGATTTTCTGTGATTTTCTGAACTCACTCACACACACAGTCAATGGGGAGTGACACAATGTGAGGCTTATAGACACACAGAGCCTCCGTTCGAACTATCAAAGAACCATCAGATCTAGAGCTCTGAAACTTTAGAAACCTGTTCTAGAGCTTACGTTGATAGTGCACGGTGAGTTATGTGGCTCTAGAAGGTTCTCAGGCCGAGAAACAGCCTCATACATTTGCAATGACTTCAATTTATTTTGACCATCGCGAAAATGACGACATTTAGAAAAGTCCCAGAGTCACAAGACTAGGTGCATTGAAAACCGCCTCAGCCCATAAAGACGGACTCTTAACATGTGTCTGATAGCTCTTTCAAGGACCCTGTAGCAACGCCCGGAAAAAGTGCATTTTCAGCACTTAATTAAGGTTACTGCTCGGGCTCCGAATGACCAATCGAGCCGAAACTCGGGATTCGGGGTTGCCTCAGTTAGGCCTACACATATCGTCAGAACTGGACCCACAGCTAGAATGTAACTACGTGTTTTAAGTTTTTATTATGGTTTAGACAGAAGGCACTGTGAATTTTGGGCCTGCTCTGAAATATGTGATAGTTGGCTTCTAAATGTGTTGGACAAAGTGGGTTTGGTGTCAGTGTGTATCAGTTTGGTGTCAGAATGATATCTTATTGACTGATGGACGCGGACTTTTGTCCGTTTAAAATAAGTTTAAACAGTGATGAATCATCACCAAATTGACATGCAGAAATCAACACCATACTGACCATACCGATGGAGAGGAACCACTATCACTGCCTGGCCATCCTGAATTGAACAGGCCAGTCAATTGGGCTTTTCTGCAGTAAATTAGAGCATGTCACATTTGTGATGGTAAATTCCCATTGTAAGACATTGCAAATGGACAGTACATTTGCAATGGTTTTCATGAGGGATTTTACCATCACCAAATGGACATGCTGAAATCAACACCAACGAGCGATGGAGAGGAACCACTATCAATGCCCGGCTATCCTGAGTTCGACGGACCAGTCAATTGGGCATTTCTGCAGAATATTAGAGCATATCAAATTAGTGATGGTAAATACCCATTGTAAGACATTGCAAATGGACAGCCGTGCACCTGGTAATCTGAACAGGTTACCAGGAGCACATTTTTAAATGGTTTTTAATGCCTTTAGGGGAGTGCAAGGGGTATGGAGCACATGGCCGGGTAGGGAGCACCCCCCACCCAGGCCCATCAAATAGGAAATCATTTTGGACATTTAAAAAAAATATATATAAAAAAAAAGACAGAATCCCACTTCTCTCTAATTCCACCAAGTTCTTACTTCCTATGACTTCCTATGATCAAACATGACAAATATACCTTCTAGGTTGATTCAGGGCTTAACATAGTGATATACATAATTTGGTCAGTATAAATGCCTTTGGACATTTCTTATGCCATTTGGACATGGTTCACTGACTTTTGGGTTTGGAAAGCCGACTTCCTATGATCATATATGGCAAATGGACATAACATCCTGATTTGGTATTTTCAATACTTATGTACAGCATTTGTACATGGTTCACTGCCTTTTGGATTCGGAAGCCAACTTCCTATGATCGTATATTGCAAATGGATAAAACATGGGCCTTATGGACAAACTAAATAAAATAAGACAAATGTATGTTCATATGGTTATTATATATGTATAATTGACAAACAGAATCGAAAAAATACAAAAATGGTCCACGTTTTTAGAGGGGGTTGAATTTTTGAAAAAAATTGAGATTTTCAAATTTGACCCTTTACAATATGAAAATCTATGGTGGAGCTCGCTCGCCATCTTTGGGATTTTGGGGCTATGACACTTGGCATTTGCCATATGCCACTTGCCATATGGTTTGGATGAACTGCCGTCCTTTTGAGTAGTATATACGATTGTGGATATGTTTTGTAACTCGCATGAAAATGTCCAAAAGATATATTCCAGGTTGAAAGAAACTGGTCAAACTAAGTAGAGAATCAATCTTTAGGATGTTATTATCATATATATCCAATAACGTTCCAACCGTATCATACGTTTTCATCTGGAGCCGAATGGAACAGCCGTAGCACCCACAGAGAAATGCGCCACAGGAAAATGGCATTCTGTCGGGACACTGACTATTTTCCCTCCCATTAGGTCAAAGTTCACAGCAAATGCTCCATTACACTTTCTACTGAATGAGGACATCTAGTGGAAGGCGCTTCCAGATCCTTTTCTTGTTGGGAAAGTTGCCCCAACTTTCAGAATTTCACTTCTTGTTTGGAAGATTGCCTGCTCTATGAGTTCTGTCATACTCACAGACATAATTCAAACAGTTTTAGAAACTTCAGAGTGTTTTCTATCCAATAGTAATAATACTATGCATATATTAGCAATCTAGGACAGAGTTTGATGCAGTTCACTAAGGGCAAACAATTCATCCAAAGTGAAAATACTGCCCCCTATCCTCAGCAAGTTATTAAGGCAGGTGGAACTGCAGATCTCCTCTTCGTCTGAAGAGGAGTAAGGATCGGAACAAGATGCAGCGTGGTAAGTGTCCATAACTTTAATCAAAGAAAACACTGAATACAAAAATAACAAAAGGAACGTGACGAAACGAAACCGAAACAGTACCGTGTGGCGACAAACACTGACACGGAAACAAACACCCACAAACCAACAGTGAAACCCAGGTTACCTAAGTATGATTCTCAATCAGAGACAACTAACGACACCTGCCTCTGATTGAGAACCATACTAGGCCGAAACAGAAACCAAACATAGAAAAACAAACAGACTGCCCACCCCAACTCACGCCCTGACCATACTAAATAAAGACAAAACAAAGGAAATAAAGGTCAGAATGTGACAGCAGCAGAAGTGTTCCTCCTGTAACTATTATGTGTAGACCAGGCCTGGGCAATTATTTTCCAGGGAGGGCCACATTAGGATATATTTTTGCCATCGCGGGCCAGAATCATATTACAGGATTATACATCATGTGTATGACTGTGTTTACATATTTATCTACTGCAAATCACATCCAGATATGCTACTCATTTTACTTTTTTAACATGCACAGAAATAAACCACATCTATGTTCTCCTTTTGGTAAATATTTTCATTATTAAACATGCAATGAATTACACCGAGGGAAAAGTACACTGTGCATTCAGCACAACAGACAGAACTCTTGTTAACTTCTTGCGTCGAGCCAACCCGGATCCGGGATCATGACTACAGCCTCAAGCCCATTACCATAACGCAACGTTAACTATTCATGAAAATCGCAAATGAAATGAAATCAATATGCTAGCTCTCATGCTTAGCCTTGTAGTTTGGAATTCAGTTCATTCATCAGGGCTATGATGCCCACACTGAAGGCAAGATCAGCCAACCATTCTTTATCTTGCAGTTGAGGGAAATAGACATATTTTCCTTTCATTTGCAAAAACTTCAGGTCACCTTCCCCAAAGTCAGTCATCTCACGTTTGTGTGGTAGGGTAGTATGACCCAACTCTGTCTCTTCCAACAGTGAGACAAACTGCTTGTGGTTTAAAGATTTTGCTCTCATGAAGTTTACCACTTCCATCAGTGGTCACACTGGATAACTTCTCGAAACTCAGTCCCAGCTTTGCCACACACTTATTAACCTCCAATAAATCTTTCCCTGTGGTAGTGCTCTTCATTGACTGCACTGAAGCAAGCTCCTCTGTAATTTAAAAGTCTGGGGTTATGCCTCGTAAGAATATCAACAACTGTGCCGTGTCACTTGTATCACTGCTCTCATCCAGGGCCAAGGATAGGGCCAAATAGGTCAAATCCTTTACCTTGTCTTTCAACTGTTGTTCCATATTCTCTGCTATGTCTGCGACACACCATGTCACTGTTTGTCTTGACAGGGAAACATTTTCAAACAGCTCTTTCTTGTTGGGGCAAAGTATTGCTGCAGAGACAATTAAACATTATTTAATGAATTCACCCTCATTGAATGGCTTCAAATCAAATCAAATCAAATGTTATTTGTCACATACACATGGTTAGCAGATGTTAATGCGAGTGTAGAAAAATGCTTTTGCTTCTAGTTCCGACAATGCAGTAATAACCAACGAGTAATCTAACCTAATAATTCCAAAACTACTACCTTATACACACAAGTGTAAAGAGATAAAGAATATGTACATGAAGATATATGAAGGAGTGATGGTACAGAACGGCATAGGCAAAATGCAGTAGATGGTATCGAGTACAGTATATACATATACATATGAGATGAATAATGTAGGGTATGGAAACATTATATTAAGTAGCATTGTTTAAAGTGGCTAGTGATATATCTTTACATCCATTAACATCAATTTCCATTATTAAAGTGGCTGGAGTTGAGTCAGTGTGTCACGCCCTGGTCTTAGTATTTTGTGTTTTCTTTATTATTTTGGTCAGGCCAGGGTGTGACATGGGTTTATTATGTGGTGTGTTTAGTCTTGTTTTTTTTGTAGGTATTGGGATTGTGGTATAGTCGGGTTTTCTAGAAAAGTCTATGGTTGCCTGAAGTGGTTCTCAATCAGAGGCAGGTGTTTATTGTTGTATCTGATTGGGAACCATATTTAGGCAGCCATATTCTTTGAGTGTTTCGTGGGTGATTGTTCCTGTCTCTGTGTTAGTTTGCACCAGATGAGGCTGTTTAGGTTTTCGCGGTACGTTTCTTGTTTTGTATTGTTCGTGTTCTTTCTTTATTAAACATGTATCAAAATTACCACGCTGCATTTTGGTCCGATCCTTGCTACACCTCCTCGTCAGAGGAGGAGATAGAAGAAAACCATAACACAGTGTGTTGGCAGCAGCCACTCAATGTTAGTGGTGGCTGTTTAATTAACAGTCTGATGGCCTTGAGATAGAAGCTGTTTTTCAGTCTCTCGGTCCCTGCTTTGATGCACCTGTACTGACCTCGCCTTCTGGATGATAGCGGGGTGAACAGGCAGTGGCTCGGGTGGATGTTGTCCTTGATGATCTTTATGAACTTCCTGTGACATCGGGTGGTGTTGGTGTCCTGGAGGGCAGGTAGTTTGCCCCCGGTGATGCGTTGTGCAGACCTCACGACCCTTATGAGAAACCAATTGCCTCGACGGATATATTATCGAATATATATGTTAAAAACACCTTGAGGATGGATCCTAAACACGGTTTTCCGTGTTTCTGTCGATATTATGGAGCAAATTTTGAAAAAAGTTTGGCATTATAGTTGGCATTATAGTTAGCATTTTCCGGTCAATTTCTCAGCCATGCATGATGAAGAAACGGGAGCTATTTCGCCTACAAAAATAATATTTTTGGAAAAAAGGAACATTTGCTATCTAACTGGGAGTCTCCTGAGTGAAACCATTTGAAGATCTTCAAAGGTAAATTATTTAATTTGGTTGCTTTTCTTATTTTCGTGTTGCCTGCTGCCAGCAGAGCCTAGCATAGCATTATGTCATGATAAACTTGCACAAATGCTTGTCTATCGTTGGCTGTAACGCATCTTTTGAAAATCTGAGATGACAGTGTTGTTAACAAAAGGCTAAGCTTGTGTTTGAATATATTTATTTCATTTAATTTGCGATTTTCATGAATAGGAAAAGTTTCTAGGTGTATTTATGTCCACTGTGTTATGCTAATGCATTTGAGGCTATAATTACGCTATTGCTCGTCGCAAGAACACCCACAACAGTAGAAATGTCCTTTTTCGAGCTGAAAGACGATGGTCATACCTTACCCATGATGTTGAACTACGATGTAAGTCAATAAAACATAGTTATAGTCAAGGTCTGATATATTTGAGCACGAAGTGCCAAATACGAATGTGTGATTTCTGATGTTTTTGTCGGTCTTTCGCGGAAATCCCACGGCGAGACGCCGTCAATGGCATCAAAATTTGCTTGCGAGAGTAGAAAACGTCAATTCACATACACTGCCTGGCGTATGTCAACTTAAGTTATTTTCCTATGACCATAGGGGTTAAATCATTTTTCTTTGTGGGGTTTTTTGTAGTTTTGTTTTTTACATTACTCTCATGGAGAGATATGTGTAAAACATGGGGGAGGATTCAGTTTTTTGAGGTTTTGAATTGAAGGTATACACCTTGAGGCATATGTGAAGGAGTGTAATTGTATTGTTGAGTGTTGTGTTTGTTTTGTTCTTCCCGAGGGGTATAGGTCTAACTTATTGATCCTTGGCTCTACGATGGAGTTGACAGTGATATGGGGAGTATAAGCCAATTTTAAAGAATATATTTGATATTTTCTTATGTGTAATAAGAATAATTGGTAAAAGTAATAATTTATCATGTAGTTAATGAACTGAACTAAACTGTTGTTCTGATCTGTTATTTCGAGGTTATCGTGAAAAGTGACATTGTATTGTTGTGTTTGTTTTGTTCTATTCCCGAGGGGTAAAGGTCTAACTTATTGATCCTTGGCTCTACGATGGAGTTGACAGTGATATGGGGACTATAAGCCAATTTTAAAGAATATATTTTCTTTGAAATATGTTGTGTATTAAGAATAATTTGTAAAAGTAATAATTTATCATACCTTAAGGGAAGATTTCGGCAGTTGCTGTATGGTTAGTGAGAAAGTCCATATTGCAAATGTACGGTCCCTTACTAGACGTCCGAAATCGTTTGTAAAATTTGCGGACGGCGTCGGGCCGAGCGGCAGGGCCGGACCTACCGGGAAGTTATCAAATGAACTTTGTCGGACATTCGGTTTCCGTTTTACAAAAATAATAAGATTTTGGTCATTTTTCCACTGTCCCGGAAATTCCCACAAGAGGGCATAAGCAATCATATTGCTATTGGACAAAACATCACGATTCACGACGGGGCCTTATCTCGAAAACGGAAAATATTTCGAAGCCGAAACTCAGTGAGCGTAGGTTTGGCATAATGGGCAGTTGGCCCCGAACAAGATGGCATCTAGGCCTCAACGGTTTTTGAGTTATGGCCATTTATCTGGGATTAAAGGTCCAAAATGAAAATAGAGAAATTATTTTTCCACTTCACGTCAAAGTCAAGGAGCCTCCGGTGTCAATAAAAAAAGAACCAGCCATTTATCTATCGTCATTTCAGAGAAATCGTACAACGACAGATTGTTGATGTTCACGGATAGGTGTTTTTTTTCAACTGTTACAGATCCAGTTGCAGGGTGTTCTTACGAATCTTTTTAAGGTGTGCTGCGGAGCTCTGCGAGATTTCTGTGATTTTCTATGATTTTCTGAAATAACACACACTCACTAAACCCTCCGTAAATAACTCAGTTCTTAACGTAAAGACTTAAAACTCAGGATTCTGTAAAAGCATACCCCAATCATGATATGAGTTTATTTATAGCTTCCTGTGCCAACCGGAAGTGCCTTAAATGGTGTCACAGTGGCAGTTTCCATGGGTTAAAAAGGTCAGATCTTTTCAAAACTTCATATGTGTGATTAGGCAACCCCCATAAACTGTAAGTCAGTCATTTCTCCCAACAGATGTCAAAGAAAAGCTCTCTCTCACACACACACACACACAGAAACACACACACAGCAAGGATGGAGTGACAAAGTGCGGTGCTTAAAGACACACAAAGCCTACAATGGCATTTACATATTCTCTAGGCCGTGCCGAGTTCAACAAGATGCCCCGCTTGACCGTAGCTTGCTCGATCTAAGCTCAGCGACCATTAGAAAAGTAGGCCCAAAATGAAGGCTGGCCCTCAATGTCATTTGCTTTTGGGTGACAGTGAGAGAACTGTTAGGGTGAGAAGCACAATTCAACCTCAGGTACGTTCCTGAGGTCCCCCCGATCCGTGCAAGCCTAACCTTGACCGTGTGGCATTAACCCTTACCAGTTAAAAGAAGGTGTTTACATCAAACAGTTTGCATTGACTTCTCTCCCCATAGGAATACATTGCCTGCACCTGTAAATTCAACCTCAAGCCTATGTGGGTTATGAATGCCTTATGAACCTGTCTTCTATGACAGTCCATCAGACCACTATGAGGTCTACCTGTGTCGAGTCTAAGCTTCCTGGAGCAACCGGAAGAGGTTAAATTGACCCAAAAGTTGTTTTGATGTACATAACCATCAAAGGTGAAAATGACTACACTCAACCCTGTGTAGATCGTAGATCAGTCAATTCTTAACTTAAAAACTTAAAACTCAGGATTCTGTAAGTGTCTATGTCAATCAAGACATGTGTTTACTTATAGCTTCCTGTGCCAACCGGAAGTGCCTTTAATTGGGTCACACTGTCTGTTTTGAAGGGTTAAAAAAGTCACATCTTTCCTAAACGTCATATGTGTGACTAGGTAACCCTCATGAACTGTAAATCAGTCATTTCTCCCAAAAGATGTCAAAGAAAAGCTCTCACACGCACACACAGCAAGGATGGAGTTAAAAAGTGCGGTGCTTAAAGACACAGAGAGCAGGCAATGGCATTACCATAATCTCTAGGCCGTGCCAAGTGCACGTGCATTTGCAATATGATTCTATAGTGAAAAAAACATCACAAAATAGACATGATGAAGTCAACACAACGAGCGATGGAAAGGAGCAACTATCACTGCCAGGCCATCCCGAGTTCATCTGGCCAGTCAATTTTGCATTTCTGCAGGATTTTTGAGCATGTCAAATTTCATATGATAAATGCCAATTGAACCATATTGCAAATGCACGTGCACTTGCAATATGATTCAACAGTGAAAAAACATCACAAAATGGACATGATGAAGTCAACACAATGAGTGATGGAAAGGTACAACTATCACTGCTTGGCCATCCTGTGTTCATCAGGCCAGTCAATTTAGCATTTTTGAGCATGTCAAATTTCATATGGTAAATGCCCATTGAACCATACTGCAAATGCACGTGCACTTGCAATATGATTGTATAGTGAAAAAACATCACCAAATGGACATGATGAAATCAACACAACGAGTGATGGAAAGGAACAACTATCACTGCCCGGCCATCCTGTGTTCCCATAGCGGGCATTAATATCAGAATGACCGGTAAATGCATTTACAACCATATTTTTTTTTTTGGGTTAACAGGTGCCTATTTTCAATCACCAGTTGCACAACAATGCGTATCCATCAGAATATTTTAAACAGTCCATAAAGCACTCAGGACGGATCCCATAGATAGAGGGCCGTAGTAGGGTACTCCCATAGCGGGCATGGACAATAGGAGTCCCGGTAAATGCATTGCACGTGCATTTGCACGTAAATGCAATGCACGTGCGTTTGCAATATGATTCTATAGTGAAAAAACATCACCAAATGGACATGATGAAATCAACACAACGAGTGATGGAAAGGAACAACTATCACTGCCCGGCCATCCCGAGTTCATCAGGCCAGTCAATTTTGCATTTCTGCAGGATTTTTGAGCATGTCAAATTTCTTATGGCATTTGGCCCCCAAAAAAGTTACTTTTGACTTTGACTTTTGACTTCCTATGAAATCATATTGTAAAATGGACAAATCATATGCCTTATGCACAAGTAAAAAAAAAAATTATGATAATAAAATACAACTAAAGTATGTTGATACAGTTCTTACACGTGTGTAATTGACACAAAATTTGAAAGAATTTCGAAAAACGGTCCAGAAAGCACTTTAAGGGTGTGAAGTTTTTTACAAAATTTTGACATTTTTGACTTTTGACTTTTGACTTCCTATGAAATCATATTGAAAATGGACAAAACATATTACTTATTCGCATGTAAAAAAAAGTAAAAAAATATGAAAATAAAATTGGACAAAAGTGTATTCATACAGTTCTTACAAATGTGTAATTGACAAAAAATTCAAAAGAATTTCGAAAAACGGTCCAGAAAGCACTTTTTTAAGGGTGTGTGAAGTTTTTTACAAAATTTTGACATTTTTGACTTTTGACTTCCTATGAAATCATATTGAAAATGGACAAAACATATTACTTATGCGCATGTAAAAATATACGTGTGTAATTGACAAAAAAATCGAAAGAATTTCGAAAAATGGTCCAGAAAGCACTTTTTTAAGGGGTGATCAATAATTTTTTTCAAAATGTTGCTTTTGGATGTTGACTTGGGTTACATTTCCAATATGAAAAACCATGGTGGAGCGGATTCGCCACCTGTTGAATTTTTAAAGTGTTACAACTGGCAATTGCCATATGGCATTTGCAATACACTTTGCATGAATCAACGTCGAATTGGGTGGTATTGGACAATGTGTATATGGTTTGTCCGATGCCAATGACTTCCCATTCATTTTTGTCCAATACAGGGGGGTAATTCCCTTACATGTAGTTAATGAACTGAACTAAACTGTTGTTCTGATCTGTTATTTCGAGGTTATCGTGAAAAGTGACATCAGACGGTAATTGGACCGAATAGTGTGTGTACCTCAAAACACCCTCTAACTGGCTGAAGAAGAGTGACAAAGGCGTTGTAGAAGGCCTTCCGAACCACTTCTACCGAGAGACAGGAACCAAGCCAGAAATTGTTGTACAGTATCAGATCTAAGCTATCAACTGCTTTTCTTTCATGTGTCTCTCGGGAGTGTGAGAGTCCACTTGGAGTGAGCATGGAGAGAGATCTGTTCTAACCTTTTCTTATGATGCTGGTATATTGGTTGACGAATGGACAAGACATGAGTGGTAAAGATGAGACATTGAAATTGGGACATTATCATGAGCCGTCCACCTTGAACTGTAAAGCTATCTGAAGAAGAACGACGCCAGAAGAATCCGTGCCTGTGCCAATAAAATTGTTTTATACTTTTGTGGTATCAGGTTGATTGTAGAGGTCTACACCATGTAAAAGTATAGTAATTTAGATTAAGAATGCATTGAGATACTGATCTGTATTATAATCATGATTTAAAATGTTACTGGTAGAATTATGGGATAATTATACTGAATCTGCTAATATTGATGTGTGTTAAATTGAGGTTTTTACTTTGAGTGATAAGACCAATTTGAATCACTGAGGAATGTCATTCTAAATTTTGGTTGGATAAATAGTTGGGTTGTTAATTATGATTTGGAATATGAATGATTTCCCTGTCCTATTACTTTGTGATGAGGCCTGTGTTTAGATACTGGTTCTCATGTAACTTAGGGAGCATTTCTATGTTATGTTTTTATTTTCCTCAAATGGATTATTCTGTGTTATTAAACATGTGCAAGTTTGTCTTGTAGAATAAAGGTTGTAAACATAGTTTCAGAAGGGAGACAGCTTACATATAAGCTAAGGTATTTGACATTGAAGGGATTTGATTGTTTTTATTTTATTTTAAATATTGAGTATGTCATTAATGTTCTGATTCTTTAGAAGGGACAATGTCACTGAGAGGGGAATGTCGTGGCAGAATCAGAATTATTTAGGTAACATTTATAAATAAGATGTTTTATTAATTTTCATAAGCATGCTTATGTGGGGAAAGTTACTTGGGCCCAGAGAGGGGAGAGGTCGGGTTAGTCTCATCTGTGAATGTGTCTGTAAACTATCCCTAAAGCATGTGAAGGGATGGTGTGATTAATGGGGAACCAGTTAGGTTGGCTCCACAATGTCTGTGTGCCAGTCACGTCTCTCTGTAAGCTTGTCCAGGAGGGGGTGTATTTGATATATGCCATTGGATGAGGTAATGTTTTTGGTTCTAAGAACGAGATAAGAGCTTTCGTTTAGGAGACCAAACTGAACAATAATTTATAGCCAATGCTGTCTGGCTATGGGATACTCCTCTCTGAAGTAAAGTCTTTCTTTGTATAATGTTCTGTTATTCATCATCTGAGTTTTTATGGGTGTGTCTTGGCTATAAATGATACCAAGGACTGTTTTGTAAGCACTCTCAGAGAATTCATTTATAGACACTGAATTTATCTGAGAGTCACATGGCTATGGTGAAGCTCATATAATTAAAGATGGACTTTATGATAACTCTGACTTGTGTGTGGTTTGCTCTCTCATGATTTGGTAATACACAAAATTTCCACGACATGTCTTAACGACCGTTCCAGAGGTGCATGTTCATTAAACAAGCATGGGAAACAATGTTTAAACACTTTACAATGAAGATCTGTGAAGGTATTTGGATTTTTATGAATTATGTTTGAAGAACAGGGTCCTTTCTATTTGCCATATATTTTTCAAATGTGCTGTGATGCATCACAAAAGTTCTAAACCTTTCTATTCTCATAGCTTCTACAGATTGCAAAGTTAAGATTAAAAAAAAATCTAAAATAAATCAACCCAAAGAGATATCTGCCATGTTGGAGTCAACAGAAGTCAGAAATAGCATTATAAATATTCACTTACCCTTGATGAATTTCATCAGAATGCACTCCCAGGAATCCCAGTTCCCCAATAAATGTTTGTTTTGTTCGATAATGTCCATCATTTATGTTCAAATTCCCCCTTGTTGTTCACGAGTTCAGTACACAATCTAAACTCACGACGCGCGTGCAAGTCTAGTGGAAAGTACGGACGAAAAGTCCAAAAAGTTCTGTTACAGTCCGTAGAAACATGTCAAACAAGGTATAGAATCAATCTTTAGGATGTTTTTAACATAAATCTTCAATAATGTTCTGTAAAAAAGCAATGAATATCACCATGTAACCTCCCCAGAACACAGAAGGTTCAGGAATGCTACTAAATAAATAACATGATTCTTCATTATGATGGTCATTATGACAGCGGGGTTAAAGAATGGTCTTTAGAATTGTAGTGTTGGTGGGATTGGCTGCTGTGGGTGATAAACACTGCAATCTTAGACATATAAAGATGACCTGGCCCCGCCTCCCAGGCGGCACTGTGGTCTAGGGCACTGCGCCACCCGGGAGGCTGTGCCACCAGAGACTCTGAGTTCGCGCCCAGGCTCTGTCAATTGGCCTAGCGTCGTCCGGGTTAGGGAGGGTTTGGCCGGTAGGGATATCCTTGTCTCATCGCGTACTAGCTACTCATGTGGCGGGCCGGGCGCAGTGCGCGCTAACCAGGTCGCCAGGTGCATGGTGTTTCCTCCAACACATTGGTGCAGCTGGTTTTCGGGTTGGATGCGCCCTGTGTTAAGAAGCAGTGCGGCTTGGTTGGGTTGTGTTTCGGAGGACACATGGCTTTCGACCTCCGTCTCTGAGCCCGTACGGTAGTTGTAGTGATGAGACAAGATAGTAACTACTAACAATTGGATACCACAAAATTAGGGAGAAAAGGGACAAAAAAAAATTAAAAAGATGAACGTATGAGCCTCATCTCCACTGTGAGCAAGAAGTCCCGGGGTTTCGTGACGATGCATTCCAGTGAGATCACTCCTCTGTGGGCCAGTCTCTGGGCACTGATGTCTAGCTGGATGTCGTCCCCTGGGACTGAGTGGGACGGCCGGCACGGAGATGTTGGTGGGGAAAGTGATGTTGTAGATAGAGATTCTTAAGGGGAGGGATTAAAAACAAGGGGTCTTCTATGTACTCGGAAGTTGGGTGGACACCCGAAAGACAGACCCACCCTGTACGTTGAAGCAGCTCTCTGTCACAGCGCAGCTGTGGGATCTGGCCACACACTCATTAATATCTGAACAGAGAGAGAACAACAATTGTTATCAGTGTGTTTCACATATAATATGGCACATACACAGTGTCGTGATGTGACTATCATTAATGTGGTGACTGCTATTTATTGAATAAATGCCTACTACGTTTAATTATTACTCAATTAAATTAATCATGTAACAATTAACACATTAGGAATTTGGGGCACCACGGGAAAAGTTATATACTGAGTTACTATCTCAGGACTGAAACTCTAAATATTAATAAATATCTCTTACATCAATAACAGTCAATTATTCAGTATTACCTCATCAGTCTCATTCTGAATGTTGCAATATCCCTGGATCCACAAGAACCCTAGCCCTTTTGAATATTCAGTCCTACACAAATGTATTGAATCATTTATTTATTAACTAACAAAATAATAATACAGAATACCATCCACTGACACGATATGATGGCTTTTTACACAATGTAAAGGGGGTGGGGAAAAATAAAGAGTGGGAGAGACAAGTGGACTTATCGTACATACATTTGGAAACTTCACTCACCGTAATATGAATACTTTGCACATGAACGACTGCTCAATTGGAAAAGAAATGCAATGTACATATTTACGCATAGATGTCTTTGTCATCTCTCTGTTGAACTTGATGGTACTATGGGAAGTGGTTCGATGTCAGTCGCTGGTTGTCCACCAGAGGTCACAATGTCCTTCTTAGTTGTAGTCTTCTTTGTCTTGGAGTGTTCTTAGAATGGACATACCCAGCTGCAGACTGTGAATATTTGGTCTGGTCTTCACCTTTAAAAAAATGTTTTTTAACATTTGACCTTTATTTAACAAGGCAAGTCAATTAAGAACAATTTCTTATTTACAATGACGGCCTACACTGGTCAAACCCGGACGACGCTGGGTCAATTGTGCGCCGCCCTATGGGACTCCCAATCACGGCCAGTTGTGATACAGTCCTCTTCACTCGTTGAGAGTCCTTTTAAGCACTCTGGCCTTGGAGGGCATTCCATCCTGTTGACACAATGTCTGTACTGACTGGGACCAGGTTTTTATGAAAAGCCATTATCTCATTTCGAAGGCTAAAATCACAGTTCTATCTTTCCAAAAATAGTTTCATATTTAATCATATATTTTTTACAACATTTAGATGTAAATATAATATATATTGTGAAAGCTCTTAAAGTTTCAACGTTTCTGTTATTACTTATTTCTTATAATTTTAATAATGTCACAAAATAAACATACATTTCCATATTCCATCTTTTATCATTCCCAACATTTTTTTATGTTAGAAATATTGTTTCAATGTCCATTGTTTGATGTTGAAGTTTTGGCAGAAAAGTCTCTCTATAAGACACAAAGACATTCTGATCTTTCAAACTAGTCCCCAAAAGGAATCGCCTGCTGCCTATGTCTTACGATCGACGTGAGGTTTCATAACACCCACACATCCATCCCTCTCCCCCTCTGCAGGAGAGAGATAGCTCTGTAGAGCTGGTCCACTGTAACCTGATTTTATAGATCCTCACAGGAAAGTCCCCCATGGATCCTCATGACAGTCCCCCTCTGGTGGATTCAACCTTGGAAGGATCCTGCAAGTTGCAATCCACCATAAGAATGACCATCGGATGTCCAGGTTTGTAGATCATTGTAGCAGTCTCCCCCTTCGAGGTTTAACCTGGTAGGATTTCTGCAAGCTGCAGACCACCACAAGAAAGGCCAGGGGATGTCCTGGTTTGGGATCGCCGTTGCGGTCCTTTCGTCTGGTTGTCCAGGCAGGTAGATCTAGGTAGTAACTTAGGCAGATGTTAACAACGCACACACACTCACAAAATACATAATTACATTTCGTCCCCAAATGAGCAGTGTTGTGGCAGTAACTGATGGTTGTATGTGGAACTTGTTTATGGCTCTATCACTTCATATGTGTCAAAAAAAAATGAAACAAAAATGAACAAAAGCATAAACAAAAGTAAACAAAATATAGTTATCAACCCTTAATCATCTAATTGGACTGTATTCTATATACGTCTAAGGTCTTAGCTAAATTACTCTATCATGTCGTTGTCTAATGTCAAATCTAGGGCGTTCCTACTTAGTGGTGTGTTGCTTAGGGCACTATCCTAAGTTGACAACTACTATAGGTCTACAGCAGTAAGGCACCAGCTTCGGACAGTCTACAGGGATGGCCTATGGACCTCTGGGGAGAAACTGATAAGGGCGGTATAGCTGTAGAGTCTAAGGCCTCAGAAGTACATTTTCAACTTTACCAAGGCTGGTATTTTGCTCAGACCCTTAAGTGATCCTAGCAGAAATCCTTGTTAAATGTTCCATTGTACATGTGTGTTCATGCTTATACAAGTGCACATGCCAAGCGAAAGAAAACCAAGTATCCTGGTCGGCTGCAACCTGTTCAGAATGGGTCTGACGTCATCAGATAATTTCCATGTCAATGCCTGGATGTCAGTAAGAATTGATGTCAACCTCAAGACATATGTTAAGGGGACCTGTAGTAGTTTTACTACACGTCAATGTGTCTTACACCATTGTAGTGGTGATAGGTATGACGCAGTCTATTTCATAGCTATGGTATCGATGGAGGAGCTAACCTCACGACGGAAGTACTTTATAAGCACTGAACAAGTCATACGCGGTGTGGTCATGGTTCATGACTTCTAATAACTTTGCTCCTGAATGGAGGGTTCTATTTATTAGTGGCATGTGTGTTAACCATCAGAAGAGTGTTTTGGAGATTTTCTTCCACGTGTTGCTATCTGAGTGACTACTAACTCTGTCGCAATTTGAATAGCAATTTTAATTGTTACATCTCTAACAGTCCAGCCACAAGCAGTAATGCTTGTGGCTGGACTGACTTTTGCTGGCATTGGTACTGGTACTCAAGGGGACCAGTTATCCTACCGAATTATTCTGAAATGTTATCCTACCGGAACACGTGATTAGATCATTTTACTAGTTACATTGTAGTTGAGATTACACATGCAAGGAATGATTATTGATACCATTTGTTTTGGATGTGGAAAGTCGACTGGAATTCTTTCACAACCAATGTGGTACTCCTCGGTGATATCTCAGATGTCTTCTAAGGTTATCCCCATCGAGGGGCCTGTCCGCTCCTCTCTGTTCTCATGAGGAAGTTTACAATTAGATGTATTTCCTGCTCTGGCGGCCTCATACAGTGTTGCACGTAGGCTCGACCCTCCCACCAGCCTCGATGAGGCTCATCATGGGTCTGGGCTAGTATTCCCTGCTTTGTGTTGTGGGGACCCCCCATATCTTACAGCGTTTGACCAGTGTAAGTCATCGGGTCTGTTGCAGGACTGATGCCATTAGTGTCATTGTAAGGCGTGACAGTCACCCGCAAAGCAGAAAATAATCAGAAGCAGAGTAGAGTCGTGGCCAAAGGTTTTGAGAATGACACAAATATTAATTTCCACAAAGTTTTCTGATTCAGTGTCTTTAGATATTTTTGTCAGATGTTACTATGGAATACTGAAGTATAATTACAAGCATTTCATAAGTGTTAAAGGCTTTTATTGACAAGTACATGAAGTTGATGCAAAGAGTCAATATTTGCAGTGTTGACCCTTCTTTTTCAAGACCTTTGCAATCCGCTCTGGCATGCTGTCAATTAACTTTTGGGACACATCCTGACTGAAGGCAGCCAATTCTTAATCAATGCTTGGACTTTGTCAGAATTTGTGGGGTTTTGTTTTTCCACATGCCTCTTGAGGATTGACCACATGTTCTCAATGGGATTAAGGTCTGGGGAGTTTCCTGGCCTTGGACCCAAAATATCGATGTCTTGTTCCTTGAGCCACTTAGTTATCACTTTTGCCTTATATCAAGGTGCTCCATCATGCTGGAAAAGGCATTGTTCATCACCAAACTGTTCCTGGATGGTTGGGAGAAGTTGCTCTCGGGAGATGTGTTGGTACCATTGTTTATTCTTGGCTGTGTTCTTAGGCAAAATTGTGAGTGAGCCCACTCCCTTGGCTGAGAAGCAACGCCACACATGAATGGTCTCAGGATGCTTTACTGTTGGCATGATACAGGACTGATGGTAGCGCTCAACTTGTCTTCTCCGGACAAGATTTTTTCCGGAAGCCCCAAACAATCGGAAAGGGGATTCATCAGAGAAAATGACTTTACCCCAGTCCTCAGCTGTCCAATCCCTGTACCTTTTGCAGAATATCAGTCTGTCCCTGATGTTTTTCATGGAGTGAAGTGGCTTGTTTTCTGCCCTTCTTGATACCAGGCCATCCTCCAAAAGTCTTCGCCTCACTGTACGTGCTGATGCACTCACACCTGCCTGCTGCCATTCCTGAGCAAGCTCTGTATTGGTGGTGCCCCGATCCCGCAGCTGAATCAACTTTAGGAGATGGTCCTGGCGCTTGCTGGACTTTCTTGGGCGCCCTGAAGCCTTCTTCGCAACAATCGGAACGTCTTTTTCCCAAGGAATGCTGTCAACAGATACTCCTCGTGGATGACTGCGTTGCAGCTAGCGTTAGGAGGAGACAGTGTGGTCAGTGGAGACAGCACTGTGACATGTGACCGTACTTGGTTGGTTTTCCAATCCATCGGCAGGAGTAAACGATCCAAGTCTGTTCCGAGTAGTAGGGTTTCAGATTCGAGGCTGGTAACAGGCTGGTGAACAAGCGACATGTCCTGGAAGTTTAGTTTCAACATGAGTCTCAATGTGAGAAGCGAGGTAGTCTGAGTGAAACCTTGAAGTGTAGTGTCGCATTGTTCCGTTTTTAATCAACGTTTAGCTGGCTTCAAAGCTCTTTTGAGATCATTGTCGAGCCCAAATCAATTAGCACATCACAGGTTGGGCACTCCTCCAGGATTGTTTCCAGGTTGAATTGCATTTTGTGATCATATTCCCCACAAAGTGGAATGGTTGTTCGCAACTACGAGATGTGTAATGGTAAAAACAGATTGACTTGGTTTTGAGTGGAATTGGCTCTTGCAAAGTTTTGACCTTTTTCTTCGCAACCTTTGTATCAGAGACTATAGACAAAGCCTGTGGGCTTGTTTCTTGATCAAGCAGGCCCTGGATAGGGTCTCAAGTGAGAGCGGGAGTAATTTGATTGTTAACATCCCTGCTAAGGGTGTTAGATCTGGCAGACCTGTTGTCCAGCAATTCCAAGTCTAGTCCTAGGGACTTATCTTTTTCCCTTTTTTCAAATTTTTCTCACTTTAGTACTTCACTTAGTAGAACTTCAAGAGAACATCAGCCTATGTTTTGATCATCCGTGAACCCTTTGTTAACCTTGTGCTCTGACACTTTGTGTGGGTTGGGTGCAGGAATGTAGGGATCAGGTCGATTGTAGCGGTAGTCGTTTCGATGGCCACATACTTTACAGTTATTTCGACTGAGGTGGGCATTGGTCTCATGGTTTTGTGGTAGAAACTGTTGGTGTGCGTCATCTCTCAACGCTCAAATACATGATAATGCACCCTCTAACTGGAGTGAGCCCTCCTTGTCATACTTCAAAACCAAGATGTCAGGGCACTTAGCATTGTGTACTTTTGATGCCTCAAAAGCTGTGCTTGCAAGCTCTCTGAGATGTAAAATTGGCAAGCCAACGTGGGCTGTAGGGCCCAAGTAGGTAATGAAGTTGGGATACATGTTCTACAGAAACATTTGTTTGAATGGTAACAGCTCTTCCATTCCTGTTTCAGTGAGTAGGCCAAAGTAAGCTGAAGGAAACCTATGATAGTAAGCTTGTGGGTGTTTATTCCGAGCTTGTTTGACAGAGCCAGTGAGCTGATGTGTTTGCGAGTCGCAGAACTTTCAAAGCTGTTTTTATTTTTTATTTTACCTTTATTTTACTAGGCAAGTCAGTTAAGAACAAATTCTTATTTTCAATGACGGCCTAGGAACAGTGGGTTAACTGCCTGTTCAGGGGCAGAACAACAGATTTGTACCTTGTCAGCTCGGGGATTTGAACTTGCAACCTTTCGGTTACTAGTCCAACGCTCTAACCCTGCCACCCTGCCGCTGTGGCAAGTTTAGCCTAGTCGTTTTGCACGTGTTACTGTTGTAGACGAATGAACCTCATTACGTGTCTATTCGACGTCCGCTTCAACAGGTAAAGCCTGTCAGAACCCGTAGTGTTCGGGTAGCCATCCAAGGCATATTCTGCTGCATAGCAGAGTCCACTTGGGCGCTTAGAGTACTTATTTCAGAAACGTGAGTGTCACACTTGCTCCGTTCGGCCTTATACTTATTTGTCATGGTTTGCAGGTAGAGGTCTTGAGTACGGAGCAAGAGATTCAGTGATGAGATTTCCTCTGCTTGCATAGAAATCAATATTTCCATTTTCATCACCTCTCATCCTTCATTGGGTGAACGACTTCAATGAGTTCTGCTGATCTGTCATCCAACTTAGTCATTGTATTCATTAACTGATCGTCTTTGATCTGCAGCATTTGGACTAGAACATTATTGCTTTGAGTAATGTTTATCAAAACTGCATGCAGGTTATCAAGTTGCATGCTCCTTTTTATAGATAACTCGACAGATATATCTAGTTTGGCGTGGACTTCATCATATTTAGTTTTGGCTAAATTGAGCTGTTCCTGTAGAAAACGATTCAGTTGAAGAGTTTGTGCTCGTTCATCATGATAAGTTTTTGCAATTACTTTTAATTCTTCCATTTTCAAATGGAGTTCCTCGGGTAGCAGCATGTTTTCCTTTTCTGCTTTTGTCATTAGTTGCCCGGTTCTCTCCACCTGTCCCTTCATAACCAGTTTTTGCTCACGCTTCAGCTTTGCACTGTGGTACTGGACCGATGCCAATCTCTGATGGCGATACATCAGGGCTAAACTGGAGAGAACCTTTACCAGGCCTGATGGTTGATTTTGGAAAGTGTTTGTCGCAAATTCTGCTGTTTTTCCGAGGTTACGATCAACCCTTTTATGGGTGATGGTTCACCAATTAGCGGGGGACTGGGGACCACCCCATCTGATAGCTTGCAAATTATTTTAAAAAATGTCTATATTTTTTTCAAAGTTTGTGTTGAGTCGTTGGAAGTTGCAAAAACGATTTTAGTCTATTTCGAGACATTAATGAAGCATCAATACTGGATCAGTATTGTGGTAGTTGGACGTGAATGAATTTGCAAAAGCAAATTGCTATATACTGCCCCTTTTGGAGAAAGTGCGTGCCCATAGTAAACTGAAAATATTTTTCCCCAAAATTGCTAATATATGCATATAAAAAATATTATCGAATAGAAAACACTCTAAAGCAGGGGTGTCAAACATCTAAAACCGCCCCCAAGGAGGTTCGATCAGGCCCGCAGGATAATTTGAAAGTGGAAAATGCATAAAAGACATGGAATTAATATTTTTAATTCGCTGCAATTCATGGATTATCCGCTGCACTCTTTCCATCAGAGTAGAAGACAAGCCGCATCACTGAGACAGACTGAAAACAGCAGACGGTATCAATGCGCCATCTGCTGCTTGTTACGACGTTGTTAATATCATTAGCCAAAATGTCGTTATCCAAACGGAGAAAAGTAGATAAGGAGTGTAGAATTTTCAAAGAAAAATGGACCACGTCCTATTTATTTACAGAGATGCACGGAAAACCTTTGTGCTTGGTGTGTTTGCAACAAGTTTCGGTATTGAAGGAATATAATATTCGACGTCTACGAGACTCATCACAGCGAAAAATATGACGGCTTGCAAGGACAACTGAGAAGAGATAAGATTAACGAATTGCTGGCGGGTCTGAGGAAACAGCAGTCAACTTTCATCCAGAGCCGAGAAGTCAGTGAAGCAGCGGTAAAAGCCAGCTACCTAATTGCTAGCGAAATAGCATTAGCATCGAAGCCGTATTCCGACGGTGACTTTGTTAAACGATGCATGATGAAGGCGGCTGAACTTGTATGTCCCGAGAAGCTTTCGACAAGGGGCAGATTTGAAGGGCAAATTTGCCTCTAGGTCTGGACAGATTTTATCAGTATCTACTACCAGGGTACCCCAAATTAACAGCCCTGGCTGCTAAAATTTTGTGCATGTTTGGGACAACCTACCTTTGTGAACAAATTTTCTCAGTGATGAATATCAATAAAACAAAAATGCGTTCAAGGCTCACAAACAAGCACTTAAATGACATTCTGAAAGTGACAGCTAGTCAGGACATGACACCTGGTGTTGATGCACTTGTACAGGCCAAAAGATGCCAAGTTTCAGGTACAAATACAAGTCCAGACTAGACTAACACCTTTAAAATGCTGCCTTAGATACTGTTTGCATTGAAAGAATACAGCTCTGTGAAGATGAATCCTTACTGTGGTGATTTAAAAATGTGCACTTTAATGTTAGTCAGCAGCTTCAAAACAAAAGTTGTGTGATGGAATTCTACTGTTCATACAACTCCATACATTTTCAGTATGTATTGTATGTGTATGTATGTTTCATGTATGAAGTTTACAGATTTACAGGACAGGCGAACACTTTCTTCATTACACATTTAAAATCACTCTCCTTAGTTTGTAAGGTTACGCAGGGATTACATTTAGATTTTATATGCGTATGTGTAAGTGGTTTAAAAATTCCTTTCTTTAAAAGTCTCATTTAATCTTAAAGTGCATTACTATATTTTTCAGTACCAATTAAAGTTTTGTGCCTTTGTACAATCAGTGGGATCAGTTGCAATGCATATTTGTGAATGATAAAAGTAAATTGCACATTTGTCTAAGGAAATATGAGGTGTTTCATGAAATGTTTTGTAAAAGGATAGTTCATTAAATTTCAATATTTTCCTAATGTTCTTGTGCTTCTTTACACCAAAACAAAGGAAAGACATGATATTTTGGTTATTTATAGCAGAGTATGGTATAATTTTAATGGTCCGGCCCACTTGACATCTCCCTAGGCCGTATGTGGCCCACGATGCGAAATGAGTTTGACACCCCTGCTCTAAAGCTTCTAAAACCGTTTAAATTTTGTCTCTATGTAAAGCAGAACTCTCAGAACATGCATTCTGCCAAGCTATCTCTTGTCATCTGAAAAGTTGGCCCACCTTTGACGTCATCGCAAACACCCTCCCCAAACAGTCACAGCTCTGGGAAGAGTCTCTACGTGTTCAGCGCGATCTCAGCTTTCAATGGGGCTTCTCATTGTGAGAATCGCCCGCTCGCGAGAGTTTGAGCATGCCGAAAGCTGCCAGTCACTCAAAAAAAAACGGTCACTTTTATGTGCGCAGTGGTCAAGTCCTCTCTTTTTTCAAAGATCGATTGAACGGTGCCTGTGTTTCTGTTCGTTCTCAAAATTGCTGTACACCTTTATAACATGTTAAAGCTTGATTATGAAGTTAGTTTGACAAGTTAACTCGACATATAATATATAATTTCGACGTTTTCCACTTGAATTTTGCCTACATTTCGACCGAAATGTGGCTATTTTGAGAACCGAAAGACGCAGACTTGAAAACTAAACGCTGTTTTGGTAAGTATAATCCCTTCTAGGTCTTTTGATGGAAGAACAGCAAAGGTAAGGGAATATTTATGTGTTAATTTTGGGTTTCTGTCGACTCCAAGATAGAGGAGCGATAATGCTAATTTTTGAGCGCTGTCTCATAGTATAGCCTAGTGAACGCATCCTGTAACGTTAAAAATAAATGTAACACAGCGATTGCATTTAGAAGAAGTGTATCTTCCTATACATATGTAAAACATGCATATTTAGTCAAAGTTTATGATGTGTATTCCTTGTTAGCTGACGTTATCTGCCGGAGCTATTTCATTTCTCCTGACATTTTAGTAGCATTTTTTGAACGATGCGTCATTGTAAACAGAGATTTATGGATATATATTGCAGATTATTAAAAAAAATGAATGTACTGTGTAACATGTTATATTACTGTCATCTGATGAAGATTTCAAAAGGTTAGTGAAATTTTTTTTTTTTTAATCCTGCGTTTGTTGATTGCATATTTTTTCCTACTTGGCTATGCTAATGAGCTATGTCTGCGGTGGTGGTTTGACATAAATATGTGCTATGTTTTCGCCGTAAAACATTTTAGAAATCTGACTTGCTGGGTAGATAAACAACTTGTTTATCTTTCATTTGAGCTATTTTACTTGTTAATGTGTGGAGGTTAAATATTTTTAGGAATATTTTTTCGCATTGTGCGTTATGCTAATGAGCTTGAGCCGTAGTCACGAACCCGGATCCGGTATTGGTAGACTATGAGGTTAATTAATGATACCTTTATAGGCTATCTGGGAATTTGAACTTGAATTAACCTTGATACAATGTTGCTGTATCTAGGTTATGTGGAATTTTTTAAAAATTGGACCTTAATCCAATGATCCACCTGAAAAGGTTAGGAAGGCAATTGAACCTTGTTAACCTGTTGTGACGAGCAATCCCGTATCCGGGAGCGTAATTATAGCCTCAAGCTCATTACCATAACGCAACGTTAACTATTCATGAAAATCACAAATTAAATGAAATAAATATATTGGCTCACAAGCTTAGCCTCTTGTTAACAACACTGTCATCTCAGATTTTCAAAAAATGCTTTTCAACCATAGCTACACAAGCATTTGTGTAAGAGTATTGATAGCTAGCATAGCATTAAGCCGAGCATTCAGCAGGCAACATTTTCACAAAAACAAGAAAAGCATTCAAATAAAATAATTTACCTTTGAAGAACTTCGGATGTTTTCAATGAGGAGACTCTCAGTTAGATAGCAAATGTTCAGTTTTTCCAAAAATATTATTTGTGTAGGAGAAATCGTTCCGTTTTGTTCATCACGTTTGGCTATGAAAAAAACCTGAAAATTCAGTCATTACAACGCAAACTTTTTTCCAAATTAACTCTATAATATCGACAGAAACATGGCAAACGTTGTTTAAGAATCAATCATCAAGGTTTGTCACATATCTATTCGATGATAAGTCACTCGTGGCAGTTTGGTTTCTCCTCTGTTCAAAATGGAAAAATGCACGCACCTGGAGATTACGCAATAGTTTCGACGGAGGACACCGAGCGGACACCTGGTAAATGTAGTCTCTTATGGTCATTTTTCCAATGATATGCCTACAAATACGTCACAATGCTGCAAACACCTTGGGGAAACGACAGAAAGTATAGGCTCATTCCTTGCGCATTCACAGCCATATAAGCAGACATTGGAACACAGCGCCTCAAAAATCTGGCTCACTTCCTGTATGAAATTTTATCTTGGTTTCGCCTGTAGCATTAGTTCTGTGGCACTCACAGACAATATCTTTGCAGTTTTGAAAACGTCAGAGTGTTTTCTTTCCAAAGCTGTCAATTATATGCATAGTCGAGAATATTTTCGTGACAAAATATCTTGTTTAAAACGGGAACGTTTTTCATCCAAAAATGAAATACTGCCCCCAGAGGTTCAAGAGGTTAAATTGAATGTGACAATGAAATCCAATCAGTTGAGATTGGCTGGATATCAGAAGTGTAACCAGTAGTTAAAATGTGAGTATACATTCACCACCTGAAAAGGTTTGGAAGACAATTTTAACTTCCATGTTAAATTGAATGAGACAACGATATCCAATCAGTTGCGACTGGCTGGATATCAGAAGAGTAATCACTTGTTACAAATGTGAGATGACGATGGGCCTCAATGAAATGTGTTATTTAATTTTTTTATAAGTAATTGTTGATTCCTTGCCACCAGGGGTCACTTATCCCTGAGGGCTGAAACCACATTGGATTCCCGCAAAGACGGGACTTACGTCAATACTGGATTCGTACTGGCCTCAATGAGCTTGCTAAAGCAAAGGGCAGGAATTCCGTTTCCCAATGCACAGGGTGTAACCCTGTGAACAAAGAAAAAAATGGCTGCGCTCCCTTTGTTAGCTTAGCATCTAGTGCAAAGCTAACCCTCCTGTACCAGAATCTCACTTCCAAGTAAAATAGGGTCCCCTTCAACAAGGGAATGGGTTTGCTAGTGACGTCTCACGTTCAAACCCTTTTGGTATTAAATTACATCTAAACACATTTGCACATAATGGACACATTCACAAAAACACAAAATACATTATTTCCAATGTGTTTATCTAAACAATAATGTTTAGATAGCACCTCATTTCTGGGTGTGTTTATGGGTGTGTTTATCTACAACCTAAGGATAAGGATTATTCCTTATTCAAAGGATAACCCTTTGAATAACCCTTTTTGGTTCCAGTTAGAACATGGAACCAAAATGGGTTCTCCTATAGGGAAAGCTGAATAACCATTTTTTCTAAGAGTGGGGGAGAATGAGGGACAATGAATGTATGAAGGAGAGGAGGAATGGAGGGATGCTGATATTTTTTCCCTGGCCTTGGCAAGTATGTCCGTTGAGGGCGAGGGTGTAGCTCGTGGGAGGGCAGGTACAGCGGAAGCTGCCTTGGGTGTTGGAAGAGTGGTAGGAACACCCGTGACCCCCAGTTGGCAGGACACACTCATCAATATCTGACAATAGAGGGAGCGATAGAAGACAATTGTACCCAAACAACTGAAAAACGTGGCTGCCTCGAATTTGAAGGCAACTGAATGCAGCCTGGAGAGTTCATGCTGTCCTAAAAGTATGCCGTCCACCAGCACCACCACCAGTTTCGTGTCCGTGCACTGTTTGTGTTTTCTGTTTTGTTCATTTACTTATTAAATGGCTTCACTCCCTGAACTTGTTTCCTGACTCTCAGCGTATATAGTTACATAATGACGACTCAACAAAGGAAATCAGAGAGTGTTTTTTAAATTAGTTTTTGTGTTGGGGGTGATGTCGGAGCCGGAGCTACCTTGGAGGCCTCAGACGATTTGTAGGCTCCCATGCCAAAGCTGGGTGAACAAGTTCCCGTGCCTCAGCCGAGGCAAGCTGATCAGGCTCTCACTACTCAGCCAGTTTGTCAGGTTTCTGACCAGTCCGCTCCGGATCCCCTGGATCGTCCCTGTGGTTGGTGTCCTGCGGCTGGAGCCGAAGCACCGGGGAGGGGGTACTGTTACGTATGCTCTCTCTCCGATGCTCTAGGTTGTCATGCTCCTGCACCTCAGCCGGATTGACAGGATCCCGCGCCTTAGCGGAGGTGACCGGTCCGCTCCTGATCCCCGGGATTGTCATCTTGGTCGGCGTCCTGCGTCTGGAGCCGTGCATCGGGTGAGGGTGCTATCACTTGTGCTCCCTCTCCGGCCTCTAGGTCAACAGGCTGCTCATTAAGGCGCACACCTGTTACCAGTGTTAAGCGCATAATGACACTCACCTGGACTCCATCACCTCCTTGATAACCTGCCCTATATATGTCACTCCCTTTGGTTTCTTCCCCAGTCGTCATTGTTCATGTTTTGTGTCTGTGCACTGTTTGTGTTTCTTGTTTTGTTCATTTAATAATTAAATGTATTCACTCCCTGAACTTGCTTCCCGACTCTCAGCGTACATCATTACAGCTGGGCACTTGTTGGCTGCTTTTCCTTCACTCTGCGGTCCAACTCATCCCAAAACATCTCAATTGGGTTGAGGTCGGGTGATTGTGGAGGCCAGGTCATCTGATGCAGCCCTCCATCTCTCTCCTTCTTGGTCAAATAGCCCTTACACAGCCTGGAGGTGTGTTTGGGTCATTGTCCTGTTGAAAAACAAATTATACAAATGAACAAATGAACAAATCTCTTCTTATTATTGGTGTCCTTTAGCACCTTGTCACAACACAACTGATTGGCTCAAATGCATTAAGATGGAAAGACATTCCACAAATTAAGTTTTAACAAAGCACACCTGTTAATTGAAATGTATTCCAGGTGACTACCTCATGAAGCTGGTTGAAAGAATGCCAAGAGTGTGCAAAGCTGTCATCAAGGCAAAGAGTGGCTACTTTGAAGAATCTCAAATATAAAATATATTTAATTTTTTAACACTTTTTTTGTTTACTACATGATTGCATATGTATTATTTCATAGTTTTGATGTCCAGTATTATTCTACAATGTAGAAAATAGTACAAATAAAGAAAAAACCTGTGAATGAGTAGGTGTGTCCAAACTTTTGACTGGTACTGTATGTATCAATATAATCACATATTAGTGTCTGATTTTCAATAGTGGGGTAGATTTACAACACACTCATGCTGATTCAGTCACCCACTCTCATAAATTGCATGTGATTGTATTGGTAGTAGAAGTGTTTCACCAACACAGTTTCCCACTGCGTCCTGAATATATACATTAATGTTCTTGAAGACAGTCAAATTTAACAGGTTGATAGATGTGTAAAGATAAATCATCCACACATCCCAGGCAGTACAGAACACCCACCTTGGCAGGTGTTGGTGTCAGTGAGTTCGTAGCCTGTACCACAGTTTGTGTAACGCTGACAGCGAAAAAAGCCCTCTGTGTTGATGCAACTCCGCCAGGTGACACAGTGGTGAGTCCCTTTCAAACCATCGTTAATGTCTGGGGAGAGTGAGAGTAGTTACTCTTCCTGGTCAGCCCATTACCAATAGGAGTGTCACAGGGTTGATGCCTAATGTCAATACATTGCAGTCAATGGGAAAAGAGAAACATCTTTTTCCAAGATGGCATAGCAGTTCAGACGTCTTTTGTCCTCGTCTTGTCGTGTCCCGTATATATATATATATTTACAACTTTTTTCAAATACATTTTTTTTTTCCATCAACTCATCTTCAAAACACTCTCCTGCAACCCGCCTCACCAATTTATATTTATAAAAAAGTATTATTTACCTCAAATCTGTAATCCTCCAACAAGCTAGCCAGAAACTCCAAGAAGCTAGCCAGAAACTAGCTAGAAGCTAGCCAGGAGCTAGCCAGAAGCTAGCCCAGAAGCTAATCCAGAAGCTCGTCCAGAAGCTAGTTCAGAAGCTAGTTCAGAAGCTAGTTAGCTTCTTTACTGGCAAATCGTTAGAATTCAGCTAACCACGGTTTGTGGTCATCAGCTATCCTTTAGCTCGAAAATCTATCGGCAGTTTTGTACGGCGCAGCGCAGCGCGGCTCGGAACGGAACATACCGGACCAATTCTTCTCTCCATGTCCCTGGATTTCAACCGCTAACTCTGGACATTCATACCTGGATCTCACAGCTAGCTAGCTGCTATCCGTGTGACTATCGGCTTTCGTCGATTCCGGAGCAAACATCAATTATTCC
Source organism: Oncorhynchus keta (assembly GCF_023373465.1). Classification (NCBI taxonomy): domain Eukaryota; kingdom Metazoa; phylum Chordata; class Actinopteri; order Salmoniformes; family Salmonidae; genus Oncorhynchus; species Oncorhynchus keta. Next base: position 35,438,360 of record NC_068433.1, on the reverse strand, counting down.
GGAGCTAGCCAGCTCCGTCAATCACTCCTGAGTTCCATCAATCACTCCTGGGCTGCAGTCACCTATCCGGACCCGTTTTACTGCCTACACGGAGCCCCACCAGGCCTTCACAACTGGACTGCCGACATTATCTACCCGAAGGAGTTATCAGGCTGGCTCCTCCATCGCAACGTTACCTGAATGCCCATATGCGGCCTGCTAACCGTTAGCTGTCTTATCGGCTACTATCTGAATAGACAATCGGATAATTTATTTATTTTTATTATTATTAATATTATGTTTTCTTCTTGGGCCTCTATAACTATATCTATTGTTTTTATTTTTGTTGTTGTTGTGTGATTTGGATTAATCCCCTCTACCACACGGAACCCCACTAATCTACTGACGGAACGCAAGATGGCTAGGTGGCTAATAAGGTGGCTAATAACAGACATCCATCCTATGCTAGCTTGCTACCGATGGCCGGGCTAGCTGTCTAAATCGCCGTGACCCCCAACCAGCCTGTCCACTCACCGGACCCTTTTGATCACTCGACTAAGCATGCCTCTCTTTAATGTCAATATGCCCTGTCCATTGCTTTTCTGGTTAGTATTTATTGGCTTATTTCACTGTAGAGCCTCTAGTCCTGCTCACTATACCTTATCCAACCTATTAGTTCCACCACCCACACATGCAATGACATCTCCTGGTTTCAATGATGTTTCTAGAGACAATATCTCTCTCTTCATCACTCAATACCTAGGTTTACCTCCACTGTATTCACATCCTACCATACCTTTGTCTGTACATTATACCTTGATGCTATTTTATCGCCCCCAGAAACCTCCTTTTACTCTCTGTTCCAGACGTTCTAGACGACCAATTCTTATTGCTTTTAGCCGCACCCTTATTCTACTCCTCCTATGTTCCTCTGGCGATGTAGAGGTGAATCGAGGCCCTGCAGTGCCTAGCTCCACTCCTATTCCCCAGGCACTCTCTTTTGATGACTTCTGTAACCGTAATAGCCTTGGTTTCATGCATGTTAACATTAGAAGCCTCCTCCCTAAGTTTGTTCTATTCACTGCTTTAGCACACTCTGCCAACCCGGATGTTCTAGCTGTGTCTGAATCCTGGTTTAGGAAGACCACCAAAAATTCTGAATAGCCTGCAGAGTTCTGTCCTACTATCCAGGTCTGTACCCAAACAATTTGAACTTCTACTTTTAAAAATCCACCTCTCTAAAAACAAGTCTCTCACCATTGCCGCCTGCTATAGACCACCCTCTGCCCCCAGCTGTGCTCTGGACACCATATGTGAACTGATTGCCCCCCCATCTATCTTCAGAGCTAGTGATGCTAGGCGACCTAAACTGGAACATGCTTAACACCCCAGCCATCCTACAATCTAAACTTGATGCCCTCAATCTCACACAAATTACCAATGAACCTACCAGGTACCTCCCCAAAGCCTTAAACACGGGCACCCTCATAGATATCATCCTAACCAACTTGCCCTCTAAATACACCTCTGCTGTCTTCAACCAAGATCTCAGCGATCACTGCCTCATTGCCTGCTTCTGTAATGGGTCAGCGGTCAAACGACCTCCACTCATCACTGTAAAACGCTCCCTGAAACACTTCAGCGAGCAGGCCTTTCTAATCGACCTGGCCGGGGTATCCTGGAAGGATATTGATCTCATCCCGTCAGTAGAGGATGCCAGGATATTCTTTAAAAATGCCTTCCTAACCATCTTAAATAAACATGCCCCATTCAAGAAATTTAGAACCAGGAACAGAGCCCTTGGTTCACCCCAGACCTGACTGCCCTTAACCAACACAAAAACATTCTATGGCGTTCTGCATTAGCATCGAACAGCCCCCGTGATATGCAGCTGTTCAGGGAAGCTAGAAACCATTATACACAGGCAGTTAGAAAAGCCAAGGCTAGCTTTTTCAAGCAGAAATTTGCTTCCTGCAACACTAACTCAAAAAAGTTTTGGGACACTGTAAAGTCCATGGAGAATAAGAACACCTCCTCCCAGCTGCCCACTGCACTGAAGATAGGAAACACTGTCACCACTGATAAAATCCACCATAATTGAGAATTTCAATAAGCATTTTTCTACGGCTGGCCATGCTTTCCACCTGGCTACTCCTACCCCGGTCAACAGCACTGCACCCCCAATAGCAACTAGTCGAAGCCTTCCCCATTTCTCCTTCTCCCAAATCCGTTCAGCTGATGTTCTGAAAGAGCTGCAAAATCTGGACCCCTACAAATCAGCCGGGCTAGACAATCTGAACCCTTTCTTTCTAAAATTATCTGGTGAAATTGTTGCAACCCCTATTCCTAGCCTGTTCAACCTCTCTTTCGTGTCGTCTGAGATTCCCAAAGATTGGAAAAGCAGCTGTGGTCATCCCCCTCTTCAAAGGGGGGGACACTCTTGACCCAAACTGCTACAGACCTATATCTATCCTACCATGCCTTTCTAAGGTCTTCGAAAGCCAAGTCAACAAACAGATTACCGACCATTTCGAATCTCACCATACCTTCTCTGCTATGCAATCTGGTTTCAGAGCTGGTCATGGGTGCACCTCAGCCACGCTCAAGGTCCTAAACGATATCTTAACCGCCATCGATAAGAAACATTACTGTGCAGCTGTATTCATTGATCTGGCCAAGGCTTTCGACTCTGTCAATCACCACATCCTCATCGGCAGACTCGACAGCCTTGGTTTCTCAAATGATTGCCACGCCTGGTTCACCAACTACTTCTCTGATAGAGTTTAGTGTGTCAAATCGGAGGGTCTGCTGTCCGGACCTCTGGCAGCTCTCCATCCAACCTCACTGAGCTCGAGCTGTTTTGCAAGGAGGAATAGGAAAACATTTCAGTCTCTCAATGGGCAAAACTGATAGAGACATAACCCAAGCAACTTACAGCAATAATCGCAGCAAAAGGTGGCGCTACAGGGGGGAGCTGAATAATTTTGCACGCCAAATTTTTCAGTTTTTGATTTGTTAAAAAAGTTTGAAATATCCAATAAATGTCGTTCCACTTCATGATTGTGTCCCACTTGTTGTTGATTCTTCACAAAAAAAATACAGTTTTAGATCTTTATGTTTGAAGCCTGAAATGTGGCAAAAGGTCGCAAAGTTCAAGGGGGCCGAATACTTTCGCAAGGCACTGTACATCAATGAGGTCGCTCTTGATGCTGGTGAGTCTCTGATCCACCTCTACGCAGACGACACCATTCTGTATACTTCTGGCCCTTCTTTGGACACTGTGTTAACAACCCTCCAGGCAAGCTTCAATGCCATACAACTCTCCTTCCGTGGCCTCCAATTGCTCTTAAATACAAGTAAAACTAAATGCATGCTCTTCAACCGATCGCTACCTGCACCTACCCGCCTGTCCAACATCACTACTCTGGACGGCTCTGACTTGGAATACGTGGACAACTACAAATACTTAGGTGTCTGGGTAGACTGTAAACTCTCCTTCCAGACCCATATCAAACAACTCCAATCCAAAGTTAAATCTAGAATTGGCATCCTATTTCGCAACAAAGCATCCTTCACTCATGCTGCCAAACATATCCTTGTAAAACTGACCATCCTACCAATCCTCGACTTTGGCGATGTCATTTACAAAATAGCCTCCAATACCCTACTCAACAAATTGGATGCAGTATATCACAGTGCAATCCGTTTTGTCACCAAAGCCCCATATACTACCCACCATTGCGACCTGTATGCTCTCGTTGGCTGGCCCTCGCTTCATACTCGTCGCCAAACCCACTGGCTCCATGTCATCTACAAGACCCTGCTAGGTAATGTCCCCCCTTATCTCAGCTCGCTGGTCACCATAGCATCTCCCACCTGTAGCACACGCTCCAGCAGGTATATCTCTCTAGTCACCCCCAAAACCAATTCTTTCTTTGGCCGCCTCTCCTTCCAGTTCTCTGCTGCCAATGACTGGAACGAACTACAAAAATCTCTGAAACTGGAAACACTTATCTCCCTCACTAGCTTTAAGCACCAACTGTCAGAGCAGCTCACAGATTACTGCACCTGTACATAGCCCACCTATAATTTAGCCCAAACAACTACAAACAACTCCCTACTGTATTTATTTTATTTATTTATTTATTTTGCTCCTTTGCACCCCATTATTTTTATTTCTACTTTGCACATTCTTCCATTGCAAATCTACCATTCCAGTGTTTTACTTGCTATATTGTATTTACTTTGCCACCATGGCCTTTTTTTGCCTTTACCTCCCTTCTCACCTCATTTGCTCACATCGTATATAGACTTGTTTATACTGTATTATTGACTGTAAGCTTGTTTTTCTCCATGTGTAACTCTGTGTCGTTGTATCTGTCAAACTGCTTTGCTTTATCTTGGCCAGGTCGCAATTGTAAATGAGAACTTGTTCTCAACTTGCCTACCTGGTTAAATAAAGGTGAAATAAATAAATAAATAAAATCAATTGATGCTTATGTCAATGCATTGCATTCAATGGTATTGAATGGGCTGACCTTCTCTTTATTCCCTCCTCTTCACCACCCCTTTTTTCACCCCCTCACCCTTTCTCTCTCCACTCTCTCTCCCTTCTTCCCCCTCCTTCCTCCTCTTCTCATCTCTCTCTACATCTCCCTCCTCTCTCCCACCTCCACAGAGAGGGTATTGATGCATAAATATGTATTTTTTATTTAACTAGGCAAGTCAGTTAAGAAACCAATTCCTATTTACTATGACGGCCTACCCCGGCCAAACCCTAACCCGGACGACACTGGGCCAATTGTGCGCCACTCTATGAAACTCCCAATCACAGCCGGTTGTGACACAGTGCAATGCAGATGTAGAAGCACGGTGGCTAGGAAAAACTCCCTAGAAAGGCCAAAACCTAGGAAGAAACCTAGAGAGGATCCAGGCTATGAGGGGTGGCCAGTCCCATTCTGGCTGTGCCGGGTGGACATTATAACAGAACGTGGCCAAGATGTTCAAATGTTCATAAATGACCAGCATGGTCAAATAATAATAATCACAGTAGTTGTTGAGGGTGCAGCAAGTCAGCACCTCAGGAGTAAATGTCAGTTGGCTTTTCATAGCCGATCATTAAGAGTATCTCTACCGCTCCTGCTGTCTCTAGAGAGTTGAAAACAGTAGGTCTGGGACAGGTAGCACGTCCGGTGAACAGGTCAGGATTCCATAGCCGCAACAGAACAGTTGAAACAGGAGCAGCAGCACGGCCAGGTGGACTGGGGACAGCAAGGAGTCATCATGCCAGGTGGTCCTGAGGCATGGTCCTAGGGCTCAGGTCCTCCGAGAGACAGAAAGAAAGAGAGAATTAGAGAGAGCATACTTAAATTTACACAGGACACCGGATAAGACAGGAGAAGAACTCCAGATATAACAAACTGACCCTAGCCCCCCGACACATAAACTACTGCAGCATAAATACTGGAGGCTGAGACAGGAGGGGTCAGGAGACACTGTGGCCCCATCCGATGATACTCCCGGACAGGGCCAAACAGGAAGGATATAACCCCACCCACTTTATCAACGCACAGCCCCCACACCACTAGAGGGATATATTCAACCACCAACTTACCATCCTGAGACAAGGCCGAGTATAGCCCACAAGATCTCCGCCACGGCACAACCCAAGGGGGGACGCCAACCCAGACAGGAAGATCACGTCAAGTGACGCACCCCTCCTAGGGACGGCATGAAAGAGCACCAGTAAGCCAATGACTCAGCCCCTGTAAATAGGGTTAGAGGCAGAGAATTCCAGTGGAAAGAGGGGAACCGGCCAGGCAGAGACAGCAAGGGCGGTTCGTTGCTCAGAGCCTTTCCGCTCACCTTCACACTCCTGGGCCAGACTACACACAATCATATGATCCACTGAAGAGATGAGTCTTCAGTAAAGACTTAAAGGTTGAGACAGAGTCTGCGTCTCTCACATGGGTAGGCAGACCTTTCCATAAAAAATGAGCTCTGTAGGAGAAATCCCTGCCTCCAGCTGTTTGCTTAGAAATTCTAGGGACAATTAGGAGGCCTGCGTCTTGTGACCGTAGCGTACGTCTAGGTATGTACGGCAGGACCAAATGAGAGAGATAAGTAGGAGCAAGCCCATGTTATGCTTTGTAGGTTAGCAGTAAAAACCTTGAAATCAGCCCTTGCCTTAACAGGAAGCCAGTGTAGGGAGGTTAGCACTGGAGTAATATGATCACATTCTTTGGTTCTTGTCAGGATTCTAGCAGCTGTATTTAGCACTAACTGAAGTTTATTTAGTGCTTTATCCGGGTAGCATTACAGTAGTCTAACCTAGAAGAAACAAAATCATGGATACATTTTTCTGCATCATTTTTGGACAGAAAGTTTCAGATTTTTGCAATGTTACGTAGATGGAAAAAAGCTGTCCTTGAAACAGTCTTGATATGTTCGTCAAAAGAGAGATCAGGGTCCAGAGTAAAGCCGAGGTCCTTCACAGTTTTATTTGAGACGACTGTACAACCATTAATTGTCAATCAAGATTAATTGTCAGATTCAACAGAAGATCTCTTTGTTTCTTGGGATCCAAGTTTAAAAGTAGAAAGTTTGCAGCCATCCACTTCCTTATGTCTGAAACACAGGCTTCTAGCGAGGGCAATTTTGGGGCTTCACCATGTTCCATTGAAATGTACATCTGTGTGTTATCTGCATAGCAGTGGAAGTTAATGTTATGTTTTCGAATGACATCCCCAAGAGGTAAAATATATAGTGAAAACAATAGTGGTCCTAAAACGGAACCTTGTGGAACACCGAAATTTACAGTTGATTTGTCAGAGGACAAACAATTCACAGAGACAAACTGATATCTTTCTGACAGATAAGATCTAAACCAGGCCAGAACTTGTCCGTGTAGACCAATTTGGGTTTCCAATCTCTCCAAAAGAATGTGGTGATCGATGGTATCAAAAGCAGCACTAAGGTCTAGGAGCACGAGGACGGATGCAGAGCCTCGGTCTGATGCCTTTAAAATGTAATTTACCACCTCCACAAGTGCAGTCTCAGTTCTATGATGGGATCTAAAACCAGACTGAAGCATTTTGGATACATTGTTTGTCTTCAGGAAGGCAGTGAGTTGCTGTGCAACAGCTTTTTCTAAAATTTTTGAGAGGAATGGAAGATTCGATATAGGCCGCTTATTATATTTTCTGGGTCAAGGTTTGCCTTTTTCAAGAGAGGCTTTATTACTGCCACTTTTAGTGACTTTGATACACATCCCGTAGATAGAGAGCCGTTTATTATGTTCAACATAGGAGGGCCAAGCACAGGAAGCAGCTCTTTCAGTAGTTTAGTTGGAATAGGGTCCAGTATGCAGCTTGAATGTTTAGAGGCCATGATGATGTTCATCATTGTGTCAAGAGATATAGTACCTAAACACTTGAGTGTCTCTCTTGATCCTAGGTCCTGGCAGAGTTGTGCAGACTCAGGACAACTGAGCTTTGGAGGAATATGCAGATTTAAAGAGGTGTCCGTAATTTGCTTTCTAATGATCATGATCTTTTCCTCAAAGACACTTTGGGAATGTTGCTTTTTAGTTAGCTTTGCGACAGTATCAAAAATACATTTTGGATTGTTCTTATTTTCCTTAATTAAGTTGGAAAAATAGGATGACTAGGCAGTAGTGAGGGCTCTTCGATACTGCACGGTACTGTCTTTCCAAGCTAGTCAGAAGACTTCCAGTTTGGTGTGGTGCCATTTCCGTTCCAATTTTCTGGAAGCTTGCTTCAGAGCTCAGGTATTTTCTGTATACCAGTTTCTTAATGTTTTTTGTTTTTAGGGGTGCAACTGCATCTAGGGTATTGTGCAAGGTTAAATTGAGTTCCTCAGTTAGGTGGCTAACTGATTTTTGTCCTCTGATGTCCTTGGGTAGGCAGAGGGAGTCTGGTAGGGCATCAAGGAATCTTTGTATTGTCTGAGAATTTATAGCACGACTTTTGATGCTCCTTGGTTTGGTTCTGAGCAGATTATTTGTTGCAATTGAAAACATAATAAATTGGTGGTCCGATAGTCCAGGATTATGAGGAAAAACACTAAGATCTACAACATTTATTCCATGGGACAAAACTAGGTCAAGAGTATGACTGTGACAGTGAGTAGGTCCAGAGACATGTTGGACAAAACCCACTGAGTCGATGATGGCTCCAAAAGCCTTTTGTAGTGGGTCTGTGGACTTTTCCATGTGAATATTAAAGTCACCAAAAATGTAAATATTATCTGCTATGACTACAAGGTCCGATAGGAATTCAGGGAACTCAATGAGGCACGTTGTATATGGCCCAGGAGGCCTGTAAACACTATCTATAAAAAGTCATTGAGTAGGCCGCATAGATTTCATGACTAGAAGCTCAAAAGACGAAAACGTCATATTTTTTTTGTCCATTTAAATTAGCAACACCTCCGCCTTTGCGGGATGAATATGGACACTAGTGTAACCAGGAGGTGAGGCCTCACTTAACACAGTAAATTCTTCAGGCTTAAGCCATGTTTCAGTCAAGCCAATCACTTCAAGATTATGATCAGTGATTAGTTAATATACTTTAACTGCCTTTGAAGTAAGGGATCTAACATTAAGTTGCCCTATTCTGAGATGTGAGGTATCACAATCTCTTTCAATAATGGCAGGAATGGAGGAGGTCTTTATCCTAGTGAGATTGCTAAGGTGAACACCGCCATGTTTAGTTTTGCCCAACCTAGGTCGAAGCACAGACATGGTCTCAATGGGGATAGCTGAGAAGACTACACTGACTGTGCTAGTGGCAGACTCCACTAAGCTGGCAGGCTGGCTAGCAGCCTGCTGCCTGGCCTGCACCCTATTTCATTGTGGAGCAAGAGGAGTTAGAGCCCTGTCTATGTTGGTAGATAAGATGAGAGCACCCCTCCAGCTAGGATGGAGTCCGTCACTCCTCAGCAGGCCAGGCTTGGTCCTGTTTGTGGGTGAGTCCCAGAAAGAGGGCCAATTATCTACAAATTCTATCTTTTAGGAGGGGCAGAAAACAGTTTTCAACCAGCGATTGAGTTGTGAGACTCTGCTGTAGAGCTCATCACTAACTGGGAGGGGGCCAGAGACAATTACTCTATGCCGACACATCCTTCTAGCTGACTTGAAGCTATGTTGCGCTTGGTGACATTTACATTTACATTTAAGTCATTTAGCAGACGCTCTTATCCAGAGCGACATACAAATTGGGACCTCTGACTGTTTCATCCTAACATTGTTGGTGCCAACGTGAATAACAATATCTCTATACTCTCTACACTCGCCAGTTTTAGCTTTAGCCAGCACCATCTTCAGATTATTCTTAACATCGGTAGCCCTGCCCCTTGGTAAACAGTGTATGATCGCTGGATGATTCGTTTTAAGTCTAATAGTGCGGGTAATGGCTAGGATTTTCAATTTGTCAGAGATAATGGTGGGAAGCTTTGGATTCTCAGACCCCGTAACGGGAGGAGTAGAGACAGGGGAAGGCTCGGCCTCTGACTCCGACTAGCTGCTTAATGAGGAAAACCGGTTGAAAGTTTCTGTCGGCTGAATGAGCGACACCGGTTGTGCATTCCTACAGCATTTCCCTCCAGAAGCAATGATAAAGTTGTCCGGCTGCGGGGACCGTGCGAGGGGATTTATACTAACGTTACTATCTGTACCTATTGGTGGCACAGACGCTGTTTCATCCTTTCCTACACTGAAATTACCCTTGCCTAACGATTGCATCTGAAGCTGCATCTGAAGCTGCAGCACAGCTATCCTCGCCATAAGGCGATCGTTCTCCTGTATATGAGTACAGTGACTGCAATTAGAAGGCATCATGTTAATGTTACTACTTAGCTTCGGCTGTTGGAGGTCCTGACGACCCATGTCCAGATAAAGCGTCCAGAGTGAAAAAGTTGAATGAGGGAAAAACTAAAAATATAAACGGTAATTAAAAAGTAAAGACCGTAAAGTTGTCAGGTAGCAAAGCAAGGTTGGCAACAAAACGCACAGCAACACGTAAACAAGTCTGCAAGTTGAGACCGGAAGTAGACCAAACCTGCATAGACAGTTTCAAGACAATCCCCCCAAAACTGACCAATATCCTCTTCTGATTGAATTTTAACAAGGCTTTTAGTGTCTAAAACTGCAAGACCATTGTGTCCAATGAAGGGAAAAATGATGACGCAGTGGTCTAAGGCACTGTATTGCAGTGCCTAGCTGTGCCACCAGAGATGCTGGGTTCGAGCCCATGCTCTGCCGCAGCCAGGAGGCCCATGGGGCGGTGCACATTTGGCCCAGTGTCGTCCGGGTTAGCGAGGGTTTGGCCGGCAGGGATATCCTTGTCTCATCATGCACTAATGACTCCTGTGGCGGGGTGCAGTGCACGCTGACTGGGTCGCTAGGTGTACAGTGTTTCCTCTGACACATTGGTGCGGCTGGCTTCCGGGTTGGATGTGTGTTGTGTCAAGAAGCAGTGCGGCTTGGTTGGGTTGTGTTTCGGAGGACGCATGGCTCTTGACCTTTGCCTCTCCTGAGTCCGTATGGGAGTTGCAGCGATGAGACAAGACAGTAACTACTACCAATTGGATACCATGAAATTGGGGAGAAAAAGGGGTCAAAGAAATGTAATATGCTGGGTGATGAGGGTCCCCCTATCTAAACTATGTACAATTTGGGAAGATTTAACCTATTTAACCCTTTGAAACACAACCCAACCTCATTAAGTCACTTCCTGAAATAGTAGGAAGCTTAACTTCAATATACAGCCTCTTGGTACCATGTTAAGGATGAATGTCCTGTTGCCACAGTAAGCTGAACCTCAACACAGGGCATCCCTGTAAGGTCACAATGGGTGTGTGAAAGGACGATTAGCTAGAAGGTAATGCTTTTATATTGAAGAAAGGCCTTATTGTCTGTGGGACGAAGTGTTCACTGTCAAGAGTTAATTTGACATAGTCAGGTGTAGGCTTGCTTTCATCAGGAGCGTCTGTTTAACAATCCCATACCTGCATTTTGTTTCTAGCCTCAACCGTTCTGCTGATGCTGCTCAAAAGCACATTAACTCTAGGTCAGGCTTCAAGTGAAGCATACCTTTCTGCAATGTAGTTGGGGGGTGAGGTGAATTAATTAATTGATCATTTGTGTTATGTCGAGGGTTAGTGGACAAGTAGTTAGGATTATGGGTAATCTATTTCACGACGGTTGACGAGAAATTGACTCATTCTCATCTAGACTTTTTAAGAAACATTTGTGTGTGGAAAATGACAAACCACTTGTATAATCTATTTACATAAATTTCAAAGAGACATACAGTTGAGGTCAGAAGTTTACATACACTTATGTTGGAGTCATTAAAACTTGTTTTTCAACCACTTCACAAATTTCCTGTTAACAAACTATATACTGTCCTCCCGATGAAGAGTGGGAGGACAGTGGAGTGGAGTGGAACTGAGAAAAATAACTTCAAAGCTTTTTGAGTGTCCAGCCAAATGAATTATAGGGAGATCATTGGAGATGTAATGATTTGTTGCCTTACTATGAGTACATGTTTTATTCATGTTGACCCTGACCTCTGACATGACCATTGACCCTTAAACGGCAGTTACTGCCTTCTTCCTTGGCATGATATGTTATAAATTGCAGGGTAATACCAAAGCAAAGTATCTGCCATTTTAATTTGTTAGTTTACTATACTTCTCATTTATGCTATTAATACAAGAGCAGTGTAAATACAGACAGTGTAACAGAGTTGAAACTGCATCCTTTGTGTGTCTTCAACTAAGATAACAGTTAACAAGTAGCCCATGTCTTGTTATAAGAATAAATGTTAAAAGAAGCACTGCAATTGTTTGAATTACATGAAATGATTACCTATCTTGTAATATATAATGATGGAACATGATAGAAGTATGATGTCGGGTAACACAAATTATGAAAAATGACAATGAGATTGCTAATAAAAAAGAAATTGTATTTGTTCAAATGACACTTTTGAATGAATGAATGAATGAATAACAGCTTTAAGAATACATTTTAAACATATTTACATGTTCATATTCATAAGAGGACCCAAATGACATTTAGCTACAATTAATAAAATGCTCATTAATTACATTTCATTTTTAAGTAAAACTTCTTTAGTGCTCTTCCATATCACTCCTCATCCTCAGCAATGCTGAGCAACAGCAATGCTGTTCACAGCCAAGGCATTCCAGAACTGCCTTCGATTTGCAGGCATCAGAGAGCACCGCTTTGGTGATTATGTCCATCTTCTTGGACTCTTCTATCTCTCTATCCTGTGTAAGTAGTGTCGAGGGTGTCTCTAGAGTGACTTTCTTCATGATAAAGTCAAGCTCTGTGAAGTCCTTTTCTTCATGGGAGACTTTGTAGAAGAGGCTCCTGGATCCACGCCTCAACTGGATCTTAGCCATCTCTGCCAGCTGTGGTGCTGCTGCCTTCTTCAGTTTGACGATGGAATGGCCAGCTTTCCATGCCAGGATGTTTTCCTTTTTCATTTTTACCACCTCCACCTTGCCTGCATTGGAAGTGCTGACCACATGGAGGAAGTCCCCGAAGTCGTACACCACACCTCCAGGTCGAGCTTTCATTTAATGTTCCACACCATGGTGGAAACTGTCTGCACTCATGAAGGTTCAAAGAACTTGAGGGTTATGTCCTCAGAGAAAATAAATCAGGGACATGCATCCTAATGATTCTATTCTGTCATGGATGATAATAATTAATACTGACATTTTGTGGTGTGCAAACATATGATCATAATCCTTTTCAGTTATTCTATAATATAATCAATGTTGATTTTTATCTTGTGCAAACATCATCATAATAATTTTCACTGTCATAACTCAGTTCATCTATTAATTTCATACCTGCTCCCAAAAAGGCTCTTAAATAACACAAATTACAATTTCAGGGTGGGTATAATTTGTGGAACATTCCAACAGGAATCTGTTCCAAAAACATTGTAAATAAGGTTGCCAACAAACAACGCATACAAAGTTGTATAGCGGCAGAATACGATACCGGGTAGAGAGTGGGCTATGTCATTATGTTTTTCACTCACCACCTTTATTCTGAAAAATGTCTGTCCTCACTCTGGTAGTCTATGGACAAACATTAAGAATAAGCTTTGTGGTGAGTTAATGCTTATTCGGCAGCTAACGTTAGTTAGCCTGGTGAAGTGGTCATGCTAATTTGTATGTGTTGTTTGTTGGCAACCTTGTACTTCCCAAAGTTTTTGGAACAGATTCCTGTTGGAACGTTCCACAAATTATACCCACCCTCAATTTCATACTCATGACGTCACAACACTCATAAAGCTATCTAGCTAGCTGGCTAATGTTAGCTAGTCCGCTATCTTGCTAAATAGCGATTATCGTCAATTAACTATATGACCAAAAAATATGCATCTTTTCATCTTTTGCTGAAGAAGGTCTCCAACCTTGGGTCACATAGCATACAATTCGTCAGGGGAACCACTCGATATGATTAGCCCAGCGGTCGCCACTGGTGATTTCCATAACAACCAGCGAGAGGAATAGAGGCCCAACTCAAAAAATGCAAAAAAAACATGTCTCCTTTCAGCGGGGGACATTTTTCGTTTGTTTCGCCCACCAAGCAAGGCGATTTTTATGGAGGACAATAAAAATGTCGAATTTGGTCATCAAAAAATGTATGGATTATTTTCTAAGTGAGGTTTATTTGATTGAATACAAGTTTATAAGAAAGCAGTGACATATCAGCAACTTTAAGGAAAAACACTTTATATTGGAGATGTCTTCAGATGGCTATGCATATTAATGAAATGAGGCTCGAATCATAACATCTCTCTCCATTCAGTACAGGCGGTTGACGTCAACAACCCTCATTGAATATTTAAAAATGTATTACAATAATGAGATGTATTCACCAATCCAAAGAAAGGGTAGGCGGGAGCTAGACAGCCTGCCGTGCCGCTTTGTGGACAACGACTCCCATTGTGGCGGAGAAACATGTATCTTGTCAGTATATCCATCATCTTTGGTACAGCACATACGATTTAGCTCCGCAGTTAAACGGCAGAAAACAACCAACAGAACTAAGCTTTCAATATTAGGGCAGATTGTTTTTTGCTTGGAGGGGGAATCACGTTGTCTGTTTTACGGATGTTATGCATGCGTCTCTAACATGTGTTTCAGGTCGCTTATTTAAAAGGAATACTTGTTTTTGTCTGGGTAAACTGTCGCGATTTATGGTCGTTTTCATTTGTACAACAACATGTCAAATGTTAGTCTTTCGAATGGGAGTCCGACGTTGGAAATGGTGGATCCGCGTCCGACGAATCACACGAAGCCCCCGATTCGCAGAAATCTTTTCGGATCGGTAGATCACGACGACTTTAGGAGGGAGTGTTTGGTTCAAATGAAGGAGATGGAGAAGGCTTCTATTGACAAATGGAATTATGATTTCCAAAACGACAAGCCCCTTTCCCAGGGAGATTATAAATGGGAACCCATGAAAAGCAGCGAACTGCCTGACTTTTACAGCAGACCGCCTCACAAGCGAGTCTTGTCCTCTGGAAATGTGGACCATAACGGGAATCATGATTACCGAGTCCGACCGAGCTGTCTTACGAACGGGGCTGAGCTATCCGAGGAGACTGAGAGCGAGAGGCAGAAGCATTGTCACCACTCTCACAACCGGGCAAGGAAAAGACCTGCAAATCCAGGTAAATTATGCCGTTTTGAAAATTGACTTGGGGATTTTAGAGTTAACCAATCGAAAACAATTCAGCCAATCTCCATCGCACAATATGCCACAGTCGAATTAAATTGTTACAATCTGCGAAATTGTATAAAAATTCTGCTTCACTGCACTGATACAATGTCGCAGAAAGCCTATACTTTGTACCCCTCATCTCTAGATTCCGTCGACACTTTCTTTCCAGGAAGACACGCTTTGTGTGTCAAGTTAACACTTTGTTTTCTTCCTCGTCTTGTGTTTTGAATGTTTGTTCTGCTCTGACCTAATGAATAGCCTGATTATATAACCACTTGGCTGTTTCGTTTGATGATAAACTTAATTTCTGAACTATTCAACAGGGCGGGAAATTAGCTTTTGGCAATAAACTGTTTACTGACATATCTTTAAATTGTGTTTTTTTCAGAACCCCAAAGTACTGGTAAAAAGTCACATTCCAGTGAAGAGGATGAAGTGGTGTCAAAGTCAGTAGAGCAGACACCCAGCAAAAACGATTCCAGGACACATGAACACTAATACCAAGGTAAGAACTTCATCATCGTGCATTTCCAATGTATACTGTCTGGTGAGTGTGAAATGATGTGTGAATGACATAACCTTTGAATAATATTATTTGTTCATGTGGAATTAGAATGTCCTGGAGCATAACCCAGTTGTTCTAATAACCTTATTATAAACATTATCATTTCAGTTGTGAAGCCTTAGTGAGATGTTAAAAAGTGTAGATGACACACTTT
Organism: Oncorhynchus keta; assembly: GCF_023373465.1. NCBI lineage: Eukaryota > Metazoa > Chordata > Actinopteri > Salmoniformes > Salmonidae > Oncorhynchus > Oncorhynchus keta. The sequence continues at coordinate 35,422,865 of NC_068433.1, read as the reverse complement.
GCTAAACGCCCCAGCTATCTGATCTAATATTAACTTAAGCAAGCCTAGTTCAAGTGCAGGACAGTAGTAACACGTCATCAGCAGGCTTTGCATGAGGAAGAGTTGTTTTCAAGAGAATGAGCTCTTCAGGATGTTGCGCTCTCTCTGCAGAAGTCAGTCTTGAGTGACACGTTAACATTTAATGTACACTTTTGCACTGTTTTCTTGCTTCAGTAGAATACACAATGCATGATACTGGACAACTAAACTGTCTTTACCATGCATGTGTTATAACCTTCAGGCTATGTACCCATAACCCCTTCTGTGAACAGAGCTAATATGAATTTGTTTTCCCCACAGCGCTGAGAAGTCCTCCTTTTTCATTGAATACTGTACTTCAGGACCTTAAGAAGATAAGAGGGAAAGAAGAGAAGACAGGATACAAAATGGCCTGCGTTTAGGAGGGAGAGAGGCTGTGCAAGCACTGAATATATACACTAAAGTTTTGGCACTCAATTTAATCCTATCTCCTCAAAAGCAGAAAATGTAGCAGTGTGCAAAATTGGATGTTTTTCCCTTTTTGCTCAGTTTTATTTTAACTACCTATGTATAGCACATAAAACATAATATTATTATGTTAATAAAATAAGTGTCTTGAAGAATTGCTGTGCAGTTCTCAAAAAAATATTGTTTGTTTGTAAAAGTGGTCATATGATATCCTTGTTCAGAAATAATTGATAGTTATAAATGGGGCAGCAGGGTAGCCTAGTGGTTAGACCATTGGACTAGTAACCGAAAGGTTGCAAGTTCAAATCCCCGAGCTGACAAGGTACAAATCTGTCATTCTTCCCCTGAACAGGCAGTTAACCCACTGTTCCTAGGCTGTCATTGAAAATAAGAATTTGTTCTTAACTTACTTGCCTAGTTAAATAAAGGTAAAAAGAAAATGCAGATTATTTATAAGTCACTGTTTTTGAGAGTATCTCATCAAAGAATCAGTTGTTTCTATTTTGTGGCTTTATTCAGTGTTCAGTGCTAGTACATAGTTTGAAGGCCTATTATTCAAAAGCTGGTCATTAGAGGTCAATTCTATTTCAATTGAGGAAGTAAACTGAAAGTCATTCCAATTCCAATTTTCCTCAATGTTTTTCAATGACAGAAAATATTTGGATTTTTTTTTTACTTCCTGAGTTGACTGAATTTGAATGTAATTGACCCAATGCTACACTAAGGTCATATTGTCAATCAGTTTGTTACATGACCTAACTAGATACAAGTTTACATGCAAATAATATATTATTATTTTAATTAAGTGTTCCTACTGCGAAAGGGAAAGATCCTGCCAAAGTTTCAACATTTGTCTTATTTTTATGGAGAAAAAATTAAATGATTAGGCCTTATTCATGGCATAGTTAGAAATTATTGGTTAAAGTTTGAAAATATAGTTCCCATTTTGAAGTATTAATTATTATTATTATGCCACCCTAAAATTAGTTGGTTTCCTTTAACCTATTCATAATGTGGTCCAGTTTGACCCAGAGTAGCCTACACTCTCAGATGTGTTTTGTAACCCCTGGCCACTTTTCAAACATAAATATGTGAATCAACGATTTGCCTCTTATTGTGTGTTGACTTCATATTGAGCATGACATGGCACTATATAGACCACACAAAGGAAATAATTATCATCTTTGAGGAGGACAGACAGATAAAAGACAAAGCTATACTGCATGTACAGTGTGTCTGTATAAAACTTTGAAGTGTACCTGTGTATTTTTCCTTGTAAAAATTATAGTAACGTATTTTTCTTCAGGTTTTTGTGGTTGAATTGATATCCAAAGTGACATTTTTTGAGCATTGTTATGTAAATACTTTAAAAAATGTTTTTGGATAGAAAAGGTTGCACAACTGAGCCTGGTTAAAAATATACCTGTATATTTTGTATTGTGTCTCTGAAACCAGCAGTCATTTGATAAAAAAAAAACTATATTGGTTTAAATAAAAAGTTATTTATTTATTATTTTCATAATTGCGTATTATGTGCACATTCATTTTCCTCCATATGTCAACATTGTCACAGTATGCTATACATTCAGGCTATAGTGTGCCAGTGCCAACCTCGGCAGTAGGCTAGTAAAGGTATTAGTTATGAGATATGGTTGATAATGTGTAAAAACACACGTATAGACTAGTCACCCAGAAATTATTGTTGTGCAGCAGGACGTGAGAGCAACAAGTAGTTGCAACTTTTTTATCTATGCATAATGCTACAGTTGAAAAAATGCATGATGTTACTGTCACAACTTCCACCGAAGTTGGCTCCCCTGCCTGTTCGGGCGGTGCTCGGCGGTCGTCGTCACCGCCCTACTAGCCGCTACCGATCCCTTTTTCGTTTGTCTGTTGGTTTTGTCTTATTAGTTTCACCTGTGTGTATTTTGGTTTAATTAGCTTCCCTATATGTAGTATTTTGACCCGCCCTTGTTTTGTGCGGGATTGTCTTTTGTTACGTGCGTACATATTAGGTCGCGGTGTATTTTATTTTCTATACTGGACACCCTGTGGTTTTGGGTTGTCTGGTATAGTGTCCTGTGCCCTGTATTGTATTGGGCTTATCAGTTTGGTGTGCAATAGTAAAGCACTTTACTCCGTTACTCTCTCTCTGCGTCTGATTCCTGCACACACACCTCTAGTCCCGCGTGACAGTTACTGTTTATTGAGTGAAGAGATTCTTTAGAATTGAAATCATCATAGATTCCACGAGACATGCTCAAGATAATTAGCAAAAAAAGAAATAATCGTACTTCGATTAAACGTAACTCGCGCTGCAGAGAGAAGGTAACCAACCTAATTTGTAATGTGCAAACCAAACTAGTGTGTCTAGGATACTTTACAACCATGGCAATATACACATTTCTCATGTGGTATCAAAACAATTACGCACAACTCTCACTATTACACATCTTGAGCTGATTTACACCCCATTCTCTCTTTTGGAGTTTGCACTGACTCTCGACTTAAAAACAACACGCATAGTCAGGGCACATCCTGTTCTACAGTACGGGTGGAAAAAGTATGTTATTGACACTCGCTTTCTCCAATCAGGCACGCATTAAGAAAAGCACACCACTTCTGACAGCCACTTCGGTTGGCTTTCACTGCAGCCAGGTTTGAACAGAGTTAATTTAGGTCAGGACAGCATGTTCTTTTCGAGGAGCACACCCCTAAGTACTTTCATTGGCTGGCCCGACTGGAGTGCCTCCTGCTCATACGAGCAGGAGTAGTACAGTGTATATGTGAATAGAACTGTCCCTGTAATGACCTCCTTTTACAGTGAAAGTAAGCGAAAGATATGTGGAAGAAAATAAACAACAGTGATGTGTGCATGGAGAGAATTACTATTATTAATAACCCTTATTTTACCAGGTAAGTTGACTGAGAACACATTCTCATTTACAGCAACAACGTTACAGGGGGAGGAGGGGGGATGAATGACCCAATTGTAAATTGGGTATGATTAGGTGACCGTGATGGTATGAGGGCCAGATTGGGAATTTAGCCAGGACACCTGGATCAAGACCACTACTCTTACGATAAGTGCCACGGGATCTTTAGTGACCACAGAAAGTCAAGACACCCGTTTAACGTCCCATCCGAAAGACGACACCCTACACAGAGCAATATCCCCAATCACTGCCCTGGGGCATTGGGATATTTTTTAGACCAGAGGAAAGGGGGCCTCCTACTGGTCTTCCAAAACCACTTACAGAAGAGGCGAGGAGAAACAACTTCAGTTTGGCAGTCACATGGAGGAATAGACTAGATTAGTTTACAGCACAGTTATAACGCCTGTGTGTGTAGTGTACATACATGTAATGCCCGGATCATATTCTGCAATCGCTAGTTAGTAGTTATTCTGCATTGGTACGTTTATCCAATATTTAGTGGTACTGTCAATTCTTTATGGAGTGAAAATGGTCTAAATAGGAATGGTGTCACGTTCTTTCAAAATCGAACCCAGAAGCAGACCAGGACAAGGAGAGTAGGAAGAAGGTGAGTATTTATTTACAAGTGAATGTGAATGGGTAGATATATCCAGGTGGCGTAGCGGGCAGCGGTGGTGAGTTGATGGGAGTAAATAGGTGGATCCAATGGGGTAGCGGAATCCTCCGACGACCAGGCGGGAATGGGGTAAATGATCCGGGTGAGTAACTGAAGACAGAACAAACAGAGGTAAGTATAAGGCAAGCAATACGTAAAAAACAACAAAACAAATTCTATCCAACTTGAGGCTGATACTATGGCACAACATACTGTTCATGGCTAACGATCCGGCAGGGAATGGATGTCAGGTCAGAGCTTTTGAAGGGGAGAGGTGATGATCAGGACAGGTGTGCAGATTACTGATGGGATACAGGTGCGGGTGAACATCGATCTCCCAACAAGCTAATTCGCCCGGCAACCAGACAGGGTGCGTTCCAGGACACCGGAAACACACTCCAGGACAGAAACACAGGCAAACAGACTCAGGAAGCGGGATTCGTGACAAATGGCAAACATTAGGGTACAGTAGGGTACTGTAGTAATGAGTTTACACTGTCTGACCTTGTAATAGGCTGTAGAAAAAAGACGACCACATTCCTGTTGTTATTGTTGTTGATGCCGGATTTCTAGGAAGCCACTGTGGTGGAGGCCGTTCACATATTTCTGGTTAATCTGAATTTGATATTCAAGCTAAAAACAAGCACTTATTTAAAGAAGTAGTGTGTACTGTATATCTCTCTCAGAAGAAAGAAACACAATTTATTGGTATTATGACTATCTCTTCACTACAATGTTGCTACTATGCCAGATTGGACTACATAACTATTGGCACAAACAAGACTGTAAAATGCCTCACTATTCATATGGGTAACTGGGAGCTGTCAAAGTTTTTTCTGTTGAATTGGAAAAAATGTTTTGAAAACATAATTAACTGAAAGCCCTAACCCAGTCCCACCCTACTATAAAATACTGTATCCCATGGAGCACACTGTTACATACAGTACAGTACCAATCAAAAGTTTGGACATACCAAGGTATTTTCTTTATTTTTACTATTTTTTAGATTGTAGAATAATAGTGAAGACATCAAGACTATAAAATAACACATATGGGATCATGTAGTAACCAAAAAAGTGTTGAACAAATCAAAATATATTTTATATTTGAGATTCTTCAATGTAGCCACCTTGATGACAGCTTTGCAAACGCTTGGCATTCTCTCAACCAGCTTCATGAGGTAGTCACCTAGAATGCATTTCAATTAACAGGTGTGCTTTTTTAAAAGGCACACCTGTTAATGCATTTGAGCCAATCAGTTGTGTTATGACAAGGCATGGGGTGATTAACAGAAGATAGCCCTATTTGGTATCACACCCTGATCTGTTTCATCTGTCTTTGTGATGGTCTCCATCCCCATCCAGGTGTTGCCCATTTTCCCCATTATCCCCTGTGTATTTATACCTGTGTTCTCTGTTTGTCTGTTGCCAGTTTGTTTTGTTTCATCAAGCCTACCAGCATTTCTCCCTTTGCTCCTGTCTCTCGGTTGTTCCTGTTTTCTTGTTTTACCAGTGTTTACCATTCTGCCTACCCTGACCCTGAGCCTGCCTGCCACCTGTAACTTTATCCCACCTTTCTGGATTACTGACTCCTTTCTGCCCTTGACCTGTCTTTTGCCTGGCCCAGTTGGATTAATAAACTGTTGTTACTCCGACTTTGTCTGCATCTGGGTCTTACCTGAAACGTGATAGTGCGAAATGGCCATGACTTTTTCAGCAGACCCGGGCCAGCTGCACAAGGCCATCTCCTCCCAAGGAGCCACCATCGTAGGCACAATGAATTGCTTTGTGGCCTTATGGAGGGGGTCCAAACGTTGGCTGAACACCATGACGGGGAGTTGGATATTTTCTGGAGCAATTCTGCAGATTGTCTGGGAGGCAGCCTACAGCGGTGGTAACCCCACAGCCCCTCAGTAACTGAGCTGTTAGCAGCACCGTCTCATCGGTCACTACATCTTCTCGGGCGCCTCGCTTACCTCCCCTGGAACTTCAATGGAGAGCCAAGCACCTGTCAGGCGTTTCTAGCTCAGTGTGCCCTCATCTTCGAGCTCCAGCCCTCCTCCTTCCCCTTGGATTACTCCAAGATAGCCTAACTCATCACGCTGATGTCCGGGAGGGCTCTCACCTAGGCTACTGCTGTAGTTATACAACAGCCGGCCATATGCGTTAGCCTGAAGGGGTTCAAGGGAGAGGTGAAGAAGGTTTATGATGCCCCGTCCTCCGGGAGAGAAGCTGCCCTGGAGGGGTTTGTGGGAGAGGTGAAGAAGGTTTATGATGCCCCGTCCTCCGGGAGCGAAGCTGCCCGGAAGCTAAACCAGCTTCAGCAGGACTCCTGCATCGTGGCAGACCATGTGTTGGATTTCCGCATGTTGGCAGCGGATAGTGCTTGGAACCAGGAAGCAATGTTCGATAACTTCCTGTACGGCGTCTCGGAGGAGGTCAAGGATGAGTTTGCAGCTCAGGAGTTACCTACGGATCTCAATTCCCTCATCGCTTTGACCATCTGAATCAATGGGCGAGTACGGGAACAACGGATAGAGATTTTGCTCGCACGACCAGGGATTCAACCTTGCCTCCGAGTTATCCCGAAAGTCTCCGACGGTCCCATTGCCGAGAGAAACTGTGGCTTCCCGACTTCCCCCGAGAGTCGCTGAAGACGGCCGAGCCTACGCAACCAGGCAGAGCTTGGCTGTCGCCAGCGGAATGGCAATACAGGACCAACATGAAGAGCTGTCTGTATTTCGGGACTCTTGGTCATTTTGTGTCCTCATGTCCTTTAAAAGACAAGGCTCACCGGTAGGAGTGAGTACTCTGGTGGGCCATATGGAGACCTTTCCTGCTTAACTTGCTCACACCCCTTTTCATGCCATTCTGTTGTGGGAAAACCAGTCTAAATCTCTCCGGGTCCTCATTGACTCTTGGGCCGATGAGAGCTTGTTGGAAGCTACCCTGGCTTCCGAGCTGACCTTCCCCACTCAGCCCCTCTCCATTCCCATGGATGTTAGAGCGCTGGACGGGCATTCTAAAGGCTGGGTCACTCATAATACCACTCCCATCAACCTACGGGTGTCAGGGAATCACAGAGAGAATATTCAATTGATGCTCATCAAGTCTCCTCAGATTCTCATAGTTTTGAGATTCTCCTGGCTCCAGCGACACAATTCCCTCATCAACTGGTCTACTGTTGCCTTCATGGGCTGGAGTCCATTCTGCCAGTCAGCGCAACCTTGTTCAGCAAGGCCTGGGCCACTTCGCTTCCGCTGCACTGACCCTATGACTGCGGGATTGACCTTCTCCCTAGCACCACGCCGCCCGGGGATGTCTGCACTCTCTATCGGGACCAGAGACCTACATTGGGGACTCCCTAGCTGCTGGATATATCCGCCCCTCTTCTTCTTTGAAGAACCCTTACTGTGAAGAACCATTACCCGCTACCACTAATTTCCTCAGCCTTCGAGCCGTTCCTGGGGGCCACTGATTTTTCAGAGCTGGATCTACAGAACGCCTAACACCTGGTGCAGATACGAGAGGGGGATGAGTGGAAGACCGCCTTCAACACTGCCAGCGGGTACTACAAGTATCTAGTCATGCATTTTGGCCTCCAACTGTCCTGCTGTGTTCCAGGCTCTGGTAAATTATGTTGTCCGCGACATGTTGGACCGGTTTGTCAATGTCTACATTTAATGACATCCTCGTATTCTCCCCCAAGAACACTTGCTCCACGTCAGACAGGTTTTTCAACGCCTTCTGGAGAATCAGCTGTTTGTGAAGGCAGAGAAGTGCGAGTTCCATCGCTCCACCACCCCCTTTCTGGGTTACGTCATCTCTGCTGGGACTGTCCAGATGGATCATGGGAAGAATTGGCCTCAGCCTACGTCCAGGGTGCAGTTGCAACGTTTCCTGGGGTTTCGTCAAGCCTACCAGAGTTTCTCCCTCTGCTCGTGTCTCCCTGAGCCTGCCTACCATCCTGTACCTTTGCCCCACCTATCTGGATTACTGAACCCTGCCTGCCCTTGACTTGTCTTTTGCCTGCCCCGGTTGGATTAATAAACTGTTGTTACCCCTACGTTGTCTGCATCTGGGTTTTACATGAAACATGATGATTTGGTAAAAGATCAAGTCCATATTATGGCAAGAACAGATCAAATAAGCATAAAGAAACGACAGTCCCAGCATTACTTTCCAAAGATTGGAAAGCAGCTGCGGTCATCCCCCTCTTCAAAGGGGGGGACACTCTTGACCCAAACTGCTACAGACCTATATCTATCCTACCATGCCTTTCTAAGGTCTTCGAAAGCCAAGTCAACAAACAGATTACCGACCATTTCGAATCTCACCATACCTTCTCTGCTATGCAATCTGGTTTCAGAGCTGGTCATGGGTGCACCTCAGCCACGCTCAAGGTCCTAAACGATATCTTAACCGCCATCGATAAGAAACATTACTGTGCAGCCGTATTCATTGATCTGGCCAAGGCTTTCGACTCTGTCAACTACCACATCCTCATCGGCAGACTCGACAGCCTTGGTTTCTCAAATGATTGCCTCGCCTGGTTCACCAACTACTTCTCTGATAGAGTTCAGTGTGTCAAATCGGAGGGTCTGCTGTCCGGACCTCTGGCAGTCTCTATGGGGTGCCACAGGGTTCAATTCTTGGACCGACTCTCTTCTCTGTATACATCAGTGAGGTCGCTCTTGCTGCTGGTGAGTCCCTGATCCACCTCTACGCAGACGACACCATTCTGTATACTTCCGGCCCTTTTTTGGACACTGTGTTAACAACCCTCCAGGCAAGCTTCAATGCCATTTACAACTCTCCTTCCGTGGCCTCCAATTGCTCTTAAATGCATGCTCTTCAACCGATTGCTACCTGCACCTACCTGCCTGTCCAACATCACTACTCTGGATGGCTCTGACTTAGAATACGTGGACAACTACAAATACTTAGGTGTCTGGTTAGACTGTAAACTCTCCTTCCAGACCCATATCAAACATCTCCAATCCAAAGTTAAATCTAGAATTGGCTTCCTATTTCGCAACAAAGCATCCTTCACTCATGCTGCCAAACATACCCTTGTAAAATTGACCATCCTACCAATCCTCGACTTTGGCGATGTCATTTACAAAATAGCCTCCAATACCCTACTCAACAAATTGGATGCAGTCTATCACAGTGCAATCCGTTTTGTCACCAAAGCCCCATATACTACCCACCACTGCGACCTGTACGCTCTCGTTGGCTGGCCCTCGCTTCATACTCCTCGTCCATGTCATCTACAAGACCCTGCTAGGTAAAGTCCCCCCTTATCTCAGCTCGCTGGTCACCATAGCATCTCCCACCTGTAGCACACGCTCCAGCAGGTATATCTCTCTAGTCACCCCCAAAACCAATTCTTTCTTTGGCCGCCTCTCCTTCCAGTTCTCTGCTGCCAATGACTGGAACGAACTACGAAAATCTCTGAAACTGGAAACACTTATCTCCCTCACTAGCTTTAAGCACCAACTGTCAGAGCATCTTACAGATTACTGCACCTGTACATAGCCCACCTATAATTTAGCCCAAACAACTACCTCTTTCCCAACTGTATTTAATTAATTTATTTATTTTGCTCCTTTGCACCCCATTATTTGTATTTCTACTTTGCACATTCTTCCATTGCAAAACTACCATTCCAGTGTTTTACTTGCTATATTGTATTTACTTTCCCACCATGGCCTTTTTTGCCTTTACCTCCCTTCTCACCTAATTTGCTCACATTGTATATAGACTTGTTTACACTGTATTATTGACTGTATGTTTGTTTTACTCCATGTGTAACTCTGTGTCGTTGTATCTGTCTAACTGCTTTGCTTTATCTTGGCCAGGTCGCAATTGTAAATGAGAACTTGTTCTCAAGTTGCCTACCTGGTTAAATAAAGGTGAAATATTTTTTTTTTTTTTTTTTACTTTAAGTAATGAAGGTCAGTCAATCCGAAACATTTTAAGAACTTTTAAAGTTACTTCAAGTGCAGTCGCAAAAACCATCCAGCGCTATGATGAAACTGTCTCTCATAAGGACTGCCACAGCAAAGGAAGACAAGAGTTACCTCTGCAGCAGAGGATAAGTTCATTAGAGTTACCAACCTCAGAAATCGGCAATTAACTGCACCTCAGATTGCAACTCACAGAGTTTGTTCCTCTCTAGGTTACTTCCTAGGTTTTGGCCTTTATATGGAGTTTTTTCCTAGCCACCGTGCTTCTACACCTGCATTGCTTGATGTTTGTGGTTTTAGGCTGGGTTTCTGTACAGCACTTTGAGATATCAGCTGATGTACGAAGGGCTATATAAATAAATTTGATTTGATTTGATTCAAGTAACAGACACATCTCAACATCAACTGTTCAGGGGAGACTACGTGAAACAGGCCTTCTTGGTCGAATTGCTGCAAAGGACACCAGTAAGAATAAGAGACTTGCTTGGGCCAAGAAACACGAGCAATGGATATTACACCAGTGGAAATCTGCAATAAAATTTGATTTGATTTGAGACTTGCTTGGGCCAAGAAACACAAGCAATGGACATTACACCGGTGGAAATATGTCCTTTGGTCTGATGAGAGATTTTTGGTTCCAACCGCCCTGTCTGTGAGATGCAGAGTAGGTAAATGGATGATCTCTGCATGTGTGGTTCTCACCGTGAAGCATGGAGGAGGAGGTGTGATGGTGTGGGGGTGATTTGCTGGTGACACTGTCAGTGATTTATTTAGAATTCAAGGCACACTTACCCAGCATGGCTCCCACAGCATTCTGCAGCGATAAGCCATCCCATCTCGTTTGCACTAAGTGGGACTATCATCTGTTTTTCAACAGGCCAATGACCCAAAACACACCTCCAGGCGGTGTAAGGGCTATTTGACCAAGGAAAGTGATGGAGTGCTGCATCAGATGACCTGGCCTCCACAATCACCCGACCTCAACCCAATTGAGATGGTTTGGGATGAGTTGGTCCGCGGAGTGAAGGAAAAAAACAGCCAACAAGTGCTCAGCGTATGTGGGAATTCCTTCAAGACTTTTGGAAAAGCATTCCAGATGAAGCTGGTTGAGAGAAGAATACCAAGAGTGTGCAAAGCTTTCATCAAGGCTACTTTGAAGAATCTCAAATATAAACTATATTTTGATTTGTTTAACCTTTTTTTTGTTACTATATGATTCCATATGTGTTATTTCATAGTTTTGATGTCTTCACTATTATTTTACAATGTAGAGTAAAATAAAGAAAAACTCTTGAATGAGTAGGTGTGTCCTAACGTTGTTCTGTTTGTCTGTTGCCAGTTCATCTTATCTTGGCAGCATTCTTTCCCGCCTTCCTGTTTCTCTAGTTCTATTTCCTAGTTTTCCCTGGTTCTGCCTGCCCTGAACCCAAACCTGCCTGCCGTCCTGTACCTGCCTGACTCTGACCTGATGACGAACCTCTGCCTACCCTCGACCTGCCCTTTGCCTGCCCTTTGCCTGCCCTGTGTTTCTAATAAATAGTCTGAGAACTGTACTATCTGCCTCCCGTGTATGCATCTGGGTCGTATCCTGAGCAATAATCTGTGACTGTTATTACTAATTTGGCTATATTGTGATTATACAGTTACCTCAAATGCACTGTTCCTCCCATATTGTTGTTTCATTTTCATGCCCAAATGTCTCATGGAACCATAATGAACTGTGATTTTAGATAATAAAACATATGGGAGCTACTAGAGTTTTCCTCTCAGTGATAATACTCCAGTTCATCTGAAATACAAATTTCCTCAAAATTTTCTCAACTAACCCCACATCTTGTCATGGCAAAAAGCCCTGTGTAAGGTTTTTGGCCTACAGTAAGTGAGAAACAAACCATTTAATGGTAAAGGGAAATAGGGAAATAAGGGTAATTAACAAGTATCACATCTGTTTCTCATCTACTGGATAAAACATCTTATAGATGGACAAATGAATATGGAGCACATAGGCAGGATCAATGCAGCCACATTATTAAACCCCACCGTGTGTTACTCCTTTGATGACTGTCAGTTGTCAGAAAACAAGCCCATTACTCTTATTGAATTTACATTTTGTTGTGCTGGTCTCTTTTGAGATCCTCTACTGACTAGAGGTAGATTAGCTATGCCAAATCAATCTTTGAAGTGATTCAGCATTTCATAGAGTAGACAACCAGAGTCATGCACATTCAGGCGGATACAAATATGTTTGCCCCGTGTGCACATAAAGGCAAAGTAGCTAATAATCCCAGCACCAGATGTTTGAGTTCATATCAGATCGAACTGAATGGCACTCAGAGCTCAATAACAACAGACAGAGCTCATTGGAAATTGATGGAGAGGGAAACTACTGTGAAGCAGCCAAAATATTTAGGTGGTGTGCATGTGTGTGTAGGTGCGTGCATGTGTGCATGTGTTTGACTCAACTCAACTGGCAGAAAGGCAAGGTAATGAGGCACACACACTAGATGAGATGATATCATCATCTCAAAGGACCCAGCTTGTACTGCCAGGTATGACCTCACACGCAGAGTAGTTAGGTGGTGTGTGTGTGTGAGTGAGGGAATGTGTGTGTTTTCCACACGTGTGTTTTTATTTATTTTTATTTTTATTTTACCTTTATTTAACCAGGCAAGTCAGTTAAGAACAAATTCTTATTTTCAATGACGGCCTGGGAACAGTGGGTTAACTGCCTGTTCAGGGGCAGAACGACAGATTTGTACCTTGTACCTTGTCAGCTGGGGGGTTTGAACTCACAACCTTCCGGTTACTAGTCCAACGCTCTAACCACTAGGCTACCCTGCATGTGCGTAAAGTTGACAATTCTCCTCATACTGACCCCTTCATTGATATGGCTATGTTAGCTCACACTACCTCATAACCTCCCCTCAGTGACCCTATGTCCATTACCTAGTAATAAGCGGTGTAGGGTTTTAATCAATCTCAGCTCTTAGAGGTGTGCTTGTGCACACGTTTGTATGAGTTGTCTGAGCCCATTCCAAAGTCGAAAGCCAACCACATTTCCGTGGTACGTGAATTAGCAGAGGTCTAATTTCTACAACAGATAATGAGAAGAGAAAAGGACAGTAAAAATCACAAATGTTGGAGTTGGCACAGTTAATATATGATTAGCAGAGGCCCAAAAAACATGAGCTCATATTCTGGCATCTCCACTTGGAAAAAAAGGAACAAGCTTAGCTTATGAATGTTCTTATTTTATTTTGGAAATGCAACTCGCTCATCTGTTTTGTGTTGTTATTAATTCAACAGATTTTTTTACGAGGGTGAATTAACTATTTTATTTTCCATCTCTCTCTGCCCAACAGTCATGTGCTCTGGCACTAAACCCCTTGCCCATTATGGACCTATGTCAGAGAGCAGGCCTGGGTTCAAATACTTTCAGCATTTGCCTGGAAGTACTGGTTGGGTGCAGTGTGCACATCTGGGACTTTTTTATTGGTTCCATTGCAACAGGCAGGCTCAGTCAAGCACCAATAACGTATTTGAAATGATTTGAAATAGGATTTGAATCCAGGTCTGTCTGTCAGTGAGTGAGTGAGTGAGTGAGTGAGTGAGTGAGTGAGTGAGTGAGTGAGTGAGTGAGTGAGTGAGTGAGTGAGTGAGTGAGTGAGTGAGTGAGTGAGTGAGTGAGTGAGTGAGAATCAATGGGAGGGAAATTGAGGCCCTGGCTAAGACTCCCTCAGCCCAGGTTGGGGCAAGACGTGTCCAGCTTCAGTGCAGGATGTAAACAAGGGGACGTGCCAATGTGGAATTTTTATACACATTGGCTCCTTGACACATGGTATCTTGCTGTGTGAACTCAGAGACACACTGGATGGAGTGCAGCATGTGTGTTTTTGATTTGCTCAGAGCGAGTGAGCATGCTGCGCTGTGCTCGTATGTTCAACCCCATCATTGTCTCCCCCTTCCTTCCCCCTAGTGTATCACATCTTTGATTTCTTTCACCTGGCCCAGAGGGGGTTGATGACATACTTGAGTTGGGCAGGGAAAGAGAAAGAGAGAGAGGGGGGGGGGGAAAACCAATATGGTTTGAAAAATCTATCAACTGCTGAGGTGACCCATGCGCCTACTAATAACTAGGGGGGTATGTCTGTTTGCCTCATACATCAGTGCACAGCCAGCTGGAGGATGGCACGCACTTCCAGACAGAGGCAGCACAGTAATTCAGTATCATTTACTGTGTGCCTGCTTTTCACAATTCAGAGAAAACACTTTGACTGGCTATGCTATTAATACCCAAGGCACATAGAGCGTTCTATGGGATTAGTAAACAATAGATGGTGCCCTCTAGTATGGTATTGCAGAAGCACAAACATATAGTATTTAGTCATGGCATCGTACTGTATGGTTTTTTTCTCAGTGACACTCCTCACTTCACAGTCACCATTATTCTCCTGATTCCAACATATACTTACCACTCTGATCTAAAACCATACATCATAATGTTACTGTAATTTAATTATACCAATGTGTTTTCATTAATTGAATTCCCTTAATCTATTTCATGAGAATTTGTAAGATTCTTGTTTGCATACAATAGACGGAGACCAGTCTTATCAAAAATAGGTAACATAATTTATTCTCGGAGCACACTGCCACGTTACCACGGGCAACAGTTTATATACAATAACATGACGTCATTTCATTGCTTAACAGAATCCCCTCCTCTCGACCGGGACAAAGTGAGGTTAAAAGTTCATTCTAACTTACTAACACACTCACAGGTCACACAACATAATTGAATTAACTTTTGACCCCTCAACATTATCGATCACCACTTAGCTGACCGTTCTAATTAACAGAAAACCTAGGAATGCACTCATTGTCTTATCTAAAACACCTCAGAGCTAAGTTTTGTCGGTTCAACAATAGGTTAACGACCTTATCTGCTTACTTAATCCACAACACATTTGTTTCTGCCTAGTTGGAATGGTGTTCATTAATGCAACCGCTGTGTCAGATTATTTAAAAACTTTACGGAAAAAGCATAATCTGAGAACGGCGCTCAGAACCCAAAACAGCCAGAGGAATATCCGCCATTTTGGAATCAACAAAGTTAGAAACAACACCATAAATATTCACTTACCTTTGATGATCTTCATCAGAAGGCACTCCCAGAAATCCCAGTTCAACAATAAATGACTGATTTGCTCCATAAAGTTCCAGCATTTATGTCCAAATAGCCACTTGTTGTTATCGTGTTCAGCCCAGTAATCCATCTTCATGAGGCGCGAGCATTTCGTCCAGACAAAAACTCAAAAAGTTCAGTTACAGTCCTTTAGAAACATGTCAAATGATGTATGGAATCAATAGTTAGGATGTTTTTAACATAAAACATCCATAATGTTCCAGCCGGAGAATTCCTTTGTCTTCAGAAAAGCATTGGAACGAGAGGTAACTGTGTCAGGAACGCGTGTCATGAGACCGAGGCTCTCTGCCAGACCACTGACTCAAAGAGGTCTCATGAGCCCTTCCTTTATAGTAGAATCCTCAAACCAGTTTCTAAAGACGGTTGACATCTAGTGGAAGGCGTAGGAAGTGCAACTTCATCCATATCTCAATGTGTATTCGGTAGGCCAAGCTTTGAAAAACTACAAACCTCAGATGTTCCATTTCCTGGTTGGATTTTTCTCAGGTTTTTGCCTGCCATATGAGTTCTGTTATACTCACAGACATCATTCAAACAGTTTAAGTAACGTCAGAGTGTTTTCTATCCAATACTAATAATAATATGCATATATTAGCATCTGGGACAGAGTAGGAGGCAGTTCACTCTGGACACGCTATTCATCCAAAAGTGAAAATACTGCCCCCTATACCAAAAAGGTTTTAACCTGTAGTGACACCCAGCCCGTGAACGGGACCGTTATCATCATCTGATACTAATTAGCATAACTCAACGGACATAAATCTTCCTAGAAAATATTCCTATTCATGAAAATCACAAGTGAAATATATTGGAACACAGGTTAGCCTTTTGTTAATCACCCTGTCATCTCAGATTTTCAAAATATGCTTTACAGCCAACGCTAGACAAGCATTTGTGTAATTTTATCATAGCCCAGCATAGTATTATGCCTTGCTAGCAGCAAGCAAACTTGTCACGGAAATCAGAAAAGCAATCAAATTAAATCGTTTATCTTTGATGAACTTCGGATGTTTTCACTCATGAGACTCCCAGGTAGACAGCCAAAGTTCATTTTTTCCCACAATATTATTTTTTGTAGACGAAATAACTCCGTTTGTTTTTCACATTTGGCTGAGAAATCGCCCGGAAATTGCGATCACCACAACGCTGAAAAATATTCCAAATTAGCTCCATAATATTGACAGAAACATGGCAAACGTTGTTTAGAATCCATCCTCAAGGTGTTTTTCTAATATCTATTTGATAATATATCCGTCGGGACAATTCCTTTTTCTCTAGGACCGATTGGAGTAATGGCTACCTCTGCACTTTACGCGAGAATCTCTCTTGGAGCCACCATGTGACCACTTACGCAATGTGCCCCCATACGGCTATTCT
Source organism: Oncorhynchus keta (assembly GCF_023373465.1). Lineage (NCBI taxonomy): Eukaryota > Metazoa > Chordata > Actinopteri > Salmoniformes > Salmonidae > Oncorhynchus > Oncorhynchus keta. The sequence continues at coordinate 35,406,234 of NC_068433.1, read as the reverse complement.
TCAACCGAAATTAAAACTACGTCATAATGCCGTAGACACCTTGGGGAATACGTAGAAAGTGTAAGCTCGTTGGTGGTATATTCACAGCCATATAGGGAGTCATTGGAACGCAGCGCTTTCAAAACCTGGGGCACTTCTGGATTGGATTTTTCTCAGGCTTTCGCCTGCAACATCAGTTCTGTTATACTCACAGACAATATCTTTACAGTTTTGGAAACGTTAGAGAGTTTTCTATCCAAAGCTGTCAATTATATTCATATTCTAGCATCTTTTCCTGACAAAATATCCCATTTATAACGGGAACGTTTTTTTTCTCCAAAAATGAAAATACTGCCCCCTAACACCAAGAGGTTTTAACCTTTCTAGTGTAGGGGTTCCGCTAGCGGAACACCTCGACAACATTCCGCTGAAAAGGCAGCGTGCGAAATTCAAAACATTTTTTTGAAATATGTAACTTTCACACATTAACAAGTCCAATACAGCAAATGAAAGATAAACATCTTGTCTACCCATCGTGTCCGATTTAAAACATGCTTTACAGCTAAAGACAACATATGATTATGTTAGATCACAGCCAACTCAAAAAACACAGCCATTTTTCCAGCCAAAGATAGGAGTCACAAAAATCAGAAACATAGATAAAATGAATCACTAACCTTTGACGATCTTCATCAGATGACACTCGTAGGACATCATGTTACAAAGTACATGTATGTTTTGTTCAATAATGTGCATATTTATATACAAAAATCTCAGTTTACATTGGTGCCTTACGTGCAGTAATGTTTTGATTCCAAAACATCTGGTGATTTTGCAGAAATACTCATAATAAACATTGATAAAAGATACAAGTGTTATTCACAGAATTAAAGATAGACTTCTCCTTAACTCCTCCACACACAAGGCAAGACACATGCCTCTGTTTGCATCTTCCACATCAGATGGAGTGTAACCGATGTGAAATGGATAACTAGTTAGCGGTGGTGCGCACTAACAGCGTTTCAATCTGTGACTTCACTTGCTCTGAGACCTTGAAGTAGTTGTTCCCCCTGCTCTGCAAGGGCTGCGGCTTTTTGGCACGATGGGTATCGATGCTTCGAGGGTGGCTGTTGTTGTTGTGTGCAAGAGGGTCCCTGGTTCGGGGCGAGGAGAGGGACGGAAGCTATACTGTTGCACCGGTCATACATCAGACCTCACCTTTGTGTGTGTGAGAGAGAAAAGGAAACACCTACATCTAACAGAACATAACTGTCTGTCTCATTTCAACCACAAGACAAATGTCACATTCAGCAGCACACTAAAAGTTTAAATTGAAAAATAAGTTAAAACGAGGAGAAACCAACCATTGACTTTGCATAACGTTTGAAATAAAAACCTCTATCTAATGTACAAATAGGGATTATAGAATAACATATCTTTCTGATAGCTTTGAAATGTTTTGTTGAGATGATAAATAATATAATAATAAATAATAATATAATATAATAATATAATATAATATATGCCATTTAGCAGACGCTTTTATCCAAAGCGACTTACAGTCATGTGTGCATACATTCTACGTATGGGTGGTCCCGGGAATCGAACACACTACCCTGGCGTTACAAGCGCCATGCTCTACCAACTGAGCTACAGAACCACCAACCAACCAAATTGCATAAAGAAATGGCAACCCCACCCCCAACCCATGTCCAAAAACCATAACCATTGCAGTGCAATCAGTAGCTAGGGAAAACACTCTTACTACAGCTCGGTCAACATGGCTATCTCCTGTGAGCATTAACCACACATTCAGCTCAATTATCAGTCAGCTCTAGACACCACGGCCTTTGGTCTACATTCAAACTTATGACTGCGTCCCAAATGACACCCTCTTTCCTATTTACAGTAGTGCACTACTTTTGACCAGGGCCCATAGGGCACTATATAAGGAATAGAGTGCCGTTTGGGATGCACACCATGGGTCAGTTTTATGACCCATCATAAGGCATGCCACATACGATAAGATAGAGGTTGTAGTTGATGATTAAACGCAATGTTATGATCTGATAACAGAATGATGTGATACAGAATGACAAAGAGGACTCTAAGCCCTACACACAAAATAAGTTGATTGATGGAAAGGAGATATAGCTAGAGGTTGTTTTCAGAACTGAGTAGCAATAAATAGACAGATTCCAGAGGATTCAATTAGTTCTAGACTGCAGAGTCATCTTTTATTTTAAAGATCGGCATACCAAGTCAGTCAAATCAGAAGCAAGACTTTTTCAATTAAGGTATGTAAGGTTTTAGGGAGAGTAAGATGATCCTACGTCTGTGCGTACAGTATGTGAGCAACTTTAAACTGGAGGAGAATCAGAACTCTAGTTTGCAAGCCTTGTGCCTCTCTCTGTTGCTGATCCTTTCATTCACATTGCCCTCTCTTGGAGCCCAAAGGAGAGTGTGGTATAACATAATACCACATGACACATGAATGATATATCATTATTACATAGACGAGTTATGAGGGCTTTCTTTGGTATAAATACCTTATCAGTGGACTGGGCTCATAATGGGGCATAATTATGATAGGTTTGAGATTGTATACTCATATCATCATCCATTCATATGGCTTCACTGTTGAATTCACTGTGCGAATAAGGGTGGTGGTTTCGGCTGTACTGGGATAGGGAGATGACTGGCTAAATAGAAAGGAGAAGATACAGTGCATTCGGAAAGTATTCAGACCCCTTCCCTTTTTCTACATTTTGTTACAGCTGTATTTTAAAATGGATTAAATAAAAACATTTCATCATCAATCTTCACGCAATACCCCAAACTTTTTTTTTAAAACATTTTTGCAAATGTATATATATGTATATATAAAAACAGAAATACCTTATTTACATAAGTATTTGCCTTTGCCTTACTTGGAATTGAGATCAGGTGCATCCTGTTTCCATTGTCATCCTTGAGATGTTTCTACAGCTTGACTGGAGTACACCTGTGGTAAATTCATTTGATTGAACGTGATTTGGAAAGGCACACACCTGTCTATATAAGGTCCCACAGTTAACAGTGCATGTCAGAGCAAAAACCAAGCCATGAGGTCGAAAGAATTGTCCGTAGAACCCCGAGAAAGGATTTAGTCAAGTCACAGATCTGGGGAATGGTACCCCTAAATTTCTGCAGCATTGAAGTTCCCCAAGAACACAGTGGCCTCCATTATTCTTAAATGGAAGAAGGATGGAACCACCAAGACTCTTCCTAGAGCTGGCCACCCAACCAAACTGAGCAATCAGGGGAGAAGGGCCTTGGTCAGCGAGGTGACCAAGAACCCGATGGTCACTCTGACAGAGCTGCAGAGTTCCTCTGTGGAGATGGGAGAACCTTTCAGAAGGACAACCATCCCTGCAGCACTCCACCAATCAAGCCTTTTGGCCAGATGGAAGACACTCCTCAGTAAGACCATGAGAAACAAGATTAGCTGGTCTGATGAAACCAAGATTGAACTCTTTGGCCTGAATGCCAAGCGTCACGTCGGGAGGAAACCTAGCACCATCCCTACAGTGAAGCATGGTGGTGGCAGCATCATACTGTGGGGATGTTTTTCAGTGGCAGGGACTAGGAGACTAGTCAGAATTGAGGGAAAGATTAACAGAGAAAAGTACAGAGAAAACCTTGATGAAAACCTGCTCCAGAGTGCTCAGTACCGCAAACTGGGGTGAAGGTTTACCTTCCATCAGGACAACAACCCTAAGCACACAGCCACAACGCAGGTGTGGCTTCTGAATGTCCTTGAGTGGCCCAGCTAGAGCCCAGACTTGAACCCGATCGAACATCTCTGGAGAGACCTGAAAATAACTGTGGAGTGACACTCCACATCCAACCTAACAGAGCTTGAGAGGATCTGCATAAAAGAAGGGGAGAAAGTCCCCAAATACAGGTGTGCCAAGCAAGTAAGCATCATACCCAAGAAGACTCAAGGCTGCAAATGCTGCCAAAGGTGCTTCAACAAAGTACTGAGTAAAGGGTCTGAATGCTCTGTATATCTGTTTTTCTCTCTGTCTTTCTCTCTCTCTCCACTCCCCCCATCGCGCCAAGATGAATGGTTTTGACCACGCTCCACTGCTTTGATTGGTGCAGATAGAAATCACAAGTATCTATCCTATAATGAAAAGACACCCACAAAAGAAAATTCCACAAACACGTTTATCAATTTTGTGCTGCTGTTTCATTTGTATTGGAGTTTAGTTTCGTGTCTGATACGCTCAGGGTGTTGTTACATATCATTTGCGGTGTGCATCATGAGCAAAGTCATTGTAGCCTATAATTTCACATTCCCTTGCTGTGAGAACCATGGTATGAGCATGGGTTGATTTAGCATTGTTGTAGCACAGCTAAATATGGCCTGCCAGCAGCCTACCAATAGTTGCACTGTGTCCATTATTACAATGCAGAAAAATTTGTCTCTAGTCAAAACCATTAAAAAGTTAGGCTATCCATATTACCGGAGCTTCATCTTACTCTTTCTATTTCAATGGCGGAATTCTAGGGCTGTGATGATACCAGTATTGCGATATTCTTTCCATGGCAAAACTGAAAACACAAAGCAGTCCAAAACTCTTTGGTCCTTTAAAAATCTGCTGTATGTAAAATATTGTGTGCTATAGCTAGGAAAATGTAGAAATGTGACTCTGGAAGATAACATAATCATAACACTCGGCCCCTTTTATATATCGTTTTTACATATTTTTCTTCGCATATCTTTTAAAATATTTTGCTAAACCTCAACATCTGCTTTTTTTCTAAAGTATTTATATTTACTTCTGATCTGGAGCCCCTCAACTGAAGCTAGCCAGCTAACTACCAGCTATCAGTCAGCAAACCATTGCTAGCGGTCATCAGCTAACCTTTAGCTCGGAAAGCTCTCACTAGTTTGAACAACGAGAGTCGAACCAGAGAATAACAGACCTATTATTTTTATCCCCGGATTCCCACCGCAAACGGAGCATTTTCATCTGGATCTTCACAACTAGCTAACCGCAACCCCGGATGACTACTCCTGGCTTGCATTTCCATCCACTTAGCTTGAAGCTAGCCCGGCCAGGGCTCCTGTGCTACCACCGACGCATACTCCTGGGCTACAATATCCGGACCCACGACCGGTCTATCGATGTCACCGCATGAAGAGGCATAAACAGACTTAACCCAATCACGACGTCCCCCAAAGGCTAACTTTATAGCCCTTGCTATCTGCTTGCTTGCTAATTAGGCCTGCTAACTACTAATTGCTAGCTTGTTAGCACAGGCCTGCTAACTGTCTGAATCGCCGTGTCCCCAGCCAGCCCAACCACTCACTGGACCCATATTTATATTTTTAATTCGATTATACCTTCCGGTAACCTGCCTCACCCAATGTGATACGGAATCGCTATTATTTTTTATTTTTAGAACACATTCAAGAACCTCCAGAAGCTAACCAGCTAATTAGCTACAGGCTATTTAGTCATTATTAGCCACTGCTAGCGGCTTTTACCTTCTGCATAGCCAGCCAGTTTTTATAGCCTGGATAATACTCGCCAGTCTACCAGTATCGAAATGTCTCTCCACAACAACGCTGGATTCCTGCCGTAATTCCTGGACCACTACTTCCGATCTTCACAGCTAGCTTGAACGCACTACCGAAGCTATCCCTGAGTCCCACATCCCGGCCTACTCAGCTGTTCACCCGAACCACACTCATACACAGCTAGAGCCCAATACTCCACCGGATCCTTGCTGTGTACTCTGGACCTTAGTTAACGCCACTGCCACGAAGCTAGCACCAGTTAGCCGTGAGCCAGGCACATCTCCCTGCTAGCAGGCACATCTCCCTGCCAACCCACCCTACCATCTCCGGGCTATTAACTTTAAACGCTGTGTCGCAAGCGTAGTGGTGGCTTCCCTGTCCCATCTACCGCTGCCCCTGGACACTGATCACTTGGCTACATAGCTAATGCCTGCTGGGCACTGTGATCACTTGGCTACATAGCTGATGCCTGCTGGACTGTCCATTAATCACTGTACTCCATTCTGTTTGTTTATGTTTTTATCTGTCGGCACCAGCCGCACTCAGGCTCTGTGCGTAGTTAATCCGACCCTCTCTGCCTAGTCAACGCCATTTTACCTGCTGTTGTTGTGCTAGCTGATTAGCTGTTGTTGTCTTACCTACTGTTTTAGCTAGCTCTCCCAATCAACACCTGCGTTTACTGTATGCCTCGCTGTATGTCTCTCTCATATGTCAATATGCCTTGCCTACAGTCATTCTGACCAACTGGCCCTCCAAATACACCTCCGCTGTCTTCAACCAGGATCTGAGCGATCACTGCCTCATTGCCTGTATCCGAAGTCAAACGACCACCCCTCATCACTGTCAAACGCTCCCTAAATCACTTCTGCGAGCAGGCCTTTCTCATCGACCTGGCCCGGGTATCCTGGAAGGATATTGACCTCATCCCGTCAGTTGAGGATGCCTGGTCATTCTTTAAAAGTAACTTCTTCACCATTTTAGATAAGCATGCTCCGTTCAAAAAATGTAGAACTAAGAACAGATATAGCCCTTGGTTCACTCCAGACCTGACTGCCCTCGACCAGCACAAAAACATCCTGTGGCGGACTGCAATAGCGTCGAATAGTCCCCGCGATATGCAACTGTTCAGGGAAGTCAGGAACCAATCGCAGTCAGTCAGGAAAGCAAAGGCCAGCTTCTTCAGGCAGAAATTTGCATCCTGTAGCTCTAACTCCAAAATGTTCTGGGACACTGTAAAGTCCATGGAGAACAAGAGCACCCAGCTGCCCACTGCACTGAGGCTAGGTAACACGGTCACCACAAATAAATCCATGATTATCTAAAACTTCAACAAGCATTTCTCAATGGCTGGCCATGCCTTCCTCCTGGCTACTCCAACCTCGGCCAACAGCTCCGCCCCCCCGCAGCTACTCGCCCAAGCCTCTCCAGGTTCTCCTTTACCCAAATCCAGATAGCAGATGTTCTGAAAGAGCTGCAAAACCTGGACCCGTACAAATCAGCTGGGCTTGACAATCTGGACCCACTATTTCTGAAACTATCCGCCGCCATTAACGCAACCCCCTATTACCAGCCTGTTCGACCTCTTTTTCATATCGTCTGAGATCCCCAAGGATTGGAAAGCTGCCGCAGTCATCCCCCTCTTCAAAGGGAGAGACACCCTGAACCCAAACTGTTACAGACCTATATCCATCCTGCCCTGCCTATCTAAGGTCAAGAAACAGGTCACTGACCATCTCGAATCCCACCGTACCTTCTCCGTTGTGCAATCTGGTTTCCGAGCCGGTCACGGGTGCACGTCAGCTACGCTCAAGGTACTAAACGATATCATAACCGCCATCGATAAAAGACAGTACTGTGCAGTTGTCTTCATCGACCTGGCCAAGGCTTTCGACTCTGTCAACCACCATATTCTTATTGGGATACTCAGCCTCGTTATTTCAAATGACTGCCTTGCCATATTCGTCGCCAGACCCACTGGCTCCAGGTCATCTACAAGCCATGCTAGGTAAAACTCCAACTTATCTCAGTTCAATGGTCACGATGGAAACACCCACCCGTAGCACGCACTCCAGCAGGTGTATCTCACTGATCATCCCTAAAGCCAACACCTCATTTGGCCACCTTTCGTTCCAGTCCTCTGCTGACTGTGACTGGAACGAATTGCAAAAATCGCTGAAGTTGGAGACTTTTATCTCCCTCACCAACTTCAAACATCTGCTATCTGAGCAGCTAACCGATCGCTGCAGCTGTACATAGTCTATCGGTAAATAGCCCACCCAATTTATCTACCTCATCCCCATACTGTTTATATCTATTTACTTTTCTGCTCTTTTGCACACCAATATCTCTACCTGTACATGATCATCTGATTATTTTTCACTCCAGTGTTAATCTGCAAAATTGTAATTATTCGCCTACCTCCTCATGCCTTTTGCATACGATGTATATAGACTCTTTTTTTTCTACTGTGTTATTGACTTGTTAATTGTTTACTCCACGTGTGTTCACACTGCTATGCTTTATCTTGGCCAGGTCGCAGTTGCAAATGAGAACTTGTTCTCAACTAGCCTACCTGGTTAAATAAAGGTGAAATAAAAAATAAATAAAAAATAATGATGTTTGTTTCCAACATTAAGGTGGTTGACGAAATAATTTAAATGTGCTGCGTATTTTGTTTCCTTGCCATGGCACAAACGAGTATTGCGATACTGGTATCGTCCAGAACCTAGTGGATTCACAGCCACAATTTATGGAACATGCCAAAACTTTAGATGGCAAAATAAAAGATACGTGTTCCCCCTATCCATCTGTGTCGAGGTTTCCCTGAATGCATATGACAAATCCAGCTCCAAAACAAGCCATAGCCTAGCTAGATAAGGTTAGCATGCTAGATAGCTACACTGACAGTGCCCTACTTGTTGTTATTTCGCCAATCCATGTGGAAATCACCACAATGTTCCCACCCCCAATTTGTGAATATGTATTAGCAGCCTGCGTCACTCTTTGGAGGTGGAACCTAAATGATAATATTCGCTGCAGAACAGGAATTACATCAAAATTGGAGTGACATTGCCCTCTGGTCTCTTACATCAAACACAACATTTTCAGTAAACCTCCTTGCCTTTAAAGCTAAATTCCAACAACTCTACACATTTTGCCATGTGAATATGATGTCTGATTGAGAATGACTAACATCATTAATGGGGGGCCCCTGTTTAGATAACTGGCTAGACTAACTATCAATCTAAACATTGACATGGCTAATTGTCAACTAATTGAGTAACTGACATAAGAGAAAAACTGCTGATGCACAACCAAATTTTGAAATTGCACCTGTTGTACTTTACTATTCTTACTCTCAAAAGTAAGTCGAGACCCTGACTGAGTTCCAAAAAATAAAATGTTGGGGCCAGGGGCACTAACCAAAAGCTTCTGTCACTTACGTCAAGAGCTGCCCCTTCTTAAAGGGGGTAGAAACACTTGTCACTGTAGCGATAACCAATAAGGTACATCCTTTGAACATTCAGTTATAGGTACGTAAATGGACTGTAGTTAATACCTCATATAATGATTTTACCACAGATACAAAAATATGCCTTAAAAAAGGTATATTTTATGTTTTTGGGTATCACCACTGTGACAGAGTCATAAGGGTTCTCTGCTATAGGCCACTTAAACTGGTAAAACAAGCTGTTGCTTGTTTTCCCCAGTGAATGTATCCCTGTGTTTCCTGTCTCTCTGTGCCAGTTCGTCTTTGTATGTTTCCAAGTCAACCAGAGTTTTTCCCATTCTCCTACTTTTTGCATTCTCCTTTTTCTAAGTCCTCCCAGATTTGACCCTTGACTATTTGTACCCGCCTGCCTGACCATTATACCTGCCTTGACCACGAGCCTGTCTGCCACTCTGTACCTCCTGGACTCTGATCTGGTTTTGACCTTTTTGCCTGTCCATAACCATTCTCTTGCCTACCCCTTTGGATTAATACACATTGTGAGACTCCAACCATCTGCCCCCTGTGTCTGCATTTGGGTCTCACCTTGTGCCTTGTTAGTATGGTTGTTGAATTTGTTAATTTTCTTTCCTTCATCAAATGAGTTCTTATCATTAGGTTATGACAATCCTCTAAGGCCTAGTTTACACGAATACAGTGACCTTAAACTCATGGTTTTACGGGCCACATCAGGCCCAGGGTTGCAAAATTCCAGCAAATGTTCAGATTTCCTGCTAATTCCCTCCCATTTCCAGGAATCTTCCAACCAGGATTTCTGGAAAACCTGGGAATTTTGGGAAAGTTACCAGAATTTTGCAACCCTACCTAAAAGTCACATTATGCTGGCTTGCAATGTGATGTGTAGTTCCTATTTGAATTCATTCAGAGTTAGGATATCCAACAGGAATTTTCATTCACCTGCAACCAATGTTCCCTCAAAAGGTCTGCTTAGCGAAAACTAGGTTGTGACAATTCTGTGCAACTTCCGGCGCTCATTTACTGCCTACCATCAAAAACCATGGAGAAAAACGCATCCCATAACAACATGGAAATACCTGTTCTATCATTAAGACTACAGTTGCTGGCAATGAGTGGTGTTCAATGTACGCCAACATTTCGTGAGACTTGCTGGGCGTGACATTTTTTTTTAAACATGACATTAACCTATTCATCCACCTGTCCTTCAGACAAGGAGGTGACTGAAGATGTTGTGTTGTTTGATGCAAGAAACTACTTTACAAAATAAATATCATTATTATTCCCATACAATTATTACAGAGAATCAGACAAATTATGGTACGCTCTGACTATTGGCTACTGAGCTTATTCAAGACCATCTCAAAATCTTTACCTGACTCGCTTTTCAAAGATGGCTTGAAATGCACACATTTTGTGCTCTTGTTGTAGGAAGCAACCACTCACCCAACTGGGATAATAACTCACTAAAATAAAATAAAATAGGTCACATACACATGGTCAGCAGATGTTATTGTGAGTGTAGCGAAATGCTTGTGCTTCTAGTTCCGACAGTGCAGCAATATCTAACATGAAATCTAACAACTCCACAACAACTACCTAACACACAAATCTAAGTAAAGGAATTGAAATAAGAATATAGACATACACATATATGGATGAGCAATGACAGAGCTGCACAGGCAAGATAAAATAGATGGTAAAAATACAGTATTTACAGTGGGGCAAAAAAGTATTTAGTCAGCCACCAATTGTGCAAGTTCTCCCACTTAAAAAGATGAGAGGCCTGTTATTTTCATCATAGGTACACTTCAACTATGACAGACAAAATGAGAAAAAAAATCCAGAAAATCATATTGTAGGATGTTTAATGATTTTATTTGCAAATTATGGTGGAAAATAAGTATTTGGTCGCCTAAAAACAAGCAAGATTTCTGGCTCTCACTGGCACTTCTTCTTTAAGAGGCTCCTCTGTCCTCCACTCGTTACCTGTATTAATGACACCTGTTTGAACTTGTTATCAGTATAAAAGACACCTGTCCACAACCTCAAACAGTCACACTCCAAACTCCACTATGGCCAAGACCAAAGAGCTGTCAAAGGACACCAGAAACAAAATTGTAGACCTGCACCAGGCTGGGAAGATTGAATCTGCAATAGGTAAGCAGCTTGGTTTGAAGAAATCAAATGTGGGAGCAATTATTAGGAAATGGAAGACATACAAGACCAGTGATAATCTCCCTCGATCTGGGGCTCCATGCAAGATCTCTCCCCGTGGGGTCAAAATGATCACAAGAACGGTGAGCAAAAATCCCAGAACCACACGGGGGGACCTAGTGAATGACCTGCAGAGAGCTGGGACCAAAGTAACAAAGCCTACCATCAGTAACACACTACGCCGAAAGGGACTCAAATCCTGCAGGGCCAGACGTGTCCCCCTGCTTAAGTCAGTACATGTCCAGGCCTGTCTGAAGTTTGCTAGAGAGCATTTGGATGATCCAGAAGAAGATTGGGAGAATGTCATATGGTCAGATGAAACCAAAATATAACTTTTTGGTAAAAACTCAACTCGTCGTGTTTGGAGGACAAAGAATGCCGAGTTGCATCCAAAGAACACCATACCTACTGTGAAGCATGGGGGTGGAAACATCATGCTTTGGGGCTTTTTTCTGCAAAGGGACCAGGAGGACTGATCCATGTAAAGGAAAGAATGAATGGGGCCATGTATCGTGAGATTTTGAGTGAAAACCTCCTTCCATCAGCAAGGGCATTGAAGATGAAACGTGGCTGGGTCTTTCAGCATGACAATGATCCCAAACACACCGCCCGGGCAACGAAGGAGTGGCTTCGTAAGAAGCATTTCAAGGTCCTGGAGTGGCCTAGCCAGTCTCCAGATCTCAACCCCATAGAAAATCTTTGGAGGGAGTTGAAAGTCTGTGTTACCCAGCAACAGCCCCAAAACATCACTGCTTTAGAGGAGATCTGCATGGAGGAATGGGCCAAAATTCCAGCAAGTGTGTGTGAAGACCTTGTGAAGACTTACAGAAAACGTTTGACCTCTGTCATTGCCAAGAAAGGGTATATAACAATGTATTGAGATAAACTTTTGTTCTTGACCAAATACTTATTTTCCACCATCATTTGCAAATAAATTCATTAAAAATCCTACAATGTGATTTTCTGGATTTTTTTAATCATTTTGTCGGTCATAGTTGAAGTAATAAATAAATAAATAAATATAAAAGTGTACCTATGATGAAAATTTACAGGCCTCTCCCATCGTTTTAAGTGGGAGAACTTGTACAATTGGTGTCTGGGACTAAATACTTTTTTAGTTCAAAGATGAAAAAGCCTGGAAGGAGGAGAGATGACTAGAAATTAATCGGTTTGTGCATTTCAGGTAAAATAAAAACTCAATGTTTATATCCCAGGACAAATGAGCTATCAACATCAAGCTGGCTAAATAGGACAAATTAACTAGCAAGTGCAAGCTAACTAGCTAAATTACCATACATCTTTAATGCTTTTCGACCTGTCCCCAAATTAATGTCATTGGTTCAGAGTTTGTTTTAATATTTTAACCTGCGTGTTGTGATCGCATTTGGTGTAGGGGGACAAAATAAATGTATGCACGATGGAGCACGCGCACAGCCGGTTTGGGTTCCGTGTTACACAGTAATTAATACAACTTCCTGAGGACGTCCTCCAGCCTATCAGAACTATTTCAGCATGAACTGACGTCCACCCAATCAAAGGGTCAGATAATTATCTAGTACTGAAAGCACAAGCTATAACTAGCTAGCACTAGCTAGCACTGCAGTGTGTAAAATGTGGTGAGTAGTTGACTCAAAGAGAGAGAAAGACAATAGTTGAACAGTTTTTAACAAATGTATTTCTTCCAAAATGAAGAAGAAGCAAGAAAAATAGATAGTTTCACTTACTTAGCTAGAAATTGCAGCTAGCTAATTAAGCCCACTGAAACAGAGGGATGCTCTGTTAGCTAGCTGGCTATGACTTTCCAACACAACACTTGAACTCTTCCATTTATTTTTATTTTACCTTTATTTAACTAGGCAAGTCAATTAAGAACAAATTCTTATTTTCAATGACGGCCTAGGAACAGTGGGTTAACTGCCTGTTCAGGGGCCAAACGACAGATTTGTACCTTGTCAGCTCGGGGATTTGAACTTGCAAACTTCCGGTTACTAGTCCAACGCTCTAACCACTAGGCTACCCTGCCGCCCTTTACATACATGAGGGAACATGGGCCGTGTGGCAGAGCTGGATCTTCCAGGAAGTCATCAATCGAACTCTCTCGGAGATTCGGTTTCCGTTTTAGAAAATATTCAAATTTTGGTCATTTTTCCATTGTCCCGGTAAATCCCACAAGAGGGCGAATGGAATCATATTGCAAATGTAAAAAACATCACGAATCACGACGTGGCCTTATCTCCTAAATGGAAAAGACTTCGAAGACGACACTTGGTGATCATAGGTTTGGCATAATGGGCAGTTGGCCCCGAACAAGATGGCGTCTAGGCCTCAGTTTTTGAGTTATGGCCATTTTTCTGGGATTAAAGGTCCAAAATGGAGAAATAATTTTTCCGCTTCACGTCAAAGTAAAGGAACCTACGGTGTCAATAAAAAAAGAACCAGACATTTATCTATCGTCATTTAAAAGAAATCGTACAATGTCAAATTGGTGATGTTCAAAAATAGTTTTATTTTTTTTAAACAGTTACAGATCCAGTTGCAGCGTGTTCATACAAATCTTTTTAAAGTGTGCTTCGGAGCTCTGCGAGATTTCTGTGATTTGCTGTGATTTTCTGAAATAACACACACTCACTAAACCCTCCGTAAATAAGTCAGTTCTTAACGTAAAAACTCAAAATTCTACAATTGCCTACCCCAAGGAGGATATGTGTTCACTTTCAGCTTCGTGTGTAAACCGGAAGTGCCTTAAATTGTGTCATAGGTGCTGTTTCGAAGGGTTAAAAAGGTCAGATCTTTTCAAAACTTCATATGTGTGATTAGGCAACCCTCATGAACTGTTAGTCAGTCATTTCTGACAACAAATGTCAAAGAAAAGCTCTCACACACACACACACACACACACACACACACACACACACACACACAGCAAGGATGGAGTGACAAAGTGTGGTGCTTAAAGACACACAGAGCATACAATGGCATTTCCATATTCTCAAGGCCGTGCCAAGTTCAACGAGATGCCCCGCTTGACCGTAGCGACCTTGAAAAAAAGAAGGCCCAAAATTAAGCCTGGCCCTAAATGTCATTTGCTTTTGGGTGACAGTGAGAGAACCGTTAGGGTGAGAAGCACAATTCGACCTTGGGTACGTTCCTGAGGTCTTCCCGATCTGTGCAAGCCTAACCTTGACCATGTGGCATTAACCCTTAACAGTTAAAAGAAGGTGTTTACATCAAGCAGTTTGCATTGACTTCTCTCCCCATAGGAATGCATTGCCTGCTCCTCTAAAGTCAACCTGAAGCTTATGTGGGTTATGAATGCCTTATGAACCTGTCTTCAATGGCAGTCCATCAGGCCACTATGAGGTCTACCAGTGTCGATTCTAAGCTTCCTGAAGCAAGCGGAAGTGGTTAAAATCACCCTAAAAGTGATTTTCCATACCCAACCTGCAGTTTGATAGAAATAGTGCATTCAACCCTGTGTAAATCAGTCAGTTCTTAATGTAAAGACTTAAAACTCAGGATTCTGTAAAAGCATACCCCAATGAGGATATGTCTTTACCTTTAGCTTCCTGTGCCAACCGAAAGTGCCATAATTGGTGTCACAGGGGCTGTTTCGAAGGGTTAAAAAGTTCAGATCTTTTCAAAACTTCAAATGTGCAATTAGACAACCCTCATGAACTGTAAAGCAGTCATGTCTAACATAAAATTTCCAAGAAAAACTAAATCACACACACACACACCGCTTGGAAGAAGGGACACATTGGGATGCGTAGAGACAGACAGTGCCTGCAATAGTTAACTTTGGTCGAACTATTAACTTCTTGCGACTAGATGGCAATATTTTTATTTTTGGATGAAAAACGTTCCCGTGTTAACCAAGATATTTTTTCATGAAAAGATGCTTGACTATGCATATAATTGACAGCTTTGGATAGAAAACACTCTGACGTTTCCAAAACAGCAAAGATATTGTCTGTGAGTGCAACAGAACTGATGTTACAGGCGAAACCCAGATAAAAATCCAATCAGGAAGTGCCGCATTTTTTTAAACCGCCTCATGCCAATGACTCCTTATATGGCTGTGAATGAGCTACGAATGAGCTTACGTTTTCTACGTCTTCCCCAAGGTGTCTACAGCATTATGACGTCTTTTTCGCATTTCTGTTGAAGAATAGCCGTAAGGGACCACATTTAGCAAGTGGTCACATGGTGTCTCCCGCAGAAAACCTTGCATAAAATACTGAGGTAGCCATTTTTTCCAATCGCTTCTTATGAGAAAACAATTGTCTCGACGGATATATTATCGAATATATATGTTAAAAACACCTTGAGGATTGATTCTAGACAACGTTTGCCATGTTTCTGTCGATATTATGGAGCTCATTTGAAAAAAAAATTGGCGTTGTAGTGATAGCATTTTCCTGTCGATTTCTCAGCCAAGCATGATGAACAATCCTCTTGTGGATTCACGCCTTTGCTCAACGATCCTTAATAATAATCCACTAAGACCTGTCTTCGGGCATTCACTTCCAAGATTGAATCAGAGCATGCATAAACAATCTTGCTAACTGTAGAGGCTAAAGGTGTACGGAAACGCATTTCCAGTCTGAGGTTACCTTGGGACAACACCGACAGATTTCCTGAGGTGTCATCATCAGGTGATAAATTGAAAGCATACAATGTGTAACCCTCTGCAAAATCATTTCTGTCAATAGGTAAAGAGAGATCTTTTAGATGCCTCCCTATAGCCAGGAATAGATTGTAAAATTCTCGCACAGATATGTTGTTATTAAATTGCGGTTAGCTAGCCTTAGCAGAGACCTGACGTCAGTCCTGACAGAGAGGTACATACTCTGCATTGAAGTGTTGAAAATTAAATGGGTTTTTATCTAAGCTGCCCGTATTAGAGGCGTGATCAACCAAACCTATAACCATGTAGCATGGGTAAAGGGTCGAGAAAAAGGTTTTCTTGACTGCAGATTCTACTGCCCACAGGTATGCTAAAGCTTTTCATGGTAATTCTTTGGAGAGGGTAAAGTGCATTTCCTTTCATCGAAGCCTGTGAGTGACCCAGACGAACTGCCGGAGATACAGACACTTTTTTAATAAAAAGCGTTGCCCCCAACACTTTAAACTAAAGTCACCATCCTGGGCAGACATCAGACAAAACTCATCCTTGGCCTTGGTTAATTTTAGTCTTAAATCAACCGAATTTAATAGTAAACGTTCTTGAAAAAAATGTCAGTGTGTATAGGCCCTAGCTGATGAAACTCTCAAGTTTTGACACAGTAGCGAGCGCGTGCCTCCAGTCCTTTGTTTGCACCGGTGGAAGGGTCTATCGATTCCATAGAGACTGCTAAACAGCCAGGTGCTGAATTGTGTCTTCGGAGTAGTTGAGTAAACGCTCCATGATGGCCCTATAAGGGTATGTGGCACTGCTTTGACTGATTAGGCATTCACCCAAAGTCACATCCACTTCGGAGAAGATGGTGGCCACTGGGTAATTAATGAGACTCACTTTGGCATCGTGACCCACATTGGCATCTCTTTTGGTCACTTTCAGACGTAAATGCACCAAGGTGTTGTTGAGGTCCAGATAGTTGTCACCGTGGCATGGTATGAAAAATTCTATAGGACCGTTGTCTGTAATGGCAGAGGGCGGGGCTATCTCCACATAACTGGACCTCTCTATTGAATGTTGGGTTAAGGGGGCAGTGAAAAGATCGAGCTCTGTCTTTATAGCTTCAGAGGACATGCGGTGTAAAAGAACCATGTTGCTTGTTCTTTTAGAAAATACTTCAGAGTATTATTTTTTGTCGTTTTTGGTCCAGACCTCCTCACTTTATCACGTCTTTGACTCACTGAGTTTCTTTTAACAGGTTAGGGGTGAGATAGACATCTGGGTTGTTTTCCTGGTAAGCTACAAATGGGGGTGTGGCAATCTTTACGTGGGTACTGTCACTGAAAAATCCTACATTGAGAACTGTTTTCAATCTATAGATATTCTCCAGTTCAGCAACCAGCAGTGTCAGTAGAAATCCCACTTCATTACGATCAACCTCAATGTGCATTGGGATGGCCGACCCCAATACACAATACACACATTTCTGATAAACGGTTTTCTAGGACAGAGGTAGTGGACATCTTTGGTTAGAGAACACATTAACTGCTTAAGGTATAGGGGGCAGCATTTTCACTTTTGGATAAATAGCGTGCCCAATTTCAACTTCCTTCTACTCATGCCAAGAATATAAGATAGGCATATTATTAGTAGATTTGGATAGAAAACACTGAAGTTTATAAAACTGTTTGAATAATGTCTATGAGTATAACAGAACTTATGTAGCAGGCAAAACCCCGAGGACTAACCGTTCAGAATTCTTTTTTTTTAGGTCTCTGTCTGTTCATTGAGTTCTCATTGGGAAATGATATTTCTTAGGAACTTGTTTTCAGTTCCTACTGCTTCCACTGGATGTCACCAGTCTTTGGAATTTGGTTAAGGTTATTCATTTGTGCAATGAAGAGGGACGGCCATCTAGGAACTGCGTAACAGTGTTGAGAGTTGCGCAAGACTGAAAAGTAGCTTGGTTTTGTAACGGTTTTCTAGGTGTGGTGAAGGAGAGTCGGACCAAAACGCAGCGTGTAGATTGCGATCCATGTTTAATCAAACAAACGTAAACATGAATTAACACAAACACTACAAAACAAATAAACGTAACTAAAACTGAAATAGCCTATACTTGTCAACTAACACAGCGACAGGAACAAAGACACTAAGGACAATCACCCACACCAAACTCAAAGAATATGGCTGCCTAAATATGGTTCCCAATCAGAGACAACGATAAACACCTGCCTTTGATTGAGAACCACTCCAGACAGCCATAGACTTTGCTAGATCACCCCACTAGCTACAATCCCAATATATACACACCACATACAAAAAACCCATGCCACACCCTGGCCTGACCCAATACATGAAGATAAACACAAAATACTTAGACCAGGGCGTGACAGGTTTGTTGTCTTCCTGTATTGAACACAGATAGACCAGTCTTCAATTTGATCGATTATTAACCTTGACAAATACCTAAATTTGTATTACAAAAGTAGTTTGAAATGTTTTGGCAACTTTTGAAATATTTTGTAGTGACGTAACACAATTTGGAAGATGCTTTTTTTCTTGATCAAACACGCCAAATAAATGGACATTTTGGATATATATGGACGGAATTAATCGAACAAAAGGACCAATTGTGTTGTTTACGGGACATGTTGGAGTGCCAACAAAAGAAGCTTGTCAAAGGTAAGGCATGTTTTATATTTTATTTCTGTGTTTTGTGTAGCGTCTGCAGGGTTGAAATATGCTACCCACTTTGTTTACTGTTGTGCTATCATCAGATAATAGCTTCTTATGCTTTCGACGAAAAGCCTTTTTAAAATCTGACATGTTGGCTGGATTCACAACGAGTGTAGCTTTAATTTAGTATCTTACATGATTTAATGAAAGTTAGATTTTATGCCATTTTATTTGAATTTGCTGCGCTGCATTTTCCCTGGCTTTTGGCCAAGTGGGTTGCAAGTGTACCCTATACCATAAGAAGTTAAAGATTAGGGGTGAGAGAAATCTGGGTTGTTTCCCTGGTAAGCTACAACTGGGGGGCGTGGCAATCTTTACGTGGGGACTGTCACGCAAAAATCCTACATTGAGAACTGTTTTCAGTCTATAGATATTCTCCAGTTCAACAACCAGCAGCGTCAGTAGAAATCCCACTTCATTACGATCAACCTCAATGTGTATTGGGATGGCTGACCCCAGACTACAGGCCAAATGTGACTGTAATGGCCTTATCGTGGTTGAAGTAGCTGAGGTCAATATGTTGTGCACCATTGAGAGGGGCACTAGATATGAGGGGATTCTATTCATGGCCAAGTGGTCCATAGAAGAGCTAACTTCATGGAGAAAATCCTCCAGTAACAATCGAACCAATTGGACATAGTCATGGTTCATGACCTCTGCTAGCTTTCCTACAGACAGGATTGTTTTGTTCAGGAGAGTAGCGTGTGTGTTGACCACCAGAATAGTGTCCTGGAGAGAAGGCCTGTGCCTTCATCTGCTGCTGGATAAGTGGCATCTCTTCAGTAATCTCCATAACATTCCTCTTGACTGTGGCTAGACTGACTGCTTTGACGGCAGTAGTACCTAGGGAAAATAGTGACCCTACGGTTGACCTTATCGATAGTAGCGCCCCGACGAATCGTTTCTCTCGCCTGGGCTCGGCTAGTTCTGACTGGGTTACTGTGAACTTTTGGAGTTGAGCCAACATATGGGCAGTGTCTAGCTGGGCGTGCATAATTGCCTGGCTGGTCCAGTCACCCCCGGCCCAACTCAAATTCACCAGAGGTGGAATGTGTTGGCGCTACACATTCTCTGCATCTAGGCGGACATACACCCTCTGCGTGTGTACTCTACAGTTAGTAATGAGGAGTCCTGGATTGTCGCGGAGGACGATTCCCTTATAGGGGGTCCGTTCGTGATTACTGCTGTCTGCTGTGTTGGTTTTGACCAGGGCGCAGAGTGTCAGGATCAGTCAAAGGAACTCCATCCCACAGAAACGCATAATCAGAGACTGTTGGAATATTTAAGTTGTTTGTTTTTGTAGGCAAAAATGTTTCGACAACTATTTTTCTGTTTTTCTTATTTTGAAGCAGTGCAGCGCAGGACGATATCAATAGTGACCACAGATGTATATCTGGATGTTAGGTGCAACGTACTGATCTCCTGTAAGGGATCAGCTGAGGGTACTTAAAAATGTCCTTAGTACCTCTGACTTTGCTAGGTTTTTATCTATTCGGTGCTGGTTAGCACCCCTTGGGCGGCAGGGTAGTCTAGTGGTTAGAGATTACAAGGTACAAATCTGTCGTTCTGCCCCTGAACAGGCAGTTAACCCACTGTTCCTAGTCATTGAAAATAAGGAAAAAAAACATTTGTTCTAAACTGACTTGCCAAGTTAAATAAAGGTAAATACATTTTATTCCCATGGGGGGAGTGTACAACTTGATTTGGTTCCGGTGGACCCTCTTTAATGTGGCGTTTTGTCGACCTTTGCTGATTCTGATCTGGTAAGCTACAGGTGATAGTTTCACCACAATCTCGTGTGGCCCCGTCCAGTGGGGCAGGAACATTGTTGCGACCCCCGCGGGTATGGTGTATATGTAGTACCACACCTTATCCCCGAACTCGAACACCTGGTGTGAGGCCTTTTTGACGTAATAGGTCTTGTCACCTTCTGCACATCTTTCCAACTGTCCTTGAGCATACGCAAAGGTAGTCTGGAGATGGTTCTGCAGGTCTGTCACGTATTGAGCCGTGTAGGCGGTGGCTGCGGCTACATCTCCCGGTTGGTACAGGAGATGCAGTGGAAGCATAATTTGCCGGCCCGTCATCATCTCAAAGGGTGTTATTCCTGTAGACCTGTTGCGTGTGGCTCTAATCGCCATCAGTACCAATGGGAGTTTGGAGTCCCATTCATTGTGGTTGGCTTACACATATATCCTCAAGATTCTGACGATTGTTTGGTTGCTCCTTTCTACCCTGCCCGAGCTCCTAGGGTGGTATGCGATGTGGAGTTTAGCTTTGACTCCCAGAAGCCTCCACAGTTCGGTCATTACACCTGCCGAAAAGTGGGTTCCTCTGTCGCTGTCCACGCTTTTTCTCCTGGCAGGCCGAAACGACTGAAAACGTGGTTTAGCAAAAGAACGACCATGGTTTCCGCTTTGTCATTGGTCGCCGGCAGGCACTCCACCCACTTTGTGAATGCGCAAGTCACTGTGAGGAGATACTTGTTGCCTCTGGCTGACCTGGCAACCAGTCGATCTGGATCGAGCTCCGGGGGTAAGACACACCCTTGCATTGCAGGGTGCTCTTTGAAGTGGCTTGGAGAGTTGAAACTGGCAGCAAACTAGACACCCCCTCACGTATTGTGCCACGTCTTGTTCCATGTGAGGCCAGTATTCCACCTGTCGCAATGTTTCACATGTAGCCTTGACCCCCCTATGGCCTCCACATGGCTCGTCATGGGCCTGGGTTATCATTATCCCCCTCTGTGTATTGGTGTTGCATTGCTACCAGGTCGCCATTCAGGAATGAATGCGTTAGCAACACATTATGTTCATGCGAAGACGTTTTCTGTGGTGCTACAATGGCTATGTGTTACCGCAGACACCATAGCTTCCTCAGTGTTTTTTTTTCATCTCGAACATCAAACACCTAAGGGGTGCCATGAATCACACCAGATTTCGCCATGCTGTCGTCATGATCATTGCCAAGGTCGTTGCCAAGTTTGTCACGACCAGGTGATTTTGAGTGTCCTTTGACTTTCTTCCAATACACCTGATTGTCATGTTTGGTGATGAGGTCATCACAAGCTAGGAGGAACTATTTGTTTTTCACCTCTTTACCGCTTTTTTCCAAAATGGCAAGTGGCATAAGAAGGTGAGTCTCGCGTAGTTTGAGTCGGTGCAGATCGCCAGTTCTGACAATTCGTGTTTCACCGCCGTTTGCACGGTTATCAGCACGCCAGCCACTTCTGCAAACTGGCTGGTCTTGTTGCCAAGCTGAAATTGAAGTGGTTTGCACGAAATTTAATTGTGCCATACCAATCCCACTCCAGTTTGCAAGTGGTCTAGATGGCGGTAAGAACAGCCATCTACAAATGCCATCGGCATTTCAAGACACATGTTCTCTTCGAAGTAGTGATAGTTCGAAGGCATTGGCGGAGAGATGTCATGCGGGGGTGGCGCGGAGTCGGTTTCATCGTCACCACAGCGTTGACACACCGCCAAAGCACTGCCCAAAGGCAGGTTTTTCACTTTTGCGTAGTTGATTACTACAGCATGGCTCTGCAGCGTCATAAGCCATGCCGCTATCCTGCTGTTGTGTACAGCACCCTCACGGATTCGTTGGCTTTTCAGAAAAGTCACAGGCTGGTGACATGTTTCTAAGATCACCTTTTGTCTGCCGACATAACTGGTGAAGTGTTTGATTGCCCAGACTGTCGACAGCATCGCTTCTTCGCAGTCTGAGTATTTGTGTTCAGCAGGGTTGGGTGTTTTGCTCGCGTAAGCAACCACACGTTTGTCTTGGTCGTATTTTTGGTACAACCCAGCAGGTACAAGGCAGTGCTCAGAGAAACCGACTTCCAAGAAGAATGTCTTTATTGGGGTATACCAGGCAAAGCTGGTTATTCAGCTTCGTTGTGAGTGACATCCCAAACGAATGGGGTGTCTTTCTGAAGAAGACGAGTCAACAGTTTTGAAAAATCGGTGTAGTTTTCGATGAATTGACAGGAGTAATTACATACTCCCAAGAAGCTGTGCACCTCTTGAAGGTGCACCCACCAGAAGCCCAACGTAGTTTACCTTTGTCCTGCACCATTGTCATTTCATGAAGGACAACTTAGCCCCTGAAGTCCCGAGTTGGGTGAGAACGTGGCCCATTTCATTGAGGTGATGTGACCAAGTCTCACTTCTCATGAGAACATCATCCACGTAGATTATCTTCCCCCTAGAGGCTTCATCTGGCATTGCCTTGTGCAGGAAGATGTTGAACTCTGAGGGGGAGTTCGCATACCCGAATGGGCAACGATTGAACGTGAAGAGCTTGTTCGAGAAAGAGAAAGCCAACTTGTGTTGGTCACGAGGGTCGACTGTCATGGTCCAGAAACAATTAGCCACGTCGACGGTGGAGAAGTACTTGGCGTTTGCCACCTTTGGCAACTCTTGGTCTAGCTGTGTCATTGGCCAACAAGATAACAGAACCAGTTTGTTGAGTTCTCTATAGTCAATGGTAAGACACCATTTACCCGTTGGTTTTAGAACAGGCCACATGGGAGCGCTGTACATACTGTTATATTCCCTGATTGTCCGTTTAGCTAAAAAGGAATCGATAATCTCTTGTACGTCTGCGTATGCTGCGAGCGGGATTTTGTATTGTCTAACAAACGTAGGAGTTGCTCCGGGTGGCGTAGGAATACGCACCACATGGATACCCGTAACCCCACAATCCAGTGAGTCTGTTGAGCAGATCTCACTGTGTTTGTTAAAAAATTCTCTCAACTGATGGCGTTCAGTGTCATTGACAAGAGCATCAGCCTCCGACAGAAGTTGTATTACCTGTGCATGGAAACCAGGATATGGTCCAGCAAAATTGTACAGGTCTTCATCAGGTAGTGATGGCATGTCACTTTTGGGAGAGTCATCGGTTGTTACCTCACAAGAGTGTACTTCGCATGCAGGAGGAGGCGCGATATCATCCTCCGTGACGATGGAGTATATTGACAGGTTGCTGTCAGAATCGACATCCAGCCTGAACGTTGATGTGTCGTCAAGTGGCAATACGAGAGTTAGTGCGATTGCTTTTGACTGACAAGTAAACAGCGTACCTCCCTCTCCATCTAGGTCTAGGGAGGACAGAAGAGGCCCAATCACTGGAACAACCAGTTCAAAATCATGGAAGGAGTAATCGATCAATGTTCCTAGCTGAGTGTGCCGAGAAATGGAAATATCCGCTTGAGTCAAATTTTGTACCAGGAGGCAAGTTGATCTAGCGGTTCCAACAGCGGGTTGCCATTGATAGTTAGCCCCAAGTCGAATAGTTGCAGAGAGGGTTGGAAGAACGCAGTGGTGCCTTCCATCAGCTATCCGGGCGTCAGGTTCAGTTTGTAAGACTGTAAGACTGTATGACTGAACGGGGCACTCGGATACCTGCCGGAATCAACATGGCAGACTCAGTTATCACCTTGCAAGCTTCAGGGATAGTCTGCCTGGATGCCATTCGCACCGGGTCGAAAGACAAGGCATGTTGGTTTGGCTGCGCTAAAGACCAAAGAACTTGGTGTATGGTGTCGAGTTTAACACCCAATCTTACCAAAATGTCCACTCCCACATAGACTGTATGTGGGAGGTCCGCGACAACCAGTAGGTAGATACTTCCTTGGTTCCAATGCGGATCGATAGCGCACACACCCCTACTGTGGTGAGTGTCGTCTGGGGAGTCGTTCCCAGTGGAAATCTGCACGTTTTCGGCACAAGGGGGTGGCTGTTTTTCGAAATTTCCAAACTGATTTCGGATTTGTCTGACCAGGTTGCCCGTCTGGCATCCTCAACCATAGTGCCGTTTATCATAGGAGGGCGGTAAGTGTCGGCTGATGAGTCACCCAAGCCACACAGGAAAATCTCATGTTTCGCTAAGTTCCGAGTTGAACTTGTAATTTGCCACCAATGGCGGGCTCATGGCCAAGTTCATCAGGTTTGCGTCAGATGCTGACGTCGAACCCACGTCGTTGCACAATGTATGGCAGGTAGCCTTGGAAGAATGCGGTGAAGTCAACGGAGTTGGCATAGGTATTTGTGACCAGATTTGATTGGTTTTCCAATCCATTAGCCAAACCGTCAATTAAATCGATCCCAATCAGCATCCGTTAAATTTCGATGCTAGTCACATACACGGGGTGGATCAGGGACACGCTTTCGAATTTGAGTTTAAGTAAGAGACGCTTGGTTTGGGGCGCGGTAGCTTGAGTGAAGCCTCGAATATTCGTATCGCAATGTTCCGTTTTCAACCAAGGTTTTGCAGGGTCCACTGCCCTTTTTAGTTCATCCAGCAAGGTTTCGAAAATGAGGGAAATTGTCGAACCCGAATGTGTGACAGGTCAAACAGTCCTCCAGGACTGTTCTAAGGTATGGCCTGTTCGAGTTGGTTTTTCTCGTCATATCCCCAACAAAATGGAGTGGGTTGGGAGAACGGAGTGGTTTGTAATCTGTGTCGATTTCCAAAACTGATAAGTCACCTACGTGACCCAGTGGGTCCTCTATCGGAATGGGAGAGGAATCATCTGTTGCAAAGCTGCTAATCTTGTGCATCTCCACATCCGTATCCAAGTCTGTAGACAAAACCTGCTGGCTTGTGTCTAGAACGAGCGGTTCCTGGACAGGGATTTGAGTGGGTGTGGGGGTAATGGAAATATTTGCGTCCTCTCGAATTGCATGAGTTTCGGGCCGACTTGGATTCCAACGATTTTACGCCTAGTCATGATGACATATCCTTGTCCTCTTTCTCAGATTTCTTACGATGCAGTTCATCTCTTATCAGAGCTTCTAGATCATTTTGGTTAGCGTTTAGATCATTGTTGAACACTTTGTTGCCCTTGTTACGCTTGCTACCCTTAGGTGCTGACCCTTTGTGAGAGTTAGGCGCAGGGGCATATCGGATAGGTTGATCTCTACGGGACCTATTAGATTGGGGACGTTCATCGTAGCTATTGAGACGCTAGTGGTTGTCGGGGTGGTGGTTAAATTGGTAGCCACCCCCTTTGATCACCATCTTTTACCCCACATGTCCCCGATGCAGCACCTTCTAATTTGAGTGAGGGTTCCCGCCTAAGCTCGAAAGTCGAGGTGTCTGGGCTCTTAGCCCGGCTTGCTTTTAAAGCTTCAAAAAGCTTCTCGGAGTGTCGAGATCTGCAACCCAACGTGGGCAGTAGGGCATAAGTAGTTAATGAAGTTGGGAGACATGTTTGACAGGAACAGTTGTTTAAATGGTAATAGATCTTCCATTCTGGTTTCAGTGAGCATGCCAAAGTAAGCTGAACGAAGCTGGTGATAGTAGGCTTGTGGATGTTCATTTCGAGCTTGTCTGATATTGTTAGCCAATGAGCTATCGTGTTTGAGAGTCACAGAACCACTGAATTATATTTTCAAAACCGTCGCAAGTTTAGCATAGTCGTTTGCATGTGTTGCTCTTGTAGACTGATGAACCTTGTCACGTGTCTGTTGGACGTTCGCTTCAAAAGATAGAGTCTGTCTGCATTAGTAATGTTTGGGTAGCCATCCAAGGCATCCTCCATGTCTGCTAAGAATGTCTCAGTGTCGTTTGGCTTTCCTGGAACAGGGTCAAAGAGGCGGAAGTTTTTGACGATTTTGTCAAGGCGATCCCCGCCAAGTGCGTGGGGAGCATCTGCACTCTCCCATGGGGAATTGTGGGCCGAAAGTCCATGAGGAAATGTCAACTTGTGGTTGTGTGTTTATTTGGTGCTGTTACTTACACTGCTGTAACGTTTGATGCGACTATCGTTTTTTTCTCCAAACTCCAGATTTGAGTAGCAGAGAAGTAGACGATGCTGGAAAACTTGTCATATTTTGTCTAAGTGGTTGCAAAGTGAAGTAATTAGCTGATTTGTGTCAAAACTTGCCTGATTTCACCTAATAGAGAATGTCATTTGGAAGTGATGATGTCACGATGGGGCACTTTAGTATCTTGAGAAATACAATGAAAGCGGATGGAAGACAAAAATAGGACAAGAAAGTGATTAACGGAAAAAGGATTACAGATATCAAAAATTCTATACAAACAACTCGATCGAGTCCTTTGCGGAATATTTGAAATTGGAACGGCATTTCTAGCTTAACGGCGTAGGAGGAGTGTCTCCTCATGATTGTGGCCCTGCAGCGTCTGTGGGTATCCTAGCCAACGGTTCCGTTTTGGGAAATCGTTATTGACACAGAGAGCTGTTAGTGAAGAGCAGGTGAGGGGTTGCTTAAGGCGCTCTCCCTCGAGAACGTTAGACCCAATTTAGAAAGCGTTTCGGCCTTGAGAAGCAGTGAAGTAGAGGAAGATTTTAAGCCAAACAATGTTTGACTAACTGTTTGTTTAGTGGTCAAAACGATGGTTGTTTGGAAAGTAATGAATTGCCTTGCTGCTGACATGATTTACAGACACTTGAAAGAGAGGCGATGGGTTTACAAAAACAGCTATAGTTACAGATTGGTAGCCCCGATTTGAAATCCGACTTAGTCTATGTAGAGCAGAGAAGCAGGGGAAGATTTTAGGTAGTGCTATTTTTTCCTCAAAAACACTCCGAAAGTGGTCAAAACGACCGTTGTTTGGGAAAGTTTGAAAAACACGTGGTGATGCTGTTACAAAATCAGCTGTACCGTATGGAATATGTTGATTCCGCACACAACTATGAATAGCAGAGAAGTAGACGAATATCCCATACACTATAGCTTTTTGTCTAACTTGTTGCAGTATTGGTCAAAATGTTACAGAAAATAATTTTGGTGCTGTTACTTAAACTGCTGTATACCTTTTGATGTGAATAACTCCAGATTTGAGTAGCAGAGAAGTAGGAAAAATTGACATATTGTCTAAGTGGTTGTAAAGTGGAGTTATTAGCTGATTTGTGTAAAAAGTTGCTTGATTTCACTTACAGAGAATGTCAGTTGGAAGTGATGATGATGTAACAATGCGCCACTTGAGAAATCCAATGAAAGCAGATCACATACATTATCTTCTATTGACATGATCATCTATTGTTTGTCCTCATGTATCTGTTTTTCAGCATAAAGTACTCTGTAGCCACTTAGTGTGTATACCAGGTGAGACCACACACACACAATAACAGTCTCTCTTCTTCACTTCCTCCCTCTCCCCCTTCTCCCTAAATCCTCTCGGTTATATCAGCTATTTTGGTGAACCCCTCCTGCATCTGAATTGGCTGACACAGAGGGCAAGGCATGATCATAGGTGCGATGTCACTTGGTCGGGTCAACAGGAAGTATTATTAAATAGATCATTTACATTGAAATACAGACAGAGATGTGGTAGTCCCAGAGTTAATGATCCAAGGTCAGTTTTGCATTTCACGTCCTGATTTAAGATGACGGACCATGTTTGAATAAAAAAAACAAGACTTAATCATGCTCTCTGGTCTGCAGGTATGTTTTGATGTGAGAGCGAGAGGAAGCCAGTCCTGTCATCGCCACCTCAGCCGCTCTTAAGATAACCTCCGGGCCAACTGGGGGCCCAAGGCTGGTTAGGAGACACCACAATTGTGATGAACTGAGAAACTATTGGGCAGCAGGTAGATTAGTGGTTAGAGTGTTGGACATGTCACCAAAAAGTTGCAAGATCAAATCCCTGAGCTTACAAGGTAAAATTCTGTTGTTTTGCCCCTGAACAACGAAGTTAACCCACTGTTCCTAGGCCATCAATGAAGATAAGAATTTGTTCTTAACTGACTTGTCGAGTTAAATAAAGGTCAAATAAAAATATCTAAATATATATATACACTGCTCAAAATAAAGGGAACCCTTAAACAACACAGTGTAACTCCAAGTCAATCACACTTCTGTGAAATCAAACTGTCCACTTAGGAAGCAACACTGATTGACAATACATTTCACATGCTGTTGTGCAAATGGAATAGACAACAGATGGACATTATAGGCAATTAGCAAGACATCCCCCAATAAAGGAGTGGTTCTGCAGGTGGTGATCACAGACGACTTCTCAGTTCCTATGCTTCCTGGCTGATGTTTTGGTCACTTTTGAATGCTGACGGTGCTTTCATGAGACGGAGTCTACAACCCACACAAGTGGCTCAGGTAGTGCAGCTCTTCCAGGATGGCACATCAATGTGAGCTGTGGCAAGAAGGTTTGCTGTGTCTGTCAGCGTAGTGTCCAGAGCATGGAGGCGCTACCAGGAGACAGGTCAGTACATCAGGAGATGTGGAGGAGGCCGTAGGAGGGAAACAACCCAGCAGCAGGACCGCTACCTCTGCCTTTGTGCAAGGAGGAGCAGGAGGAGCACTGCCAGAGCCCTGCAAAATTACCTCCAGCAGGCCACAAATGTGCATGTGTCTACTCAAACGGTCAGAAACCGACTCCATGAGGGTGGTATGAGGGCCCGACGTCCACAGGTGGGGGTTGTGCTTACAGCCCAACACCGTGCAGGACGTTTGGCATTTGCCAGAGAACACCAAGATTGGAAAATTCGCCACGGTTGGCCCTGGGTTCCTCCTAATGCAAGACAATGCTAGATTTCATATGGCTGTAGTGTGTCAGCAGTTGCTGCAAGAGGAAGGTATTGATGCTATGGACTGGCCCGCCCGTTCCCCAGACCTGAATCCAATTGAGCACATCTGGGACATCATGTCTCGCTCCATCCACCAACGCCACAAACTGCACCACAGACTGTCCAGGAGTTGGCGGATGCATAGTCCAGGTCTGGGAGGAGATCCCTCGGGAGACCATCCGTCACCTCTGTAATATTTGTGTTGTGGAGAAATGACCAGGCAGGAGAACAGTTAGTTTTCGTTTAGTCAAAAACCCCTCGTGCTCTACAGTTCGCGACATTCCAGTGCGCATGTGCATTTCCTATTAGGTGTAGTAACGTAACACTGCCGTAATGCATTACTGCTTAGTAACAGCACAGTAACTAATATAAACAGATGTAGATCCCAGATACTACACTCCTCCCCCATAGTGTTTAAAACCCAGAGAACATGGTAAATATGTTAGGTAACTACTAATGCAATATCTGAACAATGCATTCTTAAACATTTTTCAACTACTGGGTTGAAGCAGACTTTTCAGAGCCCAGCACAAATCCAGGGGAATATTCTGCCCCGAAGATGGAGTTTGTGTCCTAATAACTAACCCAGGTAATGTCCTTTTTCTTTCCTTTTATCCTTTTATCTAGGACATATTAAAGTGTTTGTTTTACTGTCCGTTACCTCCTTAACCAGCTCATAGAATAGTCCTGGGGGTCATTATTGTTCTTGTTCTCTCGGCATGTCTCTGCTGGGGTGTTGGACCGTAGCAGATGATCCACATGAACGTTGACCTGGCGATGACCAATTTGGACTTAAGTCAAAGGTCCTCTGTGTTGCAAGATCACACCTGAGTTCTACAGGCGCTTGGGGTGTCTGAAATCACGTACCATCGCCCTCTCTTCCTCTTTGAATTCTCTGACAGTCTTTGAGTGTCTGTCATGAGCTTTTTTCTGCTGTAGTTGGTGCTTTGCCACAGTGCTTGACAAGTCTGGTTTCAACAATGTCAGGCGGGTACGTGGTTGGCGTTTCAGAAACAGTTCAGCTGGTGTACATTCCGTTACTGTGTGTGGGGTGTTACGGTAAGTAAACAGGAACCGGGGAAGCCTTTGGTGGATGGGCACAGACTGAACCTCAAGTCTAGTCCAGGCCTTCTTAAAGGTTTGCACGGCTCTCTCCGCTGCTCCGTTTGATGCCGGATGGTAAGGTGGTGACAGGATGTGCCTTACCCCATTGTTCTTGAGAAACATTTCAAAATCGTTTGACGTGAGGGCCATTGTCCGATACGAGCTCCTTGACTAGTCCAAAGGATGCAAACAGGTGTCTGAGAATATTGATGGTCTTCTCAGCTGTGGTCAGTTGAGTAGGGAACACTTCCTTCCACTTGGAATGGACATCGACGACAACAAGGAAAGGTTGCTTGTCAATTTCGCCGTAATCCACATGGATGCGTTCCCAAGGTGTAGCAGCCTAGGACCATGGATGAAGAGGTGCAGCAGCAGGCTTGTTGCGAACAGCTTCACAAGGTGAGCAGTGGCCTACATGCTGTTGAATGTCCTGATCCAGTCCAGGCCACCACAGATAACTGCGAGCGAGTGCTTTCATTCGAGTGATCCCTGGATGTCCCTCATGCAGGTCAGATAGCAGTCTCCTCTGGAATTTGTGAGGTACCACCACCCTTGATCCCCACAGAACACACCCTTGATCAGTGGACAGCTGGTCTTTCTTGTCGATGAATGGACGAAGGTTATCGTCATTTACGAAGGTTGGCCAACCGCCTAATGTTAAGTCCTAGACTTTGGAAAGCACTGGGTCTTTCCTTGTTTCCTCTGCTATGTCAGAAGCAGATATGGGCAGTTCATCAATGAGAGAGATCTGGAAGACTGCTCTATCATCTTCACTGTCGGAGTCACTATTGCATGGTAGTCTTGATAGTGCATCAGCATTTGCGTGATCACTGGATCGTCTGTACTCAATCTCGTAGTCGTAGGCTAACAATATCAGAGCCCAACGTTGCATTCGAAGTGCAGCAAGGGTTGGTATAGCTGATTTTGGTCCAAGGATGGCCAACAGAGGCTTGTGATCTGTCAGCAGTTGGAACTTCCTTCCGTAGAGGTATTTGTGAAACTTCTTCACTCCGAATATTATGCTCAGGGCTTCCTTCTCAATTTGAGCATAATTTTTCTCACTTGGTGACAGAGTCCGTGATGCAAATGCAATAGGGTGTTCTTCACCTGACGGTAGAACATGTGAGATGACGGCTCCTACTCCGTATGGAGATGCATCACATGCGAGTCTCAGCTTCATCTCTGTGTTATAGTGGGCAAGCCACTTGCTCTTTAGCAGACGCTGTTTGCAAGTCTTGAATGCTTCTTCGCATTGTGGGGACCAATTCCACTTTGTATCGGCTTGCAGCAGTTGGTGAAGCGGATGCAACAATGTGGACAAGTTTGCCACAAACTTTCCGTAATAGTTCAGGAGCCCCAAAAATGACCTCAGCTCTGAGATATTTGTGGGTGCTGGAGCGTTTACGATTGCTTCCACCTTGCTGTTGTGCAGGCCTTGTGCACCAATCTTGTATCCGAGATACTCCACTGAGTCCTGGAGGAACTCACACTTGCTGCGTTTCATTCTCACTCCGTATTTCTCCAGTCTTGACATCACTTTGTCCAGCACTACAAGGTGCTCTCCAATGTTTGGTGCTGACACGAGGATGTCGTCCATGAAGCACACAACATGGTCTATACCGTCCAAGATCTGATCCATTGTTTGTTGGAATATCGCTGGAGCTGTCGAGATTCCATAGGCCAAGCGATTGAATCTGAATAGCCCCCTGTGTGTATTGATGGTCAGATACTGTTCTGACTCCGGATCCAGCTTCAGTTGCTGATAAGCGAATGCCAGGTCCAGCTTACTGAAAACCTTCCCACCAGCTAGAGTGGCAAACAGATCTTCAGCGTTTGGTAGTGGATATTCCTCTTGTAGTATGCAGCGATTTACTGTGACCTTGTAGTCACCGCACATTCTGACGGTCTTGTCTTTCTTTGGGACTACAAAAATCGGAGCGGCCAAGTCGCTCCTCGCTACTTTCGTTATTATGTTATTCTTCTGTAGGCGGTCCAGTTCCTTCTCTACTGCTTCCTTTAGAGCATAGGGAACTGAACGTGGTTTGTGAAAGATAGGCTTGGTTCCTTCTTGCACTTCTTGCACTTTTGCTGTGAAGTCTTGTATTTCACCGTAGCCATCTTTGAAAAGTTCTTTGTGCTTCTCCAGCATGTTAGTGAGTGTAGCCTGACTCACTGGTTTGTCATTTCTTAGACTGAAGATTTCTCCCCAGTTCAACTTGATCTTTTGTAGCCAGTTTCTGCCTAGCAAGGCTGATTTTTCTCCTTTAACAATGACAAGCGCTAGCGTCCACTCCTTCCCCTCATACCGGACTGGTACCTGGATCTGCCCTAACACAGGAATAGTGTCACCAGTGTATGATGAAAGGCGGATGGACGCGAGCTGAAGACGGCACTCTTTCAGTTTTTCTTTGTAGAGTCTCTCTGGAACCAGAGATACAGACGCTCCGGTGTCCAGCTGCATTTTTACTGGTGTTCCCGCTAACTCCATGTTGAGATTCCATCTTTTAGTTGTTGAGCCGTGTACACTGTGAACAGTTCCAATACTGTTTTAGTTGTACCTTCCTCGTCTTGTGCTGCGTCTGACACTTTGTGCTCTCTTGCCATGCGTTTCGAGGCTTTACACACTCTCTGTAAATGTCCAACCTTTCCACAATTGTGGCACTTTTCCTTTTGGAATCGACATTCACTGTGCTGATGATTATCTCCCCCACATCTGTAGCAACTTGGCTTAGACCTTTGAGATGTGGGCTGCTTTGTTCTTGTGTAACCTTGAGGACGGGACTGAAAAAAGTGTGACTTTTGTGAGCTTTTTTCACCACGTGCATCACTGACCTTGTGAACACCTTTCTGACGTTCTGCATGTCCCGATAGCTCAATAGTATCCCTGTGGGCAAGCTCGAGTCCAAGTGCTATATCACAGGCTTTCTTAAAGGTCAGGTCCTTCTCTGACAGGAGCCTTCTGTGATATGCTTCACCTGTGAGACCACATACAAACTTGTCTCGGAGAGCATCATCAAGAAATCGTGCAAACTCACATGTACTTGCCAGCCTTTTCAAAGCAAGGATGTAGTCAGCCACGGTTTCCCCTTGACTCTGGTGACGTTGGTAAAATCTGAAACGTTCTGCAATGAGAATTGGCTTAGGCTTGAAATACCTTGAAAGAGTTTCAGTCAGTTCTCCATAGTTCAACTCCACTGCTTTCATTGGTTCAATGAGACCTTTCAGCAATACATACTCAGTTGGACCCAAAACACTGAGAAATACATCTGCTTTCTTTCCATCTTTGATTTCATTTGCAGCCAACCAACGCTCAAAACGCTCCAAATAGGAATCAAAATCCTCTTTTGTAGCCTCAAGCTCTGGTACTCGACCAATGGTTGCCATTTTCACAGTTAATTGTTCAGTTTCCTTATTCCTTGTAATTCCTTAATTTTCATCTAATTATTCACTTCAGAAGTTTCTGCAAGTACTTCATTCACTGCACTCATTTGTAATAATGTACACACCGTGTTACGTTCCTTCTTCCTTTTTTTTTCTTGCCAATATTTCTCCACTGAGATCGCCTAATTTCAATGGGTTCAATGACAGTTTCTTTTATTTAATCACCAGAGGACAGTGTCGCTATTCTGGACTCCAATAGTCTTGCTACTTGGCAGCTCCTGAATACTGTACTAGCAGTGCTAGCAGTGCTTAGCCTACTCTACTGGCGAAAGAAAATACAAAATAACTGACGAATTACATAATTATTTTGAGTTTCATTACTCACGCAACATACTTCACTTCAAGCAATGTCCGTTTATGTAGTTTAATCACCTCGTCGCCACTGTAATATTTGTGTTGTGGAGAAATGACCAGGCTGGAGACGGGAGTACAGTTCGTTTTCGTTTAGTCAAAAAACCCTCGTGCTCTACAGTTCGCGACATTCCAGTGCGTATGTGCATTTCCTATTAGGTGTAGTAACGTAACACTGCCGTAATGCATTACTGCTTAGTAACAGCACAGTAACTAATATAAACAGATGTAGATCCCAGATACTACAACCTCATCAGGAGCATGCCCAGGCATTGTAGGGAGGTCATACAGGCACATGGAGGCCACACACACTACTGAGACTCATTTTGACTTGTTTTAAGGACATTAGATCACAGTTTGATCAGCCTGTAGTGTGGTTTTCCACTTTAATTTTGAGTGTGACTCCAAATCCAGACCTCCATGGGTTGATAAATTTGATTTCCATTGATAATTTTGTGTGATTTTCTTGTCAGCACATTCAACTATGTAAAGAAAAAAGTATCTAATAAGAATATTTCATTCATTCAGATCTAGGATGTGTTATTTTAGTGTTCCCTTTATTTTTCTGAGCAGTGTATATATACAGTGGGGCAAAAAAGTATTTAGTCAGTGTAATGGTTTTTGAAGGAGAGGCGGACCAAAACGCAGCGTGGTTATTATTCATGGTTCGTTAATAAAGAAACTATACATGAATAGACTAACAAAACAAGAAATGTGAAAAACCAAAACAGCCCTATCTGGTGCAAACACAGAGACAGGAACAATCACCCACAAACCCCAACACCAAACAGCCTACATAAATATGGTTCCCAATCAGAGACAATGACTAACACCTGCCTCTGATTGAGAACCATATCAGGCCAAACACAGAAACAGACAAATGAGACACACAACACAGAATGCCCACTCAGATCACACCCTGACCAAACAAAACATAGAAACATTACAAAGCAACCTATGGTCAGGGTGTGACAGTCAGCCACCAATTGTGCAAGTTCGAGGCCTGTAAAATAATACTTATTTTCCACCATATTTTGCAAATAAATTCATAAAAAATCCTACAATGTGATTTTCTGGATTTTTTTAATTCTCATTTCGTCTGTCATAGTTGAAGTGTACCTATGATGAAAATTACAGGCCACTCTCATCTTTTTAAGTGGGAGAACTTGCACAATTGGTGGCTGACTAAATACTCCCCCCCCACTGTATTAAGGTAGCACTGTAATTAATTAATCATATGCTGTCTGCCGTTGTTCTTACCTCTTTCCTTTTCTGTCTTCTACACCTCTCTCCCCACCTCATCTTACTTCCTCATTTTATATTGCATACATTGGACTAGTAACCGGAAGGTTGCAAGTTCAAACCCCCGAGCTGCCAAGGTACAAATCTGTCGTTCTGCCCCTGAACAGGCAGTTAACCCACTGTTCCTAGGCCGTCACTGAAAATAAGAATTTGTTCTTAACTGACTTGCCTGGTTAAATAAAGGTGTTAAGGGAATTTTTATCAATAATGACGAATTATGTATACATTTCAATCAGGATTGACTAATCAGAATACTATTATGTTACTGTATATGTACTAATCAGAATACTATTATGTTACTGTACATTAATTTTATTTTTAATCCTAGTACTGAATATAATGTGTGTAAATATAATCAAGAATTACAACAATGACTGTCTGTACCATGGTAGAAATTAATGAACTTATAGCCAGACTGGCTAGAAGGCTTATCTACACAAGCTGGCCTTGGCTAGGTCATATATTATCTTAATAGGGAGAGACGATGTGAGAACCATACAGCTATTGTACTGGAGCAGAGATGACACGGGCTAGTACTAAAACTGATGATGTCATTTTCAGTTTATAACCTGTGGTAAAATGTGTAATGGGCAGTACTCTCGTGAATAAACGCTGCTGGTTGACTTTAAGACTGGGCTCTGTCCATTTAATACAAATAAGGGTCATACAAATTCTTATGAATTGACAGTGTTAGATTTTAATTGGGTATTAAAACAGAGGAATTTAATTCCTGAAACAAAAGGTAAAATAAAATCATAATTACAATGCATTTATGCATTTATAACACCTGGATAATGAACTTCTTTCAATAAAGCATTTCACATTCTCCACTGTTTGAAATTATGTATATCATTGAAATACTACCCTGTGTCCTCAGATTAATGCAGATGAAGGGAGTTAGATATGCATATTGTTTTTTTCTGTATATATGAATTTCACATCAATCATGTTTCTAATCTATTGCATAGTTACAATTGATGTCCCAGGAGCAGGAGTGGTAAACACTGTTGAACACTACATCATGCAGACAGAGCATCATTCAAATAATGGAGTTTGATATGACTGAAACATAACATGTCTCAGAGATTCATAACTGAACCACAACTTTATCAGTGAATATATTTAATGTACAGGCTACAATGTGGGAATCTCATGCGTTTTAGGGTCCATACAGATCGGCTACATACTGAAGCTGTCCTCCACTACACAATAAGCAAGTAAATAGTTAGCTAGCTATATTACTTCAGCTGCATTGTTGGCGGCAGACCCATTATAAATAAGACCCAGAACAACACATACGGCCCCAGAACACTAAACAAGATTTTAAAAATAAACATGGATTTTGTGATCAGTGGCAAAGCAGTGATGACCGCAAAAACGGAAGCAGGACCCGCTGAAACATAGAGAAAGGGCCAAGTATAAAGCAACAATGCGCCAAAAAAAGCGGTTTCTAAATGTGTATAGAACCCAAATTACCGCCCGCAACTGCGCTGAAAGATCAAGTGATGATGTCTAATGGACAGCAATAATCAGTTTGATTACCGGGCCTGTAGAGTGAAACTATAGAGTAGCCGAAGGAGAACAATATTACAGACCAGACTTTAGGAGTGGACTACGGGCTTGAAGACTGGCCGGTTTTTCGCAAGATTGTGTGTCCCGAACTGAGAGTTGTCACAAAGGGGTATAGCATGTTCACGGGCTACGAGACCTGTTGGGAAGGTACCCCTGATTCCCCAGGAAGAGTATTTCACAGGGTGAAAATACAAAGAAAGAATGGACTTCCATGTGGATGCGTGGAGTTCTATTTCAGCAACGAGGAAACCCACAACCAAAACATGTGTGATGACTGGGGATTTTAGGTTACGCATGCTTATTCCTTTTTAAATTTTTGATCTAATGGAATTGAAAATGTTGTTGCACGCTCTTTTTGTACAGAGCCAACAGCGGCAGAGCATTGTTCAGCTAAGGAAGTGCATAATATATACGAATCCTGAGGATTATGATTCACAGGAACCCCAAGAAGGTACATCCTCAGAAGGATCAGCCCCCAAAGAAAACGAAGTAAGCGGCTGCGTTAACCACGCCCTGATACCCAAAGCACTGGTTGAACAATAAAATGAGTTCCCATAAAGCCTACGTTTTTTAATTTCAGCATATACCATGGATATTCAAACAACATACCAGGACTACGATACGTCATGGGACCCTAAGGACTCTATGCCACGCAGGCCACCATTCTACTCTCCCCAGGTAAGACCCCCGACACCTCCTACATGTACACAGACTGAGGATGTGTTTGATGGGGTGGTCAGTACTATTTTTGTGGACACCATCAAGACCTCTGTAGCCACACTTTTAGACGTGGTGATTGGACCCTCTCGACCCTAACCGCTATGCCTCATACTATGTTGCTCAAGTTGGTAATGGGTTCCCCGGCTAATATGGATCCCCGACCATGTACAGTTCGGGGATAGGAGGTATATTTTGTAATCTTTTTAGGAAGGTTTTACCGTTTATGAAGAGAGGCCTCAGCATAGCCAAACCACATTTAAAATCAGCGGCTAAAAATATAGTAAGCAAGGTTGTAGCCAATGCTATGACCAGAAGGCTCGGGGCTTATGATGTTGTCTCGAAGACCAAAAAAGAGACCTCCGGGTATAAGGCACAGGCCTGCCCCTAAAAAGTGGAGGTTAACCGTTAAATGGAGCAAAGGGAGGCTATGGAACATGGAGTTTTCAAAATAGAAGCCACTTCCTGCTTTGATTTTCCTCAGGGTTTCGCCTGCAATATCAGTTATGTTATACTCACAGACAATATTTTGACAGTTTTAGAAAATTTTGAGTGTTTTCTATCCAAAACTAATATATATATATATTAGCAACTGAGACCGAGGAGCTTGCCGTTTACAATGGGCACCTTTTCATCCAAGCTACTCAATACTGACCCTGCAGCCATATGAAGTTAACGTTACAATGTTTTCGTAATAACGTCATCGTAATAACGTCATCTATTAACCTCTTGAACCTCTTGAAACTATTTTTATGTTTGGAAAAATAACGTTCCCAAAGTAAACAGCCTATTTCTCAGGACCAGATGCTAGAATATACATATAATTGACAGATTAGGATAGAAAACACTCTAAAGTTTCCAAAACTGTAAAAATATTGTATGCGGGTATAACAGAACTGATTATTTTGAAACCTCTGTGTTCCTATGGGTGCCTGTCCTCCATTTAAAGGGATATCAACCAGATTCCTGTTTCTGTGGCTTCCCTAAGGTGTCAACAGTCTTTAGAAATAGTTTCAGGCTTTGATTTTGAAAAATGAACGTGAAGGATCACATTGCGTAAGAGGAGAGGTGGGGGCTCTCAGAGTGAGATGGTGCTCAATTGAGTGAAGCAGCCATTGTTCCTCTCGCTGTTATGGAAAAAGCTACACACTCGGTTGATATATTATCGAAAATATATTTTTAAAACTACCTGAGGAATGATTATAAAAAACGTTTGTCATGTTTCTGTGGACATTATGAAGACTATTTGGAATTTCCGTCTGCGTTGTCGTGACCGCTCTTTCCTGTGGATTTCGGAACATAACGCGACAAACAAACGTCGGTATTTTGGGTATAAAAATTATCTTTATGGAACAAAAGGAACATTTGCTGTGTAACTGGGAGTCTCGTGAGTGAAAACATCCGAAGATCATCAAAGGTAAACGGTTAATTTGATTGCTTTTCTGATTTTCGTGACAAAGCTTCCTGATGCTAAGTGTACATAATGCTATGCTAGGCTATCAATAAACTTACACAAACGCTTGGATTGCTTTCGCTGTAAAGCATCATTTCAAAATCTGATACGACAGGGTGATTAACAAAAGGCTAAGCTGTGTTTCAAAATATTGCACTTGTGATTTCATGAATATGAATATTTTCTAATAATATTATTTGACTGTTGCGCTATGCTATTCAGCGGTTGCAGACAAAAATTATCCCACTACAGGAATTGATAGCGTCAAGAAGTTAACCTTTAATAACAAAACAAAAATGACATAGCTTTTCATATTCCATCTATCGTCATGACCACCATTGTGGCTGACGGAAACCAAATGTTCCAAATGTTGCATCTTTAATGTTCTGAGGTTTGTTCTCCATATTGAGAACACACAGGAATGTTGTCTGTGGCCTGAGATTTACCATGGGCGCGAGGGGTCATAAAAACCCCACATCTTCAGACCCCTAGATCTCTCCTCCTCTGTTGTGGTTGAGAGATCTGTAATCTGTAGAATTGTGGTCTCCTGCAACCTGACCTGATCAGGACAGTCATGACAGTCCCCCTCTGGTAGGTTCAACTTGGAAGGATTCTGCATGTTGCAACGATGCAATCGATGTCCTGGTTTGTGGGTCATCATAGCAGTCCCGCCCCCCTGGTGGTTCACCCTGGTAGGATTTCCGCAAGCTGCGGACCACCACCAGAATGGGCCTGGGAGGTCCGGCAGTGGTTCTGTGTTCCTGCCCGTCGTCCGGTTATCCCAACTAGTGGACCTCGGCAGTAGTACACATTAACAGATCAGTGACCCAAGCTGCAGCCGAGGTTTAAAAAAGTCAACGAACCTAAAAACGCAACACAGGTTTGAAGACAAAGAAATATTTTTCTACCCAAGCTACAGAGGAGTAGCTGTGTCTAAGCGGGTGAATTCAAGCCGAACCACCTAGCCTCCACTCCCCATCGAATCGTGGTATCTACACTGATTCATTCCTACGCTGTGGGCTCTGAGCTACAGAGCTGTCTGTCCTCAGAAGACCCCTTCCAGAGCAAGGGCGAGGGAACAGACCCCTAAGCCAAAAGGACACTGACATCGTGAGGACAACCAGAGAGTTGCGCCGGAGAAGTGCGTCATTGAGCAGCCTGAACGGTCCACGCGGGGAATCCACAGAGACCTTCCACACGTAATTACATCAATCTATTCTGACTCATAAAAGTGGCAGTTTGGGGCAAGGCTAGGGTTAGAATAAGCATAGCTGACAAATTCACCCAAATGTATATTTCTCTCGTGTACTTTCTCTTTTTCTCTCTTTTAAATAGCCTAGAATGTGTTTTTTTGTATGTATATCTTTTATCATAATTTTAGCTTTCTAGTAAATAAACACTCAACTAAGATTGGTGTTGTACGAACTCATTGGTGAGACCCGGGTCCATGCAGATTCCCGGATTATGCGGTGTTCAGAACAAGACTGTAGAGGTAACTGATTAATTAGCTGCTGTTGTAAAATCGATATTCTGATATTCTTTGAGTTAATTTGGGAAATAGAAACGCAATAAAACAAATTTTCCCATGGTGCCCCATGTTAATGAGTTAATAATTGCTTGATTAATTAATAACGCAATTAGAAACCTTTAATCATTCGATGAGCAACAGTCATCACATTAACTAATACAACGTCACAACACTTCCAAATGACATTCTCTATAAGTGAAATCAAGCAACTTTTTACACAAATCAGCTAATTACTTTGCAACCACATAGACAAAATATGTCAAATTTTCCAGCTTCTACTTCTCTGCTTCTCAAATCTGGAGTGTGGGCTCATTGGTGTTGAGGATGGTCAGGTTTGTGTTGTGAACATTTCCCTTAGTGCTCTTCCTGAGGGGTTTGTGGTGTTAGTGTTTGCCAATAAAATCTCCCATGGTGATGGTATGGCCGGGTTTGACCAGTTTTTCAGACATTGTTGTTGAGGGTAGACAGTGGCTATCAGGAGAGCTGTTTTTGCATGTAATATTTGTTTTGCTGTATCCTTGCTCTGCTCTGTGGAAAAGGTTTTGATATACGCTTCAAATGCACCAACTCCTTATAGGAATTCTGGGTGAGGTTTGAGAACACCTGAAAATTATTTTAAATGTTTGAGATGGAGAA
This sequence comes from Oncorhynchus keta, assembly GCF_023373465.1. Taxonomy (NCBI): domain Eukaryota; kingdom Metazoa; phylum Chordata; class Actinopteri; order Salmoniformes; family Salmonidae; genus Oncorhynchus; species Oncorhynchus keta. Next base: position 35,364,984 of record NC_068433.1, on the reverse strand, counting down.
GCTCACAGACAACAGTTTGAAGGTGGTCCTTATGAGGATGTCCAATGAGACAATGGAACCAGCTGACATAGCAATATGGCTCAGCCTGTTCTGCAAGGTAAAGAGAGCCCTGGGTGAGAACAGGGGCCAAGGTGGAGGGGAGATGTTTCAGGACACCATAACCCTTGGGGTCATTGATCTGCAGATCAATGACCCCTAGGGTTATGGTGTCCTGAAACATCTCCCCTCCACCTTGGCCCCTGTTCTCACCCAAGGCTATGTTCATTACCAAGGCCAACCCATGTTGTGCCGTGTGGTCTACGGAAAGTGTAGGGAGGTAGGATACCTGTTCGTTTGACTGCAAATACACCACTCCCACCTTATAAGAGACTGCCCCTCCTTCTTCGCCAACAAGGTGAAGACGGTCTCCCCCTGGAATTGTATCTGACCTTTGGGATGTTTCAGCACATGACCTTCCGACCGTTTTTATGGTCTTGGAACACCTTGACAGACTCCCTGAGTTTTAGAGTGCGAATCATGTCCCTTTACGCAAGACAAATGACAAGATGGACCTAAAGAACTGGTGACCTATTGTCATTTTAAACTTGGACTGCAAACGAATTAGCAAGGTTTTAACACTCTGTTTTCTGTTTTATGGGAGAGGATCCACCCAGATCAAGCCTGCACCATCCCCAGAAGGAAGATCACAGACAGCCTGGTATTGATTACATGCAGGTTTTAGTCCTAAATTTAGAGTTGAAAATAGCTTTTGATTGGGTCTCGCACCAGTACCTCTTCCGGGTACTGCAAAAAAAAATTGTTTCCCTGAAAGGTTTTCTAGGGGACATAACCAGCAAAATCCATAGGATTAAACATTTGTCAAATGCGGTGGGACTACATTGCGGTGTCCATCAGGGGTGTCTGTAATCTCATCTTCTGTTTCAAATCAAATGTTTTTAGTCACATGCGCTGAATACAACAGGTGTAGACCTTATAATGCTTATTTATGAGCCCCTAAGCAACAATGCAGTTAAAAAAATGGATATGGATAAGAAATAAAAGTAACAAGTAATTACAGAGCAGCAGTAAAATAACAATAGCGAGACTATATACATGGGGAACTGGTACAGAGTCAATGTGCAGGTTAACCGGTTAGTTGAGGTAATATGTACATGTACAGTGGGGCAAAAAAGTATTTAGTCAGCCACCAATTCTGCAGATTCTCCCAAGATGAGAGGCCTGTAATTTTCATCATAGGTACACTTCAACTATGACAGACAAAATGAGATTTTTTTCCCCCCAGGAAATCACATGGTATTATTTTTAATACATTTATTTGCAAATTATGGTGGAAAATAAGTATTTGGTCAATAACAAACGTTTCTCGATACTTTGTTATATACCCTTTGTTGGCAATGACAGAGGTCAAACGTTTTCTGTAAGTCTTTGAGGTTTTCACACACTGTTGCTGGTATTTTGGCCCATTCCTCCATGCAGATCTCCTCTAGAGCAGTGATGTTTTGGGGCTGTTGCTGGGCAACACGGACTTTCAACTCCCTCCAAAGATTTTCTATGGGGTTGAGATCTGGAGACTGGCTAGGCCACTCCAGGACCTTGAAATGCTTCTTACATAGCCACTCCTTCGTTGCCCGGGCGGTGTGTTTTGGGATCATTGTCATGCTGAAAGATCTAGCTACGTTTCATCTTCAATGCCCTTGCTGATGGAAGGAGGTTTTCACTCAAAATCTCACGATACATGGCCCATTCATTCTTTCCTTTACACGGATCAGTCGTCCTGGTCCCTTTGGAGAAAAACAGCCCCAAAGCATAATATTTCCACCCCCGTGCTTCACAGTAGGTATGGTGTTCTTTGGATGCAACTCAGCATTCTTTGTCCTCCAAACACGACGAGTTGAGTTTTTACCAGTTATATTTTGGTTTCATCTGACAATATGACATTCTCTCAATCTTCTTCTGGATCATCCAAATGCTCTCTAGCAAACTTCAGACGTGCCTGGACATGTACTGGCTTATGCAGGGGTTCACGTCTGGCACTGCAGGATTTGAGTCCCTGCGGCGTAGTGTGTTACTGATGGTAGGCTTTGTTACTTTGGTCCCAGCTCTCTGCAGATCACTCACTAGGTCCCCCCATGTGGTTCTGGGTATTTTGCTCACCGTTCTTGTGATCATTTTGACCCCACGGGGTGAGATCTTGCGGGGAGCCCAAGATCGAGGGAAATTATCAGTGGTCTTGTATGTCTTCCATTTCCTAATAATTGCTCCCACAGTTGATTTCTTCAAACCAAGCTGCTTACCTATTGCAGATTAAGTCTTCCCAGCCTGGTGCAGGTCTACAATTTTGTTTCTGGTGTCCTTTGACAGCTCTTTAGTCTTGTCCATAGTGGAGTTTGGAGTGTGGCTGTTTGAGCTTGTGGACAGGTGTCTTTTATACTGATAACAACTTCAAAAAGGTGCCATTAATACAGGTAATGAGTGGAGGACAGAGGAGCCTCTTAAAGAAAAAGTTACAGGTCTGTGAGAGCCAGAAATCTTGCTTGTTTGTAGGTGACCAAATATTTATTTTCCACCATTATTTGCAAATAAATTCTTTAAAAATCCTACAATGTGATTTCTGGAATTGTTTGTCTCATTTTGTTTTTCACATATCTATTCGATAATCTATCAGTGGTGGCAGTTGGCTTCTCATCAGAAGCAAACGGAAAAATACTGCAGCTGGAGATTACGCAATAATTGCGACGGAGGACACCAAGCGACCACCTGGTAGATGTAGTCTCTTATGGTCAATCTTCCAATGATATGCCTACAAATACGTCACAATGCTGTCGACACCTTGGGGAATAAGCAGAAAGCCTAAGCTCATTCGTGGCCCATTAACAGCCATATAAGGAGTCATAGGCATGAGGCGGTTTCAAAAAATGCGGCACTTCCTGATTGGATTTTTATCTGAGTTTTTTCTGTAACATCAGTTCTGTGGCACTCAGACAATATCTTTGCAGTTTTGGAAACGTCAGAGTGTTTTCTTTCCAAAGCTCTCAATTATATGCATAGTCAAGCATCTTTTCGTGACAAAATATCTTGTTTAAAACAGGAACGTTTTTCATCCAAAAATTAAAATAGCGCCCCCTATATCCAAGAAGTAAGAAAAGCTACTTGCCTGTCACCAGGAAAAGGTTGGGGGTGCATGGTGATATAATTACAAAGACTAAACTAAAATGGAATTTGATAAATGATATGTGATGTCACAACCACTTTGAGTCCACTTTGAGAACATCGCATCACTTTGACAAACTGCAGAGGTCTCCCAAAACCCCCGGTTGCCTGGTGGGGACAGAGGTGAATTTGTGGCTTATCGCTTCTCTGCTTTTTGGCTAAGATCAAGCGATCGATGGTCAGAGGGCGCCTTTCCTTTTGATTTAAGTTTAATTTGGTATTTTGTTCAGATTTACTCGTGTTCTTGATTCTTGTCTTTTTGAAACCTGGCGGAGTGACCGTTGGACGAACTACAGGTGCTTTGGCACCTTTAGGGCGTGGTCTGGGTTTTTCCTTTTCCTTATTTCTTTACTTTTATTAGTATGATTAGTTCTTGTTAGCATGTGTTTGCTTCCTTTCTTTTCCATATTTCTGCCCGCCAGCCCGCCCCACCATGTTTCGCCCCACCATGTTTCCTTGGCTTCGTACAGTCCTTGGCCTAGTGTGCCTCAGAGGCAGAAACGGCATCTCTGTGTGCTACATGAAGCGAAAATTTGCCCGTAGGCCATGCATCGCTTGCAAAAGGGGAGCTGTCGGTTATTTAAAAAAATAATCCCTCTATCTGCCCAGTAAGAAGAGTGCTGGGGGGTGTACAAAACCCTCCAAACCACTCTGGATCCTACCCCAAGAGGGTCTGGAATGGCCTCCTCCCTTTCCAGTATCCCAGTGAGTCCTGAATATAAATGTGCTGAGGACATTACCTGGACAAAAAATTATTATCTGCAACATCTAACAAATGGTGATTGTACATGTGCACAGTCACCACGCGGAAGTTCTTTCTAAACAGGCATGTCCCATGAAAATCAGACAACTTCTCACCTGCTTTAACTAGATCCATGACAGCAACACCTTTAGCTTCCGTATAAAAAGTCACATCATATTTATGCTTCAAAGAATTGCACTTCACATCACTCACTTTTTGTCTTCAAAACAGTCTTTCCAAAAGTATCCCTCGTCATCATCGACCAATCCATCTCCTTTCACTGAAATGGCACTGTGTTCAGGACCAAGTCTCGTCTTTGGGACCAATCCGCTTAACTGCTGGTTGTCATCGCCGCGAAGAGAGCTTGTTGGTGGAACAGATGATTCAAAGCTTTTATTTTATCTACTCAAACACTTACAAATTGAACATTTCACCTTGCAAAAGAAAAACAATAAATGCCTGCCCCCCCCATTCTTTTGTAGGGGCTCGAGCAAACAAAAATCATACATACTCAGCGCATTTAAAACAACAACAGTTAACCTCTCTAGGGTATGTGGGATGCTAGCGTCCCACCTGGCCAACATCCAGTGAGATTGCAGATCGCCAAATTCAAATACAGAAATACTCATTATAAAAATTCTGAAAAGATACAACTATTAAACATAGGTTTAACTTCTTGTGAATCCAACCATGGTGTCAGATTTCAAAAATGCTTTACGGCGAAAGCATACCTTTCAATTATTTGAGAACATAGCCCAGCAGACAAATCATTACAAACAGTATCCAGCCAAGTAGAATAGTTACACAAGTCAGAAATAGAGATAATATGAATCCCTTATATGTTTGCACTCAGAAGACATTCATTTATTCAATAAATGTTCATTTTGTTCGATAAAGTCTCTCTTTATATCCGAAAACCTCAGTTTTGTTTGCGTTTTCTTCAGTAATCCACAGGCTCAAAACAGGCAGACAAAAAATCCAAATTGTATCCGTAAAGTTCATAGAAACATGCAAACTATGTTTATAAAATATAAAAGTTAAACAAGAAAAGGCACACTCTCTGGTCGTGCGCAATGAAAAAGCTCTGTGACAAGGCAGGTCCACTCATTCAGACTGCTCTTACTCCCTCATTTTTCAGAATACAAGCCTGAAACAAATTCTAAAGACCGTTGACATCTAGTGGAAGGCATAGGAACTGCATTTTGAGTCCTAGGTCAATAGAAAACAACAAAATCAACAAAAAATTCTACTTCCTGAATGGATTTTTGTTAGGTGTTTGCCTGCCAAATCAGTTGTGTTACACAGAGATTATTTTAACCGGTTTGGAAACTTTAGAGTGTTTTCTATCCAAATCTACTAATTATATGCATAATGGGCCCGAGTAGAAGGCAGTTTAATTTGGGCATGCTTTTCAACCAATATTCCAAATATTGCCCCCTACCCTAGAGAAGTTAAACAATTTACCCTACACTTTACCTACCTCTTTCTGTGGGTCCACACATACAATGACTATGAACAGAATGAGGCTTATCTGTGGAGATGGAATCCCCGGCGAGGCCGTCCTTAAACAGGTTACCTTACCTCCACACTCGAGTGCATCTTCTCTTGGTGTAGATTCAATTTACATGGGAGTGTATCTTTTTTAGGATGCAAGCAAGGTGGAAGAGGATAGCTTCAACGGCCCAACAGGGGTCAGCAGCACCGCGGATGTGGAAGAAGTGACGGAGGGGCAAGAACAGTCAGAAAGCCGGAGTGTGATTAACCTTTCTTCATGTCCCATCACTTCATGTGTGGAAAAAATGTGGTAAACCAGTAAAAAAATAGGGGAAACACAAAACCTGGAAAAACAAAACTAAGAAAATGGAATTTGGGAAAAAAACTGAATTAGGCAAAAAGTTAAAAGGCCATACCAACGTTTATTTGCTGTACATGACTGCAGTTTAGAGTGTGCGTCATCCTGCAGCACAGCATTTTGGGGGAAGTTGAAGTCACGTCCAATTATTGACTATGCACCCAAAAGGGACAGAGGTTGGGCGATCCTAGAAATGTTTTAATAAAATATAATATATAACATTTAACAGCCACTCTTATCCAAAGCGACTTACAGTCATGCGTGAATACATTTTTACGTATGGGTGGTCCCGGGAACAGAACCCAATATCCTGGAGTTGCAATGCTCTACCAAGATGCATGACATGTTTATAAATGCTTTGTGAATCCTCAATGTCATATGATTTATAAGACCTTTATTAACTTTGGGATAGGGAGAGGTGTTTTGACGTCCGGATAAGAAGTGTGCCCAAAGTTTACTGCCTGCTACTCAAGCCCAGAAGCTAGGATATGCGTTAAATTGGTAGATTTGGATAGAAAACACTCTAAAGTTTCTAAAAGTTTCTAAAATAATGTATGCGAGTAAAACAGTACTGAAATGGCAGGCGAAACCCTGAGGACAAACCATCAAGAAAAAAATAATTCAGCATACCACTGATTTCAATGCCTGGCGACCCTGGAGGGAGGAGACGCAGAGACAGCCTGGTGCGTGGGGCTGCCACAGGACCCACCAGGCTGGGGAGACCTACAGGAGACATGGTGTATGGAGGAGGCACCGGATGGCCCGAGCTGTGGGGGAGCACTGGAGCTCTGGTGCGCAGCCTTGGCACCACTCCTCCAGGCTGGATGACCACTTTAGCCCGGACCCTCCAGAGTGCAGGCACAGGTTGAACCGGGCTGTGGGTGAGCACTGGAGATCTGGTGCATACCACTGACACCTCTTCCTTAGAATCAAAACCCACATTCGCCCGGTACGGGCGGTGCGCAGGCATAGGACGCCCTGCACCCTCCCAGCACCCCAGAGACACAGCACGCATCTACCGGCGCAGGATACCCTGGGCCGAAACGGCGTACCGGAGACCAAACACGCTGGGCCGGCACAATACGCCCTGGCTGGATGCCTACACTCGCATGGCACTTGCGGGGGGCTGGCCTATAGCGCCCCGGGCTATGAGCGCATACTGGAGACACCGTGAGCTTGACCGCATAACACGGTGCCTGACCAGTACTGCGCTTCCTCCGGTAAGCACGAGGAGTGGGCTCAGGTCTCTCCAACCTGACTCCGCCACACTCCCCGTGTGCCCTCCTCCCCCCATTATCTGGGGGCTGCCTCTCGTGCCTGTCGAACTGCTGTGCTACCTCCTCATATCGATATTCCCCAGCCTACACCACGCTGCTTGGTCCTTGGTTGGTAGGTGTTTCTGTAATGGCTGCCGTAGGTGGAAGAAAGTGCAGCGTGGTACGTGTTCATACTTTTAATAATGGAACTGAACACCGATTAACAAAACACAGAGAACAACCGAAACAGTTTTCTGGTGCAGACACAAAAACAGAAAGCACTCACCCACAACCAAAATGGGGAAAACAGGCTACCTAAGTATGATTCTCAATCAGAGACAACGAACGACGCCTGCCTCTGAATGAGAACCATACTAGGCCAAACACATAGAAATATAACATAGAACAAATAATATAGACTACCCACCCCAACTCACGCCCTGACCAACCTAACACAAAGACATAAAAAATAAACTAAGGTCAGAACTTGACACTACTTAAATATGATCCCCAATAACAGGCAACGGTTACCAGCTGCCTCTAATTGGGAACCATACAAAAATTACCAACAAAGAAACACAATGACTAGAAGACCCCGGTAGTCACGCTCCGACCTAAACAACATAGAGAAACAAGGGCTCTCTATGGTTAGAGCGTGACAGATATAATTCATGCCTTACCTTTGTAGAGCTCCTGTTGGCACTCCAATATGTCCCATAAACATCACAAATGGTCCTTTTGTTCCATTTATTCCGTCGTTATATCTCCAAAATGTCAATTTTTTTGGCGCGTTTGATACAGAAAAACTCTGGTTCCAACTTGCACAACATGACTACAAAATATCTAATAAGTTACCTGTAATCTTTGTCCAAACATTTCAAACAACTTTCCTAATACAACTTTAGGTATTTTTTAACATAAATAATCAATCAAATTTAAGAAGGGATAAACTGCATTCAATAGTGGATAAAATCAAAGTGGAGCGAGCTTTCAGGTCACGCACCTTAACCACAACAGTACACTTCACTCGACCCTCGTTCTGAACAGGGCTACTTCTTCATTTCTCAAAGGAGAAACATCAACCAATTTCTAAAGACTGTTGACATCCAGTGGAAGCGATGGGAACTGCAAGCAAGTGGCTTAGAAAATCTAGATCCCATAGAAATCACATTGAAAAGAGAGTGACCTCAAAAACAAAATTCCTGTATGGTTTGTCGTCGGGGTTTCGCCTGCCAAATAAGTTATGTTATACTCACAGACATCATTCAAACAGTTTTACAAACTTCAGAGTGTTTGCTATCCATATCTACTAATGATATGCATATCCTTGCTTCTGGTCCTGAGTAGCAGGCAGTTTACTTTGGGCACACTTTTCATCCGGACGTGAAAATGCCGCGCCCTAGCCTAGAGAGGTTTTAACAGTCTTGGGTCTTTTGCTCTCCCTCCTGGTATAGCCTAATACTTGTCAGTCGCTGAAGTGAGGTCCATTACCTTTAGTCAATGTATTTCTGTTAATGCTTGTCTATTCATCTATCCTGCTCCATACTCAACTTTTTGATAGTAAGTGATAGTAAACACTAAGTCTCGGTTTCACATACACTGATTAAAACTAGTCCTGGACAAAAAGCACTTTAAATGGAGATTGTACTAAAAAGCATTTTTGATTGATTGATTTTATTTTCCAGTTTAAAAAAAATCATATCCACACACAGCACATACATTTTAAAAACTTTACAAGGATAACACAAAGTCAGTGACTTATTTCCATTGTGTTCCCTAATCTGCATTGAATGTGCTTTTTAGTCCAGGACTGTGCCTAATCTGTGTGTCTAGGGTTATAACAGCATTGGAAGCCCTTTCTATGAACAACCTGTATTTACATTAAGTGTATTTTAAATGAATGATTAATGAATAATAGGCTTTTTTCATTTTAGGCTTTTTAAAAGTGTCATGACCGCGTTATGAATGCTTCTAACAAATGTAATAAACATATGAACATTTATAAGCCTCATATATATTACATTGCATTTATAACAAATTAATTTAGCATAAAAATGCTAAAAGCATTTATAAGCTCTTCATGAGGCAAATTTTGCTATGAATGTTGATAGCATATTGTGCAATACGCAATGAATGTGATAAAGGGCACTACGCATATGAGTAAAACTAATGCTGAATAATGTGTGTAATGCTATAAATCTAAATCCTGAATGAAAAGCAAGGGAACTAATAAGTATCAGGACCGTGTGTTTTATGGCACTCAAATGAGGAAATATAAAAAATACCCCATCAATTAGGATTGTACAAACTACATAGATAGTTAAAATGTTCCTATAGCCTTTAGCCCACTGCCATTTCTTGATTGTTCCTTTATATCCTTTTGGCATTTGATGATGTTTCCATAAGATTATCTGCAGTAGGACTGCAAGGGTATGTTCAGTGATGTGAGCCATTCAGAAGGTTGCAGGAAGAAATGTAGCATTTAGCTGAGCGGAATTAATAAATTATTTTAAGCCTACCTACCTGACCGAAAACCATATCTGTATATAGTCCCAACATTCAGTAACGTTGCACCTCTGTGAAGATAGGACCTTAATCCCAAAGACACAGATGTTTTTTTTATCCTTTCCATCAATATTGTGAATGTTTATCTATGTGTATTTCAGGATCCTGTATTCATTCCATTTTCATATCATTGCCATAGTCAAAATATTTTATATAATTTTCCCCAAGCAGTCTATTGATTTGTAGCTTATATCAGTGAGCATGTTTACATGCATCATTATTAAACTGGTTATAGCAGTAGGCAGATCATGCAATAGTCATGTAAACACCTTTGTGCAATCGAAAGATTGCTTTGCCTATCTTAAATCAGTGTAAGGCCAAATTCGAAGTAAGCATACTCCGATTTAACACAAGGTTTTCTGAGCAATCTATCAAATTATTAGGATATTTAAACACCCCAATCGGCATCTCAGCTGTATATTTGATCTGCACATGTGCAAGCACCAGCCGAGCAAGTCTTTAACATGAACTAAGTGAGTTTGAAACAACTAAATGTATGCGTCTTAGAAGTAATTTTCACATACAAACTTCATATGTTCAAAAAATAGCATGGTCGCAGTGATTGAATGTTTATTTAGATTGCCGATTTTATGCATTCATCAGAGTGCCATCAGGTAGCCTGATTTCAGATGTGTCCATGTAAACAGGATATTCATTCTTCTTCCAAAGCATGTAAACATTTTAATCAACTATCATATTAATCTGACAATCCACAACAATCACATTATTACGTGCATGTAATGTACGGAGTGTGTTTTCATATGTGTAGACAGACATTGTTAATGTGCTAAATGCAACACCCTCCCAGCCATTAGGCCTGATCAATAGCAGGTGGATAAATGTGTGGGAGAGTGTCATTCTTAATTTGCCTGTTTTAAGTCTGTTGTATTTATTATGATATAAGACTCAGATTTTTGAGTAAATCCTTTTCCAGTCATATTTGAAACATGTTTAATGTGCCCATCAACAGCTAATATCATAATACATCCCAGTTGACAAATTGAATATGTCAGTCAAGAGTAATAAAGGCATCAGATTGGCCTTTCGCAGCCAACCATGTGCCTAGCCCCTCCTCTCCACGCACAAGTCCGTGCTGCGCCTGATGCAGTGGCTTGTGGATTCGATCTCTCTCAGGTTACGCAGGAGTTAGAGAAAGACCAGTTTAATGGAATATTTTCAGTAAACGCAAGAAAGCGAAAACTAGGTAAAACATTCACTTCATTTACAGAGATTGTATGTAGCCGAATATAACTCTTGGAGTCATGGAATAGCTGCGACAGAGACTGGGTTTGTGGCATTCATTGAAAAAGCAGACCTTTAGTATGCAATGCAGCCATGACAGGCAAGAGTAAGACAGCTGTGAGGACGCTGGAGGATTTAACGCTCGATTCCGGTTATGGTGGAGCCGCTGACTCCTTCAGGTCTTCCAGTGTGTCGCTGTGTTGCTCGGACACGAATCTGTCATATGCGCATGGGGGAAACTGCTGGCATCTGACCGAATCTATGCACAGCCGACACAACAGCTTGGACACGGTCAACACCGTCCTGGCGGAGGACACGGATATATTGGAGTTCTCCAGCCAATGCGCCAAGCTTCCCGAGCTGGAGGACGTGCCATGGAGCCTCAGCGAGGTGGAGTGTGCACTCAGGAAGAAAGAGGAGCTATGTGTTGGGAGCCTGTCACAAGAGGTTCTGGCCAAGCTCTCAGCACTGGTCAGTCGGGCGTTGGTGAGGGTCGCCCGGGAGGCTCAGCGCCTCAGTCTGCGCTATGCCAAGTGCACCAAGCACGAGATCCAAAGCGCCATCAAGATGGTTCTCTCCTGGACCATCTCTGTCAACTGCATCACCGCAGCACTCGGTGCACTTTCGCTTTATAATATGAGCACTAGGGATAAATTCTACCGGGGCAAGTCAGCGCGGTGCGGGCTCGTCTTTTCTGTAGGACATTTTTTCAAGTGGATGGTTGAGAATCGAGTGGCACTCCGGGTCCATGAGCACGCAGCTATATACTTCACTGCCTGTGTGGAAAGCCTGTTCCTTGAGGTATTCAGCCGAGTGCAGCGGAGCGCGCTCATCGAGAATGACAACGGTACCTCCACATTTATGCTCGAGTCCCTAGAGCAGGCCATCAACAATGACTCAGAGATCTGGGGTCTGCTGCAGCCCAACCAGCACCTCATATGTGGGAAGAATGCAACTGGTAAGAAAAACAAAATGCATGTTGCTCGTTTTCTGTTGACAGAAATATGTCCTGAGTGGAATCGGATGTAATATGTTGTGGGTTTTTCATTGGAAACTCAGGTCGTTTCAAGCAGAATGTACTTTGTTGACCACATCGTTGGCACAGATCCTTTGTTTTTGTTTCTATTATTTGGCTGGCAGATCAGCCAGTGCCTTAGGGGATACAGGGATGTGTTAATAGGCGTCTGTTTGTATCATTGGCCCTCGCCAATGTTGTTGTGAATGACGGTCACCTCACGTCGAGTTGAGGGACTGTTTATAGAGGTGGCTACTTATAATTAAAGCTTATTTTAATGGGTCTTTCATAATTCAGTCATTTTGATAGAGGAACGAAATTTACATCATCACCCACAGATTATTGGTTCATAATCTGCATTTTTAAGCCACATTTTGTCATAGGTTAATATTATTATTATTTATTTTTTACCTATTTGCCAAAGTTAGGGTAATAGGGGGTAACTAGCTTCCTCGGGCAACTCCCCCCTCCCTTTAATTTGCATTAAGACCCAAAGATGTTACAATTAACACTCTCCGTGTTGTAGATATATTCCAATGAAGTTAGATCTATAATTGTTTTTTTTAAATATACAAGAAGGAAAGCCTAAGATAAATAGTCCACTTGAGAAAAATGTAGATACTTTGAGTAAAGTAGTAATATGTTGGATGAGTGTGTTGGGGCTACACCCCCCTCTTACTAGGGGGTAATTGGCCCCTAGTATGTGTTTCCACCTGTAATTTAGACAATGACTAGCTCAGTTAGCGCTAGTTTATGCTAATTTGCTCGCTAGTTACTTCACCAGCAGTAAATACTAGCCAGCTAGCTAGTTAGAATAAGCTGCTAGGAGTGCTAGCTAGCAACCTTACTAGTTGTAAATGTTTCCACTAGTGACTGATAGTTTTACAGTTATTGTTACATTTTTTTGCCTTTTAGCTGTTTTACACAGCATTTTATGTAATATTACTAGATACTATAGCTAGCTCCATTTTTAAGAGAGCTTTTCAATTGGCATCTTTCCCCCTGTTTTCAGTCACAGGTGGGGTCTGGATTAGGTGTGAGCGGTGCAGGAGGTGGGCTCATGAGTTGTGCTCCAATTTGACTCAGGATAGCTTTATTTGTGACCTATCTACAAATTAGAATTGTGCAATAGCAAAGCATAACAGTTGCCATGTCAATGTTACACTGAATTAGTTAAGTTATTGTTATTAAATGTTATTAGTTATATTTCAATTAATATATATATTTATTTAATTAAACACGACTGTTAAACCTTTTGCTCTGGAATGTATTAAAGACTGCTGGGATTTAAAATTGTGCGTTATTCAAATCATATTTAGTACAATTGTACATAATGGATTGTATGGATAAGGAATAACAAAGAACGAACAAATTAAATGGATCTGAAGGTGACCTCTTATGGCTGCGATCCGCGTACAGGGGTCAACATCAGGGGAAATTTCAGAGTGACAGCTAAAAATACAATGTCGTAACAAACATTGTTGAAAATGCAAGTGTCTTACATCCTTCAAAAGATTAGAATCTTGGTTACAAACTACGTTTTCCAATTTAAAATAGCTATTACAGAGAACAAATACCATGCTTTTGTTTGAGAAGAGCGATCAACAACAAAAAAAAACATTTTCCGCCATGAAGGTTTTGACACATTCACATCTGAAGTTAAAATTATGACTTACATTCTTGATATCTTGCTCTTATTTATCTTCCTGAGGGTCCCAGTGATCAAATGAAATGCCGTTTTCTTTGATAAAATCAATTTTTAGAGCCTAAAACGAAACATTTTGTAAACCGTTTTTGTCGTGAATTCCATCTCTATCAACTTTTTACGGAGAATTTTGACGTAATTACACATACTAAACAATCGTTTATCTAGTCATAGTTGGTTTCAGTGCAATCCTCTGGATGTTAAGCAACACAGCCAAACTTGATTGTTTATTTTTGCGGGATGTATTGACCGAAGTGCACTGATTTGAAGACGACGAGCAATGACTTCATTGCGCACCAACAATAATTGCGAAGCTTCGTTGATTGACTGTATTTCTGCCCAATGACCACTGATCTTCTTGAAATCTAGCTGGGTAGATAGCCAATGAGCTGAGGTAAACGCCAGTATGTGATGTTTATGGGTTGGACCACCACCCCTTGTTTGTAAACGCATGCGTAACGAACTTCATTCTCGCCTTGACCATCAGAGTAGTTGCCGTCACGCTTGTTACGCACAGCAGTGTTTTGGAAAGTAGTATTTTGGAAAGTGTTTTTCCAACGATTTCATTGAAGACATCATGGTGAATAAATCAGGAAATGCGAAGTCCAAGTCTAAGTATACAGATTTGCACCAGATTATAGAAGAGATTAATCGGGAAAGTGAGACACATTTTTTTTGTTTGAGGAATCTTTGAGTGTTATGATTCAAACATTGAGTAGCTGTTTCTGCAAGGACAGGACGTACTTCTGGACGGGTAAGTGCTGATGCCGTTTTATGAAATATATATATATATATATATATACACTGCTCAAAAAATCAAAGGGAACACTTAAACAACACAATGTAACTCCAAGTCAATCACACTTCTGTGAAATCAAACTGTCCACGTTGGAAACAACACTGATTTACAATAAATTCCACATGCTGTTGTGCAAATGGAATAGACAACAGGTGGAAATTATAGGCAATTTGCAAGACACCCCCAATAAAGGAGTGGTTCTGCATGTGGTGACCACAGACCACTTCTCAGTTCCTATACTTCCTTGCTGATGTTTTGGTCACTTTTGAATGCTGGCGGTGCTTTCACTCTAGTAGTAGCATGAGACGGAGACTTACAACCCACACAAGTGGCTCAGGTAGTGCAGCTCACCCAGGATGGCACATCAATGCGAGCTGTGGCAAGACGGTTTGCTGTGTCTGTCAGCGTAGTGTCCAGAGCATGGAGGCACTACCAGAAGACAGGCCAGTACATCAGGAGACGTGGAGAAGGCCGTAGGAGGGAAACAACCCAGCAGCAGGACCGCTACCTCCGCCTTTGTGCAAGGAGGAGCAGGAGGAGCACTGCCAGAGCCCTGCAAAATGACCTCCAGCAGGCCACAAATGTGCATGTGTCTGCTCAAACGGTCAGAAACAGACTCCATGAGGGTGGTATGAGGGCCCGAAGTCCACAGGTGGGGGTTGTGCTTACAGCCCAACACCGTGCAGGACGTTTGGCATTTGCCAGAGAACACCAAGATTGGCAAATTCACCACTGGCGCCCTGTGCTCTTCACAGATGAAAGCAGGTTCACACTGAGCACGTGACAGACGTGACAGAGTCTGGAGACGCTGTGGAGAATGTTCTGCCTGCAACATCCTCCAGCATGACCAGTTTGGCGGTGGGTCAGTCATGGTGTGGGGTGGCATTTCTTTGGGGGGGCCGCACAGCCCTCCATGTGCTCACCAGAGGTAGCCTGACTGCCATTAGGTACCGAGATGAGATCCTTAGACCCCTTGTGAGACCATATGCTGGTGTGGTTGGCCCTGGGTTCCTCCTAATGCAAGACAATGCTAGACCTCAATGTGGCTGTAGTGTGTCAGCAGTTCCTGCAAGAGGAAGGCATTGATGCTATGGACTGGCCCGCCCGTTCCCCAGACCTGAATCCAATTGAGCACATCTGGGACATCATGTCTCGCTCCATCCACCAACCACAGTTGGCGGATGCTTTAGTCCAGGTCTGGGAGGAGATCCCTCAGGAGACCATCGGCCACCTCATCAGGAGCGTGCCCAGGCATTGTAGGGAGGTCATACAGGCACATGGAGGCCACACACACTACTGAGCCTCATTTTGACTTTAAGGACAAAAGTTGGAAAAGTTGGACCAGCCTGTAGTGTGGTTTTCCACTTTAATTTTGAGTGTGACTCCAAATCCAGACCTCCATGGGTTGATAAATTTGATTTCCATTGATAATTTTTGTGTGATTTTGTTGTCAGCACATTACAACTATGTACAACTATGTAAAGAAAAAAGTATTTAAAAATAATATTTCATTCATTCAGATCTAGGATGTGTTATTTTAGTGTTCCCTTTATTTTTTGGTTGCAATTTGCGATGAAATGTGTAAAGTACACATTGGCTATAGTGTGTGTGTGTGTGTGTATGTATGTGTACGACCCATAACCTGTGTGTGTGTGTGTGTGTGTGTATATATATATATATATATATATATATATATATATATATATATATATATATATATATATAATATATAAATATATATATACATACATACATACATACATACATACATACATACATACATACATACATACATACATACATACATACAGTGGGGCAAACAAGTATTTAGTCAGCCACCAATTGTGCAAGTTCTCACACTTAAAAAGATGAGAGGCCTGTAACTTATCATCATAGGTACACACATATATATCTGTTGATTATACCTGTTGATACAGGGCTCATATGTGAAACTATTCTAACTGAACATTTTCTTTCACAGTGACACTGACTCCGAATGGGAGTCTTATCCGGTGTCCTGTGTGAATTTAAGTATGCTCTCTCTAATTCTCTCTTTCTCTCTCTCGGAGGACCTGAGCCCTAGGACCATGCGTCAGGACTACCTGGCATGATGACTCCTTGCTGTCCCCAGTCCACCTGGCCTTGCCTGGCCTTTCAACTGTTCTGCCTGCGGCTATTGAACCATAAACTGTAAATGTTTACTCTTGAGGTGCTGTCCTGTTGCACCCTCTACAACCACTGTGATCTCTACCCGGCACAGCCAGAGGACTGGCCACCCCTCATAGCCTGGTTCCTCTCTAGGTTTCTTCCTAGGTTTTTGCCTTTCTAGGGAGTTTTTCCTAGCCACCGTGCTTCTACACCTGCATTGCTTGCTGTTTGGCGTTTTTTGGCTGGGGCTATATAAATAGATGTGATTTGATAGAGGACTGAGGGTCTTCCAAATATTGAAAGTGTGTAAATAGTTACCCATGTTATTATGTAAATGTGTATATATATATATTTTTTTTTCATGTATTTTTTTTTAATCAATAATAATATTTTTTTTTTGGGGGTGTTAGAATACCATTTTGGTATTTTGTATATAGTTATTTGTTTCAAAATGTATACCTTCACCAATTTGGCCACTTGGGTACATTTGGGCTACTTGTGTGGGACACCTGGGTGACTTCATGATAAATTTCATGTAGCCCACTCATTTTGGAAGTTATCAATTTCACTGAAATTGTTTAATGTTCATTTTAAAGATGATGATATAAAAATAAAAAATGTATGTTTTTTTCATTGTTTTATCTAAACCAGATATATTGTGTTATATTCTCCTACATTCAATGCACATATACACAAACTTCAGTGTTTTCTTTCAAATGGTGCCAAGAATATGCATATCCTTGGTTCAGTGCCTGAGCTACTGGCTGTTAGATTTGGGTATGTCTTCAGGCGGAAATTGCACAAAGTAGGGGGGGAGTTGTAAGAGGTTATTAATGAGGAATTGCTGTCAGGGAATTAAAATACACACCATGGTAAATTGATTGGGATTGAAATCGTAATATGAAGACCCCTCCAGCTCTCACTCTCCACTCAAATTGTCTGAAAGGGTTCTCTTTAAGGTACTCATGATTCAATCTAGATTAACTGATAAGCACCAATCTTATCATCCATGTACTACACTGATATAACCTATATTATACCCTATGAAGCCTCAGTTTTGAACTCCGATATAGTTTAAATAAATACAGCTTCCCATGTGTCAATTATGTCATCTGAAGTGTTTTTTGTCTTCTAAAGCCCTCCCTGGGAGAGAAGCAAAAAGTAAAAATACAAATGCTAATAAAGAATTGATTGAAGTGAGCCGACGCCCCCTGCACTCAGCTCTATCTCGATATATTGTGTTGTCATGACGTGGCCCTTTCTGGGTGTAGCTAGTGGCTTCCCCCTTTCCCTCTCTCCTACACCCAGGTTCTGTTATCTCAGTTTGTAAATTCCTGGAGGAGACTCTCTCCCCCTGGCCATGCAGAAAGAGACACATAGAGAACAGAGGATTTCACATGGCGAAATCCTAAATCCCCAAAATGGGGATTTGATGCAAAATGTCCACTTGTGAGAAGGTGGGAATGGTCCCTGGATACTTAAGAGACGGGTATGACGAGGGTGTTTCATTTGATTACTTCAGAGAGGACAGGAAACACACATAACTATATCTCCTTAAGGATTCACATGTGAGGCCATCTGCTAAACAGAGTGAGTATGGTAGACTAAAGGCTGGTTTATACTACGTCTATCTGTAGACAGTTGCCGTCAGACATCAAACATGTCCTTGTTATGAAAAAGCATAAACACATAAACGACAGGCTTCATGACATCAGGTCCAAAATAGCATAACTCGTATACAGTGGGGCAAAAAAGTATTTAGTCAGCCACCAATTGTGCAAGTTCTCCCACTTAAAAAGATGAGAAAGGCCTGTAATTTTCATCATAGGTACACTTCAACTATGACAGATGAAATGAGAAAAAAAATCCAGAAAATCACATTGTAGGATTTTTACTGAATTTATTTGCAAATTATGGTGGAAAATAAGTATTTGGTCAATAACAAAAGTTTCTCAATACTTTGTTATATACCCTTTGTTGGCAATGACAGAGGTCAAACGTTTTCTGTAAGTCTTCACAAGGTTTTCACACACTGTTGCTGGTATTTTGGCGCATTCCTCCATGCAGATCTCCTCTAAAGCAAAGATTTTCTATGGGGTTGAGATCTGGAGACTGGCTTGACCACTCCAGGATCTTGAAATGCTTCTTACGAAGCCACTCCTTCGTTGCACGGGTGGTGTGTTTGGGATCATTGTCATGCTGAAAGACCCAGCCACATTTCATCTTCAATGCCCTTGCCAATGGAAGGAGGTTTTCACTCAAAAACTCACGATATATGTCCCCATTCATTCTTTCCTTTACACGGATCAGTCGTCCTGGTCCCTTTGCAGAAAAACTGCCCCAAAGCATGATGTTTCCACCCCCATGCTTCACAGTAGGTATGGTGTTCTTTGGATGCTACTCAGCGTTCTTTGTCCTCCAAACACGATGAGTTGAGTTTTTACCAAAAAGTTATATTTGTGGAGTCTGCCACTAGCACAGTCAGTGTAGTCAGCTCAGCTATCACCATTGAGACCGTGTCTGTGCCTCGACTTAGGTTGGGCAAAACTAAACATGGCGGTGTTCACCTTAGCAATCTCACTAGGATAAAGACCTCCTCCATTCCTGTCATTATTGAAAGAGATCATGATACCTCACATCTCAAAATAGGGCTACTTAATGTTAGATCCCTTACTTCAAAGGCAAATATAGTCAATGAACTAATCACTGATCATAATCTTGATGTGATTGGCCATCATGGCTTAAGCCTGATGAATTTACTGTGTTGAATGAGGCCTCACCTCCTGGCTACACTAGTGACCATATCCCCCGTGCATGCCGCAAAGGCGGAGGTGTTGCTAACATTTACGATAGCAAATTTCAATTTACAAAACAAATGACGTTTTCGTCTTTTGAGCTTCTAGTCATGAAATCTATGTAGCCTAATCAATCACTTTTTATAGCTACTGTTTACAGGCCTCCTGGGCCATTTACAGCATTCTTCATTGAGTTCCCTGAATTCCTATCGGACCTTGTAGTCATAGCAGATAATATTCTAATCTTTGGTGACTTTAACCTTTTACGTGCAGGCGTCCCATCTAGCCATCTGGAAATGCAAATGCACTACGCTAAATGCTAATAGCACTCATTAAAACTCAAACGTTCATTAAAACACACATGCAGGGTACTGAATTAAAGCTACACTCGTTGTGAATCCAGCCAACAAGTCAGATTTTTAAAATGCTTTTCGGCGAAAGCATGAGAAGCTATTATCTGATAGCATGCAACACCCCGAAATACCTGAAGGGGACGTAAACAAAATAATTAGCATAGCCGGCGCTACACAAAACGCAGAAATAAAATATAAAACATTCATTACCTTTGACGATCTTCTTTGTTGGCACTCCTAGATGTCCCATAAACATCACTATTGGGGCTTTTTTTCCGATTAAATCGGTCCATATATACCCTAAATATCGATCTATGAAAAGCGTGTGATCCAGGAAAAATGTGGTTACAGTAAAAGTGGTGCTTTTCCCTGCTCAACCAATCACACAGCTGCTGGGTAGCTCTCATCTATTGCCATGGTAACCACATGTTTAATATTCTGGGAGCATTTCTCTCTGACAAGAGACTGCTACTCGCTACAGAAGAGAAATCCATTGGATGTTTACACCAACGAATAAGGAACTCTGCAGCAGAGCAGAAGTTAGAGAGTGGGACTTGCAGTCACAATGTGGTGTTCATTCCATGACCTTGGAAAATGCTAACCTTGACTGAAAGTTATGGAGCAGTATGTTTGGTAAAGCAACTAGTCCAATGTGTCTTCATGATGCCATTGATCCGTTAGGCATCTGTGAAAGGATCATATAACTCCTCTGATAAGGAGGCAATGATTTTTCTATAATACTTTGGACTGAGAGAAGCTCAGAAACAATAGGCATTTATCTGGCATTGATTACAGATTCCAGCCTGATCTTCGACTCACCACACAATCCAATCCAATTCCACCTCTCCCGTCAATAGGCAATTTTGTGAATTTAAAAGGGGTCCACGGACAAAGACTGATGGACAGAAACATAAGATAGTTATTGAGGAGAATCCCTGAAACACATACCACACACTGTAACAAATTGCTAGAAAGTTACAGGAAATAATCTAGTTAGCTACTGTAATTGTATATTGCAGTACTGTAAAGGGCAATGCATTATTGGGTCTCAAATGGCATTCCGATACACTGCCGTAAAATTGCTGTAATTGTACAACACAATTTTAAAGTATTAGCTGCATACTGTGAATGATGGTGCATTGTGGAAAAATATGGGCATGGAAAGAATCTCTTGCTCTTTAACATATTTTGTGGCCTGCCTTGTAAGAGGATATATTTGTTGCACCCTTTAGTGAGAATGGTGAACCCCACAGAATACAGTACCATACCGTGTTTTTTAATCTAAAAGCATTTTCCTGTGCTGTCAGTAATTTACAGTAATTCAGTACCACCCCACAATACAGTACCATTCTCAAAAACCTTTTGAACACTCGTGGGTGCATGGTAATGTTTATTAACATATTTTGAGGCTCATTATCTTGCAACAGGCTATATTTGTTGCACCCTTTGGTGAGAGTGCTGTTCCAATTTAACTGAAATGTGGTAGTAGTTCCCAAACAATTGAATGTATGTAGAAGACGGATCAGTGGCAGCAAATCTCAAATCTTAATGATTTGAGTGTTTTGTAATGTTATTTTGATGCATTTTGTCTACAAGTGCAAGTGATATAAATCAAAAATATATGATTTGGTAAACTGTAATGTATAATTACATAATTGCTGTAATTTTATTACAATACAATTTCATAATAAATTACTATTTTGCTGTATATTTACTGCAGCGTTCTGCAAAGTATGATGCATTGTGCCGACTTTGTCAGGGATTCAACTTCATCAGTCAGCATTATAGTTCGGACATCATCATTTTCATCATCATCAATATTACTGCCACCCGTATTCTATTTATCCTGTGACTTATGTGACTTATTAAGGATCGGACCCTTTTTTAAAATTTTCGCATAAAATGACATACCCAAATCTAACTGCCTCTAGCTCAGGACCTGAAGCAAGGACATGCATATTCTTCATACCATTTGAAAATAAACACTTTGAAGTTTGTGGAAATGTGAAATGACTGTAAGAGAATATAACACATTAGATCTGGTAAAAGATAATACTAACAAAAAACTTACACATAGGTTATTCCCCTAACAGCACAATAACTTGCATTACCCGAAGCAGTTACAAGCAATACAAAAATAAAAATCCTCCAATAAATGTCTCTAGGGTAAACTTCTCTAGGAAAGGGGGCAGCATTTGGAATTTTGGATAAAAAGCATGCCCAAATTAAACTGCCTGCTACTCATCCCCAGAAGATAAGATATGCATAGTATTAGTAGATTTGGATAGAAAACACTTTGAAGTTTCTAAAACTGTTTGAATAATGTCTGTGGGTATAATAGAAATTATGTAGCAGGCGAAACCCCGAGGACAAACCATTCCGATTTTTTTTTTGAGGTCACTCTCTTTTCAATGCTATTTCATTGGGAATCCAGATTTCCAAGAGACTTGCTTGCAGTTCCTACCGCTTCCACTGGATGTCACCAGTCTATAGAAATTGGTTGGGGGAATTCCTTTGTGTAATGAAGAAGTACGGCCAACTTGAACGAGGGTCACTTCATGTGTACTGTTTGATAGAGGCTCATTACCCGAAGCAGTTACAAGCAATACAAAAATAAAAATCCTCCAATAAATGTCTCTAGGGTAAACTTCTCTAGGAAAGGGGGCAGCATTTGGAATTTTCAATTTTATTGATTATTTACTTTAAAAAATACCTCAAGTTGTATTACAAAAGTAGTTTGAAATGTTTTGGCAAAGTTTACAGGTAACTTTTGAGATATTTTGTAGAGCAAGTTGGAACCAGTGTTTTTCTGGATCAAAAACGCCAAATAAATGGACATTTTGGATATATATGGACGGAATTAATCGAACAAAAGGACGATTTGTGATGTTTATGGGACATATTTGAGTGTCAACAGAAGAGGCTCGTCAGAGGAAAGGCATGATTTATATTTTTTATTTCTGCATTTTGTGTCGCGCCTGCAGGGTTGAAATAGGTTTTCTCTCTTTTGTTAATGGAGTTGCTATCCTCAGATAATATCATTGTTTGCTTTCGCTGAAAAGCCTTTTTGATACCTGACATGTTGGCTGTATTCACAACACGTGTAGCTTTAATTTAGTATCTTACATGTGTGATTTCATGAAAGTTTGATTTTTATAGGAATTTATTATAATTTGGCGCTCTGTATTTTCTCTGGCTTTTGGCCAAGTGGGACACATATCCCAGAGAGGTTTATTGACTTAATTTTCGTTTTTTTCTTACCCAAACGTGATGAAGAATGATGAAGAAAACGGACCGATTTGTCAACACAAATAATATTTTTTGTAAAAACGGAACATTTGCTATCTAACTGAGAGTCTCCTCATTGAAAACATCTGAAGTTCTTCAAAGGTAAATGATTTTATTTGAATCCTTTTCTGTTTTTTTGTGAAAATGTTGCATGCTGAAAGCCAGGCATAAATCCTATGCTAGGCTATCAATACTGTTACACAAATGCTTGTTTAGCAATGGTTCAAAAGCATATTTTGAAAATCTGAGATGACAGTGTTGTTAACAAAAGGCTAAGCTTGAGAGCAAATAGATTAATTTCATTTCATTTGCGATTTTCATGAATAGTTAACGTTGTGTTATGCTAATGAGCTTGCGGATAGATTTACACAATCCTGGATACAGGTTTTTTTCGTAGCTAAACGTGACGCAGAAAACGGACCGATTTGTCAACACAAATAATATTTGTTGTAAAAACGGAACATTTGCTATCTTACTGAGAGTCTCCTCATTGAAAACATCTGAAGTTCTTCAAAGGTAAATGATTTTATTTGAATCCTTTTCTGTTTTTTTTGTGAAAATGTTGCCTGCTGAATGCTAATGCTAAATGCTATGCTAAATGCTACGTTAGCAATCAATACTGTTACACAAATGCTTGTTTTGCAATAGTTGAGAAGCATATTTTGAAAATCTGAGATGACAGTGTTGTTAACAAAAGGCTAAGCTTGAGAGCAAATAGATGAATTTAATTTAATTTGCAATTTTAATGAATAGTTAACGTTGCGTTATGGTAATGAGCTTTGAGGCTGTAGTCACGATACCGGATCCGGGATGGCTCGACACAAGAAGTTAAATAAAGGTGAAATAAAAAATACACAAATCACTCGTCACCATCAGAATTATAGTTCCTAAAACCAGGTCTCAAGCATGGATTACACTTGAGGCCCATGCAATTTACACAGAGTTGGGTATTGCTGTCTTTTCCTGTTACACTCCTTGCCTATGGAATAGCCTGCACACTAAACTTAAACGTGAGTTTCTTGTCCCCCTTGCTCATAGGAGGCTGTAGGAGACCACAGATCTGGGACCAGGCCGAAACATATTAACCTGTAAAAGAAAAGGGTTCATATTGAAACAAAAAGGGTTGAATTCTTTGAATTATTTAACACAGTGTCCAAAGAAGGGCCAGAAGTATACAGAATGGTGTCGTCTGCGTAGAGGTGGATCAGAGACTCACCAGCAGCAAGAGCGACCTCATTGATGTATACAGAGAAGAGAGTCGGTCCAAGAATTGAACCCTGTGGCACCCCCATAGAGACTGCCAGAGGTCCGGACAGCAGACCCTCCGATTTGACACACTGAACTCTATCAGAGAAGTAGTTGGTGAACCAGGCGAGACAATCATTTGAGAAACCAAGGCTGTCGAGTCTGCCGATGAGGATGTGGTGATTGACAGAGTCGAAAGCCTTGGCCAGATCAATGAATACGGCTGCACAGTAATGTTTCCTATCGATGGCGGTTAAGATATCGTTTAGGACCTTGAGCGTGGCTGAGGTGCACCCATGACCAGCTCTGAAACCAGATTGCATAGCAGAGAAGGTATGGTGAGATTCGAAATGGTCGGTAATCTGTTTGTTGACTTGGCTTTCGAAGACCTTAGAAAGGCATGGTAGGATAGATATAGGTCTGTAGCAGTTTGGGTCAAGAGTGTCCCCTCCCCTCCTTTCCAATCTTTGGGAATCTCAGACGACAGACGTAATGTAGTTCCATAATGTGTTTGGAACCAAGGAAGAGTAGCTGCTGCATTGGGAGCAGCTAATAGCTTACTAATAGCTCTGAAAGTTCCTATCAAAGCAAGTGCCTGTATCATGATGTGTAATTTCTACTGTAACACCATATTTACGTGTGGAGCATAATGTATTCTGTGTATATCCCTTCATGACCAGACATGACCAGACATGTGATGCAATGATTTCATACCCTTTATGGTGTTATACTCAATTGTGCTTATGTAGCTACATATTTTCACGAGTCCTGTAAAACAAAGCTAATGGCATCAAAAAAGTATTGTCTTGTGTTGTATACTTTGAAGCTGCCCTGGTCATGGCTAGAATTTGACGTATTTAGCATTTAGGCTAACCCTAACCCTTGAGGATGAAGGAGTGGGGATTTGGGTGAGATTGTCAGTATAATTGCATATTGGAACTATATTTGATTTGTATGTGAACTTTATGTCCAATAACATAAACCTGTGTTCAGTAATCATCTCACGTTTTAGCTGGCAGGGAACTATGTGGCCATTGAGGACAGCAGTGTCGATCAGATGGAAAAAATATCTTCTTATACGACTTGGTGGTTTTCCGAGTGCATGGCCTTGCCATGCCTTATCCACTGCCACCATATTGTGATTTATAGTTAATCACACAGTATGGTTTGATCTTTCTCCCTCCCATCATGTGATCCAACCTTTCCTGTGGCTCTTTCTTTTCCTGTAGCTACAAGGCATAGCAATTGGTCTTCTCGCCCAGTGCAGCTCTTCTAGTGCAGCTCTCTACAAATACACATGCACAAAGATTGTAGAACTCCGTGTTCAAAGAGCTGCTGAACCTTTGACAACATAACCATCTACCACTTACACTGGTACAATATTTCGACTGATGGTTGGCACAAATACTCAAAATTCTGGAACTTGTTGTTTAGCATACTTTCACTGCAACCAGTAGCCTGTAGTGTACTGTAAAATTACAGGAACTTTTTAACAGTGTAGCATTTCATGTCAAGGTGGAGAGAGAAAGAACAGTATGTTTCTGCACAACCATCACAGCAGTAAAGAACTGTCACCCCTGACAAAGAACAATTCAATACCTTTTTTTTGTACTCACCCCGGACCTCTAACCTCTGTCATGTGCCCTCACCAGGTGTGCTGAGCTTGCCGGACAATCTGACCCTGCACCGGAACCAGCAGGGCTCTGGGAAGGGTGGCAAGGGCAATGCCAACAATCAGGCTGAACTCCGCAACCTGGAACAGTCCCTACTAGCTACCCGTGTGGGAAGCATCGCAGAGCTCAGTAAGTGTGATTTTACTACCATTGCAGTAGACTACCATTAATCAAGACCTTTGTCGTTCCCCTCCCTCTCTCTAATGGGACAGATCCATAACTCCACGACATACCCTTTCCGGGAACTAATTTATTACAGCTGTTCCAACACCTGTTTATGAGTCGTGTGGTGGGCGTTTAATGCAAGGGTCACAGGCTTGACGGTGTTTACCGTTGACTTGAAAGGCTGAACCCCACCTCTAACCTCTGACCCTTTGTCTTCTCTCTGTCGTATTTCAAATAGATATATTCTGAACAAAAATATAAATGCAACATGTAAAGTGTTGGTCCAATGTTTCATAGGCTGAAATAAAAGATGCAGAAATTTTCCATACGCACAAAAAGCTTATTTCTCTCAAATGTTGTGCCGAAATTTGTTTACATAACTGTTAGTTAGCATTTCTCCTTTGCCAAGACAATTCATCCACCTGACAGTTGTGGCATACTAAGAAGCTGATTGAACAGCATGCTCATTACACAGGTGCATCTAGTGCTGGGGACAAAATTCTGCCACATATCTCAAGTTGAGGGATGCTGCAATTGGCATGGTGACTGCAGGAATGTCCACCAGAGCTGTTGCCAGAGAATTGAAAGTTCCTTTCTCTACCATAAGCCGCCTCCAACGGAATTTTAGAAAAGTTGGTAGTACATCCAACCGGACTCACAACTGCAGACCACGAGTAACCACGCCAGGCCAGGACCTCCACATCCGCCAGCTGATGAAACTGATGAGTATTTATGTCTGTAATAATGCCCTTTTATGGGGAAAAACTCTGACTTGCAGGTCACGGCTCTCCAGTGGGTGGGCCTGGCTCGCCAGTGGGTGAGCCTGGCTCGCCAGTGGGTGAGCCTGGCTCACCAGTGGGTGAGCCTATGCCCTCCTAGACCCATCCATGGCTGCGCCCCTGCCCAGTCATGTGAAATTGATAGATTCGGGCCTATTTCATTTATTTCAATTGACTTTTTTCCTTATATGAACTAACTCAATACATTTGTGGAAATTGTTGCATGTTGCATTTATATTTTTGTTCAGTATAGTTAACTATTGACAATTGGGGTATGTTTTGGACATGTTTATGTGTATAGAAGAATACTATGTTCATTGTTGAGAACGAAAATGTATAATTTCGCTTTTCAACCCAACTCTCCAAGGCTATACACATACAGGGTCAGCCGTAGGGTCAGCAGCAGTGCAGCACCCCCGGAGCAGTTAAGTGCCTTGCTCAAAGCAATTTTGGATACTGATGCCAGAAACTAGTCAGATTTCTCACTAGTCAAAGATTATCCAATAACAGCAGAGTGCCTAAAATGATCTGTAATTAATAATGTCGACATTGTCTTATTGAAAGTCATGGGTTCTATAATTAAACAAACCCAACATGTAAGACCCATAACGAATGAACAGGAAGGAAGGAGAATTTTTACACTA
Source organism: Oncorhynchus keta (assembly GCF_023373465.1). Taxonomy (NCBI): domain Eukaryota; kingdom Metazoa; phylum Chordata; class Actinopteri; order Salmoniformes; family Salmonidae; genus Oncorhynchus; species Oncorhynchus keta. Next base: position 35,337,508 of record NC_068433.1, on the reverse strand, counting down.
AATTATGTCTGAATTTGTCACAGTTACTATTTAAATGGTTTAAATGCATTTAAATAATGTGGCTTATTACCATTCTGAGTGGCCAATCCTAATTAACATGTTGAGTCCTACAGTACATTGCTAGATCAAATCCCAGAGCTGACAACTGTTGTTCTGTCCCTGAACAAGGCAGTTAACCTACTGTTCCTAGGCCGTTATTGTAAATAAGAATTTGTTCTTAACTGGTTTGCCTAGTTAAATAGAGGTAAAACAGTGGCTGATACATAAATCTTCTGCACTCCTAAAAGATAACAGAAACAGAAAGTGAAAACAAACTCCACTAAGGGCACTGAACATGTAAGAGGGAATGATTAGCAACTCTTTTGTACTCAAGTATACAGACCCATTATTCTAAAATGCATCACCAATGACCTCCTCAATATGCTTTACACCTTTGTGAAGTTTCGATATGTTGGGAGAAATACTTACTGCTCTAAATTTTTTGGATGTCTGGAAGTACATTTCCATTAGGTACTGTACATTCATGAAATGTATTTGAGGGTTTGAATTTCACAGTTTCTGTATGTGTTAGCATGATTAGAAGTACAAAACTCATATTTCTTTATCCTATTCCTGGAGGATACAGTCCAAGTTCACTGCAGTATTGGAGTATAACCAATTAAAATGACTAGCGTTGTTTTGAGCCAGCATTTCACCAGATGTCAGGAGTTGTGTGGGTGTGTGAATTAGCAATGTTATTGTGAGTAGGTGTGTGACTGAGAAAGCACTTGAATGAGGGAGTGTGTAAAGGCTTTAGCAAGGGAGTGTGTGAGCATTTTTGTATTATAAGGGAATCACGTGCCATAGAAAATGATAGTATCTTATTGTGTTGTAGAGTGAATGTGATGTTAGGAGTCAAGCAATAGGTGGACCAGACAATATTTTATATATACAGTAGTAACTCTTGACAGATTAACGTATGTCAGCCCTGCTGCTGAATCTGAGTGGATCAATGTAAATTATTATTTTGATATATCATGATTTCGTGGAAGGGATAATTGAAGTGGGTCAGGGAAAGTTCTCTAGTGGTGCATATTAAATGTTGCCAACTTGCAAAATAGTTGCATTGAAAACATTGTCAGAAAACTCAATATTTTCATTCAGTGTATTGCATGCATTTTGGCTTTGGCAGAGACTTTGAGAGGGGTGGTAGTTGTCTGCTGATTTTGTTCAGTACATATTACACCTCGACCCCCAGAAAGCGAATTGAGTAGCTGGCCAGAGCACACAAGATTTGATTTGGGTTCTGAGATTAACCAGGGAAAATGCAGCGTGGCAAATTCAAATAAATGTATATAAAAATCTAATTTTCATTAAATCACACATGTAAGATACTCAATTATAGCTACACTCGTTGTGAATCCAGCCAACATGTCAGATTTAAAAAAAAAAGCTTTTCGGTGAAAGCACAAGAAGCTATTATCTGATGATAGCGCAACAGTAAACAAAGAGGGAAGCATATTTCAACCACCCAGGCGCTACACAACGCATAAATAAAATATAAAACATGCCTTACCTTTGACAAGCTTCTTTTGTTGGCACTCCAATATGTCCCATAAACATCACAATTGGTCCTTTTGTTCGATTAATAGTTAGTTATTTTTAAACGTTAATAATCGATCAAATTGAAGACGGGTCTATCTGTTTTCAATAGAGGACGAGAGGAAACTAACACTACTTTTCAAGTCTTGGCCAACTCTCAACAGTGTTACCCAGTTCCTACTTGGCCCTACTTCTTCATTGCACAAATTAATAACCTCAACCAAATTCCAAAGACTGGTGACATCCAGTGGAAGCGGTAAGAACTGCAATCAAGTTCCTAAGAAATATTGTTTGCCAATGAGAAGTCAGTGAATAGACAGAGACCTAAAAAAGAAAATTCTGAACGGTTAGTCCTCAGGGTTTTGCCTGCTACATAAGTTCTGTTATACTCACAGACATGATTCAATCAGTTTTAGAAACGTCAGAGTGTTTGCTATCCAAACCTACTAATAATATGCATATCTTATATTCTTGGCATGAGTAGCAGGAAGTTGAAATTGGGCACGCTATTTATCCAAAAGTGAAAATGCTGCCCCTTATATCTTAAGAAGTTAAACAGGTATTATAAAGCTATTCAAATCAAATTTTATTGGTCACATACGTGTTTAATAGATGTTATTGCGAGTGTAGCGAAATAATTGTGCTTCTAGTTCCGACAGTGCAGCAATATCTAACAATTTCACAACAAGTACCTAATACACACAAATCTAAGTAAAGGAATGTAATAAGAATATATAAATATATGGATGAGCAATTTAGAGTGGCAAAGGCTAAGATGCAACAGATAGTATAGACTACAGTATATACATATGAGATGCAAGATATGTAAACATTATTAAAGTGACTAGTGTTGCATTTATTAAAGTGGCCAATGATTTCAAGTCTGTATGTAAGCAGCAGCCTCTCTGTGCTAGTGATGGCTATTTAACAGTCTGATGGTCTTGAAACAGAAGCTGTTTTTCAGTCTCTCGGTCCAAGCTTTGATGCACCTGTACTGACCTCACCTTCTGGATGATAGCAGGGTGAACCAGCAGTGGCTCGGTTGGTTGTTGTCCTTGATTATATTTTTGGCCTTCCTGTGACAAAGGATTTCAAGTTTATACCCGGTGTGAATACACTATACATTACTTTTTTTTGTCCTCAAGGTAAACAATTGTACAGTACCACACCTACTCATTCAAGGGTTTTTCTTTATTTGTACTATTTCTACATTCTAGAATAATAGTAAAGACATCAAAACTATGAAATAACACATGGAATCATGTAATAAACAAAAAGTGTTAAATAAATCAAAATATAATTTTATATTTGAGATTCTTCAAAGTAGCCACCCTGTGCCTTGATGACAGCATTGCACACTCTTGGCATTCTCTCATCCAGCTTCACCTGGAATGCTTTTCCAACAGTCTTGAAGGATTTCCCAACTATGCAGAGCACTTGTTGGCTACTTTTCCTTCATTCTGCGGTCCAACTCATCACAGAACATCTCAATTGGGTTGAGGTGGGGTGATTGTGCAGGCCAGGTCATCTGGCCTGCACAATCCAGCACTCCATCACCCTTCTTCTTGGTCAAATAGCCCTTTCCAGCCTGGAGGTGTTGGGTCGTTGTCCTGTTGAAAAACAAATGATAGTCCCACTAAACAAATGATAGTCCCACTAAGTGCGAACCAGATGGGATGGCGTATCACTGCAGAATGATGTGGTAGCCATGCTGATTAGTCTGCCTTGAATTTAAAAATAAATCACAGACAGTGTCACCAGAAAAGCACCCCCACACGCTTTACGATGGGGACCACACATCCGGAGATCATCCGTTCACCTACACTGCGTCTCACAAAGACACGGCGGTTGGTACCAAAAACCTCATATTTGGACTCTTCAGACCAAAGGATAGATTTTCACAAGTTTAATGTCCATTGCTCATGTTTCTTGGCCCAAACAGGTCTCTTCTTCTTATTGGTGTCCTTTAGTAGTGGTTTCTTTGCAGCAATTTGACCATGAAGGCCTGATTTCACGCAGTCGCCTCTGAACATGTCAGAGGCTTTTATTATTTTATTAATAGGCTTTTATTCTCTATTTTGGTTAGGCCAGCGTGTGACTAGGGTGGGTATTCTAGTTCCTTTATTTTCATGTTTTGTATTTCTTTGTGTTTTGCCGGGTGTGGTTCTCAATCAGAGGCAGATATCTATTGTTATCTCTGATTGGAAATCATACTTAGGCAGCCTTTTTTCCTTTCGCATTTGTGGGTACTTGACTTTGTTAGTGGCATGATTGCCCAAGTTAAGCTTCACGGTCGTTTCATTGTTTTGTTGGCGACATTCATTTCAAATAAAGAGAAATGTACGCTCATCACGCTGCGCTTTGGTCCAGTCATTTCCAGGAGGAGCTGTTCTAGCCATAATATGGACTTGGTCTTTTACCAAATTGGGCTATCTTCTGTATACCACCCATACCTTGTCACAACAAAACTGATTGGCTCAAACACATTAATTAAGTAGAAATGAAATCCCACAAATTACATTTTGACAAGGCACACCTGTTAATTGAAATGCATCCAAGGTGACTACTTCATGAAGCTGGTTTAGAGAATGCCAAGAATGTGAAAAGCTGTCATCAAGGCAAAGGGTGGCTATTTGAAGAATCTCAAATATAAAATATATTTAGATTTGTTTAACACTTTTTTGGGTTACTACATTAATCCATGTGTTATTTCATAGTTTGATGGTCTTCACTATTATTCTACAATGTAGAAAACAGTGAAAATTAAGAAAAACCCTTGAATGAGTAGGTGTTCAAACTTTTGACTGCTACTGTACAAACCAAAAATCCCCTTTTTTCCCCTTGTAGGTGATTTGGTGTCACGGGCCATGCACCATCTCCAGCCATTGTGCCTTAAGAACCCTAGCAACGGCATGCCAGTTCACCAGAAGAGTGGCACGGTGCACTGGGAGCCTGAGGCACTCTACACTCTCTGCTACTTCATGCAATGTCCCCAGATAGAGTGGGAGAACCCCAACTTGGAGCCCTCCAAAGTCACCCTGCAGATCGAGAGGTGAGTCCAACCTTGCTCTAAAACATCAAAGAAGTGGCATTTATTTGAGGTGGCTAATCATTTACTTACATACATACATTCATGCTTGTTAAATATGGAGCAAAAGTGTGTAGCACTAGCAATGGAAAACAATGTAAATCTCACTCATTGGCTCCTTGGTTGCTCAGTTGGTAAGAACGTGGCACTACCCATAATACACTCTTAGATGTAAAGGTGCCTGGAAGAACTGTTTGGGTTGCTACACAGGCGGAACCTTTACAGTTGAAAATGTTTCCTTGAGGAAATCTGGTGTAAAGGTTCAAACCTGAACCTTATTATGATGGGAGATTTAAACTTTCTAATAATATATTGTAGCTGTCAGATGTTGTTATTTTTGGTCACCCATCAGCAAAAATGTATTTCCTTTTTATCATGGTATGTTTGTACACTGCTAATTAAAATGTTCCTTGAGTATTGATGCATATTGCATATTCTAATACTAATATCATTGATTACATAGTTACAAATGGGTAACTATTCCAATATTTCTATAGGTTCTAGAGAAACTCACACACCTCTGTTAACCTCATTAAGTCTACAAAGCTGTCAATGTTAAAGATTTGATGACAACAGAACAAATGAACAGGAATGACATTTATGCCAACGGGTGGCCCCCCAAAAGTTATCTTAAAGCCACGCCCGACTAAGCTTCACCTCCACTCCAGGAACCCGTTGCTACATTAAACCATTAAAGGTTCCTCCAAGAACCCGTCAACTAACCAAAGGTTGAAATATGAACCATTGACGACATAGCATATTAGCCAGTATTACCTAGTGTTGCATTTTCAGTGTAACATTTCTAGTGTTAAGTGTAAAAGAACCCCAGTATTGGTGTTAATAATAAGTGTTAAACAAAACCACCTCCATCAGTATCATATTTCCCAGCATGCTCTATTGTAAGGTTGATTTTTTTTCAAATTGTTTCAAGATCTTTCTTTTTGTTTTTCATTGATTCATTGATCTTATGCTACTCAAATATAAAAACCACAACTTTTCCTAACTAATCCAATCTGTTACTTGGACTTATTGCACCCGTTATTGAAATGGTTTAGGTAGAGTCCTTTATAATGAGTCTCGACAGTCATTTTCAATTCAGGGTGTGGGTGAGTACACATTCCAACTGTTGGATATGAACTTTGGCCGAATTCCAATGGAAATTGCACATCACTTTGCAAGCCATCATAATAGGACTTGCAGACTTGAAAACCTTGAGTTTCATGGTAAAACTAGTCCCTCAAAAAAGTATGAGTCGTTTGCAAACTTGGGAGCCAGGTCGTTGAACGTTGGGAGCCAGCTCGCATATTAGAAGAGCTGAATCTATTTATAAAATTATTTTAAAAAACAAGTTATGTATAATCAAAAGATTTAAAGATTATAAAATATAATTAACTAATTCAAATCATGAAAAAATGTAATAATATAGGCCTAAATGCTCAAGCCCACAGATATTCGTTCTGAATCTCTGCTCAGACGAACAGCCTCACCTGTTGTTCCTGTCAATCAGACACACAGTGTCAACCAATGAAACAAAGATGAGTGAGGGAAGGCCGAGCCAACTCACTCAGTCACACACTTTATAGCCGAGGAGAGAGAGGAAGGACAGCTGTGAAATGAGTCGGAAGAACAGTAGCATTTGGATGCATGTTTAATGTAGACAATGTTAGAGCACAGTGTAGAATTTGCCAAAACAAAATGTCATATAAAGCCTGTTCTATGCACAACCTACAACGGCATATGCGAACTGTGCACCCAACTGTGAAGCTAGCTGTAGCTGCGCTTCGAGAAACTAGCAGGCCTGCTATTGATAGTGGTGGAGCCAGCACCTCCACACGTGGAGAAGTATCCACTCAGTCAAGAAGGCCTACTCCACAGTCTTCTATGGACCAGTGTATGCCAAAGTCTAGGTCTGTAGCAAAACAAGGCCAAATTGATATTGTATTGGCTAAAATGATTGCAACCGATTTCCAGCCATTTTTTATTGTGGGGACAGAGGTTTTAGAAATCATAGCAATAGTCTAAATCCAAATATACACAATTCCAAGCAGGAAAACCCTTTCAAAATAACATATTCCACAACTGTACGAGATCACACAGGCTTCGGTGTGGAAAAGAGTTCAAAAAGCTACCGCAGTTTGCCTTACCACTGACTGCTGGACATCAAGGGTAACCACTTCTTACATGTCAGTTACAAGTCACTTCATTGAAGATTTTTCAATGTCTAGCTGTCTTCTGGACTGCTTTGAGTTCAGCGACAGACACACCTCAGAGAACTTGGCAGAGGAAGTGTTGAGAGTGGCGAGAGAATGACAAGTAGATGGAAAAGTGGTCTGTTGTGTCAGCGACAATGCAGCTAACATAACCAAAGCCATGAACATTTTAAAATGGATGCATCATCCATGTCTTGCCCACACAATCAAACTGATTGTAAGAGATGCTCTGAAGGTGGTGAAGCCCACTGTGGACATAATCCTTCCACAGGAGCACAGCAGGTGCTTAAAAAGTCTACACAACGCCAGATCGGGATGCATTATTTTTCATAACAAACCAATGCATTTTTTATTTATTTTCTTTTTAAAGAAAACCACCCAACTATAGTGGTTGCTCAACTAAAAGTTTTGCGATTATGCTGTGGGATTTAGAGGTAATTTTTGGTTTAGTACGGTACCCCGCGTGACTACTTCATTGCTCCAGACCAGCGCAAGGGGGAGTTAGAGCACGATTATGCTTTTGGTTCCCAAGGCACTACTGTGTCTCTAAAAACACACTTACTTGTTACTACTCGTCAGTATTACTTACTAAAACTGTTGTTACACTAATAGTTTTATTCTAAGAGAAACTTAGACTACAATTAGAGTGTGGAAATGTTATGAATATTTTGCTCTTACTGTAGTACTGTAGCCTACTCCTGACCAGTCATGTTGTACAGCACCTGAGTGGTGCAGTGGTCTAAGTCATCGCAGTGCAAACTACGTTGCTACAGATACTGGTTCAATACCCGTGCCGGCTGTGGCCCAGAGACCTATAGCATGTGTTTATTAGGCTACTGTGCAGTCTGACAAGTAAACATAGCCTACAGTACATACTATGGTAAAGTGCCTAATTCCTTACATAATGGAGAGCAGGCCAGACTTTCTCGTTGACCTCAAGTACTCATTACCTCTGTCTTTAATGTTTTTTGGGTTGCATCAGTCATGGACAGAAACTTTTGAGACACAGTATTAATGATGAACACTCGGAGGTTCACTGGTAAGCCACATTTGCCTCAGGATCCATCCCAGTTTTCTGTGTCCACTCATGGTATCTCTCTTCAGTTTAACATCCTTGGAATAGCAGAACAGCATAATGGTCTGGACGCCCCTCGCTGTGCCTGGTGAGCAATTGGTCAAATTCTGTTGTCAGAAGAGGAATGGAAATGTCAGGGTGAATCGACGACCTGACGAACCCGCCAGGTATGTTGACTCTGCCTGTCGGAGGTGGAGTTCCAGAGCTCACAGGCGTGCCTGGCATGTGTTGTGACTCCATCTCATTCCTTGCCCTCTTCAACGCGTCATTCTCTATCTGACTCTCCGCCAATGCCGTTTGACTCTCTGACAATGACGAGTGACTCTGCCAATACCGCCTGGCTCTGGACCAATGCATCAGCTGTCGCCCTTTCTGCTGGTCTGCCTTCAATGACTCGAACTCGGTCTTCAAAGTTGGAATCTGATCCATGTGCACCTTCATCAGATAAGCAGAATGATACCGCCCTGAGTCCCCATCGATTACAGTGGCCTATGATAGAAACGGTAGATCAATTAAGAATTAAAAGTGACTCCAACACACAAATGCTGCATACACATTTTAAGAATCTAGCAAAATTAACCACTTTCTTGGCAAGCATGCATTTGTTTCGGTGCGTGGTTGTATGCTCTGTAAAAACACATTCTCATTTTTATTACATAATTATTTATTTTTATTTAACCTTTTATTTAATTATCGATTTTTATTACACAGTATACCTACACAATTATTTTTAAGAAAATGCGTTGAAACAAAAATACCTTTTAGTTTTTGTGATCCTCTCAGCTCCAGCTCATTTTCAGGTCCTATGATGGTTACGGTCTTTACACTGGAACGGGTAGCTCCATAGAAATAAACTTACTTGATGAAAACAATGTCCATTTCGTCTGTTCTCCTTGGTCACATGGTCATTTTTTTTAGATACATAGTTCATTTTGAATGGTAACTGTGTTAAGGGTGGAGTTTGGGGCGGGGTGAGGAGAACTGGAAAAGTGTGACTTTCAGCTTAAGTATACAGCAGATCGCCGATTGTCCTCACTTTGATTACGCTGTAACAACATACTGTAGCCTCATTACCAGGATCTCTATTCATTTAAGTGAGCAGATTAGGACTTTCAGGAGGAAAGGAAATTCTAGTACAGCCAATAATTTTTTTTTTATCAATTAGTATATTTGAGTTTAACTACAATATTTGTTCTCTCTTTTCTGGAGAATTAAACTGAAATTGCAACCAACTTTCTATGGATTGTTAAAAAAATAATGAGATTTGGAGATTTTGTTTTCAAATAACATAAAGTGAGCGAGGAAAATGCCATTCCTGAACATGGTGTGAAACATTCTTACTAATTTGTAAATAGGCCAGTTTAGTATTTAGAATGATTTATTTCTGTTTTTAGAGGGAGAGGAACCAAACGCCGTTGCTTCATGGGTCTCCCGGTTGCAGCCGACACAGGTATCGAACCAGCATCTGTAGCAAGGCAATTTGCACTGTGATGCAGTATCTTAGACCGTTACGCCACTCGGGAGGCCCCATCTGCAAAGTTGAACTCTTTTGGGATAGGGGGCAGCAGTTTCACTTTTGGATGAATAGCGTGCCAAGAGTGAACTGCCTCCTACTCTGTCCCAGATGCTAATATATATTATTATTAGTATTGGATAGAAAACACTCTAAAGTTTATAAAACTGTTTGAATGATGTATGTGAGTATAATAGAACTCATATGGCAGGCGGATACCTGAGAAAAATCCAACCAGGAGGTGGGAAATCTGAGGTATGTAGTTTTTCAAAGCTTGGCCTACCGAAAACACAGTGTCTATGGAGTCAAGTTGCACTTCCTACGGCTTCCACAAGATGTCAACCGTCTTTAGAAACTTGTTTCAGGCTTCTGCTATAAAGGAGGGGCTTATGAGACCTGTTTGAGTCAGTGGTCTGGCAGAGTGTCTCAGGCTCGTGACGTGCGCTCATGACAGAGTTAGCTCCCATTCCAGTGCTTTTCTTCAGACATAGGAATTCTTCAGTTGGAACATTATTGATGTTTTATGTTAACATCCTAAAGATTGATTCCATACATCGTTTGACTTGTTTCTACGACCTGTAACGGAACTTTTCGAGTTTTTGTCTGGAAGAAGTGCTCACGCCTCATGAAGATGGATTACTGGGCTGAACACGCTAACAACAACTGGCTATTTGGACATAAATGATGTACTTTATGAAATTTTATGGAACAAATCAGCTATTTATTGTCGAACTGTGATTCCTGGGAGTGCCTTCTGATGAAGATCATTAAAGGTAAGTGAATATTTATAGTGTTATTTCTAATTTCTGTTGACTCCAAAATGGCGGATAATTCTCTGGATGGATTGAGCGCCGTTCTCAGATTATGCTTTTTCCGAAAGTTTAAAAAAAAATCTGACACAGCGGTTGCATTAAATTCTTAAAGTATAGGGGGCAGCATTTTCATTTTCGGATTAATAGCGTGCCCAATTTCAACTTCCTGCTACACATTACAAGAGTATAAGATATGCATATTATTAGTAGATTTGGATGGAAAACACTGAAGTTTCTAAAACAGTTTGAATCATGTCTGTGAGTATAACAGAAGTTATGTAGCAGGCAAAACCCAGAGGACTAACCATTCAGATTTTTGTTTTTAGGTCTCTGTCTGTTCAATGCGTTCTCATGGTGAAACAATATTTTTAGGCACTTGTTTGGAGTTCCTACCGCTTCCACTGGATATCATCAGTCTTTGGAATTTGGTTATTCCTTTGTGCAATGAAGAAGTACGGCCATCCTGGAAAAGGGTAACGCTGTTGAGAGTTGGCCAAGACTTGAAAAGTAGTGTTAGGTTCCTCTCATCCTCTATTGATTAACATTTAAAAATACCTAAAGTTGTATTACAAAAGTATTTTCAAATGTTTTGGCAAAGTTTATAGGCAACTTTTGAAATATTTTATAGTGACTGTGCGCAAATTGCAAGCTGTTTTTTTTCTGGATCAAACGCGCCAAATACATTTTGGATATAAGTGGATGGAATGAATCGAACAAAAGGACCATTTCTGATGTTTATGGGACATTTTGGAATGCCAACAAAAGAAGCTTGTCAAAGGTAAGTCATGTTTTATATTTTATTTCTCCGTTTTGTGTAGCGCCTGCAGGGTTGAAATATGCTACTCCCTTTGTTTGCTGCTGTGCTATCATCAGATAATAGCTTCCTATGCATTCGCCGAAAAGCCTTTTTGAAACCTGACATGTTGGCTGGATTCACAACGAGTGTAGCTTTATTTTGCTTTCTTGCATGTGTGATTTAATGAAAGTTTGAATTTTAGAGTATTTTATTTGAATCTTGCATTTTCCCTGGCAATTGGCCAAGTGGGACATTTGCGTCCCCCTATCCCAGAGAGGTTATTAAGGAGAGGTCTATCTTTAATTCTGTGAATATTTCTGATTTTTGTGACTCCTATCTTTCGTGTCCGATTTCAAAAATGCTTTACAACTAAAGCACAACATGTGATTATGTTAGATCACCGCCAAGTAAAAAAACAGCAATTTTTCCAGCCAAAGATAGGAGTCACAAAAATCTGAAATATAGATCAAATGAATCACTAACCTTTGATCTTCATCAGATGACACTCATAGGACACCATGTTACATGGATGTTTTGTTCGATAATGTGCATATTAATATAAAAACATCTCAGTTTACATTGGCGCCTTACGTGCAGTAATGTTTTGATACCAAAACATCCGGAAATGTTGCAGAAATACTAATAATAAACATTGAAAAAATATACTAGTGTTATTCACAGAATTAAAGAGAGACTTCTCCTTAACTTCTTGATGCACCCTATCCCGTTAGCGGGATCATTTTCATCAACACGCGCTGAATTGCAGCGCTCCATATTCAAATGAAATTACTAAACATATTTAATTTTCATGAAATAACAAGTGCAATATAGCAAAACACACCTTAGCTTGTTGTTAATCCACCTGTCGTGTCAGATTTTGAAAATATTCTTCACAGCGAAAGCAATCCAAGCGGTTGTGTCAGTTTATCGATCACTAGACAAAACAATATGAACACCTAGCATCAAAGTAGCTTGGTCACGAAGATCAGAAAAGCAATTAAAATGAATCGCATACCTTTGATGATCTTCGGATGTTTTCACTCACGAGGCTCCCAGTTACACAATAAATGTTCCTTTTGTTCCATAAAGATTATTTTTATATCCAAAATACCTCCATTTGTTTGGCACGCGCCAAACAATGTTCAGAAATCCATAGGCTCGAACCGTCACGACATTGCAGACGAAAATTCCAAATAGTATCCGCAATGTCCACAGAAACATGTCAAATGTTTTTATAATCAATCCTCAGGTTGTTTTTAAAATATATAATCAATAATATATCAACCGGGACAAACGCTTTTTCAATCGGAGAGGGAGAGACAATGGCTGCCCTACTCTGTTGAGCAAGCAAAACTCAAGGGAATACCCAGCTATCCACTGATTGCTCATTATTCAAAATAAAAGCCTGAAACTATGTCTATAAAGACTGTTGACACCTTGAGGAAAGGAAAAGGAATCTGGTTGATATCCCTTTAAATGGAGCGAAGGCAGGCAATGGAACATGGAGCTTTCAAAATAGAAGCCTCCCACTTCCGGGTTTGATTTTCCTCAGCTTTCGCCTGCAATATCCGTTCTGTTATACTTACAGACAATATTTTAACAGTTTTGGCAACTTTTAGAGTTTTCTATCCTAATCTGACAATTATATGCATATTCTAGTTTCTGGCCTGAGAATTAGGCAGTTTCAAATGGGGACGTTTTTCATCCAAAAAATCGAAATACTGCCGCCTACACTCAACAAATTAATGCAACCGCTGTGTCAGATTTCAAAAAACCTTTACGGAAAAAGCATAATCTGAGAACTGCGCTCAGAACCCAAAACAGCCAGAGGAATAGCCACCATTTTGGAATCAACAGAGTTAGAAACAACACCATAAATATTCACTCACCTTTGATGATCTTCATCAGAAGGCACTCCCAGGAATCCCAGTTCGACAAAAAATGACTAATTTGTTCCATAAAGTTCCATAATTTACAGTGGGGCAAAAAAGTATGTAGTCAGCCAGCAATTGTGCAAGTTCTCCCACTTAAACAGATGAGAGAGGCCTGTAATTTTCATCATAGGTACACTTCAACTATGACAGACAAAAATAGAAAATCACATTGTGGGATTTTTATGAATTTATTTGCAAATTATGGTGGAAAATAAGTATTTAGTCACCTAATAAACAAGCAAGATTTCCAAAGAAGGGCCAGAAGTATCTCCGGATCTGGGAGAATTGCCATCAACCACGCTAATTAGCATAGCGCAACGGTCAAAAAATATTTCTAGAAAATATTCATATTCATGAAATCACAAGTGAAATATAGTGAAACACAGCTTAGCCTTTTGTTAACCTCTTACGGCTATAGAGACGCTAGCGTCTCTTCTGGCCAATAGACTGGGGAAATGCAGAGCGCCAAATTCAAATAGTTTGAGATAAAACTGAAACTTTCATTAAATCACACATGCAGGGTACTCAATTAAAGCTACACTCGTTGTGAATCCAGCCAACATGTCAGATTTTAAACATGCTTCTCGGCGAAAGCATGAGAAGCTATTATCTGATAGCATGCACCCCCACCCAAAACACATGAACGAGACGTAGACAAAATAATTAGCGTAGCCGGCGCTACACAAAACGTTGAAATAAAATATAAAACATGCATTAACTTTGACGAGCTTCTTTGTTGGCACTCCAATATGTCCCAAAAACTTCACGATTGGTTATTTTTTCCGATTAATTCCGTCCATGTATACCCAAAATGTCCATTTATAAAGCCCGTCTGATCCAGAAAAAAACAGCTTTCTAAAACGCAACGTCATTACAAAATGTTTTCAAAAGTTGCCGATAAACTTTGCCAAAATACTTCAAACTACTTTTGTAATCCAACTTTAGGTATTTGTAAACGTCAATAATCGGATCAAATTGATGATCTGTATTCAAAAGCAGCAAGTCAACAAATCATGGACGATTTTCTCTCTTTCATAACTATCCACAGTGTAACCTCTGACAGGAAGTGCCTATTCTTCATTTCACCAAAGATGAACTTCAACCCAATTCCCAAGACTGGTGACATCGTGTGGAAGTTGTAGGAACTGTAAACTAATTTCCCTTGACATAGACAATACAGGGAACTGGCAGAGGGATTTTTTTTTATTTTTCTGAACAGTTTTTCCTTGGGGTTTTGCCTGCTACACAAGTTATGTTATAGTCACAGACATGATTTAACCAGTTTTATAAACTTAAACTTTTTCTTAAACTTTTTATAAACTTTATAAACTTCTATCCACACATACTAATCATATGCATATACTATATTCCTGGCATGAGTAGCAGGACATTGAAATTTTGCACGCTTTTTATCAAAAAGTTGAAAAAATTCACCCTAACCTCTAAGAGGTAATCACCCTGTCATCTCAGATTTTGAAATGTTGCTTTACAGTCAAAGCAAGACAAGCATTTGTGTAAGTTTATTGATAGTCTAGTATAGCATTATGTACAGCTAGCAGCAGGAAGCTTGGTCACGAAAATCAGAAAAGTGATCAAATTGACCGTTTACCTTTGATGAGCTTTGGATATTTTCACTCACGAGACTCCCAGTTAGACAGCAAATGTTCCTTTTGTTCCATAAATATTATTTTTATACCCAAAATACCTCAGTTTGTTGGTTACCATCACGGTTGACAACTCCATTGTGTCCTCCTCCCAGAGCGCTAAGAACCTTGGCGTGATCCTGGACAACACCCTGTCGTTCTCAACTAACATGATTATAAAAACCGTTTTCCATGTTTCTGTCAATATTATGGAGCTAATTTGGAATGTTTTCACCGTTGTCGTGACCGCTATTTCCGGTGGATTTCTCAACATAACGTAACATTTACATTTACATTTAAGTCATTTAGCAGACGCTCTTATCCAGAGCGACTTACAAATTGGTGCATTCACCTTATGACATCCAGTGGAACAGCCACTTTACAATAGTGCATCTAAATCTTTTAAGGGGGTGAGAAGGATTACTTTATCCTATCCTAGGTATTCCTTAAAGAGGTGGGGTTTCAGGTGTCTCCGGAAGGTGGTGATTGACTCCGCTGTCCTGGCGTCGTGAGGGAGTTTGTTCCACCATTGGGGAGCCAGAGCAGCGAACAGTTTTGACTGGGCTGAGCGGGAACTGTACTTCCTCAGTGGTAGGGAGGCGAGCAGGCCAGAGGTGGATGAACGCAGTGCCCTTGTTTGGGTGTAGGGCCTGATCAGAGCCTGGAGGTACTGAGGTGCCGTTCCCCTCACAGCTCCGTAGGCAAGCACCAATGGTCTTGTAGCGGATGCAAGCTTCAACTGGAAGCCAGTGGCGAGAGCGGAGGAGCGGGGTGACGTGAGAGAACTTGGGAAGGTTGAACACCAGACGGGCTGCGGCGTTCTGGATGAGTTGTAGGGGTTTAATGGCACAGGCAGGGAGCCCAGCCAACAGCGAGTTGCAGTAATCAAGACGGGAGATGACAAGTGCCTGGATTAGGACCTGCGCCGCTTCCTGTGTGAGGCAGGGTCGTACTCTGCGGATGTTGTAGAGCATGAACCTACAGGAACGGGCCACCGCCTTGATGTTAGTTGAGAACGACAGGGTGTTGTCCAGGATCACGCCAAGGTTCTTAGCGCTCTGGGAGGAGGACACAATGGAGTTGTCAACCGTGATGGCGAGATCATGGAACGGGCAGTCCTTCCCCGGGAGGAAGAGCAGCTCCGTCTTGCCGAGGTTCAGCTTGAGGTGGTGATCCGTCATCCACACTGATATGTCTGCCAGACATGCAGAGATGCGATTCGCCACCTGGTCATCAGAAGGGGGAAAGGAGAAGATTAATTGTGTGTCGTCTGCATAGCAATGATAGGAGAGACCATGTGAGGTTATGACAGAGCCAAGTGACTTGGTGTATAGCGAGAATAGGAGAGGGCCTAGAACAGAGCCCTGGGGGACACCAGTGGTGAGAGCGCGTGGTGAGGAGACAGATTCTCGCCACGCCACCTGGTAGGAGCGACCTGTCAGGTAGGACGCAATCCAGCGTGGGCCGCGCCGGAGATGCCCAACTCGGAGAGGGTGGAGAGGAGGATCTGATGGTTCACAGTATCGAAGGCAGCCGATAGGTCTAGAAGGATGAGAGCAGAGGAGAGAGAGTTAGCTTTAGCAGTGCGGAGCGCCTCCGTGATACAGAGAAGAGCAGTCTCAGTTGAATGACTAGTCTTGAAACCTGACTGATTTGGATCAAGAAGGTCATTCAGAGAGAGATAGCGGGAGAGCTGGTCAAGGACGGCACGTTCAAGAGTTTTGGAGAGAAAAGAAAGAAGGGATACTGGTCTGTAGTTATTGACATCGGAGGGATTGATTGTAGGTTTTTTCAGAAGGGGTGCAACTCTCGCTCTCTTGAGGACGGAAGGGACGTAGCCAGCGGTCAAGGATGAGTTGATGAGCGAGGTGAGGTAGGGGAGAAGGTCTCCGGAAATGGTCTGGAGAAGAGAGGAGGGGATAGGGTCAAGCGGGCAGGTTGTTGGGCGGCCGGCCGTCACAAGACGCGAGATTTCATCTGGAGAGAGGGGAGAAAGAGGTCAGAGCACAGGGTAGGGCAGTGTGAGCAGAACCAGCGGTGCCGTTTGACTTAGCAAACGAGGATCGGATGTCGTCGACCTTCTTTTCAAAATGGTTGACGAAGTCATCTGCAGAGAGGGAGGAGGGGGGGAGGGGGAGGAGGATTCAGGAGTGAGGAGAAGGTGGCAAAGAGCTTCCTAGGGTTAGAGGCAGATGCTTGGAATTTAGAGTGGTAGAAAGTGGCTTTAGCAGCAGAGACAGAGGAGGAAAATGTAGAGAGGAGGGAGCGAAAGGATGCCAGGTCCGCAGGGAGGCGAGTTTTCCTCCATTTCCGCTCGGCTGCCCGGAGCCCTGTTCTGTGAGCTCGCAATGAGTCGTCGAGCCACGGAGCGGGAGGGGAGGACCGAGCCGGCCTGGAAGATAGGGGACATAGAGAGTCAAAGGATGCAGAAAGGGAGGAGAGGAGGGTTGAGGAGGCAGAATCAGGAGATAGGTTGGAGAAGGTTTGAGCAGAGGGAAGAGATGATAGGATGGAAGAGGAGAGAGTAGCGGGGGAGAGAGAGCAAAGGTTGGGACGGCGCGATACCATCCGAGTAGGGGCAGTGTGGGAAGTGTTGGATGAGAGCGAGAGGGAAAAGGATACAAGGTAGTGGTCGGAGACTTGGAGGGGAGTTGCAATGAGGTTAGTGGAAGAACAGCATCTAGTAAAGATGAGGTCGAGCGTATTGCCTGCCTTGTGAGTAGGGGGGGAAGGTGAGAGGGTGAGGTCAAAAGAGGAGAGGAGTGGAAAGAAGGAGGCAGAGAGGAATGAGTCAAAGGTAGACGTGGGGAGGTTAAAGTCGCCCAGAACTGTGAGAGGTGAGCCGTCCTCAGGAAAGGAGCTTATCAAGACATCAAGCTCATTGATGAACTCTCCGAGGGGACCTGGAGGGCGATAAATGATAAGGATGTTAAGCTTGAAAGGGCTGGTAACTGTGACAGCATGAAATTCAAAGGAGGCGATAGACAGATGGGTAAGGGGAGAAAGAGAGAATGACCACTTGGGAGAGATGAGGATCCCGGTGCCACCACCCCGCTGACCAGAAGCTCTCGGGGTGTGCGAGAACACGTGGGCGGACGAAGAGAGAGCAGTAGGAGTAGCAGTGTTATCTGTGGTGATCCATGTTTCCGTCAGTGCCAAGAAGTCGAGGGACTGGAGGGAGGCATAGGCTGAGATGAACTCTGCCTTGTTGGCCGCAGATCGGCAGTTCCAGAGGCTACCGGAGACCTGGAACTCCACGTGGGTCGTGCGCGCTGGGACCACCAGATTAGGGTGGCCGCGGCCACGCGGTGTGGAGCGTTTGTATGGTCTGTGCAGAGAGGAGATAACAGGGATAGACAGACACATAGTTGACAGGCTACAGAAGAGGCTACGCTAATGCAAGGAGATTGGAATGACAAGTGGACTACACGTCTCGAATGTTCAGAAAGTTAAGCTTACGTAGCAAGAATCTTATTGACTAAAATGATTAAAATGATACAGTACTGCTGAAGTAGGCTAGCTGGCAGTGGCTGCGTTGTTGACTTTGTAGGCTAGCTGGCAGTGGCTGCGTTGTTGACACTACACTAATCGAGTCGTTCCGTTGAGTGTAATAGTTTCTACAGTGCTGCTATTCGGGGGCTAGCTGGCTAGATAGCAGTGTTGATTACGTTACGTTGCGTTAAAAGAACGACAATAGCTGGCTAGCTAACCTAGAAAATCGCTCTAGACTACACAATTATCTTTGATACACAGACGGCTATGTAGCTAGCTATGTAGCTAGCTACGATCAAACAAATCAAACCGTTGTGCTGTAATGAAATGAAAATGTGATACTACCTGTGGAGCGAAGCGGAATGCGACCGGGTTGTTGAGTGCGGAAGTTCTATTCAGTAGACGTTGGCTAGCTGTTGGCTAGCTAGCAGTGTCTCCTACGTTAAGGACGACAAATAGCTGGCTAGCTAACCTCGGAAAATTAAGATAATCACTCTAAGACTACACGCTCTAAACTACACAATTATCTTGGATACGAAGACAGCAAAGACAACTATGTAGCTAGCTAACACTACACTAATCAAGTCGTTCAGTTGAGTGTAATAGTTTCTACAGTGCTGCTATTCGGTAGACGGTGGACGTTTGCTAGCTGGCTAGCTGCTGGGCAGATAGCAGTGTAGACTACGTTAGGACGACGAAATACGAAGTTGCAATAGAAGTGCTGACTGTTTCACTTTGTTGTCCTCTTTCTTTTCCTTTTTCTTCTGTCCTTCTTTTGTCCTTATTTTGTCTTCCTTTCTTCTGTTAACTAGATATTTTTTGTTGTTATTCTTTGTAAGCTAGCTAGCTTCTTCCAGGAGAGTCCCTAGCAACTGCTTAGCAACAAGTAAACAATTCTGCTAGCAATTCAGCTAGCTAAGATAACTGTACAATTTTATGAAAAATAGTTAATTTTTCAAAAGCCTGTCTTTTTTGGTTTGTTCCTTGTTTTGTCTTCTATTGAGTCTTGCAGTTTTTTAAAAAAAATCTCAATATATACAGGAGCTCATTTTTCAGCAGCTGCTCAATTTAGAACTCCGGAACATTTACTTAGTTACAGTTCCATTTAAAATGATTTGTTCAGTCATTTAATCATAATTTTCCCAACAGCTACATACAGACCGTTAGTGCAATTCTCGCGAGAGAGTAACAGTTAATGTGATTGGATGTTAATTATTTGACTAGGCTACCTGAATCATAAAACACGGGACGAGATGTTAAAAACTGTCCATTGTGCCAATAGATGGAATGCACTCGCATGAGATTTGCCGTGATGTTGACAGAGTGGCATGGGGGGTTTATTTCTTAGACTGGGTTAAGATGTCAATTTTGGGACACATCCTCAGTAGTGTGCCTTCGAATCAGTGGGTGTTTCGGCCTTTAATCACTAAACACCCTCTTCAAAGGTGGCCAGCTAAAGGGTGATCAAGCCTTAGCTTGTGTCCCATGCCCAATTAAGATGTCCCACGGGACTATGCAAGGCAGGGGTGTCCTCTTCCCTGAGCCAGCCCTACAGTTGACCGCATACCTCATATGCCCTCCTCAAGTTGGAGGGATCTGAATTGGGTTCTCAGGTGGGGGTGGGGGGGTCATGAAGTTATAGCCCAGCAAGGGTCCTTCCGTTTGATCCAGATCCTGCTTCCTCTTTCAGCTGCTTGAGAAACTGCTCTGACGGTCTGCCGCAGAGCCTGTCCATGGATTCCAAGTTCTTTCAGCAACCTGATGGTGGAAGAAGCCACGAATCCTCTGCATCCCACTTCAACTGGCCAGACTTTTGCATTCCAGCCACGCTGAGTTGCGTCTGCTGCCAACTCTGTGTAACGCAGTTTCTTACGCTCGTAGGCCTCTTCAACAGAGTTTTCCCACGGGACTGTGAGCTCTATGATGTACACAGCCTTTCGTGAAGGGGACCAGAGTACCATGTCTGGCCTAAGGTTGGTAGAAGCAATCTCAGGTGAAAAAATGTGTTTCTGGCCAATATCGACAAGCATCTTCCAGTCCCGGGCCATGGCTAGGTGTCCAGTTTCTGACTTCGTAGGAGGATACTTGGGCCTTTTCTGTCCCTCCCGGATGAATGTTGTTGTTTTAACGGGATTGCTTGTTTTTGGAGGTAATGAATTGGTTGCACTCCTCTTGGTCTCAAGTGCTGCAGCCAGGCTCTTGAGGACCTGATTGTGCCTCCAGGTGTAGCGGCCTTGTGAGAGGCTGGTCTTGCAACCTGTCATTATATGCCTGAGAGTCGCTGGAGCTGGGCAGAGGGGGCAGGTCGAGTCCTCGCCATACCATTGATGTAGATTTTTTGGTGATGGAAGAAGCTGATGTTGCTTGCTACCATTTGCCAAAGCTCACTCCAGTTGATCTTTCTCCTCTCCAGGCCTTCCCACCGCGCCCATTGCCCTTGTTTAGCAAGAGAGACAGCCTTTGCACTTCTTGCAGTCTCCTCCTGTCTGCGCACCTCCTCGACCACCAGCTTCCTTCGTTCAGATGTTGTTGGTTTGCTTGCTGCCAGGCCAAAGCCTCCTCTTCCATGCTGGATATTCCCCACAATGTCTTGGTGTCTCAGGGCTGATGTTGCTTGCTGCACAGCCTTGGATGATGTCCATTTCTGTCCAGTTTGTAGGGGAGGTGCAGCCTTGCTAATGGTCTGGTCTTTGGAGTCCTTCAATGTCATCTGAATTCTTACTTTAGAGCACTTGTACTCCTCCGTTAGACTTGTAAGAGGTAGTTCAAGGACCCCTTTGCCATAGAGGCCGATGTTACTCAGGCATCGTGGGACACCCAGCCATTTCTTCACGTATGAGGTAATGGTTCGCTCCATCTTCTCCACTGTTGTTATTGGGACCTCATAGACGGCGAGTGGCCACATTACCCGGGGGAGAAGTCCAAACTGTAGGCACCAAAGCTTGAGCCTCCCAGGCAGTAGGATCTTGTTGATGTTCTCAAGACCGTCGGCGATGTCCTGCCTTACTTGCTGCACTTGATCTTTATCCTGGAGGCTTTCGTTGTACCATCTACCCAGGCTCTTGATGGGTTGCTTAGACACCGTTGGTATCGGGTCATCTCCAATGCAGAACCTCACATCTTTAAGCTGTGGAGATGCTTCGAGATTTGCTTGGCTTGATTTTCATCCGGGCCCACTTGATGTTATCCTGCAGTTTTGCAAGTAACCGCCTGGTGCATGCTGCAGTGGTGGTCAGTGTAGTCATGTCATCCATGTATGCTCGGATAGGTGGGAGACGGAGCCCTTCCTTAGTTCTCTCACCGCCGACCACCCATCTCGATGCCCTGATGATGACTTCCATGGCCATAGTGAAGGCCAGAGGACAAATTGTACAGCCTGCCATTATGCCTACTTCCAAGCGCTGCAATGTTGTTGTGAAGTCAGGTGTTGTGAAACACAATTGCAGGTCTTGGAAATAGGCCTTTACCAGTGTAGTGATGGGTTCTGGTACGTGGAAAATGTTGAAGGATTCCCAGAGGAGTTCATGGGAAACTGAGCCAAAGGCTTTGGCCAGGTCGAGGAAGATGACCTAGAGGTCTCTCTTGTCCTTCTTAGCTGTTTGGATCTGGTGCCAAATCATACTAGTATGTTCCAGGCAACCAGAGAAACCAGGAATGCCTGCTTTCTGTACATATGTATCAATGTACTTGTTCCTTTCCAGATAAGTGGACAGCCTCTGTGCTATTATACTGAAAAAGATCTTCCCTTCGACGTTGAGAAGGGAGATTGGTCGGAATTGACTGATGTCTGTCGCATCCTTCTCTTTCGGGATTAGCACACCACCAGCCCTTCGCCATGCCTTTGGTATTATTTCCTTCTGCCACACTATCCTCATGAGCCTCCAAGGAAAGCGTAGAACATCTGGGGCGTTCTTGTAGAGCTTGTATGGTACTCCATTAGGCCCAGGAGCCGAGGCCGCTCTTGCTCTTCGGACAACATTCTTTACTGTATTTGACATTGTGTTATTTTGCTGAACACGAGATGGTTTAATTTTATTTTTGACAGTGAAACGAGGCAACTCAGGCAAGAAAAAAACTCACCCAAATGTATAGCCCAGTTGGAAAATATAAATGGGCTGTTTGAAAATGTGAATAATACATTTTTTAGAATTACTTTTATTTGTATATTTTTAAAATGTGAATCACATTTTTATTTGGCGATGGCATTGGCCATTTTGGAAATGCCTGCAGTAGCGTAGACTTTTTGTATTCTTTTTGTCTTCTACCAAACCGATCTTTGGATGTCATTGCTCACTTGCTTCTGATAAAGTGATAAAGGCATTGGCTTACTGCCTAGAGAAAATGGAGTGGGTAATGAGTGTCAAATTAGTCCGCTGGCTGCTGAGAAATGGAAAAATCCCTGCAGTTTATTTTGCCGGAGCATACTGTCTTGTAGGTGTCGTCTTGGAGAGGTTATGTCAATTCTGGTGACCTATAAAATGTAGGCCAATCAAACACAGTGCACTGATATTCAAAGGCTGCATGTTGAAATCAATTATAAACATTCCCATGTAAATGTTTCAGGCTGTAGTAGCTCAGAAACATTGTGCAATACGTGGGAATGTGGAACATAATCTATTATAATTTGACTGCTATAAATTATTTTGACCTACAGGGGTCACAAGTGTACACTGTTGAGCAAAGCCATGAGTAATGAACCTATTTTCAACACAATTGACTGGAAAACCTAAATACCTCAGGAACCTTTGTTTCCCCATCACTAGTATAATTTTAAATGACAACATTTGCCTATGAACTCACGTGGTGAAGGCCACAGGACTGAAAACGAAGGAATTCAACAACCATTTCTCTATCACTTACAAACAGTCATTGGTGGTAACTACAATTCACGCGGAAAGGCAAGGCACACTGGAAAATTAAATTGGAGGCATGTCTTAGTGGGGTGTGGCTATCAGTTAATTATTTTTGGTCGCCCATCAGTGGAAGCATGTCAATTTAAGTGATCTATGGTTATGCCAGTTTTGAAGTCTATGTACAGTGATATGCAAAAGTATTCACCCACTTGGCATTTTTCCTATTTTGTTGCCTTACAACCTGGAAATAAAATAGATTTCTTTTTGGGGGTGTATCATTTGATTTACACAACAGGCCTACCACTTTGAAGATGCAATTGTTAAACAAATGAGAAGGAAGACCAAACAAATTGAAAACTTGAGTGTGCATAACTAGTCACACCCCCAAAGTCAATACTTTATAAAGCCACCTTTTGCTGCAATTACAGCTGCAAGTCTCCTGGGGTATGTCTCTATAAGCTTGGCACATTGGGCCACTGCGTTTTTTGTCCATTCTTCAAGGTGAAACTGCTCCAGCTCCTTTAAGTTGGATGGGTTCTGCTGGTGTACAGCAATCTTTAACCTCATAGTCCGCCCCATCCCGCATGCGGTCGCGTTACTACAGCCTCAAGCTCATTACCATAACGCAACGTTAGCGATTTCTAAAAATCGCAAATGAAATGAAATAAATATGCCTGCTCTCAAGCTTATCCTTTTCTTAACAATCCTGTCGTCTCAGATTTTCAAAATCAATAATTTGTGTAAGAGTGGTGATAGCTAGCTTAGCATTTAGCGTTATTCACAAAAACCAGCAAAGGGATCAAATAAAATAATTTACCTTTGAAGAACTTCAGATGTTTCAATGAGGAGACTCTCAGTTACATAGCAGATGTCCAGTTTTTCCTGAAAGATTCTTGTGTAGGACACAAAGTTCCGTTTTGTTACTATGCATTTGGCTACCGAAACTAACCGAAAATTCAGTCACCTACACGTCAAACTTTTTTCCGAATTAACTCCATAATATCGACTGAAACATGGAAAACGTTGTTTGAATCAATCCTCAAGGTGTTTTGTCATATATCTCTTCATTGAAATGGCAGTCCTAGAAGCCTTCTTTGTTCTCTGATTCGGATGGAAAATACTGGTAGCTGACTTTTGCGCACCAATTTCCACGCAGACACCGTGGGGGACACTTGGCAATTGTAGTCTCTTATGGTCAATCTTCCAATGATATGCCTACAAATACGTCACAATGCTGCAGACACCTTGGGGAAACGCTAGAAAGTGTCCGTTCATTCCTGTCGCATTCACAGCCATATAAGGCGATCATGGAAAACGTACCTGCAGAAATCCTGTTCATTTCCTGGTCGCTCAAACATCTTGGTTTTGCCTGAAGCTTTTGTTATAAGGCACTCACAGTGAAAATCTTTGCAGTTCTGGAAACGTCAGAGTGTCTTCTTTCCAAAACTATCAATTCCAAGCATAATTGAGCATCTTTTCGTGACAAAATATTGTGCTTAAAATGGGCACGTCTTTTTATCCAAAAATGAAATAATGCCCCTAGAGGACTAACAGGTTAAGTCATACCACAGATTCTCAATTGGATTGAGGTCTGGGCTTTGACTAGGCCATTCCAAGACATTTAAATGTTTCCCCTTAAAACCTTTTAAGGATAGGGTGCAGCATTTCCACTTTTGGATAAATAGTGTGCACAATTTCAACTTCCTGCAACTCATGCCAGGAATATGTTATATGCATATGATTATAACATAACTTATGTAGCAGGCAAAATCCTGAGGAAAAACTGTTCCGAATTATTATATTTTGTTCCCTCTGTCTGTTCCCTCTGTTGTCTTTGCCAAGGGAAATTAGATAGCGCCCATTTTACAGTTCCTACGACTTCCACAGGATGTCACCAGTCTTTGGAATTGGGTTGAAGTTAATCATTGGTGAAACGAAGAAGAGGCATATCCTGGAACAACGTTACACTTTTGATAGTTACGCAAGAGGGAAAATGGTGCATGTTTTGTTTACTTGCTCTATCGAATACAGATTCCCCCGTCTACAATTTGATCGATTATTAAAGTTTAAAAATACCTAAAGTTGTATTACAAAAGTAGTTTGAAATATTTTGGCAAAGTTTATAGGCAACTTTTGAAATGTTTTGTAATGACGTTATGTTTTGGAAAGCTGTTTTTTTCCGGATCAAACCTTCTTTATAAATGAACATTTTGAGTATAAATGGACGAAATTAATCGAAAAAAAAGGACCAATTGTGATGTTTATGGGACATATTGGAGTGCCAACAAAGAAGCTCGTCAAAGGTAATGCATGTTTTATATTTTATTTCAGCGTTTTGTGTAGCGCCGGCTTCGCTAATTATTTTGTTTACAACTCGTTCAGGTGGTTCAGGGGGGGTGCATGCTATCAAATAATAGCTTCTCATGCTTTCGCATTTTAAAAATCTGACATGTTGGCTGGATTCACAACGAGTGTAGCTTTAATTGAGTACCCTGCATGTGTGATTTAATGAAAGTTTGAGTTTTATAGCGTTTTATTTGAATTTGGCGCTCTGCTTTTCCCGAGGCTATTGGCCACTTGAGACGCTAGCGTCTCCCTATCCACTCGAGTGTTGCTTTGCAGTATGCTTAGGGTCATTGTCCTGCTGGAAGGCGAACCTCTGTCCTAGTCTCAAATCTCTGGAAGAATTTCCCTGTATTTAGCACCATCCATCATTCCTTCAATTCTGACTAGTTTCCCAGTCCCTGCCGATGAAAACATCCTCACAGCATTATGCTGCCACCACCATGCTTCACTGTGGGAATGGTGTTCTCGGGGTGATGAGAGGTGTTGGGTTTGCGCCAAAAAGCACATTTTTTGTCTCATCTGACCAGAATACCTTCTTCCATATGTTTGTGGAGTCTCCCACATGCCGTTTGGCGAACACCAAATGTGTTTGCTTATTTTTTCTTTACGCATGGCTTTTTCCTGGCCACTCTTCCGTAAAGGCCAGGTCTGTAGAGTATACGGCTTAGTGGTCCTATGGACAGATACTCCAATCTCCGCTGTGGAGCTTTGCAGCTCCTTCAGGGTTATCTTTAGTCTCTGTGTTGCCTCTCTGATTGATGCCTTCCTTGCCTGGTCTGTGAGTTTTGGTTGGCAGCCATCTCTTGGCAGGTTTGGTGTCGTGTCATATTCTTAACATTTTTTTATAATGGATTTAATGGTGCTCCGTGGAATGTTGAAAGTTTCGGATGTTTTTTTATAACTCAACCCTGATCTGTACTTCTCCACGACTTTGTCCCTGACCTGTTTGGAGAGCTCCTTGGTCTTCATGCTGCCGCTTGCTTGGTGGTGCCCCTTGCATAGTGGTGTTGCAGACTCTGGGGCCTTTCAGAACAGGTGTATATATACTGAGATCATGTGACACTTAAAGTCTACCTAACTAATTATGTGACTTCATAGGAAAGGGGGTGAATACATATGCACGCATCACTTTTCCGTTTTTGGCTGAATAAGGCTGTAACGTAACAAAATGGTGTAACACTTAAAGTGTACATTCCCTAACACTGATAAAGTTTAACAGCATCAGCACTAAGCACAATGTTAATTTAACACTGAAAAGTGTGGACTCTTATAGATAATGCCCTAGTGTTAAATTGAACACTGTTTAGTGTTGATTCAACACTGGAGAAGTTGCCACGTAGTATAACACGTATACCTTTTGAATAAACATCACCCTCCACAGTTTAGAAATAAATGTTGTTTATCTTTAACATACAACAGCAAACATAATGAGAGGACCTATGACATGAAAAGCAAGCTTATCTCTCAACTTAAAATGATTGTCCCTCTGGCGATCCTTATATAATTTGAGCTTTTCCTCTCAGATGGCGAATGGGAAGATTTCATTAGCATCCACAAAATGTGACCATAGAGGATCACATATTGGAACTGAGGAGAAAGAGAGAGAGAGAGAGAGATGAAGCAACAGATGGGTGTATTTGACAGAAATACGGCTCAGAAATTGTGAAATATGAACATGTCAAACATGTTTCTTGGCAGATTGTGATTGAAGTAACCTTTAACAGTATAGAGGAGCCATTTCTGTGCGGAAATGGCATATTCCGTCAATTCTTGAATAATTGGAGTCTGTGTTAACCTGGGAGGGTCCTCTTCACACAGACAATTCTCCCAACAAATTACAAATTTGGGTAGGCAGGGCTTAAAATGTGGGCAGGAATTGTGCTCTTTCAAAAATAACAGAGACGGACCCAATAACAGACGTGGACCCGATGCGGACGCAAATAGCTAGGCTATTTATAGCCACAGCCAGTCAGTGGTAGAATGTTAGCTGTCATGGTGCAAACAAACTACTCACTTGCGAAATAGAAACTCATTGAAAATATCCATCTGGCTAGTTTCCAATTTTGTGTTTGGTGGGGGTGTTTATCCCATGGCACAAATGGATAAGGCTCTGGTCGGACTTCCTATGTGTCCATTTCTGACCTGTTTCCTACTATACCAAACGGATGTTTGTATCTGTGCAGACGTGTATGCTGGAACATTATTAATGTGGGAGACAACCAGTCTGCCAAGGGAGACTACCTAGTGAGAGCTAATGGTGTGTCCCCCTTTCAGGCCCTTCCTTTTACTGCCACCACTGATGGAGTGGATTCGGGTGGCGG
Organism: Oncorhynchus keta; assembly: GCF_023373465.1. NCBI lineage: Eukaryota > Metazoa > Chordata > Actinopteri > Salmoniformes > Salmonidae > Oncorhynchus > Oncorhynchus keta. Next base: position 35,309,844 of record NC_068433.1, on the reverse strand, counting down.
TGGCACACACAGAACACAGGCGCAGCTTCTCTGTGGACAGCGATGACGTGAGACAAGCTGCCAGGTTGCTCCTGCCAGGGGTGGACTGTGAGCCACGGCAGCTAAAGTAAGACATGACATGGATGAACATACACAAGTACACACACACACATAAAAATCTCTCTCAGACAGGCACACACAATTACTGAACACAGGATTGTGCATTTATTCAGACATACAGTGGCAAGAAAAAGTATGTGAACCCTTTGGAATTCTGGTTTTCTGTATAAATTGGTCATACAATTTGATCTGCTCTTCATCTAAGTCACAACAGACAAACACAGTCTGCTTAAACTAATAACACACAAATTATTGTATTTTTCTAGTCTATATTGAATACGTAATTTAAACACTCAGTGTAGGTTGGAAAAACTATGTGAACCCCTAGGTTAATGACATCTCCAAAAGCTAATTGGAGTCAGGTGTCAGCTAACCTGGAGTACAATCAATGAGATGAGATTGGAGATGTTGGTTAGAGATGCCCTGCCCTATAAAAAACACTCACAAAATGTGTGTTTGCTATTCCCAAGAAGCATTGCCTGATGTGAACCATTCCCCGAACAAAAGAGATCTCAGAAAACCCAAGATTATGAATAGTTGACTTGCATAAAGCTGGAAAGGGTTACAAAAGTATGTCTAAAGGACTTGATGTTCATCAGTAAGACATTTTCTTTTATAAATGGAGAAAGTTAAGCACTGTTGCTACTCTCCCTTTGAGTGGCCATCCTGCAAAGATGACTGCGACTGCACAGTGTAGAATGCTCAATGAGGTTAAGAAGAATCTTAGTGTCAGCTAAAGACTTACAGAAATCCCTGGAACATGCCAACATCTCTGTTGACAAGTCTATGATACGCAAAACACTAAACAAGAATGATGTTCATGGGAGTACACCACAGAAGAAGCCACTGCTGTCCAAAAAAACATTGCTGCACGTCTGAAGTTCGTAGAAGAGTATCTGGATGTTCCACAGTGCTACTGGCAAAATATTCTGTGGACAGATTAAACTAAAGTTGAGTTGTTTGGAAGGAACACACAACACTATGTGTGGAGTAATAAGGCACAGCACAGCAACATCAACACCTCATCCCAACTGTAAAGGATGTTGAAGGGAGTATCATGGTTTGGAGCTGCTTTCCTGCCTCAGGGCCTGGACAGCTTGCTATCATTGATGGAAAAAATGAGTTCCCATGTCTATCAAGACCTTTTTCAGGAGATTGTAAAGGCTATCTGTCCACCAATTGAAGCTCAACAGTAGTTGGGTGATGTAACAGCACAACCCAAAACACAGAGGTAAATCAACAACAGAATGTCTTCAACAGAAGAAAATACACCTTCTGGAGTGGCCCAGTCACTGAGTCCTGACCTCAACCCGATTGAGATGCTGTGGCATGACCTCAAGGGAGCGATTCACACCAAACATCCCAAGAATATTGCTGAACTGAAACAGTTTTGTAAAGAGGAATGGTCCAAATTCCTCCTGACCGTTGTGCAGGACTGATCCACAACTACAAAGGTTGAGGTTATTTCTGCCAAAGTAGGGTCAACCAGTTATTAAGACCAAGGGTTTACATACTTTTCCCACCCTGCACTGTGAATGTTTACACGATGTATGCAATAAAGACATGAAAACAAATAATTGCTTCTGTAGTTTAGTTTAACCTGTCTAGGACACAGGTTCTGCTAACGGAACCCCTCCCCCCAACATTCCGCTGAAAAGGCAGCGCAGGAAATTCAAAAATATATTTTTTAAATATTTCACTTTCACACATTAACCTCTTGAAAGCTAGGGGGCACTATTTTTATGTTTGAAAAAATTACGGGAACGTCTCAGGACAAGATGCTAGAATATGCATATATTTGACAGATTATGATAGAAAACACTCTAAAGTCTCCAAAACTGTCAAAATATTGTCTGTGAGTATAACAGAACTGATATTGCAGGCAAAACCCTGAGGAAAATCCAATCAGGAAGTGCCTATTATTTTGAAACCCTTCTGTTCCTATGCATGCCTATCCTCCATTTAAAGGGATATCAACCAGATTCCTTTTTTCTCTGGCTTCCCTAAGGTGTCAACAGTCTTTAGATATAGTTTCAGGCTTTTATTTTGAAAAATAAGCGTGAAAGACTACATTGCGTAAGTGGATAGGTAGGGGCTCTCAGAGTGAGTTTTTGCGCTACAGAGTAAAGCCGCCATTGCTCCTCCCGCTGTTATTGAAAAACCTACACACTCGGTTGATATATTATCGAATATATATTTTAAAAACTACCTGAGGAATGATTATTAAAAACGTTTGACATGTTTCTGTGGACATTATGAAGACTATTTGGATTTTCCGTCTGCGTTGTCTTGACCGCTCTTTCCTGTGGATTTCTGAACATAACACGACAAACAAACGTCGGTATTTTGGATATAAAATTATCTTCATGGAACAAAAGGAACATTTGTTGTGTATCTGAGAGTCTCGTCAGTGAAAACATCCGAAGATCATCAGAGGTATACGGTTAATTTGATTGCTTTTCTGATTTTCGTGACCAAGCTTCCTGATGCTAAGTGTACATAATGCTATGCTAGGCTATCGAGAAACTTACACAAACGCTTGGATTGCTTTCGCTGTAAAGCATAATTTCAAAATCTGAGACGACAATAATGCAATATTGCACTTGTGATTTAATAATATGATTTAATAATATTATTTGACTGTTGCGCTATGCTATTCAGCAGTTGCTGACGAAAATGATCCCGCGACAGGGATGGGTAGCGTCAAGAAGTTTTAACAAGTCCAATACAGCAAATGAAAGATAAACATCTTGTTAATCTACCCATCGTGTCTGATTTTAAAATGTTTTACAGCGAAAACACAACATATATTTGTTAGATCACCACCAAATCCAAAAAAATACACAGCCATTTTTCCCAGCCAAAGATAGAGTCACAAAAGCAGAATTAGAGATCAAATGAATCACTAACCTTTGATAATCTTCATTAGATGACACTCATATGACATCATGTTACACAATACATTTATGTTTTGTTCGATAATATGCATATTTATATCCACCCATCTCGGTTTACATTGACGCCATGTTCAGAAATGCCTCCAAAATATCCGGAGTAATTACATGAGTATTTCAGATAACAGAAATACTCATCATAAACTTTGACGAAAGATACATGTTTTACATATAATTAAAAGATACACTTGTTCTTAATGCAACCGCTGTGTCAGATTTTTTTTAAACGTTACAAAAAAGCATACCATGCAATAATCTGAGACGGCGCTCAGAAGTAAATATATTTCTCCGCCATGTTGGAGTCAGAAATAGAAATACGAAATTACATCATAAATATTCCTTTACCTTTGATGATCTTTCATCAGAATGCAGTGCAAGGAATCCAATTCCGCAATAAATCGTTGTTTTGTTCCATAATGTCCATTACTAGTGCCCAATTAGCTACTATTGCTAGCAAGTTTAGTTCACATGTCCAAAAGCTGCCGCTGGTCCAGGCGAACTCGGACGAAGACTTCAAAAAATTATATTCCAGGTCGAATAAACTGGTCAAACTAAGTAGAGAAACAATCTTCAGGATGTTATTATCATTTATATCCAATAACGTTCCAACCAGGCATATAATGACTCCTGCACGTAACCAGGAACTGGCATTCTGCCAGACCAGTGACTCAAATAGCTGCAATCCAGTCCCACTTCACACTAGAGGCTTCATTCCACGTTCTACTGACTGTTGACATCTAGTGGATGGCATAGGAAGTGCGAACAGATCCATATCTTATTTTGATGTGAATAGGCGATGAGTTGAAAATCAACCAGCCCCAGAATTTCCACTTCCTATTTGGAAGTTTGCCTGCCCTATGAGTTCTGTTATACTCACAGACATAATTCAAACAGTTTTAGAAACATCATAGTGTTTTCTATCCAATAGTAATAATAATATGCATATATTAGCATCTAGGACAGAGTAGGAGGCAGTTCACTATGGGCACGCAATTCATCCAAAGTGAAAATGCTGCTCCCTATCCCTAAAAGGTTTTAATTAACCTCTCTGAACTACCCATCCCGGATCCCGTATAATTGTCATCTGCAACACTGAATAGCATAGCGCCACAGTCAAATAATATTACTAGAAAATATTCATATTCATGAAATCACAAGTGCAATATTGCAAAACACAGCATAGCCTTTTGTTAATCCACCTGTCATCTCAGATTTTGAAATGATGCTTTACAGTGAAAGCAATACAGGCGTTTGTGTAAATTTATCGATGGATCGACAAAACAATAAGTACACTTAGCATCAGGTAACTTGGTCATGAAAATCAGAAAAGCAATCAAATGAATAGTTTACCTTTGATGATCTTCGGATGTTTTCACTCACAAGACTCCCAGTTAGACAACAAATGTTCCTTTTGTTCCATAAAGATATTTTTTATATCCAAATACCTCCGTTAGTTTGGTGCGTTATGCCCAGGAATCCACCGGAAAGAGCAGTTATATCCATAATGTCAACAGAAACATGTCAAAAGTTTTTTATAGTCAATCCTCAGGGTGTTTTTCAAATATCTATTCGATAATATATCAACTGGGACATTTCAATAGGACCCGGGAGTAACAATGGCCGCCTTTCTCTTTTGCGCACAACTCACTCTGAGAGCCCCCACCTATCACTTACGCAATGTGGTCGTTCATGCTCATTCTTCAAAATAAAAGCCTGAAACTATGTCTAAAGGCTGTTGACACCTTAGGGAAGCCATAGACAAATGAATCTGGTTGATATCCCTTTAAATGGGATGCATAAGAACAGAAGGGTTTCAAAATAAGAGGCACTTCCTGATTGGATTTTCCTCAGGGTTCACCTGCAATATCAGTTCTGTTAAACTCACATACAATATTTTGACCGTTTTGGAAACTTTAGAGTTTTCTATCCTAATCTGTCAATTATATTCATATTCTAGCATCTGGTCCTGAGAAATAGGCTGTTTACTTTGAGAACGTTATTTTTCCAAACATAAAAATAGTGCCCCCTAGCTTCAAGAGGTTAAGGTGCAGCGGGCCCAGAACAGAGCGGCACATCTTGCTCTTCACTGTAATCAGGGGGCTAATATTAATACCATGCATGCCAGTCTCTCTTGGCTGAGAGTTGATTAAAGACTGACTGTGTCACTTGTTTTTATAAGAAATATTAATGTGTTGGAAATTCCAAATTGTTTGCATGGCCAACTTACACACAGCACTGACACCCACACTTACACCACCAGACATGCCACAATGGGTCTTTTCACAGTCCCCAGACCCAGAACAAATTCAAGTAAACATACAGTTCAATACAGAGCCATGGGTGCATAGAACGTCCTTCCATCTCATATAGCGCAAGCAAACCTGGTTTAAAAAAGCAAATAAAGCAATACCTCACGGCACAACGCCTCTCACCCCTTTGTTGAGTGTATGTGTATGTACATGTATGTGTAACTGATAGATACACAAACACACTACAAGTTAATGTTTTTAAATGTATGTCAATTGTAAAGTCCTTTGTCTAATGTATTGTTTTGTTATGTGTCGGAACCCAGTAAGACTAGTTGTCGCCATTGATATTGACTAATGGGGATCCTAATAAA